>NC_057863.1:188852962-189579413 GCF_019393635.1 Dromiciops gliroides
GCGTTAAGTGACTTGCCCAGGGTCACACAGCTAGCATGAATCAAGTGTCTGAGGTCAGATTTTTGAGCTCAGGTCCTCCTGAATCCAGGGCTGGTGCTTTATCCAGTGCACCACCTAGCTGCCCCCTGACCAGAGTTTTTGTCTTTTGACAGTAACAATTTCAAAATTGTTCATTTTTACAATGCCATTATTATATAACTTGTTCTGTTGGTTCTGTTCACTTTACTCTGTATCACTTCATATTAGTCTTCTAAGGTTTCACTGAGACTATCACTATCATAATTTCTTATGATAGAATAGTCTTCCATTACATTCATGTACCTTAATTTTTCCAGCGATTTGCCAATTGATGGGTACTCCCTTAGTTTCAAGTTCTTTGCTGCCACAAAAAAAAGGATGCTATAAATGTTTGGGTTTTTTTTTTTTTTTACATATGGTTAAGAGGACAACTCTTTCTTTGATTTCTTTGGGGGTATAGGCCTAATAATGTTTTTTCTGGGCTAAAGGGTATCTACAGTTTAGTGACCTTGGGGTCATAGTTCCAAAGTGTTTGCCTGAATGGCTGGACCAATTCACAGCTCCATCAAGTATATATTAAGGGGGCAGCTAGGTGGCGCAGTGGGTAAAGCACCTGCCCTGGATTCAGGAGGACCTGAGTTCAAATCTGACCTCAAATACTTGACACTTACTAGCTGTGTGACCCTGGGCAAGTCACTTAACCCTCATTGCCCTGCTCCCCCCCCCAAAGAATATATTAAAAAATGCCTATTTTAAACATTTTCTACAGAGAAGAGGCAGTCTAGGTTAGTATAAAAAGCATTGAACCAACAGTCAGAAGAACTGTGGCCTAGTCCTGCATTTGCTACTAACTCCCTTTTGTAATATTAGGCAAATCACTTTACCTCCCTAGGCCTCAGTTTTCTCATTTGTAAGATAAAAGGATTGACCTCAATAATGTCTAAGATCACTCCCTACTTTAAAATTTCTGAGTTTTACAAGTATATTTTATGCCTAATTACCTCTTTTAAAAAATATATCTCTTTCCCTTTTGTCTTATCATATTTCTGTTCTCCCTTCCCTTTATCCACCTGCCTCTTGCTTTTATCACCCCTCTTCACATGCCCTTAGGAGAAATTGGTATGGTCAAAGAGATACTTAGTTTTATCAAGTTAATATTATGATATAGGTTCCCTTATTTAAATTTTTAAAAAGCTTTTTTTCAGATTGACCTTGACTTCATATCTACAAAAGCAGCTATTTTGGTAAGATAATCTTTCTGTCATAGGGAATTGTACACGGGAATTTCATGATGCTCTATTCTCATAAATCTCCTATAAATTTCTGAGTAGGCAGAGAGCTCCATTTAACCTAGCCCTTAGCATTTTAGTAGAATCATTAAATTTTAATTTATTTTTTTAACCCAGAAAAGCAATATTTAAAAATACTCACAAAGAGCATTTCCCCTTATTCTAAGAGAAAGCTGCAGGGGACTCTCAGTCTTCTAAGATTCTTACAGGGTTACTAAATGAGTAGATGATGGGAATGCCACAAATATAAGTTATGTACATTTTTGTAAAGCATTTGCTAAACATTTCATGGTAATTTTTGTTAGGATAGATAAAGAGATTTGGGTCTGGTTGAGGGATTCAGAGGTTGGTGAAAGCCCAGACTCAAAGAATAACTGTTAATGGTTCAACATGTCCTTGGCAGGAGGTCACCAGTGCAAAAGACTGTCCTTGAGCCTGAGCTAGTTAATATTTTTTTCACTGACTAGACAAAGGTGTATATATAAATGGCATGCTTAGCAAATTTTGCAGACACAAATATTGGAGAAATACTAATTTCATTAGAAGAAAAAGAAAGAATACAAAAAAAAGATCTTGATAGACTAGAACAGGATATCCTGTTGGCAAATATCCTTCAAGCTAAGAATGGGCTTAATATTCTGAAATAAAGTTTTATTTTATTTCAAATTCATGATGAAGGGCACAGCTTACAAGAACAAGGAGGGTATAGTGTTTCTGTATCCTTTCACTGTTGTTGTATTGTTTCAAGCTGTGTCCAACTTTCCATGACCCCATTTGGGGTTTTCTTGGCAGAGATACTGGAGTGCATTGCCTTTCCTGCTCCAGATTATTTGATAGATGAAGAAACTGAGGCAAACAGGTTAAGTGACTTGCCCAGAGTCACAGAGCTGGTAAATGCCTGAGGCCAGATTTGAACTCTGATCTTTCTGACTCCAGGCACCCTGTGCTTTCTCCACTGTACCACCTATCTACCCTTTTTGTGTGTGTGTATTTGCATGCATCTGTGTACCCATGCATGTACAGATGTAGGTTGTAGTAACATGCATATATATTATATGTGCAGTTGTATACATGTATACATACATGTATATACACCTGTGTAATTTGGAGGAAGGGTCTAGATCTGTTATTTTATTAATATGAGAGACTCCATTAGGTAGAAATCCCTTCCATCAATACAAACCTACAAAACAACGTATCTGTAGTGCATGTTAGAGGAGTCACCTGAAATTTGAAGTGACTTGCCCATGGTCACCTAGTTAAGTACGTTTCAGAAGCCAGACTTGAACCCAGGTCTTCTCCCAAACCAGTCCTTTCCCCACTATTCCACATTACCACTCTTAATAATAATAAAAGGTACAAATTGCTTTTTCTTGAAAGAGCACTGGATTTGAAGCCAAAAGACCCATGTGTGAATTTTCAACTTGCTGTTTAATAGCTATCACTCCTGAGTAAGTCACTTTTCCTTGCTTGGCCTCAGTTTCCTTATGTCCAAAAAAACTGAGTGAGTTAGACTAAATGAGGAGTTCTTTACCTGTTTTTTTGGTATATCCTTGACCCCTTTGGTCATCTGGTGAAGCCTATGGACTCTTTCAAAATAATATAATGTTTATAATTGAAGGAAAAGCTAAACTTCAGTTAGAGGTAGAGAAAATATAGATGTATCATTTTTGCCATTCAAGTTTATGGACTGCCTGAAATTTCTTCATGGACCCCCAGAGGAGTCCATGGTCCCTTAACCTAGAATACCTAGACTAGATGTTCTTTAAAGTCCCTTCTAGCTCTATCATTAGAAGCCTATAAATTCTCCATGCAGTCCTCTTCCTGCCACCACTGGCAGAAAATTTACCTTATTTCAAACTTATGAATATCTTTTAAAAGATACTTTAACTGCAGAAATTCCCTTTACTTTGCATTACTTACCCTGGCACTGCCCACAATTCCAATTGCAGCCTCCAACTGCATATCAAAAGATGACTTGCCTACAATAAGTATACTTAGGGACTCTGCCCACCCACCCACCCACCCACAAATACAGATTCCCTGGAAAACCAACCCATTAGTAAGGAGCAGAAGAATGTGGTAGGGATCTTCTGCAGCCATTGTCAAATTTTCTTTTCTGCCACCCATTTGATTCATTTCATGTCTCATTGTAATGTGAGCTACTTGAGAATGGGGCTGTCTTATTTTTCTATTTGTAGTCACCAACAAATAGCACAGTGCTTTGCACGGAAAAACTTTTTCATTCATTCATTCATTCATTCATTTGGAGTCATATGGACTAAGACTTATTATGTTCATGTTAGTGACATTAGGGAAATGCTCTGAAATTGTCCAGGGTTCCAATATGTGAGATTGTATTATTACTGAATCCCTACTATAGCAATTATGAGGATCCTGACCAGTAACTTAGAAGTTACTAGATGTAATTCCAACCTTCTAGTCCACCATCATGGTATTTGAAGAAATTCTTACCAAGCTCTACTTCTATTTCATGGCGCACAGAAATTTCTGGACACATGGAGAAATTACTTTCACCTTAAAAATAAAGGAAAAGAGAATATTGAGTGTTAATTGAGTCAGGAACTTAAAGCTCAGATTCTGAGTTATCATTTATTCATGGGATGCTCTTCAGTGGAGTCAGAGAAAACTAAGTAAACCTAAAGGAAAAAGTCCAATCACAATTAGGAATCAGTCTGTCTTCTGAACTGCTCACAGCATCCCACCAATATATTTTATTCCTGGAAGGCAAAAGCCATTCCTTCCATTATGAGAAATTTTGATTTTCAGGACCTTTCAAATTACACAAACTAGTCCTTTGAAGTCTAGGCCTGAATCTAGAAAGGTATAAAGAGCACTTACCAAGCAAGGCATTAATGGAGATTTCATGGACTGGCTTAAAGAAATTATAGGCAGAGGTTTCCAATGTTTTTTTTCATTTTAAGGGTTTTTTTGTTTGTTTGTTTGGTTTGGTTTGATTTGGTTTGGTTTACTTGTGCTTTCATCCCCATAGAGAATTTCTAGGATAGAACTCCCTACCCATTCCACTTTCAACTATTTGACCATGACCAAGGTATTCTACCTTTCTAGGAATTCATTGTCCTAATCTGCAAAATGGGGGTGTTAAATAAGATGATTTCTAAAATGATTTTCATCTTAAAATTTTATGATCTATTGGTAGAGTTTTGAAGGAGTTATTTGGAGCTCTGAAAGATTAATTAAACTTGCTCAAGGTCACACTGACAATAAATCTCATAGATGGAACTTGAAAGGAAGTCTTTCCAATACCAAGGCAGCTAGGTGGTGTGGTGTATGGAGCATTGGGCCTGGAGTTAAGAAGACTTTAGTTCCAATCTGGCCTCTGACACTAACTATGTGACCCTAGGCAAGTTATATAGCCTCTGCCTGCCTCAGTTTCCTCAACTATAAAATGGGGTCTGTTTGGTGTTAATACTTGAAAGATTATAGCACATTCTTCCCACAGTTGTGTACAGTACTTGGTACAGTGCCTCTTCTATAATAGGCAATTAATAAGTGCTTGTTAGCCCCCCTGCTTCTTTTCTAAGGCCAGCCCTCCATCCACTATACCATGATGTCTTCATTTATATGTGGCAAATATATCAGGTGACATGATTTAAACGTATAGACCAAGCTTCCCAGAATTCATCATATACTGTCATTTGCTTCATAGAGTGACCTCTTCCTCTTGAAAATTTTATAGGGTATATTTAAGAATTAAAGTGAATTTTTTTAAGAAAATTCATTTTCATAATCATTTGTTGTTGTTTAGTCATTTCAGTTTTGTTTGACTCTTTGGGACTTCATTTGGAATTTTCTTAGCAAAGATACTGGAGTGGTTTGTCATATTCTTCTCCAGCTCATTTTACAGATGAGAAATGGAACTTGCCCAAGGCCACACAGCTAGTAAGTGTCTGAGGCCAGATTCGAACTCAGGAAGATGAGTCTTCCTGACTCCAGGTACATCACTCTATTCACTTTGCCATGTAACTGCACAACATCTCCAAAGATAACCTCTCCTTGATGCTGATGTCCTTTCAAGCAATCATCACATTTCTTATACCTTTCACCGCCAAACTTCTAGGAAGACCTCTCTATACACGGTTTCAATGCTCTTACCACACCTGTTCAGGTCTCAACTTCCTATAATTGGGCTCTCATCCATAACCACTACAGTGAAATTTCTCTTTTTAAACTCATTAATGATTTCCTTATCACCAAAGCCAAGGGAATCTTTTATTAGTCCTCACTAGGATAAAGCACTGAACTAGGTTTTCTCTTCTCATCCCTCCTTCTAAATCTTCATTGCAGGTTCTTCTTTCTCATATCTCCTAGAGATACTGCAGTAGTTTGTCATTTCCTTCTCCAGCTCATTTTTCAGATGAGGAATCTGAGGCAAACAGGGTTGTGACTGATTCAGTGTCACATAGCTAGTAAATCTCTGAGATGAGAATTCCTTCAGACTTTATTCTTGCCCATGATCTCTAAATTTTTGTCCTTTGAAACTTCATTTTTCTAAGACTACAGTTTTCCTTACTATCAGATGACATGAAAGTCTCTTTCTCCAGCTCTGACCAATTCTCTGATTTCCAGTTTAACATTTCCAGCTGGCTACCAGAAATCTCCATCTGGATGTCCAGAACATTAACTGAATTCATTATCTTCCTCATCAAATCTACTCCTCTATCCATCATTCACAAATTCAAAATCTCAGAGCCATTGATGACTGTTATGATTTCCTTATTCTCCCATCTAACCTGTTTCCAAGTAATATTGACAATACCACCACCTTTGCTTTTTTCCCCACCCCTTGTCTTCTACTCCTAGACCTACTACCATTGTTGGATTCTTCCCCCCCTCCCCTTCCACACACTTGCATTATTCTCTTAATTCATTTCCTCTCTTTTCTCTCCAAATCATCCTTCACACAACTGCCAGGAAATCTTAATTTGCACCATGACTAGTAGACATCTTTAATGATTTCCCATCACTTAAAAAACAAAATAAAATATAAACTCCTTAGTTTGTCATTCATGGCCCTCTACAATCTGAATCCAATCCACCTTTCTATCCTTATTTTATATTATTCCCCTTCATACATTCTGTACTATGGCTAAACTGTACTGTGATGGATTTGAAGTCAAAAGACCTAACTTCAAGTCCTGTCTCCACCATTTACTCCTGTGTGTGACTTTGGGAAAACCACTTAGTCTTTATTAGCCTCAGTTTCCTAATACACAAAATGAGGTGCCCAACTAAATGAGGGGGCTCAATTACCTTTAAGGTTCCTTCCAGCTCTAAATCTAGAATCTGATGAATTTATGTTCCTGATTTTAAATTACATATAAGGAATGGGAATCACATAATTTGGAAAGTTGGTGCTCTCATTGCCCCCATTATAATATGGTTCTAAAGCAACATAAGGGAAATGTACTATTAACAAAATCACTTGTCTTTATAAAATCAAATGGCATGGCAAAAGAAATAATTTGGGGACATCCACCCTTAATAGTATCATTAGAGATCATCAAAGAGCATAGGAGGGGAGAGGGAAATTACTAAAAAGAGCACATTAAAAAAAACTATTACCTTTTTCTCATCAAAGACTTCTCTGTAATACAGCAACTTACCTTGAAATATAAATGGCCTAGATGCAGTCACAGTATAATTGATTCCATTTTCACTATAAATGAATTTACAGGTATAATTGCCTGCATCAGCAGCAGTTGGATTTTTAATTATCAAGTAATCATCCTTTGCATAGTAAGCTTGTCCCTTGAGGGCTTTACAATTCTGAAAAATGAAATTGTGTTCAATTTCCAGCTACCCATAATGCTTTAAATTAATTGTCTAGTATCAATCGATATCATTGCTATTTCTCACTTACCTTAAACCAGTCCACATGTGCTATTTTATCATAACGTTCAATTGTAGGACAATAAATCATTGACCTTATAGAAGTTCCTTTTGTTGTCATGTATAACAGGTCTTTGGGGACAACACAACCTTGTTGTTTGGGATATATTGTAATATTCACATATCCACCAAAAGAGCCCCGGGGGCTGTTAAAATAAAAGAAATCAAAATCAAATATTTTAAAACCAAAATGTCTGAAAGGAAATAAGCTTAACCCTAGTCATTATTCATTATTTTTACACTTTATGAAAACTGATATAGAAGTTTCCTTTTCCTTGGGGAAAAAATAGTGTCCATGAGACTTCTAGGAAGATGAGGAAGAAAGTTGCAATCAAACCTGTCTCCTTTTAATTTTCCCTTGAAGAAAAACAACTGAAATTCTGAAAAGAAATAAAATTGTCAAAAATCCTTACAGGAAAATGAAAATTCATCTAAGAGACAATAAACAAATTGTTGCAATCTTAAAACTATAATATGGGGAAAAAGAAGCAGGAGAAAGATTTTGGAAAAGATGAATAGTGAATGAGTATAACAAATAGCATCAGAAATACTATAAGAAATATAATGCTATAGTCAAGGATAGAAATAAAAAGAGTAAGTCTGTGTTCCATTTTGAAAAATAATGGACTACAATTTGACAAAGTTAGAAGGCAAAATTGACAATTCTAAAATTACATGAGGATTAAACTCCTTTTGAAAAATCACAAGAATTAATGTATGTATAAAACCCAACAAATATGTCCCCATAAGAAATATGTTTAATGCCAAAAGATATCAAAATATATAAAGATTGGGCCAGCTAGATGGCACAATGGATAAAGCACCAGCCCTGGATTCAGGAGGACCTGAGTTCAAATCCAGCCTCAGACACTTGACACTTACTAACTAGTAACTAGCAACTAGTGTGACCCTGGGCAAGTCACTTAACCCTCATTGCCCCGCCCCCCCCCAAAAGGCATATAAAAATTGAAATTAATCTTATAGACTAAAATTCACATTATAGCTTGCTCAAAAAAAATGTGCAAATGCAGGGAAGATATCTGACAATTTTAAAAAAGAAATCATATCATACTCAAAAGGTGCCTTATAAAACATTAATTTTGAATAGCAATTAAACATATAAAGAAAAAGCTTGTCTCCTGAAAAAAAAAAGATTGAAAGTACTCCATTCTCCAAATACGGTAAACCTACCAAACATAAATCTGGAATATATTATAAAGCTTTAAACAGAGTTTTAAAGAAACTAGATTTAATAAACATATGAAGATAATGCAATGGAAAAGCAGAGCACATATACATTTTGCCCGAAATATAAGAGGAAATTAATTAATCACAAAATTAATTGACTTGTAAGTCATAGGCAAATTTAGAAATGAGATCTTAAATAGTACATGCAGGTCATAACACAGTAAAGCTAGTCATAAGAATATAGTCAAAAGTACATGGAAATCAACAAAAATTATCAATGCTTTATTGAACAAAGCATTGGCCAAAGAAAAATTATATGGAAAGGGAATGATTGGGGACTCCTAAAAAAATTGTATCCCAATCACATTAAGGATGTCAGACCCTTAATTTGTATCTGGTAAATGGTATGTGACTTTGTATAAAAAGATTATGAGGAATCAATTTAGGATTGGCAAAAATAATAGACGTGGCCCTGGCTATATTTTGCTCCTATATATCCCTTTCTCTGCCTTGTGTCCAGAGTAGGATGTCAGAATTTTAAAGAGGAACCATTCTGGCTTAAGTATAGGTAAGGAGAGAGAATCCAGTGCCTGGCCAGGATCCTGTTTTTCAAGGGATGAAAAGCACAGCTCAGAGTCTGAGGGATCCAAATTGAGGAGGATGCCCACTGTGTCTTCCAGGTTAAAGGTTTTGGCTCTTCCCACAATTCAATCCTTTTTCTACTAATTCTAGCAGCTTATTGGCTTGTCCTTCATAATTAATCTTGACTAAAGTCACATCCATGCCACATAAGTTCACATAGCAGTACCAGAGGCCAGGATCTCAAGGCAATGGAGACTATGGCTGAATGGTGGATTCACATGCCCAACCTAGCACAGATGTTGTGTCCTTGTGGGAAATATGCCAAACAAGTCCAGGAACCCAAAAGAGTGACTAACCCAAGAAAGATACTGTGTCCATTGAGGAATAACACATAATACTATGAGAGGAAATCAATGGCCCTGAGGTACTAAACATGTGAATTTCCCCTCCACATATGTTCTGCATGTATGGGTTTCTCTAGACATGTTCAGTATACTTGAGGGAGAATAAGGATTTTGTTTGTTGGGGGTAAACATTGTGATGAAATAATGGGATTTAGCAGATATTCAAAGACCCACCTGGAGATTAATCAAGACTGATTGAATCAAGTGAGAGTAATTGACTGCTGATTAAGCCTACTTCAAGTTAATTGGATTGTAATCACACCTGGCTATCCCTTAAGAAGGTATTGTTCTCACAAACTAGACTGTGAACTCAACTTGAGAACACCTTCAAAGCCAATGGATTTGGATGACGCCAACCAATCACCTTGAAGCACTGTGTAAGGACCGCCTCTGTTCCAGATCTATAAAAAGCTTCCACAAACAGCTTGCTAGGGAGTTCCTGATTAAAGCAGACCCGTGGAGGAGGACTTCAGGAAGAACCCAACCAGGCTGGAACTCTAGGCTAGGTAGGACTTCTTTTTCTTAACTCCTTGTGAATATCTCTATGCTTTAATAAATGTTTAATGCCTAAAGACTGGTGCTGAAGCTTCTGATTTAAGGTGACCACAATTTAGATTTTAAACATCACAACATCCCATTGTAAATCTCTGTAAACATAATAATGTTATACCAGTAAATGCCATGGCTCAAAGCCAATTGTATTCCTTGGCTGACTAATGAATGATAAACACATTGGTGGGAGCAATAGGAGGCTACTAAAGAATACTTTATGATCAGAGGAGTAATAAGATCAGACCTGTGCTTTAGGAATATCAATGTGGCATCTGTGTTGAGGATTAATTGGAAAGAGGAGAGATTGGAAAGGGGAAAGCAATTAAGAAGTGTTTGCAATTGCCCAATTGAGCAGGGATAAGTTAGAGGCAACTTCATAGAACTAAATACCTCAATGTTTCCTGTCTATTGAAATTGAAAAATGAACAAAAAACCCAAACGAAAGTAGAAAAGGGGAGAGCATCAAGATCAGAACATATTGATGAAATAGAATTGATAAACAAAACCAATAAAACTAAGGGAAGTTTGGGTAGGAACTTTTGAAAAAAATCAAATGAAACAAACAATTGGAAAACTTTGTTTTTATAAAGGGAAAGAGAAAAATAAAATAACTAAAATTTGAAATCAGAGCTTATAATAAATTTAAAATAAGTTAAGAAAATTATTATTAGCCAAACTTTGTTAATAAAATCTACAATTAAAAAATTAAATCTGCACCCAGAGAAAGAACTGATATCCAGAAGTATGGATAGAATGAATTTACATTCATACATACATACATACATACATACATACATACATACATACATACACACACACATTTGTGTCTGGTGTGGGGAGGAGAAAAGAGAAAAAAAAGGAAAAATAAATTTACATCAGGACTTTATTATATATTTAAAAGAAATAGCATATTGTACATAATAGACTTGCTGTTTCTTGTGAAATAATGTTTTTAGAACTATACTATGTTATAGTAGTGCTTGTCTTATTCCATAAATTAAAAATAAAATACATTTTAAAATTAAAAGATAAAAGAAATAGACTAATATGTTACCAGACTAACAAAATAGAAAACTGGAAACTCAAATAGACAAATCTCAAAATTTAAGATCATTAATGAACTGTCACATTTTGGTCAGCAGGCAAGATTTGCAAAGAAAATTCTTCTATTGGATTCAGGAGGACCTAAATTCAAATCCAGTCTCAGACACTAGACACTTAACTAGCTGTGTGACCCTGGGCAAGTCACTTAACCCTCATTGCCCTGCAAAAATACAAACAAAGAAAAAAAACCACTCCATTCTGAGATGGGGAGGAGCAGGGTAGTAAATTAATTTTATACTCCTCAGAAAAGGCTCAAAGACCTTAAACTCATCAGAGTTACCTCAAGGAGGGATTAACACACATACCCAATTAGGTGGATTAATCTATTTAATCTGGGCAGTAAATGAGCCTAACACTCATCAGAATTGGCTCAAAGACCTCAATCTCAACATCCTTGGCTCAAGGAGGGAATAACATACACACTCAATTGGGTGGAGTAATCTCTCTAACCCTGCAGGAAAATAGGAGGGGAAGGGGATAAAGAGAGAGGGACAAAAGAAGGAAGGGCAGATTGGGGGAGGGGACATACAGAAGCAAATCCCTTTTGAAGAGGGATAGGATGGAAGAAGGTGGATAATAGAATAAATATCATGGGGAAGGGAATAGGAAGGAGGGAAACAGTTAATAATAGTAATCATGAAAAAGAGAAAAGGGGGGAAATTGTACAAAAAATATTTATAGCAACTCTTTGTGGTGGCTAAGAATTGAGAATCAAGGGAATGTCCATCAATTGAAGAATGACTGAAGAAGCTGTGGTATATGATTGTAGTGGAATGGTATTGTGCTATAGAAAATGACAAACAGGATGATCCCAGAAAAACCTGGAAAGACTCATGAACTGATGTATAGTGAAGTAAGCAGAGCTGGGAGGACATTGTGCATAGTGACAGCAGCATTGTTCAGTGAACAATTGTGAATGACTTAACTACTCTCAGCAATGCAATGATCCAAGACAATCAAAGGACTAATGAGGAAGTCTACTATCCACCCCCATAGAAAGAACTGATAAAAAAGAACACTTGTGGATTGTACATATATAACCTGGTTGCGATCTTGTGGAAGGGGGAGGGAAAGGAGGGAGGGAGGGAGAAAAATTTGGAACCCTAAATCTTATGAAAATGAATGTTGAAAACTACCCTTACATGTAACTGGAAAAAATAAAATAAATGTTTGTTGAAAGAAAAAAATTTTTTATTAAAAAAAAAGAAGAAAATTCTTCTAAATCTTTAAAAAATAAGTAACCCTTTTACTGTCTAAAGATTATAAATTCTATCCACTTGTTTCTACAAGGTAAATATGCTTACATTTCTCAAATATGGCATCTACCTCAAAGAGCTAAGGATCAAATGGAATAATACTCCCTGTTTTACCTGCCTCGACTTTACTGGTTTTTACCTTTTTTTCCCCTCAGAGCTTCCTTATTTGTTCATTCTCATTTATTCCCCAAATTCTAAACTAAACTATTTCTCTAATGCCCCCTCAGTCATTGGTAAGGCCAGGTCCTTTTTCTACTGAGATTCAAATGCATAATTCAGATTCAGATAAAAAACATTCCCTGTCAGAGCCGCATCCCTGGAAGTGATTTTATATTATGAGAATCTTAGATTCAGAAGATAGTTTGAGGGAGAAATAGCAAAATAAAGAATAAGAGATTGCTGTAATTTCACTGAATTTTACTAAATTGTGGTTATTGAGTTGATTTTCAGTTGTGTTGGATTCTTCATGACCCTATTTGGGGTTTTCTTGGCTAAGATACTGGAGAGATTTGTCAGTTCCTTCTCCAACTCATTTTATAGATGAAGAAACTGAGACAAACAGGGTAAAGTGACTTACCCAATGTCACACAGCTAGTAAGTGTCTGGGGCCAGGTTTGAACTCAGGAAGATGAGTCTTAGCAGATGAAGAAAGTCCCTGTGCCAATGCCAGTCAGTACGTTCTCTGCAATTTGTAATCAGTGTTATCTCAAGCACTAAGAGACTCATTGATTTGTCCAGAGTCACATAGACAGTATGTGCCAGATGTAGGATTTGAACATAAGTCTTTATGACTTCAAGGTAGGATCTCTATCAATTATTTCTGCTGTTTCTCATCTGAAAGAATCTTACCAAGACAGAGATCAAAATGACATTCACAGGTTGGCTGCCTGAAGATTTTTTTATTATTTTCCCCTTAGGTGTACATACCTTTTTCTAGTACAATTATATATTCCAGAGTCATTCACTGAAGTTGGTAGAAATTTTAGTTGTTCATCTGAGGAATATATCCTATTTCTTTTATTGGTAGTAATGTTTTTATTAGATTTAAAGTGAGTCCAGTAAATTTGAGATTCAGGTTTTTTTAATCTGGGACACAACACAATTAAAGCCTCGTTTTCCATTGCATTATAGAGTTTCCCTGCAAATGAAGAAGAGATGTTAAAGTCATATGTGTGTACATACATATAAACACACATATATGTGTATTGTGAGAATTGGAATGACACCCCCTGCTGGGAGAGATATTGCAGGGAAGCTCCGCCATAAGGAGAAAGCATATGATTTAGAAACTATGTAACTTTAGCGTCTGGAAATTATCCAGTGCCCAAAAGTTACATCTATAGAACCACCTGTGGGACCTGTCAATCAGAGCTACCAGCCAATTAGCTTGGAGGTGTGTGTGTGTGTGTGTGTGTGTGTGTGTGTGTGTGTGTGTGTGTGTGTGTGTGTGTGTGTGTTTCTCAGGAGGCTTCTGGGAGAAGCTGAAGAGCAAGCAGGCCTTTCTGTGAGAGACTTTGGCGGGGGAACAAGAGACAGGCAGGATAGAGAGAGCAAGCAAAATTTCATGCTTGATCCACGTGTTTCTCTTTACTAGCCCCTAATATACTTTAATAAATACTTAATGCCCAAAGATTGGTGCTATATATTTTCTAATTTAAGGCGACCACTCATTAGATTTTAGACATCATAGCTAGAATTTTAGCTCTGTCTTATTAAGGATAATGTTCAAATTCGCTCCTACAAAATGACAGTCCAACATCAGGTGAAGAAAATTAGATTTAATGAACATTATAGTACAGGAAAAGAGATATTAGTTTTGTAGCAACAATAAAGTAAGCAGCCTAACAATGTAACTATTAAAGCAAAAGTGACCACTATGTAAATATTTAGAGGGGGAAACATCACCAAATTGGGGAAGCACCAATTCCTGGGTCCATTGGCTGGGGGTCCTGGTACAGCCTCCCAGAGTCCCAATTGGGAATATCCCTGGCAGAGCATCCTCTCCACAGGTGAGACTCCGAAGAGGCTGGGGGTTTACTCTGACTTATACAGGACTTTAAACAAAAGTGGCTTGTATGATGAGCTAATTTTATGACTGACACCAAGTGAGTTCATGCAGGATCACTGCCAGAGAAGTTGGAATAAACATTTAGTTTCAGGACATATTCCTGAGGGGGAGCCAACCCCCCAGGACTACTCCTGGAATTGTTTATAGTCCCTAGGAATGGCTAGTTCCTGGGAACCTTAGGCAGTTAATCAGTGAGATATGCCTAGAAGGGACCTGGCCAAGATCCCAGCAGGGTATCCTCCTTCACGTTCCTACTCTCAGTCAAAACAGGGGCAATTTCCCATGTTAAGCTATAGCTAGAGTTAGCAGAAAACATCTGGGAGTTCATAGAGGGGGCAAACAGGTTTGTGAGCTAGGCCTATGCCTGGATGATCTTCTAATATTCATTTACCTTTCAGCCCCTTACAATATATTTGGCATATATGTGGCATGTACGTATGTGTGTATGTATATATCCATATGTGTGTATTTGTGTGTATATATGTGTGTGTGTGTATACATACACACACACATATATATATATACACACACACACACACACATACATACAGATATATGGTACTCCACTGTGTATGTTATTGTTGTTGAATCATTTCAGTTGTGTCTGACTCTTCATGACCCCACTTAGAATTTTCTTGGCAAAGACACTGGAGTGGTTTACCATTTGCTTCTTCAACTCATTTTGTAGATGAGAAAATTGAGGCAAACAGGGTGGAATGACTTGCCCAGGGTTACCCAGTCTGAGGCTGGATTTGAATTTAGCGAAATAAGTCTTTCTGACTCCACACATGGCACTCTATCCACTGTGCCATCTAGCTGCCTCCACTATGTGTGGCCTTGAAAAATATTTCCTGTTGGAATTTGCATTCACAGCTGTATCAGAAACAAAAATGTTGGTTTCTGATCCAGTTCTGAAAGGATGCTAAAGAATGCCAAGGTAAAATAATCATCTGGCTGGGTACTGTGGACTGTGGACCTGTTACAGTGTAAGGAGCAATAATCAGAGGCTCTGCAGTCAGAGGACCCAGGTTCAAATTCAGCTTCTGATGCTTATTATCTGTGTGATTTTAGATGACTTAATTATGCTCCCTGGGCCTCAAAAGCATTTAGGTGGCAGAGAGGACAGTGAACTGCTCCTAGAGTCAGCAAGGCATAAGTTCAAATCTAGACTAAGACATTCACTAGCTGTATAACCCTGGACATGTCATTTAACTTCTGTCTGCCTCAGTTCCCTCAACTGTTAAAAAAGAGATGATAACATCACCTACCTCAAAGGGTTGGTGAAGATCAAATGACAGTATTTGTAATGCGCTTAAAATGGGCATATATTATTATTATTATGATGATTATTATTATTGTTGTGTTTTTTCCTTTCCTCATCTGAAAAATAGGAGTGTTGGTCTAGAGGGTTTCTGAGGTTTTTACCAGCTCTAGAACAGGTCTTCTTAAACTTTTTTCCATTTACAACCCCTTGGCAGATATAACCTTTTACTGTTGTCAAGTTTTTCATGATCCCCACATTCAGTTACACAGCCCCATTGTTTAAGAAGCTAAGTTCTGGAGCTATGATGCTGTAATTTGGAACTGGATTCATTGTAATACTACATTGGAAACATTGCTTATCTATGTAAAAGCAGATCCATTTGTCAATGACAAATGATTTAAGAGCCAAAGACTTCTAAAAGAGACCTGCTCTCCCATATTACAGATGGGAAAACTGAGGGGCAGAAAGGTTGACTTAACTAACTTGCCCAAAGTTACAAATGGCAGTTAAAACTAGAGTCCACATTCAAATGAATCTCTTGTCCAAAAGCAACAGGAATAGAAGAAAACTAGCACAACACAAAAGAACCCTCACTTTGACAACTTAGACCCAGTGAATACTAACATAAAGTTAAAATATCTGAAATTAGTTTTATTAAAGTCAGACAAGTTTTTTTTTTAATTAAAATATTTTTAAATCAAGAAAAAGAAGAATCTTACCTGGATTTGCTCCTGTGGACTCTATAAAGAGAGTTGATAAAACCAGGAAGTACCAAAACTCCATTTGTTTTTCAATTTAGTACAATTCAATTAAATAATGAGCATTGCAATAAACCATGCGATGGCAAAGACCAGGAGCCACTCCAGATTGCTGGTGTTCACTGCAAGATCTACAGAACAATATTTGCACACACAAAAATTACTGAGAGGGAGATAATAATTGTCAAGTATGATTTATATCCTCATTGAGCTTCAAAAGAATGAATGAATCACTCCACTATCCAACTCTGCATTTTTCCTGACTGTCTCCTATGGCTGGAATTCTCTCCCTCCTCATCTCCACTTCCTGGACTCTCTGGCTTCTTCTTTGGCAAAAAACCTTTCCTGATCCAACTTAAAGCTAATGCCTTCCATTTGCTGATTTCCTCCCCCCCCTCCCCATTTATTCTGTATATATGTTGTTTGTCCAAAGTTGTTTGCATGTTGTCTTCTCCATTAGACTGATTTCCTTGAGAAGAGAAACTTTTGCCTTTCTTTGTATAATCAGAGCTTATAACAATGCCTTATACATAGTAGACACCTAAAAATGCTTGTTGATTGATTGAGCAGCTACTGTAACCTCAACATTATCTTAGTTACTCAGAACCATATCTATTCCTGCTGGCCAAAAAAAGCAACATTTTCTAATGGATACTGTGCTAGACTTTCAGTCACAAAGACCCATGTTCAAAGCCTGCCTATGATTGTTTCACATTTCTGGCACTCAGTTTCCTCATCTGCAAAATGGGGGAATTGTACCCAATGAACTTTGGGGCACTCCCAGCTCTAAAGTTATGATCTTTTTTCCCATGATCCATCTGATTATTAATGCATTTCAATGACCACTCCATTTTACAGTTTCATTTCAATACACACTTAGGGTATTTGTATGCATTATTTAATTTTATGTGCACAACAACCCGTACTTAAGGAATTAAAATGCTCTTTTTTGTAGAAGATAAAACCAAATGCTAGAGATTTTAAGTGCCCGGCCCAATGTCACTGCTAGTGAGCAGAGGTTTAAATTCAGGTTTTTAGATCATAGATGCTGCAAAGAATAACATAATAACTCCCCATTCCCCCATTTCAACTTTTATAAATTTTTATTTCAGAGTCAAGAGGAAACTATTAGAAATTATCCAAGTAAATTGCGTATGTATGATTAAAAATAGCTGACATATATAAGCTATAAGGTGTAGAAAGCAATTTACATACATCACCTTATCAAAACCTCAAAATAATCATATGACATGGGTATTACAGTTGTTTTTAGCTTCATTTACAGATGATGGAATTCAGAAAAAGTTGAGCTATTTTTTTCCCCTCGAATTTATTTGCTGAAATCACTATTCCTCTTAATTAGGTTTACATTATAGACAGATAACTATTTTGTACTTACCCAAATTAAGGGACCAAAGTGAATGCACTGATAATAACTAATCCAGCTAGGGATAGATCCCAAATTTTCTGGCTCTTATTCTAAGTCATTAGACAACCATGATCAGTATTTAAGTGGGAGACAATGAAATAAAGCTCTTCATGCTCATGTCATTTCCATTCACCCACCTACCCACCCTCTCACTAACATCTATTTTAACCCAAATCAATGACTTGATCTAGCATGAAGAAAAACCACTGACACATCACAATTCTTTCCCTTGGCATATAAACACTTAAAACATAATTTCAACATCTAGAGGAAGATTTTGTTTTAGTGAATTACCAAATAGCCTCAATTCTTCCTGGTCAGTTCCCTTAAATAATATTTGCTCATCTTGTCAATTTACTTTTATTTTGAATTTCTGCCTCAAGCTGGGAGAAATTGTACTGGAGTGTACCCAAAGGTCTGGAACAGAATCTTTCCCTTTGTCTGGAATGAAAAGTAGATATCTCTGTAGGCACACATCCCCTTTCATATATTAAATTCTGTTAGAAACAAAAGTCAAACGAGTTGGACACATAGTAGGTGTGATTCACTGAAACCATTGAATGGATTCATTCAAGGTTCTATTTTTTTTTTAATATATGAGGTATTTTATTTTTTCCATTACATGTAAATATAGTTCTCAACTTTTGTTTATACATGCTTTACAATTTCAGATTTTTCTCCCTCCCACCCCTCCCTCCCCCCTCCCCTAGACAGCAGGTAATCTGATATAGGTTATATCTATATATCTCTATACATATACATATATATATATATACACACACACACATATATATACACATAATAACATTAATCCTATTTCTGCATTAATCCTGTTACAAGAGAAAGAATCAGAGCAGTGATGCAAAACCTCAAAATAGAAAGAAAAAAAAAAAACCAACAGCACCCAAAACAAAAGAAATAATATGGTTCAATCAGCATCTATACTCCACAGTTCGTTCTTTCTTTTTTTTTTCTTGGATTTGGAGATCCTCTTCTATCATGAGTTCCCTGGAACTCTTCTGTACCATTGCATTGGTGAGAAGAATATAGTCCATCACAGTAGGTCAACACTCAATGTTGATGATACTGTGTACAATGTTCTTCTGGTTCTGCTCATCTCACTCATCATCAGCTCACGCAAGACCCTCCAGGTTTCTCTGAACTCTTCCTGCTCATCATTTCTTACAGCACAATAGTATTCCATTGTATTCATATACCACAACTTGTCCAGCCATTCCCCAATTGATGGGCACCCCCTCAACTTCCAATTCCTTGCTACCACGTAAAGAGCAGCTATAAACATTTTTGTACATGTGGGTCCCTTTCCCCCTTCCATGATTTCTTTGGGCAAAAGACCTAA
The DNA here is from genome assembly GCF_019393635.1 of Dromiciops gliroides. Taxonomy (NCBI): domain Eukaryota; kingdom Metazoa; phylum Chordata; class Mammalia; order Microbiotheria; family Microbiotheriidae; genus Dromiciops; species Dromiciops gliroides. The sequence continues at coordinate 188,872,169 of NC_057863.1, forward strand.
AAGTGGGATTGCTGGGTCAAAGGGTATGCACAGCTTTATTGCCCTTTGGGCATAATTCCAAATTGCTCTGCAGAATGGTTGGATCAGCTCACAGCTCCACCAACAATGCATTAGTGTTCCAATTTTCCCACAGCCTTTCCAACATTTATTATCTTCCTTTTTTGTCATTTTAGCCAATCTGATAGGTGTCAGGTGGTACCTCAGAGTTGTTTTAATTTGCATCTCTCTAATCATTAGAGATTTAGAGCATTTTTTCATATGGGAATAGATAGCTTTGGTTTCTTCATTAGAAAACTGCCTGTTCATATCCTTTGACCATTTCTCAATTGGGGAATGACTTGGATTCTTATAAATTTGATTTAATTCCCTATATATTTTAGAGATGAGGCCTTTATCAGAAGCACTGGCCTCAAAAATTGTTTCCCAGCTTTCTGCCTCCCTTCCAATTTTGGATGCATTGCTTCTGTTTGTACAAAAAATTTTTAATTTAATATAATCAAAATCATCCATTTTGCATTTTATAATATACTCTATCTCTTGTTTGGTCAAAAACTGTTTTCCTTTCCAAAGATCTGATAGGTACACTATTCCTTTCTCTCCTAATTTACCTATGGTATCACCTCTTATGTCTAAATCATGTATCCATTTTGACCTTATTTTAGTATAAGGTGTAAGATGTTGGTCTATGCCTAATTTCTGCCATACTATCTTCCAGTTTTCCCAGCAGTTTTTGTCAAATACTGAGTTCCTATTCCAGAAGCTGGAGTCTTTGGATTTATCAAACACTACATTACTAGTGTCATTTACTACTGCATTTCCTGAGCCTAGCCTATTCCATTGATCTACCACTCTATTTTTTAGCCAGTACCAGATAGTTTTGATGACTGCCGCTTTATAGTAAAGCTCCAGGTTTGGTACCGCTAACCCACCTTCCTGTGAATTTTTTTTTCATTATTTCCCTGGATATTCTTGATTTTTTGTTTTTCCAGATGAATTTTGTTATTATTTTTTCTAGCTGTATAAAATAATCTTTAGGTAGTCTGATTGGTATGGCACTGAATAAGTAAATTAATTTAGGCAGTATTGTCATTTTTACTATATTAACTCTGCCTATCCATGAGCAATTGATATCTTTCCAATTATTTAGATCTGATTTGATTTGTGTGAAGAGTGTTTGGTAGTTGTGTTCATAGAGTTCCTGGGTTTGTCTTGGCAAGTAGACTCCCAAGTATTTTATATTATATTATCTACCGTTACTTTAAATGGAATTTCTCTTTCTACCTCTTGCTGCTGGACTTTGTTGGTCATGTATAGAAATGCTGATGATTTATGTGGATTTATTTTATATCCTGCTACTTTGCTAAAGTTGTTAATTGTTTCAAGTAATTTTTGACTTGATTCTGGAGGATTCCTTAAGTATACCATCATATCATCTGCAAAGAGTGATAGTTTCATTCAAGGTTCTATTAAAGAAGTCAAGACCAGGCCTATAGTATAATAGGTTGAACTCAAATCCCTTTGAACAAAAGACAAAAAAAACCCAAAAAGAAATAATATTGCAAATTAGGAATAGATGCAAGGAGTGAACATATTTGCTATAATCTAATAAGAGTGGATTTCCCCAGGACAACAGTGTAGAGTAGTGATAATCGCCCATGATATTTGAAATGGGAAGTTTTATGTTCACATGCTGACTCCTGCTACTTTCTGCCTGCTTGACTTTAGGCCAATCCTTTCTTTCTAGATATTGTGATAAAATAATGGGATTTAGCAGATACTCAAAGGCCCACCTAGAGATTAATCTAAACTGATTGAATTAAGTGAGAGTGATTGACTGCTGATTAGCCTACTTCAAGTTAACTAGATTGTAACTCTGCTCCAAACCTATAAAAAGCTCTTAAGAAGGTATTGTTCTCAGAAGCTAACTCAACTTGAGACCACCTTCAAGTCCAGTGAACAATGGGTTTGGATGATGCCTACCAATCATCTTGAAGCAGTGTGTAAGGACCGCCTCTGCTCTGGACCTATAAAAAGCTTCCACACTCAGTTTGAAGGGAGCTCGTGATTGAAGCAGACTCATGGCAGAGGACTTGAGGAAGAAGCAGACCAGGCTGGAACTCTAGGCTGGTGAGGCCTTTTCTTAACTTTCTGAACTCCACATGAATACCTGGTATGCTTTAATAAATATTTAATGCACAAAGACTGGTGCTAAAGCTTCTAATTTAAGGCAACCATACATTAAATTTTAAACATCACAGTATCAATTTTTTCATTTATAAAATGAGACGGTTAGAGTAGATAATAAAGAAAGGACTACTCTATCTGTAAATCTAAGATCTTCTGATGATCAGGAGCTGTGGTCCAAGAAGCAGCAAGTCAAGTAGGCAGTCAATGAAGGAAGGAGATGTCTCTGTCAACTGATTCAATTCTACAAAGATTAGGACATGGATAAAATGGGCTCAGACATCTGCTTTGAACAGCATTATATAGATAATATATTGCTTGAATAACATAAGTAATAAGTAGAGGAAGTTACTAAAAGGATTATTAAAAGATTAACAAATAAAGGATGGGCAGTTGCCCCACAAAAGATACCAAAAAGACAATAATTAGTTAAATATTTTGGAACAATTTGGATTTCAGAGAGGGTATCCATTCCTCAACCAGTAGTAGAAAATATTTTAGCTTTAAAACTCCCAAAGGACAAGGTTTCAGGACATAAAGACACATGGCCTCTGGCTGTCATTGAATACAAGTACAAGACACACTGGAAAGCTCTAGGAGATCATATTGGAGATTTGTTCCATTAACTGTGTGATGTTTAAAATCTAAATTGTAGTCGCCTTAAATTAGAAGCTTTAGCACCAGTCCTTCGGTATTAAACATTTATTAAAGCATACAGATATTCCCATGGAGTTCAGAAAGTTAAGAAAAAAGCCTATTTAGCCTAGAGTTCCAGCCTGGCCTGGTCTGGTCTGGTCTGGTCTGGTCTGGTCTGGTCTGGTCTGGTCTGGTCTGGTCTGGTCTGGTCTGGTCTGGTCTGGTCTGGTTCTTCCTCAAGTCCTCTGCCACAAACTTGCTTCAATCACGAACTCTCTCCAGCAAACTAATTGTGGAAGCTTTTTATAGATCTGGAACAGAGGCGGTCCTTACACACTGCTTCAAGCTGATTGGTTGGCATCATCCAAATCCATTGGTTCTGAAGGTGTTCTCAAGGTGTGATTACAATCCAGTTAACTGCTAATCAGCAGTTAATCATTCTCACTTGATTCAATCAGTCTAGATTAATCTCCAGGTGGGTCTTTGAGTATCTGCTAAATCTCATTATTTCATCACAACTGGCATTAAAGTTTGTATTGTCTAATAGATAACATAAACTAATGTTAGCATACATTTGATTAATAAAGGTTGATTGCTAGCATTGAGAAGTATTTCTGATTAGTGTTTGAAGTGATACATCTAAGGCTTGACTCCCTTCCCATCCAATTGGAACAAACATAGCATATAGCCATATATTATCAATTTGGAAGTAAAAGGAAGAAAAAACAGTCTTTCTTTTTCCTTCTTTATTTTGGGGGGAGGGGTGGTGGGGTGGGACAATGAGGGTTAAGAGACTTGCCCAGGGTCACACAGCTAGTAAGTGTCAAGTGTCTGAGGCTAAATTTGAACTCAGGTCTTCCTGAATTCAGGGCCGGTGCTTTATCCACTGCACCACCTAGCTGCCCCCCAAAAATGGCCTTGATGCTAAGGAGGGCAGGTCATTTACAACCAGATATTAACATGGAGACTCTAGGAACTTGGGGAACAGAGCACCAAAAATAAAGGAAAAATAATAATGGGAGAGTTAGTTGGGCACAGAAGACAAACTTTGCTTGGTTCACAGAAAGATTCTCCAACTGGACCAAAAAAAAATACTAAAAATATTTTTGAGCTTTTCTTTCAACAATATCACAGGGCTCCCAAACCACAGCTTTAAGAAATCTTTTTTTTTCTAAGAAAAAAGTTCATGAAGTGTGGTTACAAAGAATTGGGACTCATGTCTTATGCCAATATCTTGGTTTACCAGGAAGCTACTGCCTTTGCCTTCCTTCCAGCTAAGGTCTTTGATATTTTTCTACTTGCTAAATTTCTCTTCCTAGTTTATTGAATCCTCAACTTGGAGGACTATTACTCCTGACCTTCCTTTGTCCCTGTATTCAGAGCCTTACTTAATCTCCAATTGTCTATACATTTTGTTCTTCCACTGCCTCTTTATCTTGGTGCCTATCTCCTACCCTGCTTCCTATCCCTTGCTATCTCTACACAGTTCAAACACGTTCTAAAGGAAGTCTTTTCTGATCTGCCCAATGGGTGCTCACCTTCCCTTAACTACACATATATTTATATGGATATGAGTTTTCTTCTCCAGTAGAATATAAATTACTTGAGAGCAAAGATTGTTTCATTTTTTGTATTTGTATCTAGTTTTTAGTATATAGTGGGTGCTTAATAAATGCTTGTTGATTAGTAGATTGATTTTTGCAAGGGAAAAAAGGATATACTAATTCAGAAATCAGATGCTAGGGTAGATCAACTCAAAGTTCATATAAAAGAAAATATCACAGAATAATCTCAAACTAAAGTTCTCCAGATCTAGGCTAACCTGTTCAGATTCTTGAGGTCTGAACAACACTACTACCCAAAATATCCTCAAGTCAGTTTAGAAATCTCCCCACCAGTACATTTGGGATAAAGCTCATTTAGCCATTCTACAATGCTGGCTCATAGCCAATCAGGAATCAGTTCTTTAGTGGTTCCAACCACATTCCTAGGTAACCATTAGTGAAGTAACTTCCCTTCCCTCAATACTTGATTGCCATCTCACCCCCATAAACATCATAAAGAGGGAACTAAAAATGGGTAAATCCAGCAGTTATTTCCATTTCCTTAGCTCAAAAATAAGAATAATTTAACTCCATACAGATTGCTACTCAAAGATCACAAAAGTGATTGATATAATGAAAAGAATTTTATACTTGTAATTCAATTTCAAGGTTCTGGTCTTTGAAAAGTTGGCATCTCTAATGACTTCTCCTAAACCTTCACTCACAACCAGGTTCTCCTACCTGGAGTTTTACAAATAGCCTCCTAATTGGTGTCTCTGCTTCCTATCATTTTCTAACCCTGATATCAAATTGATATTTCAGAAACATTGGTCTGTCCATGCCAACTTTCTATTCCACTCCCCACAGATAAACATACTCAAAAAAACCTCAGTAGCTCCCTCTGTCTAGAATTTAAAGTCCTTCATAATCTGTCGCTCATTAGCTTGTCAATTCATTTCTTCTTACTCTCCTTCACACATGCTCTTTTCCAATCAAACTGACCCATTTGCTAATCCTTATATGTGACATTCTATTGTAAGGGGCTAAAATACTAGCTAGTCTGTCTAAAATATCTAATGAGTGGTCACCAATAAATTATAAGCTTTAGCAATAGTTTAGATTTTAAAGCATTTATTAAGGAGAATAAGAATTTGGTGGAGAGAAAGGCTTAAATTCATCTATCTATCAAAGGAAGAGCACATTTTTTTTGCTCCACTCTCCACCAGAGTCCTGAAAAAAGAGAGAGTGCCAGCCTCACCCCCTCTCCTCACACAAGCAAACATCACTTCCTGACACCAAAGAAAAGCCACATGTCTTGCCCTCAGACGCCTTCTCCTCATGGCAGAGCGTCCTGCAGTAAGTCTCCAGCAGGTGGTGTCATTCCGATCAAATCCGACCTCAGACACTTAACACTTTCTAGCTGTGTGACCCTGGGCAAGTCACTTGACCCCAATTGCCTCAGCAAAAAAAAAGTAGGCATTGATCAAATTCTGACTGAATTGAATTTTGTTGAATAAATACTCGCTGTTGGGTATTAATAAATGTTAGCCAGTCTTTTCATGAGAACAGTTATTAGAAGAAACCCAAGTTTCCCCAAATTTTTAGTCTTTATAATAAAAGCATTCAAATAAACTCAAGAAATTTGGTGTCGTACCTGATCTGCTCAATACACTTGGCATTAGTGCCAAAACATCAAGATTGCTAGTCAGAACACTCCATTAATACCTGTATTTTAAAGCATCGGCTTTGCACCCACTCTAGAAAAAAAGCATTTTTTTCCTTGACAGAATAGCAACAATTTACAGAACAAACAAAAAATTTTGGAGCAGTTAATTTTATTAGTTAATATAACTTCATATTTACAGAATAAACAAAAAATTTTTGGAGCAGTTAATTTATCAGTTAATAAAACTTCATTTAAAAAGTACAACAGTAGCAAAATTCTAAAAGATTCTCCCAATTAACTTGTTTATTCCCCACTATACACAAATCCACTTCATCCAACAGGATGTTATGCTAAACATTAAAAGTCTTAAAACTAGCTTTAGAATAATTGTGCATCAGGATTTTTCCCATAAACAAAAGCTTCAGCTATAGTTCAGATATGTTAACCTCTCTATTAGGAGGAGGATAATAAGCAACCACTTATTAAGCCATTTCTATCTTCTAGGCATTGTGCTTACCTTCTTACAAATGCAACTTAGATCTCAAACAGCTCAAGATGTTTACAATCTTCTAATATTTCTTTTAAAGGAGAAATTAAAAATCATTCAAGCTCTCAAATTTCATCCTAATCATTTTGGTTGTTATCAGAGTAGAACTGATCAGTTAGTTACTGGTTAATACAATTAACATGAAAGCTTGAACCTGCTAAACCTAATAGTACTAAGGCAAAGCTTCTAATTTTCTCCTGAGATAACTGGGAGTGATCCATCCAGTCTTGTCTTTTCTACCCTTGCTGAGTCATTCTCTCTTAGATTTCCCAGACTCATTTATGGTCTTCAGAGTGGTTCTAATCTACTCTATCCCAATCAAACCTGATTTTTCTTATCTTTTATATACAAATTATTTATTGTGACCTATTGAAATGTAAATCTTTTTCTCTGGTCTTTTTCAGCAGGAGAATATTCCTTACCATAATCACAGCTAGGACTCTACATTTTGACTTAATCTCTCTATCATCTATGACGTAGAGAAAATGTCAGAAATATACCTTTGAATGCTCAAGGATGTCCTCCATTAGATACACATATGAAAGTCTTTGTATCTCAGCTTGTCCAAAGTTGTTTCTGTCAAATTTGCTATATTGCAGCTGACCATCTGTTTCCTACCCTTATGATCAACTTAAATCATGAGCCAGGAAACTCTCACCAATTAAGCTGATAATATACAGTAAAACAAAACAAAAAAGGAATATTGGCCTACAGTCAGAAGATGAATTCAATTCCTGGCTTTGCAATTAACTAGTTAGTTGGCAGCAACAAGTTGCTTAACCTCTCTGGATCTCGTCCTTTTCTGTTAAGTTTAGAGGTTGGGCTATAACTCTGAAATTTTTATTCTAAATCACAATGGAGTCAGGCTTTCATGCTGTGATTCTTTGAGCATGATAGAGAGGGAAATGCTCCTCCTTCCCACTGTAGCCATACTGTCTCTTCCTCACATACAATACTCCACCTTCTATTAATGTGTCTCAGCACTAGCTATTCCTCATACTGGAATGCATTCTTTTCTTCCAGATACTTAGGTACCATCCATGGCCTGACACCTTCCTGATCCACACACCCCTCAACTGGTAATGCCCTCCCCTCCAAGCTACTTTGTATTTAAATTCTTGAAACATATTTGTATTTATTAACTTTATATTTATGCTGTATTTATTTTTATATGGAATTGTTTCCTCCTCCATTAGAAAATAAATTGCTCACATTCCTTGTGAGTAGACTCTTTTATTCTTTGTTGTTGTTGTTTATTACCTCTCACTCTTCATTACCTCATTTGGGGTTTTCTTGGCAAATGTACTGGAGTAGCTTGTCATTTCCTTCTCCAGATCATTTTATAGATGAGGAACTGAGGTAAACAGGGTTAAGTGACTTGCCCACGGTCACACAGCAAGTGCTTTGCTTTGATTTGATTTGAACTCAGAAAGATGGGTCATTCTGACTTTAGGCCTGGCATACTATCCATTGTACCAGCTAGCTACCTCTCATTCTTTGTACTTAAATCTCTAGTGCTTAGCACAGTGGCTGGAACATAGTAGGTTCTTTTTAAATACTTGTTTGATTGAAGTCACTTGGTTTGAATTTGACTAATCAAGTATAAGAGAGGAAGGGTTACTCCCATCCCCATTCCCCAGCACAATTGATGTACTCACAGGATATAATCATAGATATAAGATGTTCATGTTTTAAAAAAATGTTAAAATCCAGTAATTTCTTCATGAAGTATGATCACTTTTATCCCATTGTATATGAAGAGACAAGGATATTGGCTAGGCTGAATGTTTACCATGGAAGCTTGGAGTCTTACCTAATACCTAAGCCTAGAGCCAGTTTGGCGGCTCAAAAGTGTAAAGCAATCCTGTTGTATTTATCTCCCAGAGTTTTGTGAGGGTCAAGTGAGAAAATGTATGTTAAATGTTTTGGAAAACTTAAAAGTGATATATAAGTAATAAAACTGTCGGGTATTACTATGTCTTCAATTGATGGAAGAGGGAGTATGGTAAAATGGAGAAATTCTAGCCTGGGTTTTAGTTCTGGTCCTAGCATTAGCTATATGACCTCAAACAATCAGTTTTTCTCTGAGCCTCAGTATAATCTTGTATAAGTCAAGTCAATAAATATTTATCAAGTGCCTACTATTATTAAGGAGGCTGTCACTCTATCACTCAACTCTGTTGAAGATCAGCACTCTCCCTATTTTTCTCAGTACTGGGTACTAAATTAAGGGTCATCAAACTCCAGATCCAGCCCACCCCACCCCACAATTTTTTCATTGCCCACCATCTAAGAATAGTTTTTATACTTTATTGAAAAGTATAAAAGTATAAAAGTTATATTGTATTTTAAAATGTAAAAATTGTTAGGTGAAGTAATGTCCAAAACCAGACTGTAAATCTTAATTTGATTCCCCTGCACTAGAGCATTGAGCAGACTGTCCCAGCTCACTAAAGGGAGAGACAGAAACAGAGAGAGAGGGAGAGGGGGGAAGAAGTGGGGGGAAGAGAGAGAAAGAGACAGAGGAAGAGGGAAAGGAGAGTAAGAGGAGGAGAAGGAGAGGGGGAGCAAGAGAGGGAGAGACAGAGATAGGAGAGAGACATTTAATTAGAGCTATAAAACATGTGTGTATGTATATGTGTATATATGTGCGTGTACATGTGTATACACACACACATATATATACACGTATATATGTGTGTATATATATATATATATATATATATAAAATAAGGAGAAACTTCTAACTCAGAACAACCTAGAAATCCATTAAAAATGTTTCTTATAAAATTGAAATTAGAATTCTTAAAAAAAACCCTAAAAATATGAAACACAACTATTCCTAGAAGAAATTTGGAAATGAATCACCCAATACTTTTCCTAGGCAGAGCAGGATCTATCCTATGATCTCCTGAGAAAGATGAAAGAGGACTTATCCACCAAGAAGAAAAAAAGAGAACCAAATCTCTACTTTCCTGTTCATCAAAAAGAAGAAAAACCATAGTCTCTTGAAGCCTTTCCTATTAAGTCTACTCTAGTAAGGTCACATGCTCCTAGTCATCATGTTCGTTCCTGGAGGAACTTCTGGGCTGCTTCCTTATGAGCACCAGAGACTGTCTCTTATCTTCTGCATTCCAAAGTTTGCCAAATTGGAATTTTAATGGAATTGACAAGTCGCTTTTGACTTAAGGGGACCCTGCCCTATTCAAAATAAAAATCTATTCATTGGGCCTCCTTTTCTTTTTTTTCTTTTCTTGGGTTTTTTTTTTTTTTTTGGTGAGGCAATTGGAGTTAAATGACTTGCACAGGGTCACACAGCTATTAAGTGTCAAGTGTCTGAGGTCAGATTTGAACTCAGTTCCTCCAGAATCCAGGGCCGGGGCTTTAGCCACTGTGCCACCTAGCTGCCCCTGGACCCCATTTTCTTGACTGGATACAAGCAGGCAAAGCACAGCATATTGTGTCCTGCATTCCAAACAGCTAGATAGCAGCTGTCAGTTCTTAATTATGATATCACTATGATTGGTCAAGTAGTGAAGCTCTTACCAGTATGCAGAAGAAATTTTACTAGCTGCTGTAGATACAACAACAAAAATGACAGTCCCTGATCTAAAGGAATTTAATAAGCGTAGAATTGTAAGACACGTCTACTAATAAGTATAAGAGAAGGTTTGGAGTAATTTGGTAGAGAGAAATAAAGATAAAGGTGTTACCTTTTTGATTACAGGGAGTCTCTGATCCAGTTAAGTGGATCAGAGACAACTATACACAAGGAGTAGTATTTTAGGTGGAACTTGATGGAAAAGGGTTCTGAAAATCCTTCACCTCTCTGGCCTAAGTTTCTTGCTCTATGAAGTGAAGAAATATGACTAAATGATTTTTAGAGTTCTTTCTTCTAGTTCCAGATCTGTGATTCTTTTGATCCTGTAAACAATTGTCTGCTTCCAGAATTATATAGTTTTAAGCAAAGCCCCTTTTGTTTAATGAATGTGTTTATTTTAATTGGCATAATAGAATATGTAAAAATCAAAGTAATAGGATTCTTTTATTTATTCTCTCTATTCTTTTCCTCTGGAAAACACATTGTGTCACTTCTTCCTCCATGGTCTTTCTGCTCTTTAAAAAAAAAAATTCCCACACCTAACACACCAACAAAGACTTCCAGATACTAATATATACAGTGCCCTAGCAATACAGTCATAGTCTGGTACCTTGGTACTAGGAGACTTCTTTGACAGAGCATGATTATACTCTATGCCAAATTCAAAAGATTAAAGCACTTTTGTTCAGTTTACAAAAAATTCTTACATACATTCTTACTTAAATCTTATGGCAATCCTATGAGGGATGCAGGGTAGGATTATTCCCATTTTATGGCCCAGGAAACTGACTGAGCACTGCTGGTAAGTGGCAGAGACACAGGACTCCTGCTCCCAGCTTCAGCTTCTACGTCCATGGTCCCTTCCTAGCACCAAGCAAGTTAGTGTATTTCACCCTGTCAGAGAGATGTGAATACAAGAGGCTCTGCTCTGTTTCACAAGACACTTATTTTTTTCTTCACTCCCAAAGCTGTGAAAATCCCCATTTACGTGTTAATATCCGCATTAATGAAAATGATTTTTACAAGTAGTTCTATGTTAGCCAAGAGGACACTACTGGAAATGTGCCAAATTCAAGCTGCTGTTTTAAAAATTAATTTAATTTCACATAGTTCACTACTATTTTATCATGGCAGAATTTGAATATTAATGGGAAATTTAAATTTCTAAGCAGATAAATTAAATTCCTCTTTGGCATAAACAGGTAGTGGGGCTTATTTTCAATAGTATTTATATTCTTACCTCATTTATTCATATCTTGAATGCTATCTAGCAAATTATGGATGTCTCCTTATTCATATGATGTCTCCTTACTCATATGTTCAATCTTGCCACAGCCACCAAAATGGCATATGTATACTTGAGACTTCATCATTTGAAATAGTTTCATGTATAAGATTTTAATTTCAGAGCTCTCCCCCTCTTTCCATAGCCTTCTTCCTTTCCATCTCTCCCAATCTCTCATCTCAGCTGTACCTGACCTCTGCCTTTATCTTAACCACTAGTTCTATAATGCCTCTTTATTTTTCCAATACATTCACTCCCTTCTGTCTTAATGAATATCCCTACCTAGTCTGTGTTATTTCTTTATTGCATTTCCTAGTAAATTAAGACTCATCATCCTTGCCATTATCAACCCTGGTTCACTCCTGCAATTTACATTCTTCCTTCTCACTCCCAGGAAATCATGAAAAAATGAAAACTTGCCCAGTCAAAATTCATGATACAATAGGTACTCACTTCTGTTCAGCAATCCTATAATAATCATAATGGTAATCATATTTAATATTAATTACATATTTACTAATGTTATTTCATTATAAGTATGTTGATTATATTATATATTTATATAATACATTGATTATTAATAATAAATTATGATGATGAAAATTATTGTTATTAATCAGTGAAGAAACTCCCTCTACTGATGTAGATCAGCACCTGCCCTGCAGCTGGTATAGCTATTGAAAGTTGATTGGGGTCACTACACTCACATGCTTCTATTGCCTCGTTTTTCCATTCACTATTCGGTCCTTAGAAATCTGGCTTCCATCCCTATGACCCCAGTGAAACTCCTCTATCAAAAGTCAATAGATAGGGCAGCTAGGTGGCACAGTGGATAGAGCACCGGCCCTGGAGTCAGGAGTACCTGAGTTCAAATCCGGCCTCAGACACTTAACACTTACTAGCTGTGTGACCCTGGGCAAGTCACTTAACCCCAATTGCCTCACTAAAAAAAAAAAAGTCAATAGATATCTTCAGGTTCTGGAAAAGGGGAAGGAAAGAGAATGAACATTGATTGATTAAGCATGTGCCTGGCCCTCTGCCGAGCACTTTACATATGTTATCTCATTGATCCTCACAACCACTCTGGGGGCAGGTGGTCACACACTTAGTACCTGTCTGAGATCAGATTTGAATTCAGCTCTTCCTTGCTCCAGGCCCAGGCACTGCCTAGCTGCCTGGAAAAATGAATATTTTCATGGCAATCTCATCTACACTCTCCTTTCTACCAAATCCTCTTATACCTTTTATTTTATCCAAACTAAAGAATTTAGAAAGTTTATCTTGTTCTCATACAGTTCTATTGCTTCTTGGCCAGCTAGATGAGAGAGTAGAAAGAGTTGTGAGGAAGTTGTTCAGTCGTTTCAGTCGTGTCCAACTCTTCATGACACTATTTGGAGTTTTCTTGGCAAAGATACTGGAGTGGTCATTCCCTTCTCCAGCTCATTTTAGAGATGAGGAAACCGAGACTAACAGGGTTAAGTGACTTGCCCAGGGTCATATAGTTGGTAAGTGTCTGAGGCCGGATTTGAACTCAGGAAGATGAGTCTTCCTGACTCCAAGCCCAGCATTCTATTCACTGTGCCACCCAAGTTCAAATCCTGCCTCAGATAATTATTAGTTATGTGACCCAGGGAACTTTATTTAATCTTTTTTACTCTCAGTTTCCTCACCTGTAAAATGATGGCAATAATAGTACCTGACTCACAGAGTTGTGAGGATCAAATGACACAACACATACAAAGGGCTTTATAAACCTTAAAGTGTTCTATAAATGCTAGTTGCTATTACAGTATTTCTTTTGAAACCACAATTGCATACTGACTCCTAAGGTATGATTTTTTTCTGCTTTGTTTTCAATACTTTTCCTACATGAATGTCTTGTTGTGACAAGGAATTTCTCAGATATGGAAATTTTGTTTGTTTTTGAAAGAAAGAAAGAGGGGGGAAAGAAGGAAGGAAGAGAGAGAAATAGAGAGAGAGAGAGAAAGAAAGAAAGAAAGAAAGAAAGGTGAGAGAAAGAAAGAAGGAAGGAAGGTTCTGGAATCCTAGGTCTAGTGCATTTTGCCATGACAAAAAAAAAGTTTAGAATATATTCCCAGAAATATACTATGTATACTTTCTGAGGATCAGCCTAGCTAAGTAAAACCACTAGGAGGCCCAATAAAGATGAATTACTTGGATAAGGCATTTAAAGAAGCAAAGAATAATGCAAAATGGCTCTTCTGTGTGGCCCATTTTTGTTTCTACAGTGATGATTAGCTAAGTAGTGGGAAAGAGAGGCAAATGATAATAAGAATCAAAACATTTTTAGGCCATCTATAAACATTAGCTTTACTGTTAGTACTCTAAATGTGAGATCTCCAACCAGTGATCAATGAGTATACTTAATCATTTTAATAATGAGAAACTGAATCATATTTATTATGACTATGTCTTAATGTAGCATCTGCACTGTAAGTGCTGCCATGAAGATAAGAGATTCAAGCTGAGGCTAGGTCAGAGTTTACCAGCTAATGAAGTGTTTAAGAGTTCTAGGAATATGTTTTTGAAGACTTCTGGGAAAAAGGAGCCAGAAGCCCTGAATGAACCACCATTATTATTCTCCATCAAGGGGAAGAAGGTGGGGACAACCAAGCAGAGTGGCTAATCTCTGGGTGCTGGTTCTAGTCCCATCATCACCATTACCACCACTTGCTCTACAACTCAATAAACTTCAATCATAAACAAAGATAGTAAGAGCTGAGAAGGCTTTTCCCCAGACCCTAGGCTGAGAACTGATGAGTGTGTACATGAGAAAGAACTGTGTATTTCCTACCCCACCCCTTGACTATAAAAGTAATTGACTCATGGTTTTCATTTATGTTAGCTAGTGGATGATTATTTCCTTCATCTTAAAAGCCTGTGCTCAGAGGGAAAAGATGATTGAATTATAGCCAATAGCATAAGCACCAGCTTCCTAGCTAAATGACCTGTTTCAATAGCTCACTGTCCTTTCATTGCTATAATTTTTTTCCTCTCTCTATTAAATGAAAGAAAATCTAGTATCTGCTAAATCCTTCTTCATCTGATTAATGCTGGAGTGGTTAAAACTTTGGGGAAAGATTTGGATTATTCTAAAGGCATAGTTTCAATGAGGCTAAGGCATAGGAAAAGAGGAGCAGACAATTATCCCATTAGGAAGTGATAAACACATTAGAAACACATTGAAATCATTCCCTTGATAAAGGGTAAAGACAGCCTGTCAGAAGAGAGAGATATAAATAACATAGATGCAAAGATCCTCTAGACCTAGGAGAGGTAAGCTGTTGGAGTTAAACCAAGCTAAACTCAGAAAAGGGAACATGCTACCTGTGGTAACATTCCCCAGTATTATATGTTGGAACCTCTTCCTTGGCAATTAATTTTTGAAGGTTTATTTGGTTTTTTCTTCCTTTTTTCCTCCCCTGTTAATATAACTATGTTTGTTTTATTACTTCTTGAAAGGTAATTTTAATCTTTACTCTCTTGTGCTACAATTTGTAATATGAGCTGGATCATATAGCTTGGAATCTGTTGCTGTTGACCTAAAGGAGTTTTGTCTCATTCACTTGACATATTATGTCTCAGTTGTTTAATTTTAAGTACCTTTGTTCTTTTCATTGATTATTTTTTTCCATTGTGACCTTTAAAATTCTGTTTTAGTTTTAGTTTTGTTTCTTTTGCATCCAATAGAATATTCACCTCCCCACTCAGGAAGTTGTTGTTTGTTTGTTTTTGTTTTTTTACCATAAACAAGCATTGCATCATCTCTTTTTAAGTGTATTTGCCAAGTATTTTCATTTTCAATTTTGATATACAGATTTATTTCATTTTCTATGTACTGGAATTTTTATAGATGTTTATTTCAGGAAGATCCTATTTCATTGGTAGTTTTATTTTCTATTTTTGTTGGATGTCCCCAACAATCCCCAAGTTTCAAACAGAAATGCATTGTGCCTACAATTTATCCACACTATGAAAATGTTGATTTGCAAAATGTCACTTTGGTCTTTGTCTTACTAGCATCTAGAATGGTGCCTGGCATAGTAGGTGCTTAATAATATTGTTTTATATATATATATAATTGATGCTATTAATTGATAAGCTAACTTGATGAAGCATGACCCTGAAACACTTGAACAAGTGTTTAATTCATTGCACATTAATTGCTATATGTTGGTTTGTACATGAAAATGTTATTGATACTGTTTTCATGATCTTGAGTTTATTTCTATTGCACTGACATAAAGTTGCATATTTTCTTATTATGTGTTCTGTATTAATTAATACAGTCTTCCTTACTATGCTATTGTGATACAACTTTGCATATTTATTGCTTGAGTTAACATTACTGATTTTGTTGACTTTCTTAATCATACAGCAAACTCTTGAAAAGATGACTGTTAATGTGGCAGGTAGGTAGTGCAGTGGATAAAGAACTGACCCTGGATTCAGGAGGACCTGGGTTCAAGACTCTTGACACTAACTGTGTCACCCTGGGCAAATCACTTAATCCTCATTTCCCCACCAAAAAAAAAAGATGAGTGTTAAATTAGTTTTAAAGTATTTATAATGGTATTGGTGTTGAAATATACAGATCTGATCATAGAAGCAGATGCATATTACAATTCTGATGATAATACAAAAATGTTGAAATGTAAAAGACTTTGGAATTTGCAAAGTAATGTTCTGTAAAGTCAGCCCAGAAGAGAACACTCAGAAAGGGCTCTGTGACCCATTTGTTCATTCAAGAATTAGTGATGCACTGATGGGAGGAGATAGTACCTGGAAACTAATCTGTACAGCACAACTCCCCTCTCTACCACCCCTACTCACCACCCCCACCCAGAATAAACTTCTTTTTAAAAAAGACTTCAGTGTTTAGTTGGAAAATGATCAAGGAATATGAAAAAGCAGTTTTCAGAAGAAGGCTATCTATAGCCATATGCAAAAATGTTCTCAATCACACTGTTTAGAGAAATGAAAATTAAAACTACTCTGAGGTACCATCTCGCACTTATCCAACTGTCTAATATGACAAAAAAGGAAAATGACAAATATAGGGGGAGATCTGGGAAAACTGGAACACTAATGCACTGTTGGCGGGGTTGTGAACTGATTCAACCATTCTGGAGAGCAATTTGGAACCATGCCCAAAAGGGATAAAACTGTGCATATCCTTTGACCCAGCAATACTGCTACTAGGTCTATATCCCAAAGAGATCATAAAAAAGGGAAAAGGACCCACATGTACAAAAATATTTATAGCTGCTCTTTTTGTCTTGGCAAAGAATTGGAAATTGAAGGGATGCCCATCAATTGGGATATGGCTAAACAAGTTGTGATATATGAATGTAAGGGAATATTGTTTGCTGTAAGAAATGCTAAGCAGGCAGATTTCAGAAAAAATCTGGAAAGACTTACATGAATTGATGCTGAGTGAAATGACCAGAACCAAGAGAACATTGTACACAGTATCAATAACATTGTGTGATGATCAACTGTGATAGACTTAGCTTTTCTCAGCAATACAATGATCCAAGACAATATCAAAACACTCATAAAGGAAAATGCTCTCCGCCTCCAGAAAAAAAGAACTATGGAGTCTGAATTCAGATTGAAGCATACTATTTTCGCTTTTGTTGTTGTTTTTTTATTTCTGTTGTTTTTTTTCTTGTGCTTTTTTCCTTTTGTTCTGAGTCTTCTCTTACAACATGACTAATGTGGAAATATGTTTAACATGATTGTAATGTATATCAGATTGCTTGCTGGCTTTGAGAGTGGGGAGGGAAGGGAAGGTAGGAAAAAAATTCAGAACTCAAAATTTTACAAAAGTGAATGCTAAAAACATTTACATATAATTTGAAAAAAATAAAGGTCTGGTAAATGGGGAAAAAATACTTCAGTACCTTTGCAAAGTATAGATTCATCTTGAAACACTTTCTTGAGTGTGGACCATAGAAGATATGCAACAGAGATATACAGCAGATGCAGATTTGAAGGTTTTTAAGATCCTCAGACTATTTTTAATTGTGATCTTTGGATCTTATCTGATCTTCTGAGTTTAGATAAGAGATGGAAGAGTGAACAAAATTATTCTCCTAGGAAAGGTGGAAAAGAAATTATGAAGGCTTGATATAAGAACACGTTGCTGTTCCTCTCACAAGGTTCTCCATCCCCTGACTCCTTGTATTTTTACTAGCTGTCCCCCATGCCTGGAATGTTCCTCTTCCTCATCTCTGCCTCCTGGATGTCCTGGCTTCCTTCAAGTCTCAGCTAAAGTTGTACCTTCTGCAAGACTTTGCTATTCTTCCTTTGCTGTTTTTATATAGCTGTTTGCATGTTGTCTCTCCCATTAAATTATGAGTTCTTAGAAAGCCAAGATATTTGGCTTTCCTTGTTTTCCCAGCACTTGCCACAGTGCCTGCCATAAAGAAGGTGCTTACTAAATGTTTGTTTATTGATTGATCCCAAACTGCCCACATCAAATGTCGGGAAAGCTGCAAGAGATTCCAGAACTAGGTATTCCATTTTATTAGAACTTACTTTCACACTTAGAATCGGAAAGAAATATTTCTCTTTCTGGTCCTACCAGTCCAATTGGTTGGAAAGGTATAGGGAAAATGGGATGGGGGAGGTATTTGAGCTCCTTACACCATTTAAATTTTCTCCTTTGGATCCCCTGTGCCTAGCCCAGTGCTTTGTACATAGTATGAGCTTAATTTTTTCCTTTTTATTTGAATTTTGGGCCTGCAGGCCCTTTAATTCACCATTCTTTAAGGCAATCCCATAAGTAGTATCAATTTCAAGTCAAAGTCTATGAGAAAAAAAAATTTGGATGTTTCCCCTTTCCTCAACCACTCACCACTTTTCCCCAATACAAATTCTCTCAAAATAAATTTGGACTACCACTATAACCCTTTTGATCCAGTGATGCTAAAATCAAAAGATCATAGAATCTCATAGATGGAAGAGATCTTAGTCTATTTTTTTTTCAAGACTGAATCTCCCCATTTCATCCAAGTTGGAGGATGACTACTCATGAACCTAATCCCACTACTAATCAGCATTAGATCTTTGACCTACTCCATTTCTTACCTCAGCTGGTTCTGGGAGGAATCAATTTGGGAGTGCACCTTCCAAGACACACTCAGAACTTATATGAACACAACTACAAAACACAGAAATGAAATTTTTAATTAGATAGATAGTAACCATTCATGACTGGACTATGCTAAATAAAGATGACAATACTATTCAATACAATATCTAAATTTATGTTTAGCACCATATCAATCAAATTACTTAGGGGCTACTTTGTAAAACTAAGGAAAAAGGAACAAAATTTATTTGGAGAAATGCAAGGTCAAAAATCTCAAGAGAAATAAATTTACAAGTAGAAATAAAGGAGAATAGTAGTACCAGATCCCAAACCATAATATAAAGCAGTACTTATCAAAACTATTTGGTATGGTCAGAAAAATAGATCAATTGAACAGATTAGGTAAAGTAAATCCAGAAGTAAACACAGCAGTATAGTGATCAATAAACACAAAGATACTTATGACTAATGTTAGAATTTAATATTCAATAAAATATGCTACAAATCTGGCCAAATTGTATTTAGACCATAATCTCATATATGTCATATTAAGCTCCAAATGGACACCTGATCTAAATATAAAAGGTTATAGCATAAACAAATTAGAGGATAATGGAAGGAAATAACTTTCCCAAATATTTTCCAAGGGAAGAATTCTAAACTAAATAAGGGAGAGATATTATAGAATAGAAAATGGACAGTTTTGATTACATAACATTGGAAACATTTTGCACCAACAAATCAATGAGTAAGAATTAATAGGGATGTAATAACTGGGGGAAAATCTTTATGGAAGATTTTTCTGTTAGAAGTTTGATATCCAAGATATGGTGGGAATTGATATGAATATATAAGAATAACAAAAAATATTACTCATTAGATCAGTGACCAAATAAGTAGATATGAACAGTTAGTTTTCAAATTAAATCTATAAAAATAAGATAAGAAAAATTCTCTTAATCACTAATGAGAGAACTTCAAATTAAAACAACTCCAAGCTTCAATTTCATACTCATAATATTGACAAAGATAAAAAAGAAGAAAATTACAATTATTGGAGGGTTTATGGAAGGACAGACTCACTAATACATTCTTGGTGAAGCTGTGAATTGGTCCAAGAAGTCTGGAAAGAAAATTTTAACTATGCCCAAAGAATCACTAAACTGTGTATACCCTTTCACCCTACTGCTAAGTATTTCCCCCTTTAAAAAAAAGGGTGAGAGAGGGAAAAGACCCATCTATGCAAAAATTTTTATAATTATGAAATAGAAACAAAGTGGGTAAGATGGAATGGTGATAAATATGACACATACAGAGAAATTTGGGAAGACTTGTATGAATTGAGGCTGAGTAAATTGGCAGCCATATGGTGCAATGTATAAGGCACCAGGCCTAGAGTCAGGAAGAACTGAGTTCAAATTCAGTCTCAGACATTTATTTACTAGTCGTGTGATTCTGGACAAGTCACTTAACCCCTATTTGCCCCAGTTCCTCATCTGTAAAATGGAGATACACTGGACAAGGAAATAGAAAACCATTCTAGTATTCTTTGCCAAGAAAACCCAATGGAAAAGTCCATGGGGTCACATAGAATTGGATATAACTAAACAACAACAACAAAATTGATCAGAATCAAGAAAATAATTTATACAATAATATAATTAAATATTAATTTAGTATGTTATAATTAAATATACATAATATTTATATAATAGCATAATTACATAGTAGTAAATTACAAAATAGTTTAATAATAGTATAATTCTACTTAATGCAGTGACCAATCATGATATTGATGATGAACATGCCTATCTTCTATTGACAGAGGTGATAGACTAGAAATGCAGAACGATTCATATCTCCAGCATATTATATATTGATTTGTTTTGCTTGACTATGATCATATGTACAATCAAAAGAGGATTTCTATTTTCAATGAACAGTGAAGCAATGAAGAGAGCTGGGATAGAGATGCCCCTCCCCGCCCCAAAGAAGAAAAGAATGGCAGTGAAACATTTTTTTAAAGTATACAGAAGTTCTGAAAGGAACACAAAGTTTATTATTACCATGTTAAATTTATTATATACTTCATAAAATAAACAATGTCTATATAAAAGTTCATAATTTTATATATAGTCTTTTGTTCTCTGTATGTTGAAATGTTCATATTTGTTGATGCTGGTTAAATTTTTAATAAAAACTTGTCTTTTAATGAGGAAGTCAAACCATATAGACTTTTAGATTTACTCTAAATTTATGATTCTATGAACTTCTGAGGAAGTCCATTCTACTTTTGGATAACTCTAAATGTTAGGCAGTTTTTCCCTTACATCAAACCTACATTGAAACTTCCACCCATTGTTTCTAATTTTGGCCTCTGGAGCCATGCAGAAGTCTATTCCTCTTCCATGTAAGAGCCCTTTAAGTATTTGAAGACAGCTATCATTGTTTCCCTAGGTCTTCTCTTCTCCAGGCTAAACATTACTAGTTTCTTAGATCAATACACATATCAATACACATATTAAATGCTTCTGAGTCCCTTCAGCATCCTAGTTCCCATCAGTTGGAACTACCTTGTAATGAATCTTCTTCTCCTAGATTAGAAAGAGTTATAAAATAAAACTGATTTCATAGTATAAAATCTCATTGGCTTCTAGTTGTTGTGTGACAATATTGGGTCCCTTTTTAATATCCTACAACAACAGTTTCAAACCTTTTCCTCTCTTTTCAAACACCCAACCACACCACAACACCCATACTTACAGCAGATGATTTAGTCTCCTCTTTCATCGAGAAAATTGAGGTTATCCAACGTAAGCTCCCTTCCTTCATTCCTCAAAAGTTTTACAAGTCATTATCTACTCTTTCCTCTTTCTGTCTAGTCAAATATCCCTATATTTCACTAAGGCTAATCATTCTGTCTGGGCCCTTAATCCTAATCTCATCTTTCTAACTCAAGTAGTCATCCCTTTTCCCTTATATGCATTTCCAATTTAATCTCTCTACTGGCTTTTTCTCATATGCCTAAAAACATGATCAAAGCCTCCAAGTCCCCCCCCAATAAAAAAATACCCCTCTCTTGACTTTCTAAGCAAAGAAACTACCAACCCATCTCCTTCCTCTTCACTACTAAACTTCTTGAAAAAGTTATCTACTTTGGATGTCTTCATTTCCTCTCCACCCACTCTTTCATGAACTTTTTGCATTATGATTTCCACTGCTTCTGATCTACTGAAAGTGCTCTTTCTAATGTCACTGGTGGTATGTCAATTGCTAAAAAGCAATACTTTTTTCAGTTATCATCTTTGAGGTCTCAACTACATTTGATTGTGTTCACCACACCCTTATACTAGATACTCCTTTCTCCATTAATTACTCTATTTCCTTTTTTTATAAAAAATTGCTTTTCCCAAACAACACCATATGCAAAATAAACAAACAACAAGAGAAACAAACAAAAAGAGAAGAAAATTCAAATCCTCGGGTCCTGGATCCTCAAAATTCATTAAATTGTACATTCTCTTTGACTCAGAAAAACCACTACTAGGCTAATAGCCCCAAAGAAATTCCAGAAATAGAAAAAAGGATAAACATGTACAAAATATTTATAACATATTTTTGTAGTAACAAAGAAATGGAAACAAAGGGGATGCCCATCAGTTGGGGAATAGCCAAACAATTTATGGTATATGGTTATAATGGAATTCTACTGTGCCATAAAAAATTATGAAAGGAGTGGTCTCCACAAAACCTGAGGAGATGTACATGAAGTGATGCAGGATAAAGTGAGCAAAACTAGAACAATTTATACAATAACCACAGCATTATACAAACAATTTGGAGTCTTGAGAATTCTATTCAATACAATTACAATACATTTAAGGGGACCTAAGAACAGACACGCCACTTAACTCCTAACAAAGAGTTTATGAACTTGAGATGCAAAATGAAACATAATTTCTTTGAATATGGCCAACAACACTTCTTAAATAGGGGTGGGGGATATGAGGGAAAGAACATCACTTATTTTAAATTTAAAGGAAAATTGAATTAAAAAAAAACAAACAAAATTATGAACCAGGCACTGGCAGCCCACATTCATGGTATTGGTTATATTCCGTCCAACACCAGAGATTGCTTGAGGAAAATACCAAGCTCTTAAAGCTTCTCATCAAGCTCTCTCCTGTCCCTGAGCTCCACCCCTTTATAGATGGCAGCCCTTCTCTTATTTATCCATCTATTATCTAATGAGATGTTTATGGTTCCTCCCCTTATACACTGAGAAAAAAATTTTGTGCCTCACTTTCATTCAGTCCCACTCGCCTAAATTAATAGAGAAGAGCACACAAACTCAATACTATCATAGTTTATATCATAGAAATGGAATTACAAGGCCAGAAGCAGGTGATAACACACAGATGTTATCTTCTCTTTATAGTGCTGTCTCTCAGAGCTACTTCTCAAATTCACATGTGAAGATTGGTTTGCTTAGTGGGTAGCTGATACCTCAGATTCAAAAGTACTCCCTGGGTCTGCACACATGACATTATAGGTCATGAACCCTCACAGTGAATTCACCTTTAATACTTAGCCACTTTAGCCAGGAGTTAGCCAGAATTAGCTCAAAGAAAACACATTTACTAGCTACAACCTCCCCCATAAGCCAAACTCTCCCTTAAACAGAATCAGTGGGATAGTAGGCAAAAACTTAGAGGACGATACTTGTGAGGCACACAATAGGAAACAAGGCAATTCATGCCTCCCTTACAGCAAGGTTCTGAGGTCTTCAAATTTCTGGCACTGTCCTGGCCCAGAATTCTGTTTAGCTTGGAATATGTGCAAAATAGGCTCCAGTGTCCTAGGTCAGGCTTGTTCCTCACAGGGCAATTATAGTCTCTACTACCTTCACCTTCAGGAGTACATGCAATCTTTGACTGGAGTCCTGCTCCATTCTTTCATGAAAGACAAGGCCAGGGCAACTAAGTGGCTCAGTGGATAAAGCACTGGTCCTGAATTCAGGAGGACCTGAGTTCAAATCCAGTCTCAGACTCTTGACACTTAGTAGCTGTGTGACCCTGGGCAAGTCACTTAACCATCATTGCCCTGCAAAAAACCAAAAACAATACAAAAAACAAAAAAGACAAGGGAGATGCCTATCTCTCCCTCAGGAAGTTGGGTTTAAGGTCTTCCATACTTTAGGGAAGAGGCAGGAAAGTAGTTACCTGGCAAACTCAGGCTTTAGCTGTTCCTTCCTTCCTGCCTTTGAATTAAATAACATAATGCTACACAAAAAAAAGGTATTTAGATTGAATCCCAGGAGAGAACTACTCCAACCTAAAGTAAAATTCATGGGGACCCCACAATGGCAAAAAAAAAGACTTCTCAACTAGGAGGTAACCCTTTTGCCACATGTGCTCTCTTTAAAGGGCCATGCACTATCTATATGTATATATGTATATAAAACACACACATACACACACCCCCCTATATATAAAACATACGTATATCAGTGGTTCACATGATCAGAAATCCATATACAAGGGAGTGAAATGATTTTCAATTGAACCAGTGAAGATGTTGGCATATATAGAAGATATATATTGTATACAAATATATACAATTTTAATATATGATTTATATATCCATAAATTGATATTTTGACTAAAAATTCACTGTTCCCTACCTCCTCAAGGTTCAAGCACAACCCATCTGGTTCATAGGTCTGGTCTTCAAAGCACAGATACATTAACTACTTGACTCTCAACTCTCATCCTTCAGCAGTATTATATACTGTCCTGTCAATGACAAAGGAGTCTCAAGGGTATGACAGAATTCTGACAAAACCTACCCAGCTAATAAGGTTGCAAGAATAAGTCTGTTGACATCTGTCATCTAAGAACAACCCTAGCTAAGTCTGTAGAGGCTCATCTCCAGATTGGCTACAAATCTCCATTAATAAGTTGTGGAGAGAATTCCAATTGGCCTCATTGGAGTCAAGAAGCTCTAGTCCAATTCCTTTTTTGATGAGAAGAAAACCAATTGTTCAGTCGACAAGCATTTATTAAACACCCATTAGGCAGGTGCTAGAAATGCAAAGATAAGGGTAATAGAAATGAAATGTCTTGCCTTCGTTCACACAGCTAATATGTGGTGGAATCCAAATGCTTGCAAAACCTAAGAAAGCAATTTTTAAATATGCAGCCTGAGGTAGGGCTTGTGATACCACAGATATGTCTGTTGTTGTGCATTTGGGAGGAAACAAAGCAGACTCCTTGCCAAATTTCAAAGATATCAGGCATAAAGGCTCCCCCTAAATATCTGTGAAATTTCCCCAGTTTGGGGAAAGGTCTTTTTGCTTTTTCTTCTTGGATGCTGATGTTGTTGCTGTTGTTTGTCCTTCATTCTCGAAGAGGGTAAGGTCAAGACTTGCACTGAACTGGATTTAAGTGAGGGAGGGCTGTGCAAGGTCATCAACTTCACTCTCCCCTTCAGAATCATCTGGGTTCAGTGACCAGATATACATCAGGATGACCGGAGATGGTCCCAGATGTTTAAAGCAATTGGGATTAAGTGACCTGCCCAGATGCTTCTGAGGCTTGTGTTGACCCTATACACAGAACCTGTTTTTTTCTGTCTACCCAAGGAAGTAATGCTCTTCATCCAGTCCTCAGGTTATCTTCCTGCTATTCCCTATACCTATACCACTACAGATGCAGCTAGAAGGCACAAAGCTGGGCTTGCAGTCCGGAAGAATCATATCCTTGAGTTAAAATCTGACCTCAGGGGCAGCTAGATGGCGTAGTGGATAGAGCACCGGCCCTGGAGTCAGGAAGACCTGAGTTCAAATCCAGCCTCAGACACTTAACACTTACTAGCTGTGTGACCCTGGGCAAGTCACTTAACCCCAAGTGCCTCACTTAAAAATAAAATAAAATAATATATTTTAAAAAAAAAATCTGACCTCAAAAGGGCAGCTAGATGGCGCAGTGGATAAAGCAGTGGCCCTGGATTCAGGAGTACCTGAGTTCAAATCCACCCTCAGACACTTAACACTTATTAGCTGTGTGACCCTGGGCAAGTCACTTAACCCCAATTGCCTCACTAAAAAAAAAAATCTGACCTCAGTCACTTATTAGCTGTGTGACCCTGTGTCATACTGCACTCTGTTTGCCTTGGTTTCCTCATCTGTAAATTGAGCTGAAGAAGGAAATGGCAAACCACTCTAGTATCTTTACCAAGAAAACCCAAATGGGGTCATGAAGAGTCCTACACCACTGAACAACAATAACTCTAGTCATGCTCCTTCTTTGCTTCTCCCTTCCTAGCTGTTCCTCATTGCCACCTTAGTCTCTTCCTCAGCTTCCTGGACTATAATGAGCCCATTCTGACACTCAATCCCTTCTAGCTCTTATTATTTTTAAACCACGTGTTTAAGTTCCATTCTAGGATTTCCAACAACCTTGGCAGAAGGAGAGATAGGATTTTAACAACCTTGAGTTTCAATGAGGATTCTGGCAAAGCCAGACAATGTCAAGACCTGAATTTGCTCTTTTCTGAGACATGGCTTTTGTGGCATTGAACAGATTGCTTAACTCCTCAGTGATGCAAGCAAAGTCTGAGATTACACTAGATAAAAATTGCCACTCTGCATTAGTGGAGGAACTTTCCATGCTGGGACCAAAAACAAACAAATAAACTCAAACTTAATATACAGACACAGTCTTTAAAACATGTAGAGATAACTGAATCTTTTTATAAGAGTCAGACCAGAGTCCCTCATCAATGAAAGACTTCAAAGTTATTCTCCTTTCAAATATGTGGGGTTCTTTCATCTGTAAAATGGTGACAATATCACTACCATGACATCCACATTTTTCATAGGCATAAAAGATTTTTTTGCACTAGACTTACAATTTCACTAGTACAGTTAGTTCTTGGTGAGGAGACTCCTTTATCAATGAAAATTAACACTTGTTCTACAATTTATAATCTCAGATTTTCCTGAGGCACTGAAAAGAAATTGAACCCAGATCTTCTTGGCCCTGAAAACAATTCTATCCCCTGGTCAGATTGGTTCTAATATAACATAGATTGCAAATGTTATTTCTATGTCTGCAATAGATGTTTCATTTTTTACCATATTCCATCCAGTTCTGAGAAAAGTGAACAATAAATACAGAGTAATTAGGCTACCCCAAAGAATACTTACCATCAGCCAAAGTGATCAGTTGCTTTCTTCAACTACCTTCTTAGAACAAAACTTAACTGTACAGAAGTGCAGTTTCTCTAAGTCAAGTAACATCCACCCTATATTCATTAACACTAACATTTTTCTTATCTAGGACATAGGATCTTTCTTGATAATAAGCATAAGTTTTGGCATCATCAGCACCCATGTTACCCTTGTCTTTGAGAGATTATTCATGAAAATGAATTTTCCACTTTAAAGAACTTTGTAAGATAAGACCTCTAAAAGTGTTATCTAAGTTCACTTCAAATATAATCTTTACTGTAACCACACTTAGCAACAACTATTTGGATTAGGAGCAATGAGGAGAAAAGGATAAAAAGGAAATAACATCTCAGATTCTATCTGAGTGGGGGCCATTGCCTAGCAGCTCAGATCACACTAAATTCAGCTCACATTTATAGAATAATTGCTATCCCCCAGCATTATTACTGTAAATGTCAGTTGTCATTACACAACAAAGAATAGGTTGCAAATAGAATTTCAAATAAGCAAGATTTGGACATCTCTTGACCTTTATAAAATCAATCAATCAATATTTATTATATGCCTCTTAAATGCCAGGGAGTGCCTAGGCACAAGTACAGGGAATGATGGTCTATACATAAGGATCTTATAGCCTAATGTAATTCAAATTCAATCTAAAGGCAACTGGGTGGCACAGTAGACTAAGCATTTGTCTTGGAGTCAGGAAGACTTAAATTCAAATCCAGACTCAGACATTTAATAACCATGTGACCCTTGGGTAAGTTTCTTAACCTCTGTGTGCCTCAGCTTTCTCATCTGAAAAATGGAGATAATAAATAGAGCCTACCTACCAGGATTGTTGTGAGGATCAAAGGCAATAATATTTGTTAAATGCTTAACACAGTGCCTGGTACATAATAGGTGTTTAATAATTAATTGTTTTTTCCTTTTTCCCAAAGAAAGAGATGACAAGTACAAATGGCTGTATAGAATAAATGTAATTAATACAAACATATGCAAAGTAGTTAAATACAAGGTAGGTTGAGAGTAAGAGCAATAGCAGTTGGAAATATCAAGAAAGGCTTCATGTTGCTCATCTTAAAAGAATAAAAGAAACTCTAAAGAAAGAACCTAAGTTATTTATCGTGACCCCTTGCCTCACATGTCCTTTGATGACATCTCTATCCAGAGATCATCAAGCAGAGATATTACTTTGCAGATAAAGTTCTGTGTAGTCAAAGCTATGCTTTTTCCAATAACAATGCTTGACTGTGAGAGTTGAACTATAAGAAAGGCTGAGCACTGCACAATTAATGCTTTTGAATTGTGGTGTTGGAGAAGACTTTTGAGAGCCCTTGAACAAGCAAGGAGTTCATGTCAGTCAATACTTAAAAAAAATTAATTCATACTCCTTATTGGATGGTCAAATACTAAAGCTGAAGCTTAAATACTTTGGCCACATATTAAGAAGATGGGACTCATTGGGAAAGTCCCTGATGTTGGGAAAGATTGAAGGCAAAAGGAAAATGGCATGGCAGAGGATGAGATAGTGTCATGGAAACAATGAACATGAACTTGGACAGACTTTGAGAGACAGTGGTGGAGGATAGCAGGGCCTGGTGTGCTATGTTCCATTATTCAGACATGACTGAACAACAACAATACCAGAAAACTAGTAAGTATAACTGACATCACCATATTGACAGGATTTTTCATTAATATTTATAGTAGCTCTTTTTGTGGTAGCTAAGATTTAGAAGTCAAAAGTATGCCCATCAATTGGGGAATGGTTGGACAAACTGTGCATATGATTGTAATGGAATATTATTGTGCTATAAGAAATGGCAAACAGGATGATTTGTCTGAAAAGACTTGAAAAGACATATATGAACTGATGCATAGTGAAGTGAACAGAACCAGGAGAACATTGTACATAGTAACAACAATATTGCTCAAAGAAGAATTGTGAATGACAGCTATTTTCAGCAATACAATGATCCAAGCCAATCCCAAAGGACTGATGATGTATACACTCAATTGGGTATAGTAATCTATCTTATCCTGTAGGAGGGGAAGGGGAGAAGGGGGAGGGGATGATTGAAGCAAAACACTTTTGAGGAAGGACAGGGTGAAAGAAGATAGAAAATAAAGTAAATGTCATGGGGAGGGAATAGGATGGAGTTATAGGAGTTATTATTATATGGAGTTATATTGTAGTTAGCAATAGTAACTATGCAAAAAAAATTTTGAAGCAAGTTTGTCTGACAGGCCTCATTTCTCAAACACATAGAGAACTGAGTCAAATTTGTTAAAATAAGAGCCATTCCCTAATTGATAGATGATCAAAAGATATAAAGTTTTCAGATGAAATAATCAAAGCTACCTATAACCATATGACAAAAAATGCTCTAAAGCATTGATTGGAGAGATGCAGGTCAAAATAATTCTGGGATACTACCTCATACCTATTGGATTGGATAATAAGACAGCAGAGGAAAATGACAAATGTTGTAGGAGATATGGGGAAGATGAGGCATTAATGCACTCTTGGTGAAGTTGTAAACTGATTCAAACATTCTGTAGAGCAATTTGGAACTATTTCCAAAGAGTTATAAAACCATGTATACTCTTTGATGTAGTAATACCACTACTAGTTTGGTATCCAAAAAGAAATTAAAAAAAAGAAAAAGTTGAATTCGAAATTGAGGAGATGACCATCAATTGGGGACTAGCTGAACAAATTGTGGGATGAGATTATGATGGAACATTATTGTGCTATAAGAAATGATGAGCATGATGCTCTCAGAAAAGCCTGGACTTACATGAGCTGATGCAAAGTGAAATGTACTGTATACAAAGTAGCAGCAATATTGTAAAATGATCAGCTGTGAATGACTTAGCTATTTTCATCAATACAATGATCCAAGACAACTCTGAAGGACTTATGAAAAATGCAGTCCATCTCCAGATAAAGAACTGATGGTATCTGAATACAGAATGAAGCATATTTTTTTAGTTCCTTTTTCTTGTTTTTTTTTTTATCTTCTCTTTCACAACCTGACTACAGTGGAAATGTTTTGCATTACTACACATGTATAACATACATTGAATTGCTTGCATTCTTAAGGGGTGGGGGGGAGTAGGGAGGGAGGAAGATCATTTGGAAGACAAAGTTTTAAAAATCAATGATAAAATTGTTTTTACCTGTAATTTTTTTGGGGGGAGAATAAAATTCTTAACCTCCCCCCAAATACTGACCTAGAAAACAGATCAAGAAAAATAATTTGAGAATCAATGGACATCCTGAAAGCAACAGCCTGCCCATAAAAATTTTGATATCCTATTTCAAGTGTGAGAAAATAATTATTAATAATGGATTTCTGGGAGAAATCCAGAC
The DNA here is from genome assembly GCF_019393635.1 of Dromiciops gliroides. Classification (NCBI taxonomy): domain Eukaryota; kingdom Metazoa; phylum Chordata; class Mammalia; order Microbiotheria; family Microbiotheriidae; genus Dromiciops; species Dromiciops gliroides. The sequence continues at coordinate 188,902,364 of NC_057863.1, forward strand.
ATTAGTTTTAGCTGCTCTCTCCCCTCACCAGAAACCAGTCTAGGATGAGCCTTCAGCTTAACCAAAGGAATGCAGATTGATCCTTCTGATTAGCTAAGGGACAAACACACCTAGATCATTGGAATTTGATCTCTAGATCACTCCCCCCCAATCATGTCAATCAATGGAGATGAATGATGTTAACCAATTAGCTTAGATCAATGTGTGGTGACCTGCCTCTACTAAAAAGGGGATAAAATCCCAGGGTTGCTCTCTTGTCTCTTGGCTCTCTTCCCTGGACTCTCTCTTTTACTCTCCATGCTGGGTATGTAATTGTTTAGGCCTATAAGCTTGTGACTAGTGGGGAAGTCAGGGAGACACTTCTGGTCAATATTTCATTAATATGTGATATTAATTAATAATAAATACTTACTGCCAAAACTGGTGCAATAGCCATTGATATATAATTTAGAAAATATTTTAGAAAACCCAGACTAGTCCCACAATAATTTAAATAACACACAAGAAATTATGAAAGAACACTACCCAGGTAGATCAGACAAAGAGGCCAAAATGGAAATAGAAATATCCTCTTGAAAGAAATAGAAATTACCTCTTGAAAGAAACCCCCAAAATGGAAACTGCCAGGAATCTCATAATTCAAATCCAGTGTGACTCAGGTCAAAGAAAAAAATACTACAAGAGGCCAGAAAATACCAAGAAACCAAAATCCAAGGCACAAGATTTAACATCTAAAGGAACAAAGACATGAAATAAGATATTCCCAAAAACTACAACCAATAATAATTTACCCAGTAAAACTGAGTAAAATTCTATAGGGGGGAAAATAGATCTTCAACAAAATGGAGGACCTCCAAATATTGCTGATGTTTTAGGTGAGAAGAAACTTTGAAATAATAGGAATCAAGAGAAAAATAAGAACATAAATAAATGAGCAATCAGAAGAGATTTACAAGGAAAAATTGTTTATATTCTAATGGGGGAAAGGATTGTGTAAATGCTCTTTAGAATTAAGCCATCATAAGTCCTAGAGGGAGTCAAATAGAACAGCCTAATGTGGTTTTATTAGATTTTAACTATCTTAAAAGAAGAAAGGAAAAGGAGGAGAATGGGGGGCAGGAAGGAAAGAAGGAAGCGTGGAAGAATGTTTTATGTCACACACTGCAGTACATAAGTACAAGGCTATACAAATGAGAAAGGGATGGGGAAGTAGGCATCACTTGAAACTCACTTCCATCTAAACTAGTTAAATGGGGGTCAAACACACACACAATGTTTATTGTATAAATATATTCAACTCATCAGAGAAAGGGTAGGGAGGAAAGATAGGGGCAAAGGAAAAATATGAGGGAGGTTAGATTTTTAGGAGGAATTAGTCATAAGTGCATGAAGAGAGATTTAAAAGGAAAGAAAAGGTAAGAACCTGAAATTATGGAGGCAAGAAGAAAAGAGAGGAGAAGGTATAAAAGAACAGGATATGGGGGAATATACAATTAATTATCAAGACTATGAATGTGAATGGGATAAACTTGCCTATCAAATGGAAGAGGAGAGCAGAGTGAATTAGAAAGATCCAACATTATTTTATTTACAAACAGAGCTAGCTAAAGGAAGCATAGTAACCTCCAATAAGCTAAAATAGAATATTACCATTGAAAAATGATCCTGGGAAGTCTAGAAGATTGGCTGTCCAGCAGAGATAACAGCCAATAGCTGAGAGATCTTTCTGGCCCAATCAGGCAGCAGCCTCCAAGTTGAGTAGCAACCTGTCTAGCTGAGTGAATGAGTGAACTGCTTATTCTAGCCCAGCAGTGACCAAACTTGGGGAGGACTTAATTTGACATCTGAGAAACCTCCCCAGCCCAGCCCAGCATTGAATCAATCCAACCAGCAGAAATACCATGCCCTTTGAGAAATAAGCCCAGCTGATCAATCACTGCAACCAGAAGACCATAAGGCAAGCCTAGAAACACCCACATTGAACTTTGTGAGGATCATGGAGAAAGAAGGTTATCATGACCCTTCTGTTCCAGAGTTGTTAATTGCCTTAAGCACTTGTATTCTCTACACCTATTCCTTACATCATTGGTCTTTAAGTTCATACCCACTCTTACCCCCAACAGACTCTGTGTGTTTGTGAAGGAGATTTTTGGAAGTGACTACTGTTTTTGCTAAGCCATCTGAGGGAATGCCTTTTCTAAAACTCTGAGTCTAGTAGCTGTTGGTTAAGGGGAAACATGCCAATTAGGGCTCATGAGGTAGAGTGGTAGAAGTGCTCACAGGGTGACCTCCTAGTACTTGAGGTAGCAGCTGATATTCTAGGGACACAACCTATCAGTACAAAAGTATTCTGGGGTAGTGAACTCAGAAGACCTATTATATAATTAAATTAAATCTCTGCCATAATTTATAATTCTTCTAATTCTTATAGATATGTATGCATAAAAAGCTTTTGCATTTTCAATTTTCAATATTAGGAACTCTGTTCTTTTTTTTTTTTTTTTTGCAGGGCAATGGGGGTTAAGTGACTTGCCCAAGGTCACACAGCTAGTAAGTGTCAAGTGTCTGAGGCCGGATTTGAACTCAGGTACTCCTGAATCCAGGGCCAGTGCTTTATCCACAGCGCCACCTAGCCGCCCCCAGGAACTCTGTTCTAATTTCAATTTTATTAAAATGTATGCTCATAAATAAACCTCTCTGGGACTATGTTTTGAGGACAGTAACACTTATAAGACTTACTTCATATGGTTGATGTGAGAAAAATGTTTTGTAAAATGTAACGTACTTGGGGGCAGCTAGGTGGTACCGGCCCTGGATTCAGGAGTATCTGAGTTCAAATTCAGCCTCAGACACTTGACACTTACTAGCTGTGTGACCCTGGGCAAGTCACTTAACCCCCATTGCCCCGCAAAAAAAATGTAGAGTACTATATCAAATGGAAATTGTAAAGTAGAGAGTTTTAGACCTAGGAGTCAATTTCCATAAAAATAAGAGAACTGAGGCCTAGAAGTTAAAGTCATTTTGTCCAAAGTCACATAATTTGCTTATAACAGAGTCAGGATTAGAAACCAGTTCTCCTGTTTCCAAGTGTTCATCTTAGTACACTGCACATCTTCTTTTTTTGATGAATACATACTCAAAGTTAAAATTAGCCTAGCATATCTGGATGAACATTTCCTCAAGTATAAACTGAGTTGTGACCAGGACAGGGTCACTGGAACATTGGCCCTGACTGAGAAATATAAAGTGTGCCAATAGCATCATCTGGAAGAAATACTTCCTGCCCCAAATCCTCCTTTGCCTGGCACAGCCCCCAAAGCAGCCCAAACTTAGGGAACCCCTCTTCCCTTAAGTCAGGAAATTTAGCATAGATAGTAATATTCTTTGCTTATCCCTTCCTTAGCCTCATCTTGTGGCATACTTTCTCTCTCCCCTACACCACCCTACAGGGAAGTTTAGAAGACACAGACAGCACCATTCCAGGTTTCATCCCTCCTAAATCCTCTCCTGCCCACTCACCCCCCTCATAGTTGTAGCAACGCCTTCATTCTTTGGTACACTTACTTCTCTACAGAATCATATTTCTAGTGCTGGAAAGGAGTTCAGGGGTCATCTAGTTCAATTTTCTCATTCTACAGATGAGGAAAATGAGACTCAGGACAGTTGACTTACCAAATATCACATAGATAGGGTGATTTGAAGTCAAGTCCTCTGACTAAAAAACCCACATTATTTCCACTATATTTTGATGCTTCCCTATTCTCAGCCCCATCCCACCCCCTCATCCCAGCAGAATGGGAACCTCACAGTGTCTGAAGGTATACTTCTTCCTAGACATCACATCAAGTGAACTTCCCTCTCCTTATGTCTGCCATCAGTGATGGTGGCAGTAGAGTAGCCTTGTCTAGGAGTGTCTAGTCCTCTTCATAATTACTGGACCCCAGGGGAATATCTTCTTATTCTGTTGCTTGCCTCAGATTCAAGTTCCTTAGTTATGGTTTTAGAGTAATGGAATTTGTAAATCACTAGGATGCAAGAGCTAGTAGAGTCCTACTAGCCATAAATTTAGGGGGGGAGATAGAGACGAAAGTACCTGAGAAGATAATTTTTTAAATCATATAATCTTTAGACATGATTTATATATATATATATATATACAAATATACATATACATGTGTATGTATATGTATGTGTGTGTGTGTGTGTGTGTGTGTGTGTGTGTGTGTGTGTGTGTGTGTACAAATCCACTACTAGAAGATAAACTGAAACTTTTGGAAATCTAGAAGTCCTGAGTTCTCCTATGCCTAAAATATGGGATAAGGTTAAGTAACGAGGAACTGGACTTGTGGTTCTAAAGGGAATCCCAGGTAAATTCCCCCTACCAATGAAGGTCAGTTTCCTCATCTGTAAAATGAAGGGGTTAAACAAAAAGTTCTTAAACTGTGATCTGTGAGCTTTTCTTAGTATTTTGATAACTGTATTTCAATATGATGGGCTTCCTTTGTAATCCTGTATATTTTAATTTATGCATTTAAAAATATTCTTTGAAGAAGTCTGTAGGTCTAACACAACTGCCAAAGAGGTTCAGGACACACACAAAAAGAGGTTAAGAACCTGGGTTAGACTAAATTATCTCTAAGTTTTCTTGCAGCTCTAAATTTCCCTATACTCCGAAGGCCACCTTTATTTATATCAAAGATCAAGAAGTGCTAAGAGTTTGAAGGTCTGCTTCTTGTTCTTCAGTCATTTCAATCATGTCTGACTCTATTTGGGGTTTTCTTGGCAAAGATGCTGGAGTGATTTACCATTTCTTCTCCAGCTTATTTTACAGATGAGGAACTGAGATAGACAGGGTTAAGTGGTTTGCCCAGGATCACCCAGTTAGTAAGTGTTTGAGACCAAATTTTAATTCAGGAAGATGAATTTTCTTAACTCTATCTATCCACTATGCCACCTAGCTGAAAGTCTGCAGTTTGTGGCAATTCAATCAATACAATATAATTCAATTTTATTAAGCATACACTGTGCTAAGTACCCAAGGAAAGAAGGAAGGAGGGAGGAAAGAAGGGAGGGAGGGAGGGAGAGGGTGAGAGAGAGAAAGAGAGAGAGAGACAGAGAGAGAGAGAGAAGCTTATATTCTCTCTTTGGAGGGTATCAGTGACAATGAGATAAGAAAAATACAAAGTATATGCAAAATAATTCAAAGTTATTTTAAAAGGCAGAGGACACTAAAAGTTAGGAGGATCAGAAAAGAACCAAATGGGGCAGCTACGTGGCGCAGTGGATAGAGCACCGGCCCTGGAGTCAGGAGTACCTGAGTTCAAATCTGGCCTCAGACACTTAACACTTACTAGCTGTGTGACTCTGGACAAGTCACTTAACCCCAATTGCTTCACTAAAAAAAAAAAAAAAAAGAACCAAATAAGAAGAAAAACAATATGTGCGTTGAGGGAAATTAGTGATTCCACAGTGTTTTCACAAGACGAGTGAAGAGAGAGTACATTCCAGATTCAGAACTACCTGCATCAAGATGTGAAGCCAGGAGGTAGAATGTCATGAAGTGCATGAAATAAGACTGAGAAGGTAGATAGGAATCACAAAGTGTCCCACCCTTGACACAGCTACCCTGTTGTAACTCCCTATTAGAATGTTAGCATCTTGAGGGCAGTTTCTCTTTCCTTTTGTATTCTTACTCCCAATGATTGGCACATATTGAGTGTTTGATTATTTTTTCTTTTATTCATTTATTCATTCAGCTTTAAATGTTAGGCTAAGGAATTTGCATCTTATCCTGGAAGCTATAGGGAGTCACCTTGCATAAGAGAGTAAAAAATTTCAAGACCACTGAGTATTTTTATGGAAAGGCAAAGGAGCCTGGGGCTTCCAAGAGGATGAGTGTCAGTTCAACTAAGTCTCAAACATGATTTCTGATAAATTCTCAACCCTGGTTTCTCTCTTTGATACAACATTACAACTTATGACCCTGCTGGTTCTTGGGGAATCAGCGTGAATGTGTATGCTTGCAGAAGGGATAGGAGAAGGTAGGGGTTGGGATGTGTCATAAATGGTCATACCCCACTACACCAAAACACTAGAGAACCATGATGAAAGCCCAATCAGATTCTGACTAATACTGTAAAACTGAATTGACAGATCACATGTGAAAAACTCCCTGTAGATTCTATAAGGGAAGAATCTTGTCAACCAGATGAAACCCACCCCTCAAAATGCAAGGAGAAACATTTTATTAGGAGGAAAACAAGATACTAGTGCCAAGGCACTCCAGCATAAAGTACAAGGGAGTCCACAGCCCAGGAGAGTCAGGGGAGATTTATGTTTGAAAACCATGAAGGGGAGGTTCAGGGAGGGGTTAGAGACAGTCTTTCCTAGGAATAGGTGGGACACAGAAGCAGGATGTTTTGCAGGAACAGTTGACCACAAGGCTGGTTTGGGGTGTGCATCTCAGTAAGGTCAAACCACTGAACACCTGCAAAGGCATCTGGGAGTGAGCAATACTTTGGCTCACTGCAGGCTCCTGATTGATTTCTTTCGACGAACAGGCTTACTCTGTGTCAAGTGCACCTGCCTGATAAGGTAACTCATAGAAAAGAGAAATATAATCTCTGGTGTAGTCTTATAATGTGCACTTGGGAGGGCATGTTGACAGGCATAAGGAAACTTAGAGTATAAGGTGACCTTAGAGCATGAGATAAACTACTATGCAAGCCATCAGGTTGTGATAGAAGTAGCATTTAAGATGGGTCATGAAAGAAGGAAGAAAGTGTGGTGAAAGGCATTCTAGAAAGAGGGAATATCAGTGTAGCAAGGGCTGTCCCTCACATGGAGTGTTGTTGCATGGCTTGAAAGGAGGAAAAAAAAGACATCTTTAATCTTTTCTTTCCCCACCCTTTTCCAAGGGTGATTTTAATTCCTGACAAGAAGATGGGACCATAGGCTGTCACTCTGCTGTCCTCAGAAAGAGGCTAGAATTATATCTATTTGTTCCCTTAAATATTATTAGTTAAAGGGATGTGGTTTTCCGGTTCAATCTAACTTGTTCATCTGGGGTGGGGGTGGGGGAGAAAGCAGGAACCCAAGCTTTATACTTGAGGCTTGATTCCTTTCCTACTTGATACCAGTTCTACACATAACAGAAATCAGAGAAAGTATATATAGGAGAATTATATACCAGATAATATAGAGTGAAGGAGCTTTCCCATTGGAGCAAGCTCAATTGAGAGAGAGAGAAAGACAGAGAGAGACAGAGAGACAGAGACAGAGAGCGAGAGTGAGAGAGAGAGACAGAGAAAGAGAGACAGAGACAGAGAGAGACAGAGAGACAGAGAGAGAGAAAGCAAATGGATTCCCCAGTCTCTAGTGTAGCAAGCTCAGGATAAGGACTGGATGGAAACTGTTATCTTCTCTCATGTTGGCTTCTTACCAATGTCTTTTCCTTTAGCATTCAGAAGTGCAGTTGGCATCTTCCATCTTCCTTTTGAAGATGTAAGTCAGAAGTGCCTGAAGCCTAAAGAGACATGAAGAGACTCTCAAACTTGAAGAAGACTGAGGAATCCTCTCTCCCACTCCCAACCCTATACCACTTCTCAGAAATGTGTGGGGCATTCAACTCTATCATTGAGGACAGAGTCTCATACCAATCAGACTTTGGGTCTGGAGTTACAGCAAGATAATCAAAGGCATAAAGTTGAGAAGGTATAGACAAAAATAGTATCACTAGATTTGGAATTGGAAGGTATGTTCATGTTCCAGGTATGAAATCTCATTTGATCTCTACAATGCCTTCGCACTCTAATTGCCCATTAACATATCCATTTTTATAGTGGTCACAATAGAAATCAATTACCTTTCTATCCTCAGGAGTAAATGAATGATGATTGGGATATGTTTTCAACCTTCTGTACCACTCACTCATGCATTTCAAACTTGAGATCATGTGGAAAGAAAGTTGGTCATGAAAGGTGGCCATCCCCAACAAATGAGTAGGAAGCCAGAAATTCTGTGAGGGCAACTGATGAAGGCTTGGGAGCTGCAGCTGAAACATTCCCTCAAATTCAATAGAATGAGCACTGGTTCTAGAGTTAGAAAACCTTGGTTTAATCCTGCCTTTGTCACTGTATGACTTCGGGGTAAGACATTTAACCTTCTTAGTCTTCCTAATCTGCAAAATGAGAAGATTGGACTCGATTGTGGGTAAAGCAAAGAGCTCCTTCCCAAAACTTCATTTAAGGAAGGCACCCAGGCCTCCTGTGTCTTAATTTCCCACCCTGGTGCATTTCTTTTGACTTCTCCATTATACTCCCTTGCCGTGTACCTTCCTACTCCTCCCCTTTTCAGCTTCCTTTTGTGTCAGATACTTGAGGGCAGAATATTTTTCATATTAAAAAATATTTTTCATATTTGTATTCTCAGCATGTACTCATGCCTGGTATCTAGTAGGGTGCTTAATAAATGTTTGTTGAATGACAGGGAATGAGATAATTAGCCCAACTCCTTCTTTTGGCAGATTAGGAAACTGAGGCCCAGAGAGATAGTGACCTTCATAAGGTGCTATAAATAAATTCTAACATAAAGATTTTTTAACTCTAACAGATCATATATGTGCCATATAATTAATTTCTGCATAATAAAGTTGTAAAAATTCTATCCCTTTCCCTTCACAACAACTTTTTTAAAAAAATAAATCATTCCTTTTCCCCTTTTACTTTTCTCTTTCCCTTTACCTCCCTATTCTTCTTTAATCTCTTCTCTCTACTTCTGTCTCTTCTTGTCTCTTTTTTCCTCCCAGGGAGAAACTTTATTCAAAACTGAAGAATAGCCATAAATATTGTTTGTTATTAAAAAACAAAGAAACACTAAGACTATGAAACCTCTGGTTTCAAGAGAAGAGAAAGCCTAGTTCCTAAGACCTGACTAAACTGCTCAATTTGGCAGAGTGATATGGTTGACAGGCAATGTGAAAGGTCTAGTCTTGTTGCCTTTGGGCAGAAACACATTGAAATCATATTAAACTAATGGAAATCTGATATTGGGTGTTTTTCTTTTTTTCAAAAATATTTTGAAATATAGACGCACCAATGAGAATATCTGTCTGAAGGTCCTTTTTCATTGTCATATACATATAAAACATATCTGAATATATATATATAATGCATATAGATAATTATATCAAAGGACTAACATTGAAGAATACTATCCATCTCCAGAAAAAGAAGTGATACCCCTTGAATACAGACCATATCTGTTTTCTTTCTTTCTTTCTTTTTTTTAGTCTTCTTCTACAAAATTACTAATATTATTGCACATGTATAAACTATATTGGATTGCTTACTGTCTCAGGGAACGGGGAGAGAAGGGAAGGATGGAAGTATAGTATGTGACGATTAAAATTTTGAGTGACATAGTTTCTGGGTAATTTAATCCTTTTATTAAATATTAATAATAGGTTATTAATAAAAGAGTGGTCATTTGGATCAGACCAAAAACCATCATAGTGAGCAGATTCACAGTTTATATATTTTTGAAAAACAGTAGGTGGTCAATGGGGTCGAGAATTAACCCCTGAACAAAGAAATTATCTCCAACCTTGGGTTATCAATTCAAAGAATGTCTTCCCCCTTCAATGGTGGAGGGGGGAGGGGAGGTGCTGAGTGACCCTCCCTCCAGTGACCCAGTCCATGATAGTCTTCACCTCGGCTATCTAGAGAAAAGGATCTGTCTCCACCCAAGTTTGAATAGAACACAATGATCTTCCCTACCCTAGATTAAATTCCTTGCATGTTTGCATGGGGTCTGACCATTATGAAGAGAATTAATGCAATCTTATTATCAAGGAGACACCGGGACTTTAAAAGACAGGGCTTGGGAAGAAGGGTGGGGGGAGCTCTGAATTTCTCCAAGATATTGCTTATCAGTAATCATTTTTCACAAGAATTTAGTCAAAACTTTTTCAAAAATGGTTTTTAAATTATTTTAACATGTAATTGAGGAAAAAATAAAATATTATATAAAAAGTAATACCAAGAAACACAAATCTGTTCATGTAGAAAGAAGAACCGAAGAGAGGATTGTATATAAAACTATGAACTTTTGTTATGTATGATTTGGCTGGTTTAAAAAGTATATAGTAAATTAACAAGAGAGCAAAATTTTTGTTTGTGTCTCCTGAACTTGATACTGTATTATCATGATCCTGCTCCCTGACCGTTCTCCCTCTGTCTTTTGACAGTTTTTATTTCTCCTCTCTCCCTTCCTCTGGTATCTGTACAACATAACTCATGTGTTCCACACATGTCAATGCCAGGTGAAGGGTAGGAATGATTAACTCCATTGCTTCCTGATATACTGGATAGTTGGTTGACTTTGAAACCTTGATTTTACAACTGACTTGTCACTCATTCTCAGCCCCATGCATTTCAGTGCTCTAATAAATACTCTGGTACCAACTGGCCTAGCTTTTGGGGTTTTATTGGGGTTTTACTTGTTCTCCTTCCAACTTGGGGTTTGCCCTTTGTGTCCACTATCTAGAGATATGCTTAATCATTAGAATTTATCAAGCCCTACCCTGAACAGGAAGTTTAATTATTATCTGATTCTGAAAATTAATGTTGTCATGGAAAAACTACTTTCTGCACTACAAGCCCCACAGCTTGGGGCTCTAAAAAGATTGAAATTAGCATTACCTTGAGTTCCTACTGTATTGATTCTACAATGTAACTTTTTATACTGTATTAACTTTATAATTGAGTTAGTATCTGCCTAAAGCTACTTTTCTATGTCCTTGAGCTAAACTCAGGAATTTTGCTTTTCCTCTGAGTTAGTTTAAAGGTATAATTAAAAGAAAAGCTGCTAACTCTCATATTGGTAGTTCCTAGGATACTTTCAAGACATTTGCTTGTTATCTTTAGACCCCATAAATTAATCTGGCACCATCCCCCAAACAATGGCTTCTGTCTTTGTCTGTTAGAGGAGAGCAATTAGAGGAGATTTTCTCTCTTCCAAGGGGACAGCAAGTCTGGTAGTTTTGTTCTCTTAGCACAACAATTAGCATTCCTTAATTGTCTGAGTTGGGGGGGGGGGCATGATTAGCCTCACCTGAATACCAGCCCAACTTTCTAAGATCCAATTGTAATGTTCCATAACTACCAATATCTCTTCTTTCTTGTATGTCAATAAAGAGGGTCTCCTCCTCAATTGGGTCACTGGCTTTCCTGAGGTAGCCTGTCTGAACCCCTTTGTCAACAGTTATACATGTCACTTAATAAAATTATTTTGCTCAGAGTATGTACCTCGGTCTAATTTACTCAAGACAGCTCCAAAGACAAAGTTGTGATGTGAGTTGCCTTAAGTCTCTGAAGTGGCACAGTACATAGATAATTCTAAGGGTCATAAAATTTCTGACTTGCCCATTTTTTGGAATAAGTGGTTTGAGTCTTGGCTATTCTCAGCAATGCAATGATCCAAGACAATTCTGAAGGATTTATGAAAAATGCAACCCATCTCCAAAGAAAGAATTGATGGTGTCTGAATAGAGTGAAGCATATTGTTTTAGTTTCTTTTACTTACTTTTTTTTTAGTCCGTTTTCTTTTACAACCTGACTAACGTGGAAATGTTTTACATGACTACACATGTATAACATATTGAATTGTTTGCATTCTTAAGGGTTGAGGGGTGGACAGGAAGGAAGGAAGAGAATTTGGAACACTGTTTTTTGTTGTTTTGTCTTTGCAGGGCAATGAGGGTTAAATGACTTGCTCAGGGTCACACAGCTAGTAAGTGGAACACAGTTTTTAAAATGGATGTTAAAATTGTTTTTACGTGTAATTGGGGGAAAAATCAAATTTAATAAAGACCTAAAAAGAAAAAAAAGAGTAAGTGGTCTGAGCCCCAGATAGGCCTCCAGACTTTTTTTAAAACAAACTTGACAAAGACCTGCCAGCTTTCCTTGTGCTGTTGTTTGTTATGGAAATCCATTTCCTAGAGAATTCTCTATGAGGTATGACCTTTGTAATGTCTGACAAATCAAGGTGGGCTGTCTATTGAGGCATCCTTTTGAGAGGATGGAGTACCATGGTGGCATGGTTGTCTAGAGGACCTATGATTTTATTTTGTGTGGGGAATGCTCACTGTGGAAATTCCCTCTATGGATACAGATCAACAAATCATCTGTAACTTACAAAGTTGTCTGGAGTATTTGGGAGTTAAGTGATTTGACCAGTATAAGAGAGCTAGTATATATCTGAGGTGTCAGGATCCTCCTGAGGACTCAGGTCCTCCAAGGATGGCTATCTATCTCCTATGCCATGCTGATCTTTGAACCACCACTTACCTCATTCAATAGTCCCCTACTGGATAAAGTAAAGAAGTTCCAGGAACTTAATATACTTTTGACATTTCCTTAGAGACGGTATCACTAATATATAGTCATACCCTAGAAAATAAGGAAGGATTCAGAAAGCATTATCACAAATGAAGTAGTCACTGACATTGTGACAAAGGATATCACAGTTTTCTCTCCTGACAACATAGTAATTACATAGTAATTACAACTCTATAATCTAAAATACCTTTTAGAGACACTAGTCCAGAGATCCGGACTAACAACTTTATAGGCCATCCATAGGTAGCCTTAAAAGGGGAAGAATGGATTTTGCTTCTTTCAGGGTTTCTGGCAACAACTGCTGCTTTCCTGAATCATAGATCAAATGTCTGAGCCTGCTGACTGTGTTGACAGTCCCATACACTGAAATCTTCAGGAAGAGACAACTGATTTTGTAAACTGAATGATCAATTACCCTCACAGGCTCTTCTTCTGACCATAAATGTTGAGGCTGCTTCTTATTGTTTGGTCATTCAGTCCCATATGACTCTTTTGTTTTCTTGGCAAAGATACTAGAGTAGTTTGCCATTTCCTACTCCAGTGTGTTCTCATTTTACAAATGAGGAACTAAGGTAAATAGGAATTAAGTGACTTGCCCAGCTACTAAGTGTCTGAGGCCTTATTTGAACTCAGAACTTCCTGACTCCAAGTTTAGCACTCTTACCCAATAGACTTAACTAAAGCTATTAGAGCAAACCCATAAGAAGCAAATTACAATGCCTATATTCAGATCCAGTTGTCCACCCTCCAAATGAACACAATGTCCACAACCAAAAGGAGGATTAATCTTAAGCCTTCAGCAGCTCTACTCACACCTGTACTTCCCTCCTAGTGATACCCAAAAGCCAGGGCTCCATGGTTGCCATGAAAGCAGGGGACCATGCTGGTTAAAACCTTACACATATGAGAGGCAGCTAGGTGGTACAATGGATAAAGCACTGGCCCTGGATTCAGGAGGACCTGAGTTCAAATATGACCTCAGACACTTGACACTTACTAGCTGTGTGACTCTGGGCAAGTCACTTAACCCCCATTGCCTCACCAAAAAACCCTTACACATATGACAACAATGACTATGATACCATGTGGGGTGGCATGTCTAGTCATGTGAACCATGTACTTACTTGGAAGAAGTACCAATAGGCATTCTGTGTGACTCCCCAGACCCAGTTCTAATGTCCCTTTGTACAGGAGGTATTTCCTGATCTCTTCAGCTACGAGTACCTCTACCTCTAAGTTCATCTTATGTCGTCTGTTCATGTGACTTGCTTATACCTATTTACAAACATGTTATCTCCCCAGTTAGAATGTAAGTTCCTGGTTCTGCTTATTTCCCTCTTCATTATTTCATGCAAGTCTTTCCATGTTTTTCTAAGATCATTGAGCTCATCATTTCTAATAGCACAGTAGTAGTCTATCACAATCATATAGCCATTCCCTAATTGATGGACATCCCTGCAATTTCTAGTTCTTTACATGCAGAGAAAGAACTGATAAGTAGAAGTTATGTATAGAATAATATAAGAAGTATGTATATATAAGAAGTACATATAGAATAACATGAGAAGTATGTATATATAAAAAGCATGTATAGAATAATCATGTGTGTGTACCTATTTGTGTCTAATGGTGGCCACCTCAAAGGTAGGGAGTGAAGAACAAAAAGAAATTGACAAAATAACTTTGTTGCATATTTAAAAGGAATAGCAAGTTGTACATAGTAAATTTTGCGGTTTTGTGTGCAATCATCTTTTTTATTATACTATGTTATGCAAATGCTTACTTTATTCCATAAATTAAAAATAAAATTAATTTTTAAAAAATGAATATAAATTCCTGGAGAATAGAAACTTTTTGCCTTTCTTTGTATCCTTAGTACCTGGCACATACCTAGCACATAACAGGTATTTATGATTTATCGATCATCTCTAGTAGGTTCTCAGGTAATCGGATATTTTTGGAGTGTTTTATTCATAGATCTTCAGGTTAAGATCCACTTTCCCATAGCATGGCATCCATGGCCTAGGGAGTGAAAGGAGCACACAAACAGAATTCCAGAATACTAATGCCAGTCACCCTGCCATCAGGATGACCGAGCTGCCATACTACTTCCTATGGAATTTGTTATAATAATTTAGTTCACTTGCTCACCCAGAATATGTTCTTCCCCATTCAGTTGTGGTTTTTCCTGCATTGAAGTTCCAGCAGCCAGTGATGACTTAGGACAGCTGAGCTCACCCAAGCTGACTTGTATACAACTATGAGAACAGTCAAAGCCACATACCAATATCAGAGAGGAAAAATCAGTTTGATACTCTCACACCAGGCCTTCAGCACTGAGGACCACATCTGGCCATTGTCCCACAGCCTCAACATCAACTGACCATGGCAGATAGGTTACAGGGTGGATAAAGTGGTGGACCTGAAATCAAGAACTCAGTTCCAATACAGATTGAGACACTTACTAACTGTGGAGCTTAACCTTTAACTTTTTAAAACTTTTTTTGCTAGTCACAATGTTTGTTTGCCTCAGTTTCCTCATCCATAAAATGGGAAAAATAGTAGTATAGAAAAATAGAGGTAGCTCCTTGGTTGTTGTGAGGATCAAATGGGATAATAATCATAAAGCACTTAGCACAGTGCCTGGCACATAGCAAGCACTATATTAGTGTTAGGTACCACCACCACCACCACCACCACCACCACCATCCTTATTATTATCTTTTCAGAAACAGGAAATGGCAGCAGGTCCTTTCCCATAATTCAGATGGGAATGTTCTACTGGCTAGAGTTACCTTCCCCAAACATTATGCACCTGGTGTTGTCAATAATCAATTGACAAGTGTTTATTATGTTCTTGTTATGTCAAGCACTCTGCTTCCTAAGTGCCCATCTTGAATCTGAAACTCACCTGCTGAAACCTCCTCCTTGGGTCTCCTCACATTCCTCTCCCCTTCAGCATACACACACAATAATTGTGGGCAGTTGGGAGGAATATACGGTTACATATGTCCTTAACTCAAGGAGACAATGGGACCAACTCCAGTACCTAATGGAGTGGTAGATCCCTGGCTTTTTGGTTCCTTCTTGCTATTCTCCAAGTTCAGACCCTATCTCTAAGATTCTAAACAACATTTTTTCTCCTGTCCTATACCAACCTCCCACTTTTCCTCACACCCCAACATTATCCTCAACAGACATACATACACAGAAACACAATAATTTATCTATTCACTGGCACCTGTTATGTTGTGCCATAGGGCACTTTAGCATATTTCTTTCTCCCAGAGTAGAGTTTCATTTAGCCAATGAGAGTATGGGGGGGGGAAGAGTGGGAGATAGTTAGATGGATCTTATATATATATAGGGAGAGCTAGATAGAGATCTCTACATATGGTGTTAAGAGCTTTGAAGAAGGTAAAAGGAAATAATGTCTCCTACCATTTTACAACTATAGATAACAGCTAGATTTTCTTCTTTTCTTTCTCCAAGAATCTAACTTAGACTGTCAACTAAAGTAACAGCAATAATTTGGGTTCTTGTTGTTTTGAGTTTGAAGTTTTGGTGGTTCATCCAGGTAGGGACTGCCAGCAGTGAGATGTAAATATGAAACTGGATAGAACTCAGCTGTGATGTGAGATTCAGGTGTCATCTGTTTAGGAACTATTATTGGAACATGAAAGGTTGACAAGGGAAAGAGGATTTATAGGAGAAAAGAAGACAACAATTGAACCTTGAGGTAAGCACCCATTTCATGGGTGGGAAAAGAAAGAGAAATCATCAAAGGAGGCAGAGAAGGACCCTTCTTTTCTGAGATGAAAGTGAAATGCCGTAGAAATGAAAAGAAGTGAGGGTTTCAAGAATCAAGATCTCATGGAGGAGGTGCCACCTAAGCTAGACACTAAAGCATGGATTTTTAATCTTTTTTTTTTTTTTTACATTATGAACCCCTTTGACAGTCTGTTGAACTCTATGGACCACTTCTAAGCATAATGGTTTTAAATGTATAAAGTAAAATATGTAGGATTACAAGAGAAATCAATTAAATTGAAAGCTCCTCCAAGTCAGAGAGCCCGCTACTTCCTTTTGGGGTCCCTTTTTCTACTTTTTTCTCCCTCCCCCAAAAGGGGAGATCCTTCAAGTTGTGTGGCTGAGACTGGTCCTCTGAGAATACTCCTTCTCAGGATTGGCCAAGTTAGGCTGGGTTTAACAGGTCAGGCCAGGTATGGCTCAAGATCTAATCATCTTAAGTGGGTACTTAGTAGTTTCTCATTCACACCCAATTCAAACACTACTAAATCAATCAAGTTGGACCCCTGGGCATCTGCCAAATTCCATTATTTTACCACATTTCTCCCATTTTGTTTTTTCTAGGAACACGAAGTGTTAATAACAATATAGGAAAGGAAGAAAGGGGAAATTTTGTCCAGAGGGGAAGTCCCCCATGGACCTGCACTTTGACAATGTCTACAGAGGGAGGGCCTCTGCAGAGAATACATATGGCAGATGGTGTAGTAGTAGTAGTAGTAGTAGGCTTCCACGACCATGGATCAGCGCCTTGAAGAGCCACAGACCACAGTGTGGCTGTGCAGTCCAATACGGGAGCTGCAGCTCCTGCTGCAAAGAGGACATCGGAAAACTGCGCTCTCTTTTGCCCGTTGGTTCCTTTGTCTCATTCATTTTTCTTCCTTCCGTGTTTGAAGGCCCATCTCAGCTGTGCGCAGGCTGTTCCTGAGTACTGAACTCCATCGGGCGTGGTCCTTGGCCATCTCCTCCCAGCTGCTGATGTCTATTCCCAGAGCCCTCAAGTCTCGCTTGCATACATCTCTGCAAGATGCAGATGGTGTATATAATAACAAAAGGGAAAAAACAAAACTGTTCATTTAAAGTCTTTGAAATCTTGTCTTCTTTGAGTGTTGAGATGTCATCAGGGAAACTGGACTCTGGTCTGGACTCTGGTTGTCTCTGGACTCTCTCCTTTAGCTGTTGAACTTCTGGATTTTCACTAATCCTTAGTATACCATTGTCAATGAGTGAGTAAATTAAACAAGCTGAGTGGTGTTGTGTGTGGTTTTTTTTTTTAGGGGGAGATGTAGTGTTAGAAATTCTGCATATGGTGGGTGAATTATTCAAATGCATGGAGGCAGGATCAAATGGGAACAGCCATCAATAAGTAGAGTTTAACTGGAATATATTATATGTAACATCATTTGACATAGTATGAACTAAGGTTGCAAAGGTAGGTTGGAGCCAGACTATATAGAGGGCTAGAAGGAAAACACTGGTAAAATTGGGAAATCTGGATCCTAGTCCTCATCCATTGTTCTACTAACTAGATTTGGGTAATACACTTCATCTCTGAGACTCAGTTTCCTCATCTGTAAAACAAGATGGACTACAATAGATGATCTCACAGAAGTAGTGTGGTGTAGTGGATAGTATTCTGGACTTGAATATAGGAAGAACTGGGTTCAAATCTCACCTCAAACCATCTATTAGTTGTATGACCTTGGATAAATTGCTTACCTTCTCCAAGTCTCAGTTACCTTATCTTTTAAATGGAGCTAATGATAACACTCACTTATTCCAAAGAGTTGAATCCAATGAGATGATGTATTGAAAGTATTTTCAAATCTTAAAACCTCCCAGAAATGCTAGATAACTCAAAAATCCCTTCCGACTGAAAAAAATCTACATGTGAGAAGTGATTATTAATAACCAATAATTGGGGGGGGATTCAGAGTTTTCCCCTTCTTCCACAGTCCTGACTTAGTCCAGTTTTTCTTTGATCTCTATCACTAATAATGAGATTGCATTGACTTTCCTCCATCTTGATCAGACCCCATCCAACCATGTAAGGAATTTGATCTAGAGTGGGGGAAGCTCATTGTATTCTACTCATGTTTGGGTGGAGACAGATACTTTTGTCTAAATTGCAAAAGACTGTCTAGGATCACTCAGTCCACCCATTCAAAAGGGTATATATTCTTTGAATTGATAACCTAAAGCTATGGGTAGTTTGGTATAGTCCTTCATTTTAATATAGTCCACCTCCAATTACATTAACCAATTAGATTTATTTGTTGTTTGATGAACCACTTAACCACTTATTGTTTTGAAGGGTATATGAACTATAAGTCTGCCACAAAGGTTGTTTTTTGTCTGAGAGAGATAGCCAAAGGACCATACTTTTATTAATAACCTGCTGGAATGATTAATAAAATGATTAAATTACCCAGAAACTATATCTCTCTAATCATCACATATAGTATAAATTTTTTGTTGTAATATTTTGTGCACAAAATTTTAATGGCAGAAAAGATGGAACTATTTATTTGAGCAAGGCCCAACATTTCTGGGCCTCATTTTCTTCTTCTATAAAATAATAGGGGTTGATAGGTCAAGGTTGTCTAGCCCTTGACTCTCCTGGCATTACCCAGGAAGCTTTCCTCTTCTGAAGTTGACATTTTCTGAATATACTACACTAAGGTCCTTTCCAGCTCTAAATCTTGTTGTTGTTTGTCCTTCATTCTGGAAGAGGACCATGACATCTGAGTGATGTCATGATTTGCACTGAATTAGATTTAAGTGAGAGAGGACTGTTCAAGGTCACCAACCTCACTCTCTCCTCTAGAGCCATCTGGGTCCAGTGGCAAGATATATATCAGGATACCTGGGAGATGGCCCTGGATGTTTAAGGCAATTAGGTGACCCCCAGGGTCACACAGCTAGTAAGTGTCTGAAGTGAGATTTAAACTCAGGTCCTCTTGACTCCAGAGTCAGCTATCTCCTGTGCCACCTAGCTGCCCTAGTTCTAAGTCTATGACCCTTGGTAATCTCCAGCATGATACAAAGGAAAAGGCTCAGGATTTGGAGATAGACAATAAAGATCTGAATCTGCCACTTACTTGCCTGTGTTAGGCAAGTCATAGAACCTATATGAGTCTCAATTGCCTCACCTGTAAAATGGAACTATAGGTCTCAATGCATTTGAAGGTTTCTTCCAGTTCTAAGTCTATGATTCTATCACAATGACCAAATAATTACAAGACCATGAAACTAGGAGAAGTAATCTAACAAGACTATAGCCACCAGCCCCATAACTAACAGCTGCAAATGGCAGCTAATTAAGGAATACTATTTGAAGGTAAAAGAACAAAATTCCTTCTTATGTGGCAAAAGTGTAGGGGTTAGGACAAAGTGACCTGTTTCTTAAGCACAAATTTTATTAGTGGATCATGTGTTGGAACTAGAGTACACTTAAAATCTAAGTCAGAAGTTTCTGTGAATTCAGCATAAAGCAATAAACTGCTTATCATCAAATCAAGATATCTTCTTATAAAATCAGGAGTCAGAGCAAATTCAAAATAACAGTCAAACCCCAATTATAACTGGGGAAATCCAACAGAAAGGGGGAAGTCTCCAAAAGTCCCCACCCAGTACAATCACCCAAAGGGGCTGGACCTAGAAGGCATTCTCAGCAGAGACAACTTCCTTTAATAAGAAGCATGGCCTTCAATTTGTCTACAAGCTGCTGTCTACATTATACCCTTCTGCTGTATGGATTTTATAGTGAAAAACCTCTCCACATTCACCTCCTTATCCAGTTTAGCCTTTCCCCCCTCTAGTTCCTGTCCTTCTCTCCATTTCAATCCTACTTTGCCTTCTAGAATTCTTGATCAATTAATTGTTAATAAACTCTCCTTGATCTTCCTGGCCTGTATCAGATTGTACAGATTGAAAATGGCAGACAGTGAGACTTTGTCAGTAGGACAAAGCCAGGTATAGGTTTTTAGTGAGTATTAAAAAATGGAAGGAGTATGAGAAGAAGAAATCTATAAAGAAGGAAGCTTTCTTCAGAATATTCCTTGTTCTCCATTGCCACCTCTAGACCTTAACTCTCCTGGCATTATCCAGCAAGCTCTCCTCCTTTGAAGTTGACATCATCTTAATATACTACACTATCCAGATGCTGATTGCTGGCATCTATTAATCTCTAAGTCATTCTCTTTAATTTTTCTTATCTTTATTGATGTGTTTTCTTTTTATATTTTAAATATTTACAGATTCTTCCACTTCTGAGATCTCATGTAATAACTAAAACAAAACAAAACAGTGACTTCATTTCTTGAAAATTCAACATTTCACATCTGTAGCACCTCTCACCTCTCAATTTTTTGAAATATATTTTCTCTCCCTCTGATTCCCACCATATTTTTAAAAAAGAAAAGAAAAGAACCAATGTCTTCTAACAAATATGCACCACTTAAACAAAGCAAATTCCCTCAGTGGTTTTGAATCAAAAAGAAAAAAAAATATGTTTTATTCTCCACCCCAAATCTAATATATTTCTGTAATGGATAGCATTTTTCATCATCAGTCTTTTAAAATCATGAATGGTCATTACATTGACCATAGTTCTTATGGCTATCAAGGGTGTTATTGTATAAATTATTCTGGTCCTGCTAATTTCATTCTTCATCAACTCATAAAAATTTTTTCATTTTATAATATTTATATTATATTATAAATTGTTCTGGTTCTGCTAACTTCACTCTGTATCATCTCATTAGTCTTTCCATGTCTTCTCTTATAACATGACTAATGAAGAAATATGTTTAATGTTATTTTACATACATAACCTATATCAGATTACCTGCTATCTTGGGGAGGGGGGGAGGGGAAGTGGGAGAAAAATTTGAAATTGTAAATCTTATAAAAACAAATGTTGGGCAGCTAGGTGTCGAAGTGGATAAAGCACCAGCTTTGGATTCAGGAGCACCTGAGTTCAAATCCAGCCTCAGACACTTCACACTTACTAGCTGTGTGACCTTGGGCAAGTCACTTAACCCTCATTGCCCCGCAAAAAAAAAAATGTTGAAAACTATCTCTACATGTAACTGGAAAATAATAAAATACTTTTATTTTTAAAAATTTAAAAAAATAAAAAAGATGCCATCAGGGAATCTGGATTCTGGTCTGAATTCTGGTTGTCTCTGGATACGTTTATTTCTTTAGCTGTTTAACTGCTGGATTTTCACCAATCTTTAGTATAGCATTGTCAGTGATCAAATTAAACAGTGAGAGTTCTTCAAAATATAACTCATATAGAACAAATTTAAACTTGATACATACAGCATATTACATGGCAAAATTGGACAGCAATATGGAAGAAATTAGATTTAGACCAATACTTCACCCCCTTATATAAAGATAAACTCCAAAAGGTTACATAATCTAGTTATAAAAGGTGATATGATAAACAAATTAGAGAAACACACAAAGAAATAACCAATCACATCTACAGTTAGGAAAAAAATCATGACCCAGAAAGGAATACAGAAGAACACAGAAAATATAATAAATAACTTTATTACATAAAATTTAAAAGTTTATGTATAAAAATTTAATAAAGCTAAGATTATATGGTAAATATCTAGAAAATAACAATAACAACAACAACAACAATAATAGCATTTATATAGCACCTACTATGTGCCCGGCACTGTGCTAAGAACTTTACAAATATTACTTCATTTGATCCTCACCACAACCCTGGGAAGTAGGTGCCATTATTATCTCCATTTTATAGTTGAGGAAACAGAAGACAATCTTTTACCTGATAATGTATCATTTCCAAGTTACATAGGGATATGTGTGTACCTATATCATTATATAGAAGATACATAAGGAGCTGATTTAAATTTGTAAGAAAAAGGGCAATCCCAATTGATAAATGGTCTAAGGATATGAATATGCAATTTTCAAGGGAAGCAACTCTGGCTCTTTATGGACATATTGGGGGGGGGCGGGGATGCTGCTTCAGGTCCTTTTCTCTAAGAGTTCAGTAACCGACTCAGTCTATCTCTCCACCCTGACCCCCTTATTGGAGAGTTTAACATTCACACTGATGGCCCTTCAAATACTCTGGCCTCATAATTAATCAACTTAAAGACTTACATAGTCTTTGCTTCCACCAATCTTTCCTTTCCTCTCCACGTTTGTTATCTTCTTTCCTTCTCTCTAAAAATGTTCTCAGGTCTCTACCATAATTAAAAAAAAATCATCCCATAACTTGTTTGTCAGATTATCATCTCATATCTCTCTTTCTCTCTAACTCCCAGGAAGAGTTAGTCAACTCACTCTCCCCCCCACACACACACATTTTGTTGTTGTTATTGTTTAGTCATTTAATTCATGTTTGATTCTGTGACTTCATTTGGGGTTTTATTGGCAGATACTGAAGTGGTTTGCCATTTCCTTCTCCAACTCATTTTACAGATGGGGAGCAGAGGCAAACAGGATTAAGTGACTTGCCTAAGTCACTGAGGCTGGTTGTCTTTTGATCTTGAAGAGGACCAAAATGAAATCACTATGTTAGAATCAGGTTACAGTGTATTTGACTATGACCAATCAGAACAATATGACATCAGAATGTCCTACCACAGGTTGTTCATGTGAACATTTGGGGTGGATTCTCTAAATTTGAGCGTCTTGAATTTCTTCGGAGCTACTTCAATTCTGCTTTGCTCATAGAACATATCTTTAATGCAGTGTATACCATGCTGGGTAGCCCTTTGACAATGTCTCCCATGTCATACAATCAATTCCAAAGTTATTCAGACAGACCTTTAGGGTGGCCTTGTATTACTGCTTCTTACTACCATGTGAGCACTTGCCTTGTGTGCATTCTCCATAGTCTTTTAGACAAGCATGTAAACAATGCAGCTAACCCGTCAGAATTGTCCTCTCTACAGTAGAGTTTGAATTCTTGGCAGTTTAATTTGAGAAAGGTCTGGTACCTTATCCTGCAAGACAATCTTCAGAATCTTCCTAAGACAATTCAAATAGAAGTGATTCATTTTCCTGGCATGGCACTGGTAGACTGTCCAGGTTCTACAGGCATACTTTGTAGATCTCCAGTTTGATAATATTAAATACCTTTAATACCTCTTCTCTCCCACACTAATACTCTTTTCAAGACCATCAATGGCCTCTTGCTAAGTACTATGCTATTTTTTTAGTCTTCATCCTCTTGGGCCTCCCATCTGCATTTGATGTTGTTAAGCAATGTTTTCTTTTGAATACTATGTTCCTTGATCATTCATTCTTTATTTTCTTTCCTGATCCCTCTGATTCCAGACTATCCTAAGTATATGTATGTCTAAAGGCTCTCCTCTACTCTCATTTCTCCCTTGATGACATCCACTACCTCCATTAGTTTGATTATCACTTCTTTACAAATAATTCCTAAATCTCTCTATCTAGAATTTATCTCTACCCTCAACTCCATTATGTTATCTCTTCCCTGGATTTCTGTGACACTACTCCAGGGAAATGATTGAAGGAAGATGGCAGTGATAGGAAGCACAAGGATCCCAGATCACCTCCTAAATGATCCATGTTTTAGAGTTGTACCACTCAACTAAGAGATAGAAAGAATCACCCCTAGGTTCCCCCCCCCACCCAACCCAGAAATCCACAGAGGGCCCCACAGAGTCCTGAAGAGAACTATGATAGAGGGATCTATGAAACTATACTGCTCCTCCTTTCTCTCCAAGGGCTCAGAAATATTTGTGGATTCAATTATGAAAAAGGCTTACAAATCTAATTCTCCACCCCTTTCCTCTTTTCTGAGCTCTAGACCCACATCTTCAACTACTTAGCAGACATTTCCACCTGCTTTCCCTAGTCAAACTCAATATAGCTGAAAATAAACTCATAAAGGAGTATAGCATCTGGAAGGCAGATTCTCCCTTAAATCTTTCCTGTTTCCCAAAGACTCTGGACTGAGAACCTCAGAGTCCTCTTTGGATCCTTTCTTTCCATCACTCCCTATAAGCATTTTGCCATTTCTCCTCCAAAATGTTGTTTATGCCTCTCTCTCTCATACTACCTTATGCTTGATTTTTTTAGTAGCTTCTGAATTGTTCATATGCCCAGCCTCTCATCTTGTCAGACTGTCCTATATGCTAATTCCAAGTCAATCCTCCTAAAACAAAATTTTTATCATCACTTCCCTGCTCTAAAATATTCAATAACTATACCTGCTTAAAGCAGTATTATTTGGGGCAGCTAGGTGGCGCAGTGGATAAAGCACTGGCCCTGGAGTCAGGAGGACCTGAGTTCAAATCTGGCCTCAGACATTTGGTACTTACTAGCTGTGTGACCCTGGGCAAGTCACTTAACTCATGGCCCCACAAAAAAACCCAAAACAAACAAACAAACAAAATGCAGCATTATTCAATCTGAGTGCTAAAGCACCCTGGGATTTCAAGAAGAGGCCCTTGTGGTGGTTGTTGCTGTTTGTCCTTCCTTCTGGAAGAAGACCATGACAACGGGGTGATGTCAAGACTTGCAGTGAATTGGGTTTAAGTGAGGGAGGGCTGTGCAAAGTCACTAACCTCACTCTCTCCTCCAGAGCCATCTGGGTCCAGTGGCAAGATATACATCAGGATGACTGGAGATGGCCCTGGGTGTTTAAGGCAATTGGGATTAAGTGGCTTGCCCAAGGTCACACAGCTAGTAAATGTCTGAGGTCAGATTTTAACTCAATTCCTTCCAATTTCAGGGTCAGTGCTCTATCTACTGTGCCACCTAACTGCCAAAGGAGGTCTTAGGCATTCTTTCTTTTCCTTTTTTTTTTTTTTTACGGGGCAATGGGGGTTAAGTGACTTGCCCAGGGTCACACAGCTAGTAAGTGTCAAGTGTCTGAGGCTGGATTTGAACTCAGGTCCTTCTGAATCCAGCACCGGTGTTTCATCTAGCTGCCCCAGATCCTAGACATTCTACAAAGAACATGATGCAGACTAGTGTTTGGACTAGAGCATTAAATTGGAAATATACTTTATGTAGCAAAGAGTCACAGTTTCATCTGCAGGCCTTTTTCTGTTCTTCTTTAAGTGTTCATTTTTTAAGTGTTCATTTTTGTTGGTGTTCCTCAAGTTCATTATAATCAAAGTGATGTTTTTAATGGACAAGTACCCATCCCACACCTTTCTGGCTCCCTTATTATGTGAATCTATTCTTTGGAATTCCTCTATGATTTCAGCAGTAGATAACAAACTTTATAAGATTACCATCCCTTGTGTAAAGTAGCTTTTCTTTTTGTCAGTCCTAAAGCTTCTTCTTTTTGAAATGAGGGACTTGAGGTGGGGGACAAAGAAGGTGTTCTAATTTCATTCTGGATCATGAGCAAGTCTGTATTGATTGACTCTTTCCATGCCACTCATGATCTTTCAATCTCTTCAGCCTTCACCTTTTCACATGGAAACATCCTAAGCTTTCAAGGTCTGTCCACATATGGGAACTGCTGTATATATTTGAACATTTGAACATTTTTATTGCCTTTCGCTAGATCTTTACTCTGTACTGACTAGTTTTGTAGAATTTAGGGTAAATAATTATTGTCTTCCAATATTCAAAGATCTGTCTCATGGAATAAGGATTAGACCTTTGTCCTAGGGGGCAAAACTAGGACTGATGGATTACATATATGTATGTATTTACATATATATTACACATACACACACATATATGTTATAGGAGGCAGTTCAGTAGAATGAATATTATCTTAAAGATTAGAGTTTTTGTTGTTGTTCAGTCATTTCATTCATGTCTGATTCTTTGTGACTCCATTTGGGATTTTCTTGACAGAGACTGGAGAGGTGTGCCATTTCCTCCTCCAGCTCATTTTACAGATGAGGAAACTGAGGCAAACAAGAATTAAGTGACTTGCCCAGGGTCACACAGCTACTAAATGTCCAAGACTAGATTTGAACTCAGGAAGATGAATCTTCCTTACTCCATGCCTGGTACCACCTAGCTTCCTAATAATTAGAGTAGAAATGTCAAAAAATGGAATGGACTGCCTTATTATTCAAAGGGTTTTAGCAGAGGTTGGATAATAACTTATCAGAGATAGTTTTTGGAAGGCATATCTACCTAGAGATAGCATGATATCACGGAAAGTCATACACGACAGAAAAACAACTGAACAACAACAACAAAACCTGGATTTCAAATCTCGGCTTTTTTACTTACTACCACTGAGATATTGGACAAATCATTTTACTCCTCTATGCCTGTTTCATAGGATCACAGATTTTAGCACTAAAAAGTTTATCTGCTCCACATGCCCAGAAAGGTTGATAACCTTCCCATGCTGACAAAGGCAGGAAGTAGAAGACCCAAGGTTTGAATTTAAGGATGGTATCTTCAGCATTCTTTCTTCATCTGTAAAATGAGTATGTGAATAATGAGTAAATGAGTAAAATGACTTAACCTTCAAGGTCCCCTCCACTTCTGTACACCTAGAAGCTAAGAAAAGGCTAGAGTAAGAAAAATAAGAGCAAAGACAGCTTCTGCCACCTAGTGGGAAACTTGTTCAATTTTAATTTTAAATTTTAAGAGGACATTCACTAATAGATATGTAGTCAATGGATAAGAACAAATAATTTTCAGAGGAAAATATGTGAGCTACCAAAGACCATATGAAAACACTTCTGAAAAACTAATGATAACTAATAAATATTTAATAATTCTGACATTTCACCTCACCCCCAGCAAATTGACAAAGATGACCAAAAAATAAAATTAATCAATTTTGGTGAGCTGAATCAAGATAGGGACACTAATACACTTTGGGGGGAGCTGTGAGTTGGTCTGGAATCATTTTGTAAGACAGTTTGAAATTATATCAGGAAGGTGACTAAATTTTTCATACACATTTCAAGTAGGTCAAAGACAATGATTCAATATATATGATAACATTCTTGGTAGCACTTTTTGTGAAAGAAAAGAATTAGAAACAAAGTAGATTTCACTCTCTGCATCTCTCAAATGAGGTAGCTGGCCCAGATAATCTCTACAGTACCTTGCAGTTCTCACATTCTATTTTTGTGCGGGTTGAGATTTCATTTTAACTTTTCAAGAAAAATTCAGTAAAATCCTTTAAGATTTTCATTTTTAGAAATAAAAATCCTATAATCTAATCTAATAATTAATATTGCTATAGATTATAGAAATATAATAATATTGCTATAAATTAAAGATAAGCCTTCAAAAGACTTATAGTTTAAATTTTTTCACAATTCTCTTTTCATATTGGAATTATTTAAATTGGGAAGATGACTATCAATTATGAAAGGCAACTTGACATAATAGGTAAAGAACTTGCCTTTGAGTGAGGAAGACTTGAGTTCAAGTCCAGTCTATGTCACACACCAGCTACATGACCAACAACAAGTCCTTCAACTTCCCAAGCAATTCCTAAGACTAAGCTGCTGAGCAGGTACCCATGTAAAATGGTAGAGGGAGTTTTTCTCTGGAATCTCCCTATATAAATAGTTCTCACACTTGTTAATCTAAGGTCTCCAGACCACTCTTTGAGAACTGCAGCCTTATGCTAATGAAATCATTGGTCTAGTCCCCCATCCTCCACCCCTCTCCAAAAAAATCTAGAATAACTTCTCAAGCTGAGAAGTGTCCTGTCTCTGTGGGATAGTATTGAGGGGTGAGGAGCTACCCTGCAGCACAAGCATGGGATAACATGTAAATGTGGAGGCAGAAATATTTTAAAATGTGTAAAGGCTAATGAAAATCAGTCTTGGAAAGGCTGTAACCTC
Organism: Dromiciops gliroides; assembly: GCF_019393635.1. NCBI lineage: Eukaryota > Metazoa > Chordata > Mammalia > Microbiotheria > Microbiotheriidae > Dromiciops > Dromiciops gliroides. Next base: position 188,930,388 of record NC_057863.1, read on the forward strand.
CAGATCTGCATCATTAGGAGTAACACCCATGTCACAGGGACACATTACAGTGTTTGAATGAAACAGGACTTGCCAGGATAACATGGGGATAGTCATTAGCATACTAAAGTGTTCCATGAATCCTTAAGAAGGAGAGTGCATAGGATGGTAGGATTTTAGAGCTGGAAGAATCCTTAGAAATTGTTTGGTCCAGCACCTTAATATTATTTTATTGTATTACATAAGAAAACTGTGACTCAGAAGTGTATAGTGCTTTTTCCACCACCCTATGTTCAGTATTTTCAGTCATGTACAACTCTTTGTAATCACTTTTTGGGGTTTTCTTGGCAGAAATACCAGAGTAGTTTGCTATTACCTTCTCCAGTTCATTTTACAGATGAAGTGAACAGAGTTAAGTGACTTGCCCAGGGTCATACACCTAGTATCTGAGGCTAGCTTTGAACTTAGGTCTTCCTGACTCTGGGTCCTACTACTCTATCCACTATACCACCTAGCTACCCCAAGTTCAAGTAGTAATTTCAAAGATGGAAAGCTGTTTCCCAAGTTTTCTAACTCCACATCTGGAGCAGAATGGCCACAATGAGTCAAGAGGACCTCTAACCTTGGCCAGATTGGGCTGGGAAGAAATTGGGGGAAAAAGAGCCAAGAAAAATTTATTGAGAAGAGAGGTGGGGAGATCTATCTTCTAAAATGGCTTTAAGAACCTTCTTTAGTCTAAGGAAGGAAGAAAAAAACTTGGGAAAGTGATAATAGTTGTCACCAAATATTTGAAGTAATGCCACATTTGGGAGAAATTCCTTTGATTGAGTTTGTTCACAGAAGGCAAAACAAGGAGAATTAAGTAGAAGCAGCAAATTTAAGCTTGATATCAGTTTTTAAAAAAAATTTGTAATAATTTGAGCTATCCAAAAAGCCAGGTCTGCCTTGTGAGATAGCTTCCCCCCACTAGAGGTCTTCAAATAAAGACTTGAGATAGATTTGGATCAGGTATGATGGAGAAGGATTTTGTTTGAGTATGGGTTGCTCTGGGGTACTTTATGCCTTTGAGAGGATGTGCTATGAACAAGAGAGGAGAAAGAAACAGGAAGATCAAAAATGTGAGAGTGAACAAGACCAAGGAAGTGGTTATGGAGATTGGTGTTTTAGCTCAGGGAAACTGACTAGAAGGTTGAATGAACATAATCAAGAGATTTCCTGTGGACAGAGGCCACAGGACCACCAACCAAATTGGTGGGGAAGGAGACAGTCAGGAAAACAGGTTTTTTTTAATTTTTTTTTTTTTAGTGAGGCAATTGGGGTTAAGTGACTTGCCCAGGGTCACACAGCTAGTAAGTGTTAAGTGTCTGAGGCCGGATTTGAACTCAGGTACTCCTGACTCCAGGCCTGGTGCTTTATCCACTGCACCACCTAGCCACCCCAAGGAAAACAGTTTTGAAGAGATGTCAAAAGGGGTAGATCTGTCAAAGACCCAATCAGAAAAGGAAAGACTTCAGGTTTCTGTGGTATCAAAAGAAAGTGAAGACAAGTGAAGAAGGTGACTTCCCTTAGACTGGAAGGTAGAACATAAGAGAACATTAACAAAAAGAAGCATAATCCTGAAAGTTGGAGGGTCTAGAAGAAAGCCCTGAAGATTGGGAAGCAGTGTTGTATAGTGGAAAGATTCCCACATCTGGAGTCAGACGGGTCAAAACCCTGCTCTGTCACTGGATACCTACAAATTTTCGGATTAGTTCCTTCACAGCTCTAGACCTCAGCTTCCTCATGTGTAAAAGAAAGGGATTGGACAAGATGGCTTCTTTTAGCTCTAGCTTTATCGTCCTATGACTTAAATAATGATAAAGGTCACTTTCAGACCTAGCTCACATGAAAAGGGGAGTGACAATAGGTTGTACACAGAAGATCTTAGCTAATGCTTTTCATGTATGCCAAACCAGCTAAGTGACACAAGATAGCATAGTTTACCTCAACTAAATAGTTTAAATACCCTGAAATTTTCTCAGGTTTTGATAAAGTTAGTTTTCTATCATACTCATTTTTGAAGACTGTTCTGCAATAAATAGGGCAGGGAAAAAGTGGAGAAGTGAGGACATGGTGCTGGGAGGAGAAATCTCCCTCTCCCCTTCAAGTTAATGGATGATGGGAGTGGAAAGTTAGCTCATGATCACTGGTAAAGGAAAACCCAATTGAGGAAACTTTCTGTTTGGGACTGCCCCAAACTCCCCAAAGGGTAAAACCCTTGAAAGTTTATTCTATGTTTAGACAATTGTTCAATTACGTGCAGAACTTGAGGATCCTCTCATCAAAATGTGTTGCCACAAAAGAGGAATTTGCATGTATGGGGAGTAGGAGGGGGCAGTTGCTGTAGGCTTGTAGCCTTGTTGAGGAGGGGAAGACAGGACCCAGGACAGTGTCTGAGTCATCACTCCTCCCTCCCATCTCCAAGCTAGAATTGTATTTATAACATTTTAGATATATGTAGTGTTTTAAAGGGACTCAGAATAATAGCCACTTTGTCAAGTCATTCCCAAGGGGAGGGTGAGAATTTAATCTCATAATTTTAGATCCCTCCTTCTAAACATTCAAACAGAAATGATCCAAGGAAGGTACACAGATCAGAGTACATGATAGAATATTTAAAGGACATGAGGTCTTAGACTAGAGAACAGGATAGAATGTTAGCTCAATTAAAGAATGACTTCACTGAAGAAGTCTGTTCCTAGTAGTAGCTGGGGGTGTAGGCACTGGGAGTAAGGGACAAGTTGGAGGACTGGATAACCCATATTTTTGATAACTGGCTTCCCTACATCTATTCTAGGGCTTCCTATTAACCATTCAAATGTAAAGAATCATGTCTATATATACATATGTGTGTATAAACATACACGCACTGTCTAATGTTGGACATTTATAGGGTTGGGGGAAGAAAAAAAAGAAATTTACATAACTTTATTATATATTTTAAAGGAATAGCAAGTTGTACACAATAGAATTGCAGTTTCATATGCAAATATCTTTTTATTACATTTTAAATTATATTTTTATTATGCTGTGATATGGAAATACATATTTTATTCCATAAATGAAAAATTGAATAAATAAAAAATGTTAAAAAGAAATGTATGACATGAGCTGATAATATTAAAAGGTGAGTAATTATATCTGATACTGTTCCCAGTTATAAACCAATTATTGGAATCAATCATACCCTTTTAAAATATGTTATAAATTAATTTTTATTGATAACAAAAAAAAGTTTACATCTTTGCTCTCACCCATCTCTCTTCTTCACTCCTCTAAAGTCTCTCCCCCTTACACAGTACTGTAAGCTCAAAGGTCTCTCAGCTAATCAGGAGCCTCATTTCTCTCTGTATATATAGCAAGGGATCTCAGCACAATTTATATTTTAAGATGAGGAAAGTAAAGTTAAATGGTCACACAGAGAAAGAAAAAGAAGATACTTTCATCTAAAAATGGTACTCAAATGGATCTATAATCTCATCAGTTTGGGAATTCTTTTTTTTATTTTTTTGGAATTTTTTGTTTTGTTTGGAATTCTTTCCAACAGCTTATCCTATGTAACTCTTATTTATGTCCTCTCACAGTTTGCCATTGGGATCACCCAATGTACTAGAGGCCTTCTTCAGTTTCTCCTGACATTGTACAGTACCAGTGGCTCCTCTCACTCCTACAATGTGACCAGCTCATCTTCTCTTCCTATCATAAAATTTCTTGAGGACACAATTTACTCCTGTTTTTCCAAAGTTCTTCATTGATTGCATGTTACTGCTTGCTTGCATCACCACACACTTCTCTATTGCCTTTTGTATGATACTCAGTTTCTTCAGAGGCACTGTTTCACTGTCTCATGGTCTCAGTGTCATATAACAACACTTAGCAAAATGTTAGTACTGAAAATACTGGTCTTTGCTTTCATGGGAAGCTTTGGTTCCATTAGAAGAGCTTCATAATTTCCTGAAAACAATCCAATCTACACTTCTCCTTTTCAACTCTGAGCCCAATTCACTGTCCAACTGTCTTCTGCCTAGACCCTGTTGGTAATGACTATATGGTATTCATCCAAATGCCTGTCTATCCACTCAGGAAAGGCCAATTGGATAAAAAAAAAAAGTCTATTGCCCAGAGTTCAAAAGCCATTTGGAAAATTTATATAGTTTTGAGGCTGTTGAAAAGGCTATAAATTTTAACATCTCATATTTTTACTCCTGATTCATTTCCCAAAATATTTGTGCTACCTTTGTTGTTGCCCATATTTACACTAAGTATTAGGGTACTTGTTGATTTTTATTTGGAGGTTTTATTCAGTTATTTGTAGAATTTCTCTACTTCCTCATCCTTTACAACAGATATTGGTGCATAAATTGTAATTACTTCCATAGAAATCTTTTTGCAAATGTGTATGTTTGTATATTACTAACAAAAATTTATAGGATGAACTAGAAAGAGAAATTCCATTCAAAAGAACTACAGAAGCTCTAAAATATTTAGGAGTATATCTACCAAGATATTTCAATGAACTGTGTCAATCTACCTATAAAACATTCATTGTGGAAATTTCAACCAAAATAAATAAATAAATATTAATTGCTCATGAGTAGATCAAGCTAACATATTTTTTAAATGATGATACTACCTAAATTTATTTATTTATTTAGAGACATACCAATAAAACTAACCATAATTTGCTTTATCAAGCTGGAAAAATAATAATAATTAAATTTCTATACAGAAAAATAAAAATTCAAGAATCTCGAGGGTAATGATGAAAAAAAGTAAAAGTAAGAAAAAGAAGGGCCCAACATCATATTTCAAATCATGCTAAAAAGGTATCATTAAAATTGTTTGGTATTTGCTTTAAAAAATAGGTTGATCAGCAAAATAGATTAGGTACATAACATACAGAGCAAATTGTTATGGGGAAAATGGGGTAAGGGTTTGGGTAAGGGGCAGGGGTTCTTAGGAATTCCTCTTTAAAGAATTACACCCTCTTGCACACAAAAGCAGTTAGAATAAGGTGATAGTTTATTTAGGGGCAGGTGAAGGGAAGCCATGAAAGAAATCCTTGGACTTCTCATGGGGAGATAGGTATGGAACAAAGCACGTGGCTCTGAGGTACCAATCTCCTCGGCAGGAGACTAGCAGGTATTTTTATAGAGGACTGATGGCGGGAGGGGGTGACCATTTGACTGTGGAAAGTTCCTTTAGTGAGGGAGGACCATTCCACACTGGTGGTGGCTAGAGGAATTGGGTGAGGGGTGGCTACAGATCTCTCAAGCCATCTCTCTCTTCAGGACACAAAGGCCCGAAGTCACACCCAAATTTATCTCCCCAGGGGTAAGGGAGATCTGAATGAAGGGTGGAGGTCTGGAAGCTAGCTCAGTCTGATTTGGTTCCACTTATCTCTCTAGGCATATCTGTCCTCTGGTTTAGTTTCTCAAGGAGAAGATTCCTTGATGTGCCCCAGAGAACTTCTGGGGTGCTCTGCACCCTCAATAAAATGAATAAAGTAGCAGAGTGTTCAATGAATCCAAAGACCCCAGTAACTAAGGTAAGCAGTCACTGTTTAACAAAAATTACTGTGATACAGGAAAACTGTCAGACATAGACCAGCATTTCCCATCATAAACCAAGATACATTTCAGGTGAGTGCATGATATAAAGGGCAACATCATGAGGAAAGAAAAATATACAAGGCAACATCAGGAGCAAAGAAACAATTACCTTCTAGATCTATGGACAAGGGAAAAGTTTATGACTAAGCACATAATAAAGAGGGTCACATAAGGTAAAATGGCCAATTTTTATTATATAAAAATACATTTTTTCTACAAACAAAACTAATGAAATTAAAATTAGAAGAGAAATAGCTAACTGGGGGAACTTTTCGCACCAAATTGCTCTGATAAAGATTTCATATCAAAAATATATAAAGAATTGATTCAAATTTAAAAGACTAAGAGCCATTTCCCCAATAGGTCAAAAGATATGAATAGACAGTTTTCAAAGAAAAAAATGTAAGCTATCAAAAAACATGAAAACAATGCTCCAAATCATTGTTGCTGTTGTTATTTGTCCTTTTTTCTCAAAGAGAACTATGACATCTGGAATTGATGTCATGACTTGCAATGAATTGGATTTAAGTGAAGGAAGGCTTTGTGTTCAAAGTCTGGTGACTCACTCTCTTCTCCAAAGCCAGTGCCAAGATATACATCACAACAACTGGAGATAGCCCTGGATATTTGAGGCAATTGGGGTTAAGTGACTTGCCTAGGGTCACACAGCTAATGAATTTGAACTCATGTCCTTTTGACTCCAGGGCCTGTGCTGTATCCATTGTTCAAACTAGCTGCCCACCCTACATCCCCAATCATTAATAATTAGAGTAAATCAAATCTGAGTATCTACCTCATACCCTTCAGATTGGCAAACATGGAACAAAAGGAAAATGACAAATATTAGAGAGGCTTTGGGAAAACAGACACGCTAGTACACCATTGGTAGAGTTATGAACTGGTACAGTCATTTTAGAATGTCATTTGAAAGTATGCCCAAAAGCTTACTAAACCATGTAAATCTTTTGACCCAGCAATAGTACTACCAGGCTTATACTTCAAAGGGATCAAAGAAAGATGAAATTACAAATATGTCCAAAAATATTTATAGTAGCTTTTAGAAGTCAAAAACTGAAAACTCTGATACTATCTATTGGGAAACAGCAGTATCAGCAAATTGTGGCCTTTATATATATATATATATATATATATATATATAATACTTACATATATATGCTATATAAGTATTATCATGCCATAGGAAATGATAAAAATGGACAGTTTCAGAGAAAACCTGGGAGAACTCTATGAAGTAGTGCAAAATAAAGTAAGGAGAATAATTTATTCAATAATAATATCATTATAGAGAAAAACAACTTTGAAAGTCTTTAGAACTCAATCAGCGAAGTGATAAACCATGATTTGAAGGACTATAGATGAAACACATGACACACCTCCTACCAGAGAGATGATGAATTTAACATGCAGAAGAGAGATATATTTTTGGACATGACCAATTTTTTTTTGACTGCCTGTTCGTTACAAGTGGATTTTTAATTGTTCTATTGGAGGTGATAGTAGGAGGGAGAGATAATAAGTTCTTGTAAAAATATTTTAAAATTATTTTAAAACAAAAAAAAATGCTAATCCTATGCCCTACAATATGGACTGACCAAAGGTTTCTTAAAATGGCATTACTTGTCTGTGGAAATAGACCAACTCCTTCTTCATTGCCTCTCCATGGAGAACCTGGTTGTTATCCTGTTTAGCTGCATTTCCTTTTTGTCTTCTGGTTTCATTTATTTATTTATTAATTTTTTTTTTTTTTAGTGAGGCAATTGGGGTTAAGTGACTTGCCCAGAGTCACACAGCTAGTAAGTGTTAAGTGTCTGATGCGGGATTTGAACTCAGGTACTCCTGACTCCAGGGCCGGTGCTCTATCCACTGTGCCACCTAGCTGCCCCTTCTGGTTTCATTTATAATGAGAACATTCAGAATGAAGTGATTCATTTCCTCTTGTTCTCTGGTCATTGGACAACAACATCATATCTACAATGACAACAAAGTTAGTGTTTTCAGATGGTCTACAAAGCATAATTCTTCAGACCCTTTGCCCCTTTTTCTGACAATCTGTCAGTGTGACTGCAAATAGAAGGGGTCCACACAGGACTAAGGGCTTTATTTATTGTTTTGCCATAGCCAGGAATCCAGCCAGATCTAAATATTGATGCAAGGAAGTTTCTCACAATTGTACATCTCAAGCAACCCAAATGTCTTATCTGCAAACTGGCTCTATATGGGTCAGTCATTTAATGTTTCCACATTCCTTTCATTAAATACGGACAGTTGTGGGGAGTAGGATGTCTCTTTTTCTGATTTCAGGGAATGGCACCTGTTTGCTCTCCCCCTCCCAACTCATAAAGCTCCTAATCATTCCTCCAATTAGAAATTAGGTTACCTAATTACACATCCTGTTTTGTATCCTGCTTATTGTTATCTTTTAATGCACAAAATTCTATCTTTCCCTGTATTTGGGATCTGGTGCCAAGGCCTGACCATGACTTCTTATGCAATTGAAATTTGTTACTTAATAAATTGACATGCCAGAAGCTCAAGCCTCTGTTTCCTCTGTCATTTCAAATTTCACCCATTACAACACCTACAAGGGTCATTTAGCCTCTCCCTGTGCTAAGAACTCTCCAAGAGTATAAATTGCAGAAAAGGTCCTAACCTGCTTTGGTAAAGGAGCTTCTTACCCCCAATGAAATCATAGGTCTAGTCTCTATTCCCATCCCATATTTCAGGTGCCAGAGTACTAAGTCCCTTTTAGAGATGAACACGATAAAGTGAGAGTCAGTCAATTATACCTACTTGGCAATTTTCTCTTAGTGATCAGCTTAGCTATTATGACCAACTTTCAGTTGTAACATGACATTTTACAAGAAAAAGTAGTTCTTTTAGCACCTCCTTTCTGGGAAAGGAAGTGTCAATAGAAGTGTACACATTTCATGTTTGTTACTATGTCATGGGAGATGGGCTGCCTGTGGTTTTTGAAAATTCTGATAGCTGAGCTCTAGCTAAGCAGTCTTCAGTTCCAGATGTAAAATGAAAGAACACTCAAAAACATTTATTGAGCATCTGTTATGTGTTAGGTACTGACTGAGTTGGGAGGGGAGGGGATGGGGAGGAAATATGATATTGTTGTTTATCCTTCATTCTGGAAGAGGACCATGACATCAGGGTGATGTCATGGCTTGCAGTGAATTGGATTTAAGTGAGGGAGGGCTGTACAAGGTCAACAACCTCACTCTCCCCTCCAGAGCCCTCTGGGTGCAGTGGTGATATAGATGAGAGAGAGAGAGAGAGAGAGAGAGAGAGAGAGAGAGAGAGAGAGAGAGAGAGAGAGAGAGATATACAGATACAGATACAGATATAGATAGATATAGATATAGATATAGATATAGATATAGATATAGATATAGATATAGATATAGATATAGATATATAGACATATATCAAGAAAACTGGAGATGTTCCTGGACGCTTGAGGCAATTGGGGTTAAGTGACTTGCTCAGGGTCACATAGCTAGTATCTGAGGTGAGATTCGAACTCAGGTCCTCCAAAATTCAGGCCCAGTGCCCTATCCCCTGCTCTACCTACCTGCCCAGAGGAAATATGAAAGTGGGGATGAAATACAGACAATAATAAGCATGGATGCTACTCCCAAGGTATTTACAATTTAGCTGAAAACACAAAATTGACAGTTGCGGAAAGCTGAGAAAACAATCCTTCCTCCTTCCCTTTTCCCACATAGTCATAATTAGAAGTAATTTCTTCCTCTTTTGAAAAATTTAATTCTTCATACCCTTTAATATGATATATTGCATTATAGTTATTTTTACATGTTTTAATCTTTTCTACTCCCTTCCAACTATTTTTCAGGGTGGAATGTTCTTTGCCCCTTTGCTCCCTCTTACTGGCTGGTTCCTCCCAGAATTTCCATTTTAAAGAGGCTAGCCATGTCTTTATTCCTCTCCAGGCTGCATTCCCTGTACCCTTTGACTCTTCCAACTTTCTCTACAATACCAGAGAAATCTCCTCACTGTAACGATTGGAATGACACCACCTGCTGGAGACTTACTGTAGAAAAGCTCTGCCACGAGGTGAAGGTCTCTGAGGGCAAGACCATGCATCTTTTCTTTGGCGTCAGGAAGTGACGTTTGCTTGTGGGAGGAAGAAGGGGGAGGCTGGCACGCTGGCTGACTCTCTTTCCTGTGGACTCTGGCGGGGAGTGAAGCTAGGAATGCTCTCTCCTTTTAATAGATAGATGAATCTAGGCCTTTTCTCTCTCTCTTTACCAAATTCTTTTTCTCCTTAATAAATGCTTAAAAGTCTAACTCTTGCTAAAGCTTATAATTTATTGGTGACCACTCATTGGATATTTTAGACAGTATAGCTAGAATTTTAGTCTTTACATCACTCTGGAAGTTCATTCTACCCTGGACTTCTTAATTGTAAGAACCTTGCACTCCTGTGTCCTCTCACTCATATTGGCTGGATCTTCCCAGAACCATTTTAGTAAGCACTTAATAGATGCTTGTTGACTTGTTGACTACTAAACTGAAACCTTCTGGTGAGCAAGGAATATGTCTTAGTCTTCTACTCATCTCCTACAAAGCCTAGCAAAGGTCTAGGAATAGGCACTCAATAAAATATTGTTGAATAAAATGAAGTATCAATTTGTGCAAATACTAATTATGCCATTCTAATTCAATAAAGAGAAAAATCAACTTGGACTAGAATCTTTGAAAAAGGCTTTATAGAAGAGGTGAAATTTTAATGCATTTCAAAGGATGGTGTAAGATTTGGAGGGGGATAAGACATAGGGAAGTCATTCCATCAGAAATAAGTGAGAGTATACTATGTTTATTTTTTTATAATTTTAAAAAATAATTAACAGGGCAGCTAGGTGGCGCAGTAGATAAAGCACCGGCCCTGGATTCAGGAGGACCTGAGTTCAAATCCAGCCTCAGACACTTGACACTTACTAGCTGTGTGACCCTGGGCAAGTCACTTAACCCCAATTGCCCTCACTAAAAAAAAAAATAATAACCAATCTTTGTCAGGAGAACATATCATGAACAGATGCTGAAACATAGTTCCCTCTTCTTGGTAGAATGTGACACTATGAGTGCAGAACATTATACTTTGCCAGATGCTGTCATTTTATTGGTCTGTTGACTTTGTTACAAGGAGAGTTCAATATGGGGAGTAGAGAGATCTTTGTTCAGCAAAAACACTTTCTTTAGGGCTCTGCTTTCAAGTTATATTTTAAGATCCTGAAAAATTCAACTATAGAGTAATTCTCTTCAAAAACTCTGATTATTAAGGTCAAATGAGCCATAAAACAGGGGAGCTATATGCTTGCCTAAGTTTTTTGGACTGTCATAGGGAAGATCACATATAGGTAGCAGTTAGAAAAGAGATAACTTTTATCCCTTTATCTTTTCAATCCAGGGAACAAAATAAGAATTTCATGAAACTGCAAACAACTAGTGTATATTAAGTGCCTAATAAATGCTTGTTGATTAACTGACTAAAGTCTTCAGATGCTTCTGTTTGAAGAAAATATTGTACTGATATTGTACTGATACATACCAAGTTGCAAAATATTGTAAACCCTTGATAAGAGCCAAGGATTTTAAATTCCAGAGGGTTCTTTTGTGTATAAATTGTCTCTAGTATACACTTCTTTTTATCCAACTTATTTGTTACCTCATACAATAGTATTCATCTATTATTACTCACATTAAATGATTAAAAGTTTGCAGTTAGACTTGCAGCTATAAAATGCTAGATCCTATCAATGATTTAAACTCAGAAAATTGGTTTCTATTTAATTTATTTTTGTTTTTTATGATTGTTGTTTGTCCTTTGTTATTTTTTCTTTTTTTAAGCAACAAACATTTATTTTATTTTTTCCAGTTACATGTAAAGGTAGTTTTCAACATTCATTTTCATAAGATTTAGAGTTCCAAATTTTTCTCCCTCCCTTTTCTCTCCCCCCTCCACAAGATCAAAACCAGGTTATATATGTACAATCCACAAGTGCTTTTTTTTTTATCAGTTCTTTCTGTGGGGGTGCATAGTAAGCTTCCTCATTAGTTCCTTGGGATTGTCTTACATCATTGCATTGCAGAGAGTAGTTAAGTCATTCATAATTGCTCATTGAATTGCTGTCACTATGTTCTCCCAGCTCTACCCACTTCACTATACATCAATGTTCATTAGTCTGTCCAGGTTTTTCTGGGATCATCCTGTTTGTTATTTCCTGTAGCACAAGACCATTCCACTACAATCATATAGCACAGCTTTTTCCATCATTCCTCAATTGATGGACATTCCCTTGATTCTCAATTCTTAGCCACCACTAAGAGTTGCTATAAATATTTTTTGTACAAGTATTCCCCCCTTTTCTCTTTTTCATGATTACTATTGTTAACTGTTTCCCTTCCATCCTATTCCCTTCCCCATGATATTTATTCTATTATCCCTCTTCTTTCATCCTATCCCTCTTCAAAAGGGATTTGCTTCTGTCTGTCCCCTCCCCCAATCTGCCCTTCCTTCTTTTGCCCCTCTCTCTTTGTCCCCTTCCCCTCCTATTTTCCTGCAGGGTTAGAGAGATTACTCCATCCAATTGAGTGTATGTTATTCCTTCCTTGAGCCAATTCTAATGAGATTGAGGTCTTTGAGCCAATTCTGATGAGTGTTAGGCTCATTTACTGCCCAGATTAAATAGATTACTCCACCCAATTGGGGATGTGTGTTAGTCCCTTCTTGAGGCAGCTCTGATGAGTTTAAGGTCTTTGAGCCTTTTCTGATGACTATAAAATTCATTTACTGCCCTGCTCCTCAGTCCATAAACCTTTTCCTGTTTCTTTCATGTAGGATTTCACCTCTGCCCTTCCCCCTTCCCCAGTGCATTCCCTTCACCCCTCAATTTAACCCTAAAGATATCATCATGAGGGAGCTAGGTGACACAGTGGACAAAACATCCACCCTTGACCCAGGATGTCCCAGCCCAAACCTGTCCTCAGACCCAAGACAGTCACCCACTGCACGACCCCAGGTATGTTCCCCAACTCCAATTTTTTATGGATCTCTAGGGTCTTGTATTGGAAAGTCAAATTTGCCATTCAGTTCAGGTCTTTTCATCATGAATACCTGAAAGTCCTCTTTTTCATTAAAGTCCCATTTTTCCCCTCTGAAATATTATGATGAGTTTTGCTGGGTAGGTGATTCTTGGTTGTAATCCCAATTCCTTTGCCCTCTTGTTATGGGGCCCAGGCCACCCCAGAAGTTCTCTGAGGCACAGCAAAGAACCTTCTCCTTGAGAAGCTAAACCAAAGGACAGACACACCTAAAGAAATATGTGGAACCAGATCAGAACTGAGCTAGCTTCAGGACCTCCACCCTTCATTCTAGTCTTCCTCAACCCTGGGGAGATAAGATTAGGTTGTGGCTGCTTCCTTTGTGTCCTGAGGAAAAAGATGGCTTGAGAGATCTGCAGCCACTCCTCACCCAACTCCTCCAGCCACCACCACTGGGGGATGGTCCTCCCTCACTAAGGGAACTTCCACAGTCAGATGGTCCACCACCCATCAGTCCTCTATAAAAGTACCTGCCTATCTCCTGCTTGAGGAGATTGGTATCTCAGAGCCACTCTCTGTGCCATGCCTTTCTCCCATGAGAGAAGTCCAATGATTTCTCTCTTGGTTTCCTTTCCCTTCCCCTTCCTCTAAGTAACTACTATCTTATTCTAACTGCTTTTGTGTGTAAGAGGGTGTAATTCTTTAAAGAGGAATTCCTAAAGACCCCTAACCCCTTTCCCTTTCTCAACCCCTACCCCATTTTCCCATGACACTCTGGAATATCCATATTCCATGCCCTCTAATCCTTTAATGTAGAAGCTGCTAGATCTGGGCTATCCTGACTGGGGCTCCACAGTATGTGAATTTTGTCTTTTTGCAGCTTGCAATATTTTCTCCTTGATCTGAGAGCTCTGGAATTTGGCTATAATATTCCTAGTTATCCTTTTGGGATCTCTTTCTGGAGGTGATTGGTGGATTCTTTCAATTTCCAGTTTTAGCTTCTGCTTCTAGAATTTCAGGGCAATTTTCCCTGAAAATATCTTGGCTAGATGATGTCTAAGTCCTTTCCTTGATCATGGTTACAGGTAGGCCAATAATTTTCAGATTATTCTCTCTGGACCTATTTTCCAGGTCAGCGTTTTTTCCAGAAGTTTTTTCACATTGCCCTCAATTTTTTTTATTCATTTGGATTTGCTTTATTGTGTCTTGGTTTCTCATAAAGTCACTGGCTTCCATTTGTTCAATGCCTAATTCTTAGGCAATTATTTTCATCAGAGAGCTTTTGTACCTCCTTTTCCATTTGGCCAATTTGACTTTTCAAGCTGTTGACTTTTTTCTCATGTCTTTCCTGCATCACCCTCATTTCTCTTTCCATTTTTTCTTCTACCTCTCTAACTTTATCTTCAAAGTCCTTTTTGAGCACCTCTATGGCCTGAGACCAATTCATATTTTTCTTGGAAGCTTTAGATATAGGGGCCCTGATGTTGACATCTTCCTCTGAGAGTGCACCTCGATCTTCCTTGTTACTGAAGAAACTTTCTATTATCCTCACCTTTCTCTGTCTGCTCATCTTGCCTTTTACTTGATGTTTAGCTCCTTAAAGTAGGGCACTGTTTCCAGACTGCAGTATCCCAAGCTTCAGAAGGTCCCAGGTTGTATGATTTAAGGAGGATCAGGTTCTTTACTCACCTGGCCTGTTCCCTGGTCCATAGATGACCCCAGACCAACTTGCTAATCAACCAGCTTTGCGTGTTGTGATTGTCAGCTCCGATGAGCTTGTGCCCCTCCCCTACCTGGGCCACTGCTCCTCAAGCCTACCTCCTGCTTCTCAGCAGGGGTGAAAATCCAAGTTCTGCCTCAGCATCAGCATAGACCCTTGTAGTCTCCCCCCTGCCCAGGGCTCAGCCCTCTCACCAGCTTAGTTCCAGATGACACTGGTGCTTCAGCTGATTCAGAGGCTCTGGGGGTCTCCTTCTCTGGTGAGGCCTTCCTGGGATTGGATCTGTGTCAGGGTGACTGTGGGGTTGGGCTTGACTGCTGTATCAGCACAGCAGCTCCCTCCTTCTGACCTTCCAAGCTGTTCTTGGTTAGAAGATGATTTCAGCACAGTCTTCTGTGAGTTTTGCTGCTCCAGGCACTTTCCTATGGTGTTATTTGGATAGTTTTTGGAGCAATTGTCTCTATTTAATTTCTAAATCCTCTTCTGGCATAGTTCTGTACCTAGTGCCTGTTTGGGGGTTCAGATGTTAATATTATTGTTGGGAAATGCCACACAGCTCCCATCAAGTATTAAGGATGAATGATTCATCATAAATGATGCCCATGTTTAGCTGTCCAAGCCAAGGTTTTCAGAAAAGATATCCAGTACTGTATTTTTAATCCTGTTGTTGGAACCTCTATGATAAACTTAAAATATTCTCTTTCTTTCCTGTTCTTCGTTTTTTTACCTTTTCTTTATTTTGTCTCTCCTTAGGATCAATGCCTACTTTTGTGCTTGTCAGCAGTCTCTTCTTGGCCTCATGTAAGTGTCACCCGCAGATCTTTCTTTATTTTTTCATCTACTACTCTGGAAATATGAGAAGCTGTGTGATATCTTGCAGTAGTGTCAAACATCTGAGTTTGAGAAATAGATCCTTGTGGGTTGCAGAAATGGATCCCTGTGGATTTAGAAGCCACAGATTAGCATTATCTATGTTGAATAGCATTTTCATTTATTTTGGCAAACATTTTCCAATTACATTTTAATCTGGTTCATGAATTATTAATGTCATTGGCAGCATGCTCCTTTGCTCTGGGATTTTGATATCTCTGGTGTAGAGTAGACAGCGTCTAGAAGCCAAGAAGATCTGGCTTCAAGTCCCTTCTCTGGTACATACTTCATGATCCATTTAACTTTCCAGTGCTCTAGATAATTCTTTGAGAAGGTATTTTGGACTAAAATTGTCAATCTGCATTGGTAAATGGAGTTCCTTCACATGGAACTTCCTTTTATCAATGAAATCTCAAATACAATCTTTATTCTTATTTCAGGAGGCAATGTAGAAAGAAAGCCACTTTGTTATTAATTGTCCAGCGGACCTAGTCGACTCTTAGGGAAATATATTAGACCAGAGCTCTAGAGTCTAACCTTCCAGAAGCCCAGGGAAGTGGCAACTTGCCCAAAGTCAGTCAGGTAATCAATTCAGAAACAGCTATTCTCAAACTCCAAAGATTTTCAGGAGGGAGCAGCTAGCTCTAGACCCTTTATGGAATGGCCTCACCTCCATCCCACTCATCTCAAGGAAGAAAACAATGTGTTGATATAAATTGACCCCCCAAAATCAAATCTTCTGGAACTTAAAGAAAGCAATATAGACAAAGAGATCATTCTGAATTAAGCAAGTAAAGTTACTTGGAAAATGGAGGTGAGAATTGCAAATGAAGGGGAGAAAGTTATAACCAGAAGCCACAATTGGAAAAAAGATTCATTTCCTGATGAATGAGATGAGTAGACTCCCATCTCTGCCAGCCCACAGAGGACACAGTAGGCTAAACAAAGTGCTTCTGCATTATACATTATACTCCCTCATCTGTGGTCTGCCTGCCTACCCTCAGCTGATCTGGGTGGACCAAGATGTCTCATGCTGGGTTGTGTTCAGTCACCCTTTTTAGGTGTGTACAATTAGACATAGGGATCAGAGCCTTAGAGCTGCAAATGAGGAACTAAGGAATAGATAAATCCAATGATTTTTCCCAAATTCACACAGGTCTCGAGTGACAGATCCAGGTTTTGAACCCAATTCTTCAATTTCCAAAAACAATGCTCCTTTCTCTGCAGTACCATGATGCTTCCCGCAGTCATTAGCTCTCTTTTTTCTAAAATGGCAAAGCATAAACAAACCTTTCAATGTGTGAATTCACACTTGGTAATGATGGTAAGAAAATCAGGGTTTCCTGAACAAAAGCAATGCTCTTATTTATAAGCTTAACATGTATATTGAGCATATCTCAAATATGTCTTAGAAAAGTGAAATACCTTTGCACACAACACCCAAAAAGGCCCCCAACCTACTGTGGTCAGATAGTTCTACCACAGAACTGGTTTCCAATCGACAGGGATGTAAATCTCACAGTGGTACCCTGTAACAATAACAATAACAAAATGAAATGAATACTCTTCCCTCCACCCCCAATGGAAGGTCAACTAAAATAAAACTAAACATTCTAGAGAATGATGGATTTGGAATCATATACTTTAGGTCCAAATTCTAGTTCTGTCAACCTACCTATGTGATATTGGGCCATTTCATCTCTCTGGGTCTTAGTTTACTTGTCTGTAAGGAGGGTCAAGAAAAATGGGCATTGGATTAGATGATCTCTAAGTTTCCATCCAACTTTAAATCTATGATCCTAGGATACTGATTATTATGTCATCAGCCATTTCCTTGAAAATAAATACTATGCAAATCAAAGTAGAGATAACCTTAGCAATAATATCCATTGGTATTATCCATCAAAAGCAGAATAAAGAGAAAGGACAATAGTGAAAAAATAATGCCCTGACCAGGAATGGTATAGATACATACAACAACGATAGGAACTTAGATTTATTCTATTATTATCCTATTAACTTATTTGATTATCACAATAAACCAGGAAAGCAAGTTTTATAAATCAGGGAAAATATTTAATAATTAGGGACAGTTAAGTGGTGCATTGGATGGGCAACTAGGTGACATAGTGGATAAGTAGCAAGATCTGGAGTCAGGAAGACTAATCTTCATGAGTTCAAATCCAGCCTCAGACACCTATTTGCTCTGTAATTCTAGGCAAGTCACTTAACCTTATTTACCTCAGTTTCCTCTTCTATAAAACAAGTTGGAGAAGGAAATGGTTACTCCAGTACCTTTGCCAAGAAACCCCAAACTGGGTCATTAAGAGTTGGACACAACTGAAAATGACTAAGCAACAAAAATGCGATAGCTAAGGAATCTGAGGCTCAGGTAGGTTAAATGATTTGCCAAATGTTATACACTGGCAGAGCTGAAACTTGATACTAGGTCTTTGGACACCAAATTCCACAATCTTTCTACTACCCCATGTATTTGGTGAATTGTTGATTATTATTATTATTATTATTCTAAAATAAGAAGGAGAGCAGTGGTGATTAGAGTTGAAAGAAATATTAAAGGGGGCAGCTAGGTGGCGAAAGGGATAAAGCACCAGCCCTGGATTCAGGAGGACCTGAGTTCAAATTTGGCCTCATACACTTGACACTTACTAGCTGTGTGATCCTGGGCAAGTCATTTAGCCCTCATTGTCCCACAAAAATAACTAATTAATTAAAGCTTATGCAGTAGAAACCTATCATTTATAGATGAAAAATGTCTACTTCTATTCTCTCTCCAGACTCACATCTCCAACTGACTACAGGACATCTCTATTTGAATGTTCCATAAGACCCCCCAAATTAGCATATCCAATATTGAGCTTATTACCTTTCCCCCAAAAGTCCCCACTCTTCTGACTTGTCTAGGGCAGTGACAAGAGCATTGAATTGGGCATCAGAAGACTTAGGTTCAAACCCTGATTTCCATTTACTGCTTTTATGACCTTAGACAAGTCATTTAACCTCTATAGCCTTCAGTTTCCACATCAAGTAGATAAGGGGTTGAACTAGTTATCCTCGTAGTTCCCTTGCAGATCTAAATCTGATATTTCCATCAATGGCTCCATTCACTCAATTGCTTTTTTTTTTTAGTGAGGCAATTGGGGTTAAGTGACTTGTCCAGGGTCACACAGCTAGTAAGTATTAAGTGTCTGAGGGTGGATTTGAACTCAGGTACTCCTGACTCCAGGGCCGGTGCTCTATCCACTGCACCACCTAGCTGCCCCCTCACTCCCTTATATATTGTAATTAATCAGCAAGTTGTGTCAATTTAATTTCCATGGTATCTGTTAAATCTACTACTTGCTCTCTGTTCTGACTTCTGCCACCCTAGAAAAAGCCCACCTGACTACCTGGAGATACAATATCCACCCAATATTCTCTATCCTTCATATTATTGCCATATTTATTTCCCTTAGACATAGATATAGTGCTACCACTCATCTGTTTAAAACAATTCAATGGTTCTCTATTGCCTCTTATGTAAACTTGAAATCCCTTTGCCTTTTATTCAATGCCCTCCAGTATCTGGTGCTACCATACTTGATGCTACTACTTTGCAAAGAGTTTTTCATGGAAAAAGAAGTCATTAAACAGGTACCCTGAAGTGAGGAGAGGGATGGAAGGAAAGGAGATAGTCCCATGAAATGATGAAGGGTTGATAATATCTATATGTGTATGTCAATTTCATGTCTTCTTTTTAAAGCATGAACTGGAAGCTCCTCTTCCCTTCTTTCCTTATTTCAGCCTCACCACTCCTTCCCCCTGTTCTAGCCACATTGGAGGATGCTGACATCTCCACCTCTGCCCCTGCCAAGTTTGGTACTAGAGCAAGTATTCAACTCAGGAGTGCAGGTATATACTGTGTGATTGACACTGGAAAGCTATGGGACTTATGTTTGTAAATAGAATGAAATTACAGAGAGAGAATACCAGTCAGTCTAAAAAGATTTAACAGAATTTTCATAATCTATTTTCCAAAAAGGGAAGAAGAAAGCTTGTAGAGTTAAGATGATGAGCACAGACAGGAAACAGGATGAGAATATTAGACAATGGTGAAGTAGATAACACTGGTATATGCTGGTTTCTCCAATATATATGACTATTCATCCTCATTTTCCTTTTCTGGTTCATCATTTATGTCATTGCCATTAACTGTAAGTTACTGTAAGTATACCCTAAAACTGCTCTATGTCTTCTCTTTCTCTTTCTCTTGCTCACTCAATGACCACATCAGGTCCTGTCAATTCAATTATCATTTCTATGCTGAGGACTTAGACATTTATCCCTAGTATCCCAATTAAACTCCAATCTTACATCATTAGATGCCTATTGGTTATTTCAAACTGGATGACTTGTAGCTATCTCAAAGTCAACATCTCCAAAACAGAACTCATTATCTTTCCCCAAAACCCATCCTTCTAAACTTTCAAATTGCTGTTGAGGGTAGCACTGTCCTAGTCCCTCAGATTCCCAACCTTGGTATTTCAGAGTTTAACACAGTACCTAGCATATAACTGGTGCTTAAGTGCTTATTGCCTTGACTTGTTGATTCCTCCCTCATCTTATTTATCAAGTTGGTTGTCAAACATTGTCATTTCTATGTCCACAATATCTCCTATGAAAACTGGTGCTTTTCTCTTAATTCATTTAACCATCACTTGGATCAGACCCTTTTCACTTCTTGTCTGGACTCTTGAAATAATTATCTCCTATTTTGTCTCCATCCTTCTAGCCCCTTCCTATTTCAATCCATCCTCTACAACCTTGACAAAATCATATTCCTGAAATATCACTACTTCCCTCATACTTCTCCTACTCCAACTCAACTCCAATGGTTTACCTATAGTAAGATATAGATAGATAAATACATACATACATATATAGAAAGATATAAGATAGATAATAATGAAGAAGACCTCTAGTAGCAATTATAAATTTTCTCTGCCTAACATGTAAAGATCCTCATGACCTGGGCTCTTCCTTAGTTCTAGTTTTCTCACACGTTACTTCTCTCCTTCAACGCTATGAGCTCGGTTATTCTGGTCTACTTGCCAGTTTTTCACAGATCCCCCATCTCTGTATACCATACTTGAAATGTTCTCCTCCCTTACTTAAATCTCTTAGTATCCCCTTGTTTCCATCAAAACTCATTTAAAGCACTGCTTTCTACGTAAAGTTTTCCTGATCCTCTAAGATATGAATGCCTTTCCTCCCAAAGCTATCAGATATTCTAAACACTTATACATGTTCATGTTGTTTCTTCTGTTGGAATGTAAGCTCCATGAGGGTAGGGACTGCTTTTTGTTTGTCTTTATATACTTAGCACAGTGATTGGCACATAGTAGTCACTTAATAAATGCTTGTTGATCAATTCTCATTCTATATGGGTCTTTTTGCCTTTCTTAGCACAGTATCTGGCCTTAATAAATGCTTCTTGACTTGGCTTGATGTGGGGGGTGGGTTTAATTGATCAAATTGATTGTGAGGCATCCCAAAGAATTACAAGATTCAGTGATTCAGTTTCTCAAGTTTTATTGCAATATTGTGAGTGACCGCAGGGAAGTGTCTCTGATCAATTTTCATTCTATCAAACCTGGCTTAGGATTGTTGCCTGTCCATTAAGTGTGATTTCAGGACAATGGAGTCAGTGTTGTCATCCTTCTGGCCACCAAATGTAGCCCATACCTATATTAATGTCTGAAATTCCTTTGTAGTGGAGGTAGGAGAGTTGATCCCAGTACAACTGATAGAACAAACTGTATGGGACAGATAAAGATAATGAGGGTGTTAAGTTCTTAAATGAACCAGAATGAAGTGTCTCCAGTCTCTTACCCCTTTAAGATGTGTGAAGTCCTTCAGTCAAACAATATATTTAGAGGACAGCTAGCCATTAGCTGGTCAAAAAACTGACTATGCTCCAAGTGGACCTTTAAGAGGACAGTTAGGTGGCACAGTGGATAGAATACTGAGTCAAGTCAGGAAGACTTATCTTCCTGAGTTAAAATCTGGCCTAAGACACTTACCTTGGGTAAGTCATATAACCCTGTTTGCCTCAGCTTCCTCAACTGTAAAGTCATCTGGAGAAGGAAATGGCAAACTACTCCAGCATCTCTGCCAAGAAAATTCTAAATGGAATCACAAAGAGCAGGACATGACTGAAAAACAACCCCCAAACTCCTTAAAAAGTAGAACAGAAACCATTCTGGACAGCAACTCAGAACTACGCCCAAAGGGCTATAGAACTATGTATGCCCTTTGATCCAGGAATACCACTGCTAGGTTTATATCCCCAAAAGAGAAAAAAGACCTATTTGTAAACAAATATTTATAGCAGCTCTTGTTGTTGTGTCTAAGAATTGTAAATCAAAGAAATGACAATCAATTGGGGGAATGACTAAAGAAGCTGCTATATATGATGGCTATGGGATATTATTGTGCTATAAGAAATGACAAGCAGGATGATTTCAGAAAGGTTTGGAAAGACTTGTATGAACTGATGTATAGTGAAGTGAGCAGAACCAGAAGAATGTTGTACATAGTAACAACAATATTGTTTGATGAAAAACTGTGAATAACTAGTTAATCCAATGATCCAAGACAATCCCAAAGGACTATTGATGAAGCACACAATCCACCTCCAAAGAAAGAACTGATAGTGATTGAACACAGACTGAAGCAGGCTATGTTTCACTTTCTTTCATTTTTTCTTTTATTCAAGTTTTCTTATACAAAATAACTAATATGGTCATGTTACATAATTACACATGTATAACATATTTCTGATTATTTACCACTTCAGGGAGGGGCTCGAGGAAGAAGGGGGGATAGAATTTGAAACTCAAAACTTTAAATAAAAAATGTTTATTATTTAAAAAATAAATAAATAAAATATAGGCCAGACTTCCTAGGAGGTCACAGTTGAAAGCAGGTCCAAGGATAAGTATGGTTATTTGTTGTTGTTGTTCAGTCACTCAATCCTGCCCGACTCTATGTAGCCCCATGGTTTTTTCATCCATGAAATTTTCTTGGTAAAGATACTGATGGTTTAATATTTGCTTCCCCAGTGTGTCCCTATTTTACAGATTAGGAATTGAGGCAAATAGAGGTTAAATGACCTGCCCAGAGTCACACAGTTAGTGTATCCGAAGCTAGATTTTAACTCAGATCTTCTTGGCTCCAAGACTAACGCTCTAACCACTTCACCAGCTAGCTGCCCCAAGTGTTATAGACTGAGCCAAAATGGATTTGGTACTAGCAAAACATTTAGTATTTTAAAGAGTATATTAAATCTCTAAAAGTCATTCTGAGAAAAAAAGTAAGAATTTAGAGTTTGTATCAGAGGTGTTTCAGTTTGTGAAGTCTCCTGTCAGTCTGTATGGAAGTACTTTGTGAGCCTTGCTGTTACCAAGGAACAGACATAATGACAAGGCCTTTGCCATGTTCAGTCTTAAAAACCATTTGCCAAAATCAAGAAGAAACAGACATGTAATCAAAGCTCAAGGAAAACCCATGGACCTGAATCAAGGCCAGATCTACTCAGTCATTTTAACCAAGCAAACAAAAAAGAGCTGGAAACAACTGAGAGAGGTTGTGCGTATCTTGCAAATTTGTAAGCCCTCTGTAGACCCAGGGAAACAACTTCAATGCTGCTTGTCAGTGAAGCTGCCCTAACCCATTCCCTGTCTCATGAGATCTATGACTGAATAAGAATATATGCAAGGATGAATGAGTGTGTGGATATGTTTTTATGTCTAAGGACAGAAATTAGATTTCTGAATCAATTGCCTATTGGTCCTTATCTCTCCATTCTCAAATCATCTAACAATACTACTTGATTTGGGACATAGATTATTTTGGAGAGTATACAGAAAGATCCTGGGGCAACGCAGAATAGCAAAACCACCACAATTTCTTTGCAGAGATGGGGTACAATGAGTGTGGAACACTGCATATAATGTCATACTTTTTTCAGTGTAATAGTTGGTTTCCTCTTTTTTATTCTGGTTGGTTTTGTTTTCCTCTTTTTTTGTTGTTCTTTGTTTAAAGGGATAACTTTCTCGAAAGGAATGAGGACAAATAGATCAGAGAATGTGTTATATAAAAACAAAAGATCAATAAAAAATGTATTTATAAGATGATAAGGATAAAAAACAGTCATGATACATGCCCCTTTAAGTTTTGGGAAGTATTGTTCTCACAAGAACTCTGTGTAGGAGGGCAACATAAATATTTCAGAACCTATATTGCAGAGGAGGGAAACTGAAGTTTGAAAGACACAGTGATTGCTGAAGCCATGTGGTTAAGTAAATACTTGAGCCAGGATTCAAACATAGATTGCCGGACTCGAGTTTATGAAGCAGCTGAGTACCACAGGGAAGGAAGATATGTCTAACCACATTGGGAATTTCAGGTTGGTCAGGCACGGGTAGGTGGTTCTACCTTTTGCTTTCAAGCCTAAGTTTCACAGATCTTTGTCTTTGCACACAAAGCTGACCAAGGAAGACCTCAATGTGCCCAAATAGGCAGTTAGAGTATCATCAGCCCTGCAAGGAAGGTCTGCCCCTCTTTACCATGCTTAAGGACTGGTTAAATACATAAAAGAAGATGAAACATGATGAATCACCAGCTCCACTTCCGGCAGTAGCCAAGTCTCCTTTGAAGGCCCTGGCTCCATCAGGGGCCCACAGCTGCAGAGCATAGCATGTGAAAGCTGATATAGTCATGACACATAGAGGTCTGTCTGTGAATTACCCACCACACACCAGAAGCAACAATGACAGTTACCTCTTTAAGCCTGTTGCTATTTTTAAATTACAAAATTAATAGTGTGAGGAGATCCTTACCAACCTTTCTAGCAAAGTAAAATCAATAACAAATGACAAAGATAAAACCTTTCACCATAATGGCTTGAACTAGCTTACTTTCCATTGGTTACAATTCAGTGCAGCTTTCTTCCTTCTCAAAAAATCATGAGCTTCAGAAGCCTGAACTTAGCTGGTCCAGCACAGGCATTCAGAAACTTTTTTGTCTGATTATCTCACTTCTAGCACTTACCTCACAGGGCTATTGTAAGAATCAAATAAGATAACTTATATAAATACTTTGTAAAAAATTAAAATGCAATATAAATGTTATTGTTATTTCATTTTTATTTTCTTATTATTTCCTTTTTCTCTTGTTAATTTAGCAAGCTAATTCTTCTCTTTTTTCATTCTCAGTTAAATGGTTAACACAAAAGATTCTCCTCCTCTCTTCTCCCCTACCTTCTTTTGATTGTTAGGGTTTCTTTTCTTTTTAAAAAAAATCTTTCTCTTAGAAAGATATCTTTATTTTGTTGTCTTCATTAATTATATTACCTTTCTGTCTATTCTGAGATTTTATTCTTTGATTCATATTTTTATTTATTTATTTTTTAAATTTGTGTTCCTCATGAAATGGAAGGTTCTGAAGTATTAAGTTTGAGATCTCTTTAACCAATTTCTATGTTACTACTTTTTTAGATCTCACCCCATCATCCCTTTTTCTAATATTATTAAAAGTAAATTAATTTAAATTAATTAAGAAGTAAATTAATTAGTAAATTCTTAGAAGTAATGATCATAGAACCATTGTCCTATCACAGAAATTTCCCTGCATCCAAAATTATTTTGTCCAGTTCTACCCATCTTCTCTATTATCATTCTCCTTCCCTTCTGTTATACAGTCAGCATTTATCTTGCCACTGGACTCTGATGACTCTGGAAGAGAGAGGGTGAGGTTGGTGACTTTTCACAGTTCTGCCTCACTTAAATCCATTTCACCGCTGTGCCCAAAGGGACGGAAAACTGTGCATAACCTTTTATCCAGCAATACCACTGCTAGGTTTATATCCCAAAGACATTCCCCCAAAAGGAAAAAAGACCTATTCATACAAAAATATAGCAGTTCTTTTTGTGATGGCTAAGAATTGGAAATCAAAGGAATGTCCATCAATTGAGGAATGACTAAACAATGTATGATACATGATTGTAATGGAATATTATTGTGCTTATAGCACATTTCTTAAAGAAATGACAAACAGGATGATTTAAGAAAGGCCTAGAAAGACTTTTATGAACTGGTGCATAGAACCAGGAGAACTTTGTGCACAGTAACAGCAATATTGTTCAGTGAAGAACTATGAATGACAACTATTCTCAGCAATCCAATGATCCAAGTCAATCTCAAAGAACTAATGATGAAGCATACTATGCACCTCCAAAGAAAGACATGATATTGATTGAACACAGACTGAAGCATGACATTTTTCACTTACTTTCACTTTTTTCTTTTGTTTTCAAATACAAAATGACTAATATAGTAATGTTTTACATAATTGCACATGTATAACCTATATCTGATTGCTTACTGCCTTGGCCGGGGGAAGAGGGAAGAAAGGATAGAATGTGGAACTCAAAACTTTAAATAAAAATGTTTATTTTTTAAAAATCCAATTTACTTGCAAGTCAAGACATCACCATCCTGATTTCATTGGTCCTCTTTGAGAATAAAATACAAACAAGTCTCCTTTCTATGTCTGTGTCCTCCCTTCTTCCTATTTGGTGGTTACTCACAGGAGCTCTGATTTCCCTTTTCATAAACCAGGATGTTGTGCGTGGATGTACAACACTCTCAGAGGAAGTGGTCTGCTGATGTACCAGCTCTTTCAAGATTAGAAACATTTAAAGATTCCTATCTCCCATTATTTATGCTTTCCTTTGCAGGAAAAAATATTTACCTTTCTTGTGATCCTGTTGTTATGCATGCTTGAAAGTTGAATAATATGCTCCTACCTAGTTTTTATTTGTTTTATTTATTTTGTTTTTTGAAATGCTTCAAAAATCTCTCTTATTAAACATCCATCTTTTTCCATTAACAGTGAGGCTTACTTGGGTTTGCAGGCTATATAATTTTGGCTTGCATCTTGTGTTCCTTTACTTTTCATAATATAAATATTTCATTCTTTTCTGCTGTTTGTAATGAGTTCAGAATAGTCTTAGGAAATACAAATATCCTTTCCTTTATATTTGAAGATCTTTCTCTTAACCACTTAACAAATTTGTTGTTTGCTATTGGAATTGTCTTGAGTTTGAAGTTATAGGCTTTGTTTATTTTGTTTGCTAGAGGAAAACTATGGATCTTTGTTTTCTATGTTCTGAAGTTGTTTTCTTATATTATTACCTGGAACATATTATGATGCGTTTGATTGCCTAAAAATGAGAAGCACAGGAGCTGAGGATGGCATCTGAAGAGACTGGTGAGAAGTGGTAGCTGGAACACAAAAATATGGTTTAAATAAAGTGTTACATAAATGTCAGATATTCATTTTTACCTTAAGATCCAATCTAAGTTAATGTCAACAGGAGAAAAATAAATCAGTGAGATTTTCCCATAATGGACCATTTGTATTTTTGTTGTGAAGATGAATCACTTTATCCTTTAAATTAAGAACTTTTTGACGATTGCTCCAAAAAACATCCAAATAATGCCATAGGACAATGCCTGGAGCAGCAAAACTCACAGAAGACTGTGCTGAAATCATCTTCTAACCAAGAACAGCTTGGAAGGTCAGAAGGAGGGAGCTGCTGTGCTGATACAGCCGTCAAGCCCAACCCCACAGTCACCCTGACACAGATCCAATCCCAGGAAGGCCTCACCAGAGAAGGAGACCCCCAGAGCCTCTGAATCAGCTGAAGCACCAGTGTCATCTGGAACTAAGCTGGTGAGAGGGCTGAGCCCTGGGCAGGGGAGACTACAAGGGTCTATGCTGATGCTGAGGCAGAACTTGGATTTTCACCCCTGCTGAGAAGCAGGAGGTAGGCTTGAGGAGCAGTGGCCCAGGTAGGGGAGGGGCACAAGCTCATCGGAGCTGACAATCACAACACGCAAAGCTGGTTGATTAGCAAGTTGGTCTGGGGTCATCTATGGACCAGGGAACAGGCCAGGTGAGTAAAGAACCTGATCCTCCTTAAATCATACAACTTGGGACCTTCTGAAGCTTGGGATACTGCAGTCTGGAAACAGTGCCCTACTTTAAGGAGCTAAACATCAAGTAAAAGGCAAGATGAGCAGACAGAGAAAGGTGAGGATAATAGAAAGTTTCTTCAGTAACAAGGAAGATCGAGGTGCACTCTCAGAGGAAGATGTCAACATCAGGGCCCCTATATCTAAAGCTTCCAAGAAAAATATGAATTGGTCTCAGGCCATAGAGGTGCTCAAAAAGGACTTTGAAGATAAAGTTAGAGAGGTAGAAGAAAAAATGGAAAGAGAAATGAGGGTGATGCAGGAAAGACATGAGAAAAAAGTCAACAGCTTGAAAAGTCAAATTGGCCAAATGGAAAAGGAGGTACAAAAGCTCTCTGATGAAAATAATTGCCTAAGAATTAGCATTGAACAAATGGAAGCCAGTGACTTTATGAGAAACCAAGACACAATAAAGCAAATCCAAATGAATAAAAAAAATTGAGGGCAATGTGAAAAAACTTCTGGGAAAAACTGCTGACCTGGAAAATAGGTCCAGGAGAGATAATCTGAAAATTATTGGCCTACCTGAAAACCATGATCAAGGAAAGAGCTTAGACATCATCTTCCAAGATATTTTCAGGGAAAATTGCCCTGAAATTCTAGAAGCAGAAGCTAAACTGGAAATTGAAAGAATCCACCAATCACCTCCAGAAAGAGATCCCAAAAGGAAAACTAGGAATATTATAGCCAAATTCCAGAGCTCTCAGATCAAGGAGAAAATATTGCAAGCTGCCAAAAAGACAAAATTCAAATACTGTGGAGCCCCAGTCAGGATAGCCCAAGATCTAGCAGCTTCTACATTAAAGGATTAGAGGGCATGGAATATGATATTCCAGAGTGCTCATGGGGAAAATGGGGTAGGGGGTTAGAGAAAGGAAAGGGGTTAGGGGTCTTTAGGAATCCTCTTTAAAGAATTACACCCTCTTACACACAAAAGCAGTTAGAATAAGATAGTAGTTTACTTAGAGGAAGGGAAGGGAAAGGAAACCAAGAGAGAAATCTTTGACTTCTTCGCATGGGGAGAAAGGCATGGCACAGAGAGTGGCTCTGAGATACCAATCTCCTCAAGCAGGAGATAGGCAGGTACTTTTATAGAGGACTGATGGGGGTGACCATCTGACTGTGGAAAGTTCCCTTAGTGAGGGAGGACCATCCCCCAGTGGTGGTGGCTGGAGGAGTTGGGTGAGGAGTGGCTGCAGATCTCTCAAGCCATCTTTTTCCTCAGGACACAAAGGAAGCAGCCACACCTAATCTTATCTCCCCAGGGTTGAGGAAGACTAGAATGAAGGGTGGAGGTCCTGAAGCTAGCTCAGTCTGATCTGGTTCCACTTATTTCTTTAGGTGTGTCTGTCCTTTGGTTTAGCTTCTCAAGGAGAAGGTTCTTTGCTGTGCCTCAGAGAACTTCTGGGGTGGCCTGGGCCCCATAACAAGAGGGCAAAGGAATTGGGATTACAACCAAGAATCACCTACCCAGCAAAACTCATCATAATATTTCAGAGGGGAAAAATGGGACTTTAATGAAAAAGAGGACTTTCAGGTATTCATGATGAAAAGACCTGAACTGAATGGCAAATTTGACTTTCCAATACAAGACCCTAGAGATCCATAAAAAATTGGAGTTGGGGAACATACCTGGGGTCGTGCAGTGGGTGACTGTCTTGGGTCTGAGGACAGGTTTGGGCTGGGACATCCTGGTCAAGGGTGGATGTTTTGTCAACTGTGTCACCTAGCTCCCTCATGATGATATCGTTAGGGTTAAATTGAGGGGTGAAGGAATGCACTGGGGAAGGGGGAAGGGCAGAGGTGAAATCCTACATGAAAGAAAACAGGAAAAGGTTTATGACTGAGGAGCAGGGCAGTAAATGAATTTTATAGTCATCAGAAAAGGCTCAAAGACCTTAAACTCATCAGAGCTGCCTCAAGAAGGGACTAACACACATCCCCAATTGGGTGGAGTAATCTATTTAATCTGGGCAGTAAATGAGCCTAACACTCATCAGAATTGGCTCAAAGACCTCAATCGCATTAGAATTGGCTCAAGGAAGGAATAACATACACTCAATTGGATGGAGTAATCTCTCTAACCTGCAGGAAAATTAGGAGGGAAGGGGACCAAAGAGAGAGGGGCAAAAGAAGGAAGGGCAGATTGGGGGAGGGGACAGACAGAAGCAAATCCCTTTTGAAGAGGGATAGGATGAAAAGAAGAGGGATATAGAATAAATATCATGGGGAAGGGAATAGGATGGAAGGGAAACAGTTAACAATAGTAATCATGAAAAAGAGAAAGGGGGGAATACTTGTACAAAAAATATTTATAGCAACTCTTAGTGGTGGCTAAGAATTGAGAATCAAGGGAATGTCCATCAATTGAGGAATGATGGAAAAAGCTGTGCTATATGATTGTAGTGGAATGGTCTTGTGCTACAGGAAATAACAAACAGGATGATCCCAGAAAAACCTGACAGACTAATGAACATTGATGTATAGTGAAGTGGGTAGAGCTGGGAGAACATAGTGACAGCAATTCAATGAGCAATTATGAATGACTTAACTACTCTCTGCAATGCAATGATGTAAGACAATCCCAAGGAACTAATGAGGAAGCTTACTATGCACCCCCCACAGAAAGAACTGATAAAAAAAAAGCACTTGTGGATTGTACATATATAACCTGGTTTTGATCTTGTGGAGGGGGGAGAGAAAAGGGAGGGAGAAAAATTTGGAACTCTAAATCTTATGAAAATGAATGTTGAAAACTACCTTTACATGTAACTGAAAAAAATAAAATAAATGTTTGTTGCTGAAAAAAATAAATTAAGACCTTTTTGCCTTCATTAGCACCTGTAAGCAAATAATTAAAAGTATAGATCTATCTACATAGTAAGTTTTCAGTAATTATTTGTTGAATTTAACTGAAGTTTGACCTTCACAAAGATATTAGTGCCCTTATTTATGTGATAGAATGGTTCTTGTAAAGTTATTTATTTAAAGTTATTTGCAGCAGCTCTTTTTGTGGTGACTAAGAATGTGGATACTAAGGAATGCCCATCAATTGGAGAATGGCTAAAGAAGCTGTGGTGTATGATGGTGATGGAATATTATTATGTTATAAGAAATGATGAGCAGGATGATTTCAGAAAGGCCTGGAAAAACTTCTATGAACTGATATATAGTGAAGTGAGCAGAACCAGGAGAACATTGTGCACAGAGAAAACAATATTGTTTGATGAAGAACTGTGAATGACTTAACTACTCTCAATAATCTAATGATCCAAGACAATCCCAAATGACTAATGATAAAGTATACTATCCACCTTCAGAGTAAGAACTTATATTGATGGAACACAGACTGAAGCACACTGTTTTCCACTTTCGTTCATTTTTTTTTTATTTGAGTTTACTTGTACAGAATGACAAATATTACCGTGTTTCTACATAATGACAGAAGTATAACCTATATCTCATTGCTTACCGACTCAGAGAAGGGGGAGGGGAGGGAGCAAAGGAGGGGTAAAGTTTGGAATTCAAAAGTATAAAATAAAAATGTTTATTCTTTAAAATATTTAAAAGAAAAGTTATTTGCCCAACACAACCCACAAAAAGGCTGCCCAGGTAATCTTCCTAAGTCACTACTCTGATCACATTACTTCTTGTTCAAAAATCTATAATTCCTTATTATTTAGTTAACGAAGTCCAAGTTCACTAGCTTGGCATTCAAGGCTCTCATCAATCAGACTCAATCCATCTTTCTGGCTTTATCTCACACTATTTCTATTCTCTATATTTTGAGCAGACTAGTTTATCTGTTATTCTCTAAACATCTCCTATACTACCCCACTTCTATGTCTTAAAGAACAGAACAATTACTTCACAGGGTGAAGATTAGTGCCTTGGACAAAAGGCTGTATTTGTAGTCATAGGGCCTGGATGTAAATCTTAGTTTGGCTTCTTTCTATTTGTGTGACTTTGGATAAGGTCACTTAACCTCTCTGTTTTCCTCATTTGTAAAAATGAATGATTTGGACTAGATGTCTTCTGATTCCCTTCCAGCTCTATGGAGGATCTATAATCCTATCAATCTGGCATGAGGTCCTTTATTCTTCATTGTGAGTCAATATAACATGAAAGAAGATTATTACCCATAAATCACTACCAGAGGGCGCTGTTGTATTGTAGCTATTTCTATTTTATCAACTTCGTTATCCTGTTTGTTTTAAGTTTATCCTGCCTGGAAAACAGAAGAAAACTTTATATTATACATTGTTATATGTGGGCTTCTGTTGGTCCACGTGGTCTTGATGCATATTTTTTTCTTCCTTGTAGGATCATAAATTTAGAGTTACAAGGAACCTCAGAGACCATTCAGTCCAATGATTTGACAAAAACCGTAGAGGAAAATGGTCTGTCTGTCAGAAATGAGAGAACACTTCACATCCATACATCAAAAGAAGTTTCAAATAAATGTATAACTTAGACACTAAATGTGACACCATAAGCAAATTAAGGAAGGAAGGAAGCAATCTCCTTTCAGATTTGAGGACAGAGGAAGAGTTCATAACCAAACAAGAAATAGAGAGGATTACAAAAGACAAAGTGGACAAAATACAATTTAGTTGAAATAAAAGAGAAACTGGGAAAAATCTTTGCAGCAAGTTTCTCTGATAAATGTTTCATATCCAAGATATATTAGGAACTGATTTAAGTTTATAAGATTACGAGC
This sequence comes from Dromiciops gliroides, assembly GCF_019393635.1. Taxonomy (NCBI): domain Eukaryota; kingdom Metazoa; phylum Chordata; class Mammalia; order Microbiotheria; family Microbiotheriidae; genus Dromiciops; species Dromiciops gliroides. The sequence continues at coordinate 188,962,522 of NC_057863.1, forward strand.
CACTCCACAACAGTGAAATGGTCAAGGATGAGAAAAGATAGTTTTCCAAAGGAAGGATTCCAAACTAAAAACAATCATATTTTTTTAAATAATTCCAAATCACTAGAAATTAGAGCAATATAAATTAGGGTAACTCTGAGATTCTATCTTATACCCATTAGATTAACAAAGATAATAAAAAGGAAAAATAACAAATGAAGGGGCTGTAGGAAAAGTGATGTTGGCGGAGCTGTGAATTTTTCTGGTCATTCTGAAAAGGAATTTTTAATTATGCTCCCAAAGTCATTAAGCTAGCTACATCTCATATCATATGGTATTTGTTAACATAGGTGTACTAACAATACTTAGTAGCAATACTATATCCCAACAGAGATCAAAGAAAGAGGAAAAGGATCCATCTATACAAAAATAGTTATAGTAGTATGAACATTTTTGTCACTGTCTTCAAATAATTTCCAAATTGCATTCCAGAGTGGTTGTACCAATTTGTTGTTGTTCATCCTTCATTTTTTGAAGAGCACCAATGGCTTCACAGGGTGATGTCTTGACTTGTGCATGAATTGGATTTAAGTAAGGCAGAACTGCACAAATTTCAACAGCCTCACTCTCTCTTCCAGTCATCAAAGCCTAGTGGCAAGACAAAAGTCAGGACAACTAGCAATTGTCCAGAATTCAATGGATGATCTTGCATCTTCAATGTCTGACCAGGCTCTAAGCTCATGGAACCTGCTTCAGCCACCTTCATGGACATTGGAACAATGTTTTCATCTGCCCATTCTGACAAAGGAAGTCTTCACATGCTTGGAGTACACATCCCCCAAACTCACCAATGGAGTTGAGGCCCATTTGTCTATCCTTATCCTGATTTTGTTTGTCTGAACAGTTTTACTAAGGTGAAGCCAGCAGCTTCTTGGATCTGTGGATAAAAGAACCAATTTAAAAGTTCCACCAGTAATGCATTAGTATTCCAGTCCTTCTGCAAGAAACATCTTTTGTCATCTTTGCCAATTTGCTGAGTGAAAGGTGAAACTTCAGGGTTGTGTTGATTTTTATTCCTCTTTTTATTCGTGATTTCATATCATTATTTGTAGTTTGTAATTTTCTTTTGGAAGTTATTTGTGTATGTTCTTTGACCATTTATCTATTAGGGATTTTGGTCTTATATATTTCCATTAAAGATAAGGACTAGACTTGTGATTTCATTGTCATAGGAAATTAAAGGGGATATGACTTCCTTTACCTGTATAGGTTAGCACTTTCCCTGAAATTTATTATTCAAGAACATTGAGATATTAAGTGACTTGTCTAAGGAGACGTCAGAGGTAAGACTTGAACTCAGATTTTTCTGACTTTGGAGCCAGCTTTCCATCCACAAGTCAATGCTGCTCTGGGCAACTCCACAAAACTACAAGTTACAGAGAAGGTGTCTACCTGCAAAGGTAGAGTCAGTTTCCTCACCTGAGAATTTCCTATATCAATGAAAACACAGGTTTAGTCCATATGCCTATGATTTTTAGTGTTCAGGCCACATATCCATTTTGATTTACAGTGAAATATGACAAATTTAATTTCTCCCAGAGTGTTTTCCAGTTTTTCCAGCAGTTCTTTTTGGATTCAGAGCTCTTTTCTAGGTAATTTATATTTGGGGAGTTCTCAAATACTGGATTATTAAGATCCATTATTTCTGATCCTCCCTTGTTTTGTCTGCTCCATTGACCCATCTTTCTATTTTTAAGCAGTACCAAATGGCTTTGATTAAATAATCTGCATGTATTTTTTGTTGTTATTCAGTGATTTCATCCATGTCTAACTCCTCATGACTTTATTTGGGGTTTTCTTGGCAAAGATACTGCAGTGGTTTGCCATTTCTTTTTCCAGATAATTTTACAGATGAGTAATTGAGACAAGCAGGCATAAGTGACTTGCACAGGGTCACACAGCCATATTTAAACTCAGGAAGATGAGTATTCCTGACTCAAGGCCTTGTATTCTATCCATTGTTTACTTTGTTTGAGATATGTTACCTGGGAAAAGCAAATACTCACACACACACACACACACACATACACAAACGGCAGCCCAGTAAATAGAGTGCTGGGCCTGGAATCAGGAAGACTTACCTTTTTTTGCCTGGCATTTAAAATCCCTCCACAAACTGATTCTAACCTAACTTTCCAGACATATCACTGTATTTCATTTTAAGATTTATCTTATATTATTAGAAGTTTACTTACCTGGTCTTTTCTTTTCCTATTTACATGTCTTTACTTATGTAATTCCCTACTTATATGTATCTAATAAAAACAGTTCTGGAAGGTTCTATCAAGCTTAAGCATCTTCAAGTATGGGCCTGTTGATGGGTCCCACACTATTTGTCCCAGAGCAGCTGGTGGAAGCAGGCAACACTCATTTATTATGTTCTTACGCTGTGCTAAACACTGGGGAGATAGATTCAGGTTAAAAAAAAAGGCAATCTTTTTTTTTTTTCCAAAAAGTAAAGTGGACAGAATATGAGACTTGGAGGCAGGAAGATCTGAATTTGAATGCTGCTTTCACATGTTCTCATACCTAGTTTCCTCATGTATAAAATGGGGATAATAACAGCACCTCCCTCACAGGGTTGTTGTGGGAATCAAATGAGGTAACATGGAAAATTATTGGCAGGGAGTCCAGCTTGGATGTATGTACACACATGACATCCATTTGATATCTCTTGAAGGTTTGGGGTGACACTATAGGTATGAATTCTACCATATCTCTTGGGGGAACTGGAAACTTCAGGCCCTGCTGAGAGGCCAAGAAGGCTGTCTGCATCATTCTTGGTTGGGTCAGATATCTAGTGGATCCAGAGGGGACAGTGCCACTTTGCTTTTTTGTTGTGTCTGACTCTTCATCTTTAGGGTTGTCTTGGCAAAGATACTGGAGTGGTTTGCCATTTCCTCCCCAAATCATTTTACAAATGAGGAAACTGAGATAAACAGGGTTAAGTGACTTGCCCAGGGTCACTTATCTACTAAGTGTCCGGGGCCATGTTTGAACTCAGGAAAATGAATCTTCCTGCTCCGGGTTATGATGTGCTCTATCAAGGGCACCACCTGACTGCCCTTGCAAATTATTAAAGTGCTATAAAAATGCTATATTGCTACTAGCTGAGTTCAGGGATTATGATCATGAGGTTGGGTGCACTGGGTTAAATTTTTGGTCTACAGCAACTCATCAATTCCAACTACTGACCTCTAGAGGGGCCAGGAACCTGGGAGGTGGGATGGGGTGAAGGAATTGGTGAGGAATACTTACTAATGAAATTACAGCTACTCCAAAGCAGAAAGAGTGCTGAACTTGAATTCTGGGAACTTGGGTTCAAATCCTTACTGCCATACACTTACTGCCTTTGTGGCCTTGGCCAAGTCACTTCACTTCTCCAAGGCTGTTTTCTCATCTGTTAAATGAGGTGGTTCGACTAGATGCCTTCTAAGGGTCTCCCTTCCAGTTCTTTGAATGTAAGATGCTTTAAAGTAAGACTTTGGGAAGAAGTGTGGAGAACAATCCGAGGACTATTCCATGCTTAGCCTCTCTTCCTTATCCAGGTAGATCCTTCAATGCCTGAAAAACTCTTGTTTAAGCCTGACAAGGTGATCTGAGCTCCTAAATTTGCTCCTCAGGTACCTATCTACTCCCTTCTTGTCCAGTCACGCCCAGCTAAATGAGAACACCTAAGAGTCCCAGGCGTCTCCTCTATTTATAGACAAATGAGGAAGTTGCTGTAAGGAAGGCTGGGAAGCTCTCACCGAGGGAGCTGCTGCCTGCCCCAGGTACTCCTACCTTCGCGGGGAACAGGTGAGAGGGGGCCAACCAGTGGGCGAGAAGGGGACTTGGCGCTGGAGGGGAAGGAGAGGTAGCACGTGGCGGTAGGGGGTGGGGCGGGCTCTAGCACCTCATCCGCCACTGGGCTGTGGGCACTTTCTTTCGTGGCTCCGGAGAGCCTGGCTTAAGTGTGGGTGCGAGCAGGTGCTTGCTAGAGCAAGAAACCAAAATTCAAGGAGGGGATACGCCCAGACGCACGCAGCTCCCCTCCCCTCCTTCCCAACATTCATTCTATATCCGGGGGAGTTGGAACGATGGGAAGCCTTGGGGCTTGGGGACCCTTCTGGGGACAGTCTTCCCCGCATCTCTAGGGGAACTAGAAATTCCAGGACTTGGTGCGAAGCGGGGAGGGATGTTGGTTGCGTGTGGCACCCCGACCTCAGGACCCTGAGAGGAGACCCTGCTAAGATTTCGACGGATGCTCTGAGGTCGGGGTAAGGGGGGCGGGGAGAAGGGAGAGAAAAGCTCCAAGGTGGAATCGTTTTTGTTTGTTTTGAGAGGAAACTTGTGGAACACTCCTAACATTTGTCCCCAGTGCACAATGCAGCTTCTTGGACCTAGAGTTCCCTAGGAGGAGGGGGCTATGCAGAATCCAGCTTTGCCTGCACACCTTGCTCCAGGAACACAGAGGCGGGCTTCCAGTTGCAAACATTATCACTCCTGGCTGTTTCTCTGGGGACCCATCCTTTGGCCCCGGGTACTTCGTGGGGATCCTAAAGCCGGAAAAGCTGGGTGACTCCAGGCTGCCAGAATTGGCTTTCAAAGCACGCCCTGTCCTCTCTGTAGCCGAGTATGGTGATTCTGTCCTGGCTTCTTTCCGGTTTCATCTTGGCTTTTCTTCACTTTGCTAGAGCAGGTAAGATGAATTTAGCAAATAAGCATTAGGAACTTGCGTTATATACCATTTCTTTCTGAATCTCTCCACCTCTTTGAAGTCTAGGATATCAGCCATTGTCCCATGAGAGAGATCTCTATCGATTATTAGAACTTTGGGGGCAGCTAGGTGGCCCAGTGGATAGAGCACAGGCCTGAGTCAGGAGGACCTGAGTTCAAATCTGGCCTCAGACACTTGACACTTACTAGCTGTGAGACCCTGGGCAAGTCACTTAACCCCGATGCAAAAAAAATTTTTTTAGACCTTTGGAAAGAGGACCACATTAACCAAGCATCTGATTGATCATAGAATTTGAAGTTAGAAGAGACATTAAAGATAATTTAATCAAAGCACCTCATTTTACTCATGGGGAAACTGGGGCCTAGAGAATTTAGGGAACTTAGGTTACATAAGCAGTAAATAATAAAGCAAGAATCTGAATCCAGGCTTTGTGGCCCTCCAATCAGGACTCTAAATTACATCCTGAGTTGGGTCCCCATAAGGCAAATCCACCTTTAATGAAATGGAAAGAACTCAATTTGGAGTCAGAGAACCTGGGTTTGAATTCTTACATGTTAGAGAAAGTATGCTTAATATTTGAGTTATTTTTTTAAATTACACATTATTTTACTCACCGACCAAAATGAACAGATGTTAAATATGGATACAATAAGGTTTATTATTATATTATTAATATATACTACATGAAGTCAGTCAAGCTATCACATGTTGAAAGATATGGATTTGTAATATACTTGGAAATACCAGAATGAAAATGCTCTCCTACTATGTCTCTATCAAAGTTTAAGTGAAATAAATACATTTGTGATCTTATGGTAAGATAAAAAAGTATAAAATAGAAGTGGTTAGTTTCTAGAAATTTAGGAATTTACGAAAATGACCTCTAATGTACTGGTATTTGGGGGAGTCCATTTGTGGAGAAAACAAAAGGAAACCTTGGAATTTGCCAAATTGTGAGGAAGAGGAATCGAAAAATAGATTGCTTGAAAGAGTATGCAATTGATCAGTAGATTAAATTTTGAGCCAGATTTGAAGGACATCAGAGATTTAGCCAGGCAACATGTAAGACTACCACAGGGGGTAAGGTAAAGGTATGTGTAGAAATGAGAGGAACTATGTGATATGTATATGACATCTTTGAAGAACTCTTTAGGATCTCATTCAACTAACTGAAACTTTCTCTACAAATCTGTCCTTATTTTCAAACATTCATTTTAAATGTAATTTTAACTCTGAATTATTGTAGACCAAATAATGCACATAATCAGCTTCCCAGACGACCCTTGTACTGACTAAAGGGTCAAGGAAAGGCAGCTGAAGTGATCAAGTACTTACAGAATGAATAAAAGAGTGAAGAATTTTCTTTGCAGCTTACCCCTCCACCTTTTTTTTTCTTTTCCCAATAGAAGAATGCAAAGTCAGCACAGAAAGTCAACATTTTGTGGCAGGGCAACCTTTTGCTCTTTCTTGCACAATCACAGAAATGAAGTACAATGTGACTTGCTATAAAAATTCTAACAAAACTCCAATAACTCTGGACAGAAATTCCAGAGTCCATCAGTATCAGGGCCAGATTTTATTTCTTCCTTTGACATTGGAAGATTCAGGAACATATCAATTTGTCACAAGGTAAGTTTGCAGTTTAAAAGAAAGAAATATACTCAAAAGATGCTCTATTTGTCTTGTAGGAAAACTCTACTTAAGTAGAGAAAATGGGACAATGAATTGAATATTGCATTCTCATTATTGTGATATGGGTTGAGTTGAGATCATAAAATCTAGAACTGGAAGACCAGAGAGAATTCAACCCCTAATTTGCAAACTGGTTATATATCTAAGAGTTTGTCATTTTGGCAATTGGAAGATGTTTTCTGTAGAATCAGTGTTATAAATATTGATTAGATTCCAATGAAAACCATCCCAAAAGCCAATTTAACTAATTATATAGCTATAATTTGATGCTAATAGTCAATCAATAGACATTTATTAAGTACCTACCTTGCTAAGTGCTGGGGACACAAAAGGAAACAAAAGACAATATCTGCCCTCAAGAAGCCTAGAACCTAATGAGGGAGATGACAACAACAACAACAAAACCAAGCTACATGCAGGAAAAATAGGAAATAACAGAGCAGAGGCACTAGAATTAAGAGGGATTTTAAAAAGGTTTCCTGTAGAAGATAGGCTTCTAATTGGGACTTAAAGAAGCCAAAGAAACCAGTAGGCAGAGGTGAGAAGGGAGAGCATTCCAGGCATGGGGGACAGCCAGAGAAAGTGTCCAAAGCCAATGTCACTAAATTAGAGTATCTGGTGGGGAATAAAGTGTAGGAAGACTGCAAAGTTAGGAATAGGAAACCTATTGGGGGCTGGGGGGAGGGGGAGAGGGAGGGTGAGGAGTCATATGGTTGGACCTGTGCGTTAGGAAAATCACTTTAGTGGCTGAATGGAGGATGGATTGGAGGGAGAAGAGACTTGAGACAAGCAAACATAGCGACAGGCAAAACACCAGATGTGAGGTGATAAGGGCATGAAATGGAGGCAGTGTCAGAAGAGAGAAGGGAGTATATTGGGGAGATGTCACAAAGGTGAAATTGACAGGTCTTGGGAACACTGGATATGGGGCAGTGAGAAATAGTGAGGAGTTGAGGATAATGCCCAGATTTCAAGCCTGAAGGTGCAGAAAGATGGTGTTTCCCTCTATAGTAATAGGGAATTTGGGGGGGAAGAAGTTTGGGGGGGTGGAAATTTTGTTTTGGACGTGTTGAATTTGTCTGCAGGACATCCAGTTTGAGATGTCTGAAAGGCATTGGAGGTCAGCAGAGTTTGAAGCACAATAGGCAGATTTGAGAATCATTAGCACAGTTAATGAAATCCATGTAATCTAAGGAGCTCACCAAGTAATATGAGGGAGAAGAAAAGAGAGCCAAGGACATATATGTATGTGTGACACCTGTAGTTAGAAGAGGTAATATGAATGAGCATCTTTCAAAGCAGGCTGAGAAGGAGCAGGCAGGAGGATAACTAGGAGAGAGTAGTGCCCCAAAACCATAGAGAGAAAAGAGTATCAATTTTCTTAGTTTTGAAATCTAGATACTGGGAACATGTTTTCCCTTATTAATTTCTAGGCTTTGGAAGTAGGGATTCCAATCGCAGACCCTCAGCCAAGCTCCTATTGGGCCCCTAAATGGTGAAGTCTGAATTCCCTGAGTTCAAATCTGGTCTCAGACACTTAGCTCTAAGCAAGTCACTTCACTCTGCCTCAGTTTCCTCATCTGTAAAATGATCTGGAGAATGAAATGGCAAACCATTCCAGTGCCTCTACTAACTAAATCCCAAATTAAGAGTTGGACACAATTGAAAAATGACAAGACAAACAATTGTTTCTTTAATGCCCTTTATCATACTAAAATAAGAGATGGGGTGTTATATATGAAGAGTTGGAAGAAGTTTTGCTAGACTGGAGTGTGCATGAAGAGTTATAGTATTTAATAGGGGTGGAAAAGTAAGTTGGGGCCAGGTTGTGAAGGACTTTACATGTCGAATAGAGGAGTTTATATTTGACCCTCAAAATAAGGAATAATTGGAGTTTATTGAATGAGAAACTGACACACCTGTGCTTTAGGGAAATTCTTTCTGCAGCTTTGAAGTGGAATGATTGGTGAAAGAAGAGCCTGGAGGCAGGGGGACCAATTAGACAGTTTAGGCAGCTTTTGCAGTAGTTTAAATGAGAAGTGCTGCAGGCCCTAAATGGGGCAATGGTGACTTTGTGACTAAAGAGACAGATGTGAAAAAACCTGTGGAGGTAAAAATGATGATACTCAGCAACTGAAAGGGTGTGAGGGGTAAAGGAGAGTAAGAAGTTGATGATGATACCAAAAGGTCACAAATCTGGGAGACTGGAAGGTGGTGGTACCTTGACAGAAACAGGAAGTTCAGAAGAAGGGTTAGGAGCAGGAATAAGATAACAATTTATGCTCTCCAAGTTACCTGTGGGACATCTAGTTCACAGTGTCCAATAGACAATTACTGATGTGGGACTGTAGTTAAGGAGAAAACTAGGGCTGGATATATGCATTTGGAGTCATCAGCACAGAGATGAGGTTACCTAAAGAGAGTACGTGTTGAGAGAGAATAGAAGCAGAGAGAGTTATTGGGTTTACTAATAATTAAAGGGCCTGATCTGGATGATGGTTCTACAAAGAAACTCTGATAAAGAGTCATAATGGTATAAGAGAATCAAGAAAAAACATTTGTTTGAAAGCCCTAGAGAGAAGAGAGTATGTGGGAGGAGACAATGGTCAAACATTTCACATGCTGCAACAAGGTCAAGAAAGATAACCATTGCAGGGGGAGGGAAGCCATCATATTTAGCAGTTAAGTGATCATTGGCATTTTTAAGGAAGGTAGTTTAGTTGAGTGATAAGGTAAGGAAACAGACCAGGTTTCTATTAGTTAAAGACTTTTTTGTAACAGAAGGCAGCTGAGCATGGATTTAAAAAAAAAAAAATTGGGGGGGGAGAGGGGAAGGAGGGTTAAGTGACTTGCCCAGGGTCACACAGCTAGTACGTATCAAATGTCTGAGGCCGGATTTGAACTCAGGTCCTCCTGAATGCAGGGCCAGTGCTTTATCCACTGTGCCACCTAGATGCCCCTTAAATATCTTTTAAACAAATAGTATGATATTTCTTACAGTCATTTGAACAAAAATTATGCTGGGTGACAGAAATGGCTTTGGTGACCTGTGAAGCTTTTTAAAATTGCAGTGTCTTCTGTTTTCTAGGTATTCAATAATTATTGATTGATTGGCATTTACGACTCTGACTCAAGAATTGTATGATAACTCTTCTCTTTTACTCACAGGGGTTTACATACCTGTCAAAAAATCTTCGTGAACTTAACTGTTCAAAATAGGAGTAGTGGTTGGTGTGGTGATTCCAGCAAAGACCTAGCAGGGCTAGCAGATAATCACCACCAACAAATATTAAACGTGGGGACAACTGGCATTCTTGTGTGCCATATAATTACCTTCCCAAACAGTACTTTTTAGCCCAACACAGTGGTATAAGGTAAGCACAAATATACTCATTGCTTTCTGTCTATGTGTACTCCACCCTCACATGACCTTCTTTTTCTTTCCTAATATCAAATTTGTCTTGAAATAGGATTGCTAGAGGGATTTATTTAGAACCATAGTATCACAACAGGCATCAAATAACTGAGACCCATGTCATATAATGGAATTCCACTTTTACTGTGACCTGTGGCATTAAGCATTTAGATCTCTCTCTCCCTCCTTTAAGACCATTCCTAAAATGTAAGCAATAACACATGAGACAATTTCAACAAAATCATTTTGAAGAAAGTTGGGCCCAACAAGTACTCTTTTAATAGATGAATTAACATTGTATAAAAAACATATTTTTCTTCTTTTGAATTTTAAGTAATTTGAAGCAGTGATGTGTATGAGCTATATGAACCCGGGCAACTCACTTAACCTCTCTAAGCTTCAGCTTCTCTGTAAATTGTGGAGAATAATACCTGCACCACTACCTTTCAAAGTTGTTTAAAGGAAAACACTTTGTAACCCTTAAATTGATATCTCCTAGTTACTACCACTTATGGATAGTTAAAATAAATTTACCTTTTTGTTCAGTATTTTTTTCAGTCATGTCTGGCACTTTATGATTCCATTTGGGGTTTTCTTGGCAAAGATAATGGAATGGTTTAGCTCATTTTGCAGATGAGGAAACTGAGGTAAACAGGGTTAAGTGACTTGCCCAGGGTCACACAGATAGTAAAGTCGCAGTCTGGATTTGAACTCAGGTCTTCCTGACAGCAGGCCTGGCACTCTATCCACTGTGCCAATACTTGTGTGGGGAAAAAATTATTTTTATCTAGTATTTCTCTTCTCCCACCCTCCTTTCCACATATTACCACTGAAGGGAACAAGAATATCTTCTTACTTTAATATGTCAATGGATCCATCTCCTTCTCAATGTAGATAATCCCTTGAATGACACAGATTGCATCAATCTCTACTCATCTTTTCCATGTCCTTCTTATTCATGGAGACTAATTAGCACAAAAGCTAGCCATCACTTCCAATTTGTATTTCTGTCATGACATCATTTATTCCACTTTTCCTGTGGAAGTGCTCATTTGTAATGTGTTGCACCCACCCAGTCTCCCTGGACTTTTGAGTGACCTTCTATCTCAGTTCTTTGGAAAACGTGTTATTCCTTGTCTTATAACCTAAAATGTCACCATATAATTATTAATATTAAAACATTTGATTCCTTGTCTCGTGGAGTGTTGAGGTCATTAAAAGAACTAGGTACAGTTTCTGGGGTTGGGGTGGCACGGTGGCTAAAGTACTGGTCTTGGGGACAGGAAAATTCATCTTCATGAGTTCAAATTTGGCCTCCAACACTTATTAGCTGTGTAACCCTGGGCAAGTCACTTCAACTGTTTTCCCCAGTTTGCTCATCTATGAAATGAGCTGGAGAGTGAAATGGCAAACCACTCCAATATTTTTGCTAAGAAAACCCCAAATGGGATCACAGAGAACTGGACACAACTGTACAGCAACAACAGCAAACTTTTTCCTAAAGTACTCCAGCCTTCTCTTCTTTCTCTCTAGCTCTGGTCTCACCTCATTGTTTGTATGCACTGTCTGTCCAAGATATTTGCATTAATGAACAAGTGCTCTGGGCTGTCTTTTTAACTGTATAATATAATCAGGACAATGGTTACTTCTCTCATAGGATTTTCCTGTGTGGTTAGTTGAGCCAAACTCTTTTGTGTGATTATAGATCTCAGGTAGGAGACTCTCATTATTTATGTTGATGCAGTCAACACAATGTCATCTGTAAGTAGGAGCTTTAGAAGATCTCACTCCTCCTAGGGAATTTCAATCACTTAGACAGATTCTGTCTACACATCCTCCATGACAGTGGCAGACACTATGAACAAAGATAATTTTAATTGATTATTTTTAATTATTAATATAAATTCAAGTATAAATAGAGAATTATCAACTAGTAATACCTTTTGATAAATATTTTAAAGATTTTTTTGTACAATTTGTATAATTTTGATAGGTGCATTGGTTTAATTGGTTTGCTTTTCCCAATCAAATACTCATGTTCATTCGATAAACAGTGGGTTTGTAATCTTTATACCTCTCAGCCAATTGTGTGACTGTAAAGATGTCTCTTTTTGTGAAAACCTGTATGTTAATTCTTAAAAACGTCATTAAAATTTCTTTCAACACTTGTATTGGTTAGCCTCATTAAAGTGTTGTAGAAATGCAAAAGTAGATATATGAGTCAGTATTCATTATGCTCTCAGACATCTTTTGGGGCAGTAATTTTCTCCATTTTTTTCTCCTTCCTTCTCTTAGGGACCTTGAGAATGAATTCTTTCATATCTTCAAATTTGTGTCCCCTCCAGCACTTATGTTCTATATGTACATTTGCTCTAATCCTGCCCCTCTTCCCATATTTATTTTCTTTGGCTTTCACTTTCTCACATAGCATACAGGGGACAATGATATTTCATTCCAGCTGAGGTGATTGCACTGCCCTTGATGGTGAAGAAAGTATATGACAAAAATTTTTGTAGATATTTTTCATTTTTTATCTTTCATATCCTACCATTTCCATTCTGAAGTGTCCTAGACTTATTGGTCCTTTTGCCAAGCTTTCTTGATAATTTGTTTTTCCTTCCAATGCCTCTCAGGGTTTTATGACATGTTACTTTTCATAATTTTCCACCCCCTTATTCCATAAATTTTTTACAAAGGAGTTCACATTCTATGTTAAGTTTTGTTTTTTTGTTTTGTGGGGCAATGAAGGTTAAGTGACTTGCCCAGGGTCACACAGCTAGTGTCAAGTGTCTGAGGCTGGATTTGAACTCAGGTCCTCCTGAATCCAAGGCCAGTGCTTTATCCACTGCACCACCTAGCTGCCCCTGGAGTTCACATTCTAAACCATTATTACCTTCAAGTGCCATATCTTTATCCTTGGCAAGGAGGGCTAGGGTTGCTGGCTGATGTTGTTTCTGGGTTCTTTGATTCTCCTTGGCATGACAAATGATTTCTACTGGTTAAATGTCTTTAGGCAATTATTGTAGTTGATGTTGATGTCTGTTCTCCCAACTACTTTCCATTTTTTTATTAGCAAGTTGATATATATTCCCTAATTTGCACAGGTAAATAGCTCCAAACTTTACTATCTTCATAAGTGATGGTATCATCTTCATTTTATAGACAAGGGATTTGACCAAATTCATACGGCTAAGCCATAAATCCTTCTCTTCTGATTCTAAACCTGATTCTTTCTAATTCCTTGGCATCTTTACTTCAATCTGCCCATTTCTTTTGAATTATCATGGATTCATAAAATCATAAAGCAGGAAGTGCCTAGCCACATCATCCAGCTCAGCCCTGTCTTAGTAAGGAGCACAAGTCTTGTGACTCCAAGTTCCATTCTTTTTTCTCTATATCACATTGTCCCAGTTGTTGACCATTTGCATATCTTGGTTCAGTGTGAGACATCCTTATTATTGTTCAAGTAATTTTCAGTCAAGTCTGACTCTTTGTGATCCCATTTGGGGTTTTCTTGGCAAAGATAATAGAGTGGTTTACTATTTCTTTCTCCAGCTCATTGTACAGATGAGGAAACTGAGGTAAGGGTGACTTGTCCAGGGTCCTGCAGCTACTAAGTATCTGAGGCCAAATTTGAACTCAGGAGGATGTCTTTCTTTTTTCTTTTTCTTTTTTTCTTTGTAAAAAACACTTATTTTATTTTTTCCAGTTACATGTAAAGGTAGTTTTCAACATTCATTTTCATAAGATTTAGAGTTGCAAATTTTTCTCCTTCACTCCCGTTTCTCCCCCCATGCAAGACAGCAGCCAATCTGTTATAGATTATATATGTACAATCCACAAGTGCTCTTTTATTTTTTTGTCTGTGTTCAGTCAATATCAGTTCTTTCTCTGGGAATGGATAGTATGCTTCATCATTAGCCCTTTGGGATTGTCTTAGATCACTGCATTGCTGAGAGTAGTCAAGTCATTCACAATTGCTCATAGAACAATACTGCTGTCACTGTGCACAATGTCCTCCCCAGTTCTTCTCATTCACTAGACATCAGTTCATATGACTCTCCAGGTTTTTCTTAAATCATCCTGCTTGTCATTTCTTATAGCAGAATAATATTCCGTTACAATCATATACCACAGCTTCTTCAGTCATTCCCCAATTGATGGACATTCCTTGATTTCTAATTCCTACCACCACAAAGAGTTGCTATAAATATTTTTGGACAATTTTCCCCCTTTTCTCTTTTTCGCAATTACTATTGTTAACTGTTTCCCTCCATCATATCCCCTTCCCCAAGATATTTATTATCTATCTTCTTTCACCCTATCCCTCTTCAAAAGGGATTTGCTTCTGATTGCCCCTTCCCCCAGTATGCCCTCCCTTCTTTTGCCCTCTCTATCCTCTTCCCCTCCTATTTCTCTGCAGGGTTAGATAGATTACTCCATCCAATTGAATGTTTATGTTATTCATTTCTTGAGCCAATTCTGATGAAATTAAGGTCTTTGAGCCAATTCTGATGAGTGTTAGGCTCATTTACTGCCCAGATTAAATAGATCACTCGACCCAATTCGATGTCTGTATTAATCCCTCCTTGAGCCAACTCTGATGAGATTAAAGTCTTTGAGCCTATTCTGATGAGTGTAAAATTCATTTACTGCCCTGCTCCTCAGTCCATAAGCCTTTTCCTGTTTCTTTCATCTGGGATTTCACCCTATGCAACCTCTCCCCTTCCCCTGCCCCAGTGCATTCCTCTCACCCCTCAATTTTACCCTAAAGATGTCATCATGGGGCACCCACCCTGGACCCAGGAGGACCCCAGCCCAAATCCAGCCTCAGACACTAGACACATACCCACTGGATGACCCTGGCATGTCACCCAACCCCAACTACCCCACAAAGAGAGATAAAGAAAAAATAAATACTTTGCAGATATCATCCCTTTATAATCAATTACCATCAGTGCCCTCTATCTAAATTTATTTCTATCATCTGCCCTAATACTGAGAAAGTTCTTATGAGTTAGACATATCATCTTCCCATGTAGGATGTAAACAGTTTTAACCTTTTAACATCCCTCTTAATTTTATTTTTCCTGTTTACCTTTCCATTCAGTTCATATATTTTCATCACAAATGCCTGAAAGTCCTCTTTTTCATTGAAATCCCATGTTTTCCTCTGAAAGATTGTAATCAATTTTGCTGGATAGGTGATTCTTGGTTGTAATCCCAATTCCTTTGCCCTCTGGAATATCATATTCCATGCCCTCCAATCCTGTAATGTAGAAGCTGCTAGATCTTTTGCTATTCTAACTGTGGCTCCACAGTATTTGAATTCTTTATTTTTGGCAGATTGCAATATTTTCTCCTTGACCTGGGAGCTCTGGAATTTGGCTATAATATTCCTGGGAGTTTTCCTTTGGGATCTCTTTCAAGAGGTGATCAGTAGATTTTTTCAATTTCTATTTTACTTTCTGCTTCTAGAATATCAGGGCAATTTTCCCTGACAATTTCTTGAAGGATGATATCTAAGCTCTTTCCTTGATCATGGTTTTCAGGTAGTCCAATAATTTTCAAATTATCTTTCCTGGATCTATTTTCGAGGTCAGCAGTTTTTCCAAGAAGATATTTCACATTTATCTCTATTTTTTTTTATTCATTTGGATTTGCTTTATTGTGTTTTGGTTTCTCATAAAGTCACTAGCTTCCATTTGTCCAGTCCTAATTCTTGGGCAATTATTTTCCTCAGAGAGCTTTTCCATTTGGCTTTTCAATCTCTTGGCTTTTTTCTCATGTCTTTCCTGCATCACCCTCATTTCTCTTTCCATATTTCCTCTACCTCTCTGGCTTCAAAGTCCTTTTTGAGTGCCTATATGGCCTGAGACCAATTAATATTTTTCTTGGAAGTTTTGCATGCAGGAGCCCTGATATTGCTATCCTCTTCTGAGGGTGCACCTCAATCTTCCTTGTCACTAAAGGAACTTTCTATGGTCCTCACCTTTCTCTGTCTGCTCATTTTGGATTTCTTTTACTTGACTTTTATATCCTTTAAATGGAGCACTGTTTCCAGGCTGCACAGTCCCAAGCTTCAGGGGGCTCCAGGGGGTATGATTTAAGGAGGAGCAGGTTCTTCATTTGCCTGTCCTGTTTCCTGGTCTGTAGATAACCTCAGGCCAACTTGCTAAATAATCAGACAGCAAAACTTTGTGTGCTGTGGTTGTTAGCTCCAATGAGCCCCTCCCCCACCTTGGCCACTGCTACTCAAGTGAAAACCCAAGTTCCCCCTCAGCGCCAGCAGAGAACCCTGTAATCTCACTCTGGGCCAACTACTCAGCCCTCTCACAAGATTGTGAGCTTAGTTCCAGATGACACTGACTCTGCAGCTGATTCAGAGGCTCTGGGGGTCTCTTTTTCTGGCAAGGCCTTCCTGGGACTGGATCTGTGTCAGCATGATTATGGAGTTGGGCTCCACTCCTGTCTCAGAACAGTAGCAACCTCTTTCAAACCTTCTAAGCTGTCTTTGGTTGGAAAAATCAGGAGGATGTCTTTCTAACTCCAAGCCTGCCACTCTCTACACTGTACCACCTAGCTGCCCAATTATCTTCCCTGCATAATATTCTAGCTTTCCATTCTTGTAGGGCATTGTAAGATTTTTGGTTATTAAGTTCATATATCTGATTTACAGAAGTGTGTCTATTTTCAGTTCTTGTGATAGTTTGCCATGCTGCCATAACGTTCTGACTTTCTTTTGGTATTTTTTGCCTTGACTCTTAATATCAGTACCTTTTCTACTTCCTTTTCTGCTAGGGGCTACTGATTATATGAGTCTTCATTTTTCTTTCTATGCTTTATTGCTATCCTGGCTCTTGATTCTATGAGTACCTCCTTCATCAGACACAACATGAGGTTCCTTCTGGAGCTTGTACCAGCACTGCTGTCTGAAGGAAAATGGAATTCATTTCCTCTTGGTACTGAGACAGTGTCCAGTCTTATGTAAGGAATAGTCATTCCATAAGGTCAGGAATACTATGTCAACCCTACTGCAATACTAAATACTGTTAGTTACTCAATAAATACTTGCTGACCCACAATGAATTTTTGTATTTAGGAATGTAAGCCTATTGGAGACAAAGAGAAATATGTTCCTAAGAAATTTTATCTGCTTATAAAAAATACATCAACTGAGAATGCAGGAACATATTTATGCAGAACAAAGCTAACATACATGGGAAAACATTATGATATTTTAAATAGAATTTCTACAACTTTATGTAAGTATGATATAACATGACAGCAATTTTCTTAGAGTTTTAGCAAATGCTTATAGTACTTTGGCTTTCCATTTAGCATCATGTGAATGCCATGGTATTTATGTGGTGTTATTTGCCAAAAAATTTTTCTCACACAGTCAGCAAGATTCAGAAGTTTTCCTTGCCAAAAATCATTAAACAATGAATGAGAAGAAGCATTGACTAGTGGAAGGGAAGAGTAAGAGAATCACAGAATTTCAGAATTAAAAGTGACATCAGCAGCCACCTAGTCCAAGCCATACACAAAAGGGATACTCACTATAACATACCTCAGAAGTGTCATCCAGCCTCTCTGCCTGAAGACTTCCAAGGAGAAGGATCCAACACCTCTAAAGCAACTTGAGATTTAGTTGTCTTTAATTGTTAGGAAGTTTTTCCTGATATCAAGCCTAAATCAGCCTCTTTCAAACTTCCACCCATTGTTATTGGTTCTGCCTGAAGGGACCAATGGGGGGGGTGGAGAAGTCTTGTATCATGACATACCTTTTTCACTTGAAGACACCTCCCTCCTGAGTTTTCTTTTCCATTGGCTAAACGTGGCCATTTCCTTCAAACAATCCTCATATCTTTATCAACCTGGTTTTCCTTCACACACACACACACACACACACACACACACACACACACACACACACACACACACACACATATATACATATATACACACACACACATATATATAGCGTATGAGATCATATATATATATGTGTGTGTATATATATATATATGCATATATATATATATATATATATACACACACATATACATACAGCATATGAGAGCTAATGAGGACAAAGTACAGTCCTGTCCCTATTCTTGGAAGTCATGACCTTCTTAATACATACAAAGATTACAGAGTCAGAGAGAGAGCCAGAGACACAGAGACAGACACATGGACAGACAGACACAAAGACAGAGACAGAGATAAAGACAAAGACAGAGACACACAGACAGAGACACAGAGGCAAGGAGACAGAGAGACACTGAGGCAGGCAGAGAGACACACAGGCACAGAGACAGACAGACAGACATAGAGAGACAGAGACAAAAAGAGACACAGACACATACGCACAGATACACGCACATAGAAAGACACACTTGCACATATTCACACACATGGACATACATAACATGTCCGTGTGTGTGTGTGTGTGTGTGTGTGTGTGTGTGTTGTGTGTGTAGGGCAGAGGGATGGGGGTTTGGGGTTTGGGGTGAATATTAGGTTGTATTATTTATAACCAATATTTCTATATGAATCCATCTTCTCACATGCTATCTCTAAGCCTTAAGCTTACTTATTACTTCCAGCCCCCAAGACTCTGCTTGGGCAGGGACCCTAGCTTTTGTTTACCCCATAAACAAGTTAACTTGAGCTAAGCCCCCGGGCCCCCCCCCATCCCAGGGAGATGAATCTTGTGTCTCTGCCTCTCCTAATCAAATTTGGGGTGACATGGTAAAAAAAAAAAAAAAAAGGAGGGAAGACAAAACCAGTAAAAACCTGATGATGGCTTACGTTTTTTTTAGCCAAGATAGCTAAGGAAGCTGGGTCCCTGGGGCAGTTTACATTCCTTGAATGTTAAATACAGTCATAATCAGCCTCATCTGAAAATCAGCCTTCTTTCACTGGCTGCAGATTGATCCTGAGGATCAAATAATAGGGAGGAGCTGAAAGCTATTAACCTACATCCTCATTAAAATGTCTGCCAGTCAAGGTTGCTTTATGTTTGCCAGGAAAGGGCCAAATGGTGCATTGTCAAGCCAATCAGAAGGGAGACCCATCTAAGTTTAAAAAACCTTGTTGGCTTTCACTCCAGGTCTTTGCCACAAATGGAGGCTAGCAAGTAAGATTCCTTTGTTAACAGGCTGCATGCCCCTATAGTAAGGGGATCTTACTCAGAGAATTGCCTCAGTCTACCCTTTGTTAAATTCCAACCAGGACAACATGTATGTATACACACACGCATAACACATATAAAAAGATATAAATATGGACTTGTATATACATGTACATGCATGAATGTAATACATTGATGTAAAATGTTATGACTTATTTGTAGAATTTATTAATCATTTTTCTTATACAGATCATTGTGGCCTTTTCTTAATGCTCCTTTTTTGAAACCAGTTTTCCCACTTCCTCCATCTCTCCAGTTTTATTAGACATAAAGCTCATGTCATATAAGAAACCTAGTTATAGCCTCTTCTCTCTTCATGATGCCAGAATGATTGTCTGCATTTAGCTTTCTATATCCTAAAAAGTGTCATGGTGATATGGAGGGGGGGCATACTAGAAGCTGAAATGTGATGTGTGAATTGGGATTTTTGAGATTCTGAGTTTTCTTTGACATTATTGAATATGGATAATTTGTTTTAATTTCCAACAAGATAGGTGTATGCATATGTTTCTTTTCAGGGGACCAAGTAGAAGGAAGCAAAGAACCTGAAATTATCTATCCAAGAAATAATTCTATTGAAGTACAACTTGGTAAGTAGAGTGAAAAACCACTAAATTATTGACTATTGAGATTATAAAAATGGTGCTGATAACATGCTGCTATGATGCTGTTATGACAATTTTGGAATTCTAGTCATCCTGTGTTAGAAATGCAATTATAATGGAATGCCCTAGATCTAGATCAAGATCTAGTAAAAATGAGATCCTAGAAAAGAATAGGGCAGCTAGGTGGTGCAGTGGATAGAGTGCTGGATAGAGGCAGGAAGACTCATCTTCCTGAGGTCACATTCAACCTCAGACATTTAATAGCTGTGTCACTTATGCCCAAGTTCCAAGTGGCTAAACAAGTTGTGGTATATAAATGTAATGGAATTATTAAGCCAAAGGAAATCATAATGGACAATTTCAGAGGAAATTGGAAGGATTTCTATGCATTGATGAAGAGGGAAGCAAACAGAACTAGGAAAATAATTCATATAATAAAACATCATAGAGAAAAACAGTTAGGAAAGACTTTAGAGTTTTGATCAATGCATAAGAAACCATGAATCTAGAGGACAGAACATGAAATCTCACTCTTCCAAGTCTTTCAGAGGTTATATATGTGGGCAGCTAGGTGGCACAGTGGATAGAGCACCAGCCCTGAAGTCAGGGAGTACCTGAGTTCAAATCCGGCCTCAGACACTTAATACTTACTAGCTGTGTGACCCTGGGCAAGTCACTTAACCCCAATTGCCTCACCAACAAAAAAGGTTATATACATAAAATGCAGAGAGAGACAGAGAAAGAGAGACAGAGACAGAGAGAGATGCATTGATACATTGATGCATTGCTACATTTTAAGGTATGGTCAATGTGGAAATTCAGTTTGTTGGACTATGTACAATGGGGTTTGGGTTTGTTTATTTTTTATTGTTCATTGGGTAGTAGTGGGAGTGAGTGATTATAAATGTTTGTAAAAACATGTTTAAAGTAACCTGAAGTTTGCTTATATGATGATAGATTCTGATTTATGGCCTTTTGGTCTGGTACTGTTCAAACCAAAATAGCCAACAACATTCTAGGCACCATCAGGACTTTAAAAAAAGTCAATCATAGCATTTCACCTTTCTAAGAAAATCAAGATCTCTCTGAACTTGTAATGGTGTTTGCTCTTCTAGCTACTTGATCTTTAGGAAAACATAGCAGAGCTGGCTAAAGTCCAGAGAAGTGTAACTAAAATAAGAAATTGGCATCGATAGGAGAATAGATTTCTTTTGGAATATCCTCAGCAGTAGAAAGATCAAGTTTAAGCAAGTCTTATGATTGAGGCTTTTAAAATCATGAAAGCACAGATTGAGTCAAGATGAACTTACTGACTAAATTCCCAATGTTCTAGAGTAAGGAGTCTACACTTAAAATTTGGAGGAAGAAACTTATGGACAAATAAAAGGAAAGTATCCTTTATGAAACAAATAGAAAATAGGTGGCTCTTTTGAACTCAAAAGTGAGGAGCTTGTGGACTAAAAAACATAAGTAGATATAGGTAGGTTTAAGGAAGGTTCATTATGATCATGGTTTTAGTGATAGAAGTAGAAGTCCACCTTTCCCTGACCCTAATTTTATAGATGATGAAATATGTGCCCTGTGGCATCCCTTTAGTACAGTACTTCCGGATGGATCCCTGAGAGAATGACTATCCCAAGTTCAGTGTACTCTGTAGGTCCATACTCCTAAAACTACAGCTTACAATTTCCCTTTTAAGTGAGGTATCCTTAAACCATTGATTTATATCTGGAAGGGATCTTAGAGGTTATTTAATCCTACATTTTACAAATGAGGAAATTTATTAGGCCCAGAGCATTTAGGTGACTTGCTCAAGGTCACATAGATAGTTAATGAAAGAGTTTGTATTCAGACCTTGGTCCCTAAATTCAAATATAGTGCTTTTCTCACTGTACAGATTTTCTTGTTTGGTCTTAACTTTTTGAGGTTTATAATGAAAAGGGAAATGAATTCCTTGGTGCCTCTGTCTGAGATATTAGGTTGGGTGGATGGGCCACTGATATAACCCATTTGGGATTTATGTTCTTGTTTTTTAAAATTATAAAATATTTTAAGTAGAAAGAAAATAAATTGCTAAATAAAAATCTGGCAATCACGAATCCCTGGGACTTGATCCTTTTGTCTCATCTGCTAGTTGCAAGATTCAAAATATTTACTTTTGGTCAATCTTGCTTTATAGGTTCTCCTCTTATTATAGACTGCAATATAAAAGATGGGAAAGAGAATTTAAATCATAGAAGTTGGAAAGTCAATGACACTTTAGTGGACTTTCTCAATTCTAATCGAATTAAAGAAGGAACTGAGTAAGTATTCATAGTCTTAAGGAAACTCGGAGATCTTTGAGGGCAATCCTTCTAAATATCTCCCCCCAAATGGTCATTTAGCCTGTTTGAAGACTTGGAATGAAAAGGAAGTCAGCTCTAATTGTTGTGAGGCAGCAAGATCTGTGCAGATTCAGGCCTTGCTTGTGATACAGTCTGTGAGACCCTAAGCAAGGCACTTAATACCTCAATGCTCTTGTGTAGATAACTCTCTGAGACTGTGAGTTGTGAAAGTGTTGCTATGAATTGGTAATGGAGTATAAGCTCTAAAAGGTCCTATGAAGCAAGATTGCCTTCCTGTACTAGGCAGGCAGTAGACTGCCTTTCCCTATCATGGTTTTGATATATGCAGGTTGGCATAAGAAATTAAATGGGGATTTGGGGAGAGTTTTGCAGAAGCCCCAGGTGACACACAACGGGCAGCAGAAGACACAGAAAAAGTTTACAAACTCAGAAATGACTAAAAGATATGTGTAGTATTATATAATATCAACCCAAATTTTGGAATAAGGTACTGTAGACACCCTATAAAGAAAAAGAAAAAATATTAGAGTCCTTCTCTGGTACAAAGGGAGGGCCAAAAAATTTTATGCAGATTTCCTAGATCACATGGGGTGCTGAACCCCTAATCCCCATGATGTGGAAGGGATAATTATATGTGTCCCTCATCTGAAGACCCTTCTAGCTGAAAGGTTGGTTTTAGACAGTGGTATGCTGGTGACTGGTTAGTGACCTGCTCTTTGAAAAAAAGAAAATATATGCATGGTACACTTTTTGTGTGTGTGAGAGGCAATTGGGGTTAGGTGACTTGCCTAGAGTCACATAGCTAGTAAGTGTTAAGTGTCTGAGGTTGGATTTAAACTCAGGTCCTCCTGACTTCAGGGTCGGTGTTCTGTCCAGTGCTCCACCTAGCTGCCCCCATGGTACACTTTTAACTTGAATCTGTATTTGCATTTCCTTCATCACTTTCTTCAGTCTAGACAATTGGCAAAAAATGATAATCAGCTTCACTTGTAGCATTTGCTGATTTCTAAGGTGAAAATGTTCACACTGAAAATTTAACAATTGCTCTAATGAGCCCATATGATTTGGCTTCAGTACAGCCTTGGTTGTAGGGTATGTAGGGTACTGAATTTTCCAGCCAAAGCAATTTTCTATAACCATCTGCTAAGTTCATAGTATTGTAAGATCAGAGCTCTTGAGCTGGAGTGCACCTCTGAAACCCTGAGGGCAAGTGAACTGGCCAGGGTCACATAGGTAATAGGAGTAAAAGGTTCTCCAGGTTGTTCCAGGTTCTCCAACTCTAGGATCTCTCTTTCCACTGGGGGGATATGATCTACAACAAAGTAGGGTTCACTCTCACCAATGAAGTTAGAGGTCTTGCAGGTATACAAATATACAAAAGATAGATATTTTCTCAACAATGTAAATGTCTAAAATATAATTTTCTCTATCCTTTCACAGATCAAATGTTTCTTGTGGGGAAAAATGCATTTTCTATACTGTAAATATCAGCTTCTCAGAAGTGAGACAAGAAGATTATAACCGTCCCTTTATATGTATGTCTGGATCAGCAGCAGCTTTTATTATGCTCAAGCATCCAGGTAACGTGACAAAATGATAGGTGAAATTTAGAATGTGCATTTATAAATCATAAATTGATTTATAACATAAATAGATTTATAAAAAGGAAACTGATGTGAGAGAAATGAGATTGAGTGTTTCAAGTTGCGTTTATTTTTATTTTATTTTATTTTTAATTTATGAAATAAAAAAGACATTTCCATAACATAATAGAATTTTTAAAAAGCTGATTACACATGAAACTGTAAATCGATTATCTATTATTCCTTTTAAATATATAATTAAAATATTATATAAATTTCTTTTTTTTTCCTTTTTTCTTCTCTTTTCCTCTTCTCCTCTACTTTTTCACTTCCCCTCCCCTCCCTTTTCCCTTTCTCACCCCTCTGTATTACCAAGGGACAGCTAGATACTGGAATGAATAGAGTGCTGGGCCTGTAGTCAGGAAGGACTCATCTCTCAAGTTCAATCTCTGGCCTCGGACACTTGTCCTCAGACACATGTGACCCTGGGCAAGTCACTTAACCCTGTTGGCCTCAGTTCTTCATCTCTACA
Source organism: Dromiciops gliroides (assembly GCF_019393635.1). Classification (NCBI taxonomy): domain Eukaryota; kingdom Metazoa; phylum Chordata; class Mammalia; order Microbiotheria; family Microbiotheriidae; genus Dromiciops; species Dromiciops gliroides. Next base: position 188,986,652 of record NC_057863.1, read on the forward strand.
ATGATCTCGAGAAGGAACTGTCAAACCACTTGGCAAAGATTGCCAAGAAAACCCAGATGGGTCATGAAAAGTTGACAGTACTGAATAATAGCAACTGTATATACAAAAAATTGCCAGAGGGACAGGTGCACCTGGAAAACCTGGAAAGGCTTCATGTATTGGTATTTGAACTGAGCTTTGAAGGAAACTAAAGATTCTAAGAGGCAGCAGCTAAAGCTTGTACAAAAGCTTGTAGAAAGGAGATGAAATGATGGGTGTCAGGACAACAAGAGGTCCAACTTGGCTGTATTGTAGACTGCATAAAGGGAAGTCATGGACAAATAGGTTAGAGGTCAAGTTGTGAAAGACTTTACCCCAAAAAATTGGAGCTTCTATTTTATCTCAGAGGTATAAAGGAGCCAGTGGGATTTATTGAGTTATTGGGCAGGGTGGTGATGTGGTTTCACACACTTAACATGATTTGTTTTTCTGTCCTGTTCAGTTTTTTGTGAAACATATTCCCTACCTGTAAGTCTGGTTCTTGCCTTGGGTGCAATGCTAACCTTCTTCACTTCTTTTCGAAACTGTTAGCTTAGTCTCTCTAGTAGCCATTAATCCTCAGTGACTAGTGCCATGTGTACCTGAAGCCCTATGCAAAACACTAGTCTCTTTAACAGTCAGAAGTCAAAACCAGTTTTGAAGTTTGTACTCCATTTTGTGCCTGCTCTCTGAGTTTCCAGTTTCCTGAGAATTACCTCCTTCTTTTAACTGATTTTCAGAGCAGGGTAGGTACTTATGAAAGATTCAAGTTGCTAATGCTCGTACTCTACTGAGATAGCTTTTCTGACTCTCACGCAAATGCCTCTCAGGAAGTGGTCTATCAATATCCTGTCATTTAAAATTCTATGACTCCATAATAACCACAAAAGACTTTAAAAGGAACAGACATAATTCCATCCACTCTCTTGCCTAGTCCCTCTCATGAATCCCAATATGCGTTTTGCAAGATTGTTGACCAGAAAAAATGGTAGTAGTGAAAAGAATACTGCACTGGAAGTATGAAAACCTAGATTCATGTCCATATTCTTCCTATAGAAATATTAATGAAAGGATGGAAAGTATGGGACTGAAGGAATCAGTTTCAGTTTCTTGCTATTTTAGGAAGAAGAGAATAGAGGCTACTGGGTTGCCTTGAAACTGAGTCCTTAACGTAAGAGGTGATTCAGGGATAGTGATATTCTAGGTAGTCACTTACCATTCTATGATCCCTCTCTCCTTAGAATTCTTTCCTTTGAAGTTTTTCCATAGTTTATGCTCTGATGAAAAATCCATATTTTCATGGGTAAACATCCTCCATAGTGCCTTTTATTCCTTCATTTTGCCAGCACCAATATTTGCCTTTGACCCCTGACTTTCTTCATTCTGTTCTTGCTTTCCTTTTGCTGCTTTCTTGATGTCTTTTTCTTCTCATACAGACCGTGCCTTGCAAGTCTGTGCTTTGGTTCATTTCTCTTTGCATAGTCAAGGGAATCATAAATCATGCCAAAGCCTGTTGTTTTGCCACCACCAAAATGGGTTCTGAATCCAAGGACAAAAATGATATTTGGAGTTGTCTTGTACATCTTGGCCAGTTTTTCTCGAATTTCAGTCTTGGGCACTGTGGCCTTTCCAGAATGAAGGGCATCTATAACCATCTGTTTATGCTAAAGAAATCTGTTTGTCATGAACTTCCTGGTTCTGATGGTTACAGTGTCATTCATGGTGGCAGCTGGCTCCTTGAGCAGCAGGAGAGGGAAAAGGCTCCTTAGAACTCTTTTACATTCTTTCCTGTGTCTCACCTTAAAGTTCTCCCATGAGCCAGCAGGAAATGCTCATTTTATAATCCCATTTCTTCATAAAATTCATTTAACTGTGCTCTTCCTTTTGGAAGACTATCTAGACTCCAAGGTGTTTTTTAGAATGTTTTTTATTTCCTTGAGTTCCAGATGAATTCCTTCCTTCCTTTTGCTATCATCTCCCTTTCTTCCCCACCCCTCTCCATCCACCTGTTTTTTTCTCTTTCATTGTTTCCTTTCCTTTTTGTCTCTTTGAAATCTTTTGACAAAGCAGAGTAACTTATGAATGTTTACTCTAGTAATTTTATCTCTCTATCCTACCATACTCAAGTTCTCTAGGTGGGGAGAGAATGCAAATCTGACTAGAATCATATGAGAGTTTGTAGTTTGTAGTTAGAGCCACAGTTTCAGACATGGTTCATGACAGATTCAGAAGAATCTGTTAACTGATTAGTTAACAAGCATTTATTAAGTGTTTAGCAAATACCGGGTAATTTTTCTGTGTTTGATACAGATCTTGATACAACCCAATTTTTGTTGTCCTACTTGTTAATAGAAAATGCCTGTTTGAAAATTCTACTGACATATAATTCTTCCCAGACTATTGTTAAAGAATATTTCACAGGTTAATGACATAGGGGGGACAATAGAGAGTGAGCTTTAGAGTCAGGAAGCCCTGTATCTGATTTAAAAAATATTTTATAGGTAATAAAGTATTGTTTGGTATATATTGGCTCTTTCTTATGAATGCCTTGACTAAGCCACTGGGAAATATTTCTGTTATTGGTACCTGGTTCTAAACTATTAGGGAAGAAATTAAAGCCACTGTAGTCGACCGTGACTAGCTTTTCTTTTCTGTCTACTATACCTCCCAAGATGCCTCTTTCAAGACTAGGGAACAGTTTTCCAGAGTGTTTTTCAAGAACCTGACACCATTTCTTGGTTTAATATTTTAAAAATACTTGGAGCATCATACTTATATCCAACAGATTTTAAGAAGCCATAATTTTTGATTTCTTAAGTGATCTCTCTTAAATATATTCTTTTTTGGGGGGTAGGGCAATGAGGGTCAAGTGACTTGTCCAGGGTCACAGAGCTAGTGTCAAGTGTCTGAGGTCAGATTTGAACTCAGGTCCTCCTGAATCCAGGACCTCTATCCACTGTTCCACCTAGATGCCCTCTTTTAAATATATTCTACAATTATTTTGTATTTTTGTCTTTTTCTTCCTGGACAGCTCCCGATATTCAAAGGTACCTGATAGGAGGGTCCATTGTTGTATTGGGCATGATTATGTTTATTATGTGCACCTACCATATTGTCAAGGTTGACGTTGTGCTTTGGTATCGGAGCACCTTTCATTCTACTTTGAGTAAAGAAGGTAAGTTTGGGTGATTAAAGGAAAATTATCTTGTCACTGTCTTTTTTTCAATCTGGACCTGTGATTTCATTGTTGTAGGAAATTCCCAGTGAGGAAAATCCCTTCATATTGAGAACTTCTGCAACTTGTAGTATTAAATATTTTGTTTCAGGAAGCTTTAGAGGTCACTGGGAAATGTCTGCAAATATCTGTGTTTAAGTTAATAGACCTTGGAGTAAATAGAACCCAAAGGTCCTGCCTCCATCTCTCTGTTACCTGCCTCCCCATACCCATCTCCTCATATAATTTCTGGACCTCCTAACTAGAGATGCTGCTTAGATAGTAGTTATAACTAGGGCTAATCTTCATCATGTTTTCTTTCATTTTAAACATCTCCCACCTTTTTCATTTTTATTGTATTTTTAAAGTAAAATAAATCAGAAAGGTTTTTGAAATAAAACCACAATGATTTGCCATAATTAAGCAGAGTGGAAGCTATGGAATCATACTATCACAGATTTCTAACTGGAAGAGACCTTAGAAATCTTTCCCTTCAACCTTCTTATCTTAAATATGAGGAAAACTGAAGCCTGGAGACCTAAATATGAGGAAAACTGAAGCCTGGAGACCTAAAGTTTCTTTGCTCATATTCTCCCAGCTCCCATAGGCAGAGCCAGGATTTGAACCCAGATCTTCTGATTTCAACACTTTTTCCATTGCACCATGAAGGAAACATTAGTTTAGTATGTCTGAATTATTGCAAATTCAAAATTAGTGATGTTTGATTTAATGAAGTTTTGTTAATTGGGCAGAAAGTTGGCATATACTATTTTATAATCCAACAAGCATTTATTAAGCTGATCACATTCTAGCCAGTGAGGGTGCTAAGACAAAAATGAAATATAGGCGATTACACACAAGTTTGTGGATCTTTGTAAAGCACTTTACAAACCTTAAAGCACTATATAAATACTAGATGATGATGTTCTCATTGTCATCATTGTAGTGATGACAATTGCAGAGATTACTTACTGGCCAGTGCCCAGCTCAAGTTATGAGCTCCGACAGCAGACATATTCTATGATTAGGCCCACCTGACACCAATTTTTTAAGAAGGGAAAAAATTAAATCCAATTCTTAATGTGCCTGTTTTTAAAAACTGAGCTGATCAGTTGTTTTCTCATGACAGAGAACATTGTTCAATGGAACTTAATCGCTTCCTCCTATTTATTCCATTGGACTCAATGATAATGAATGCAAAGGTGACTCATATGTTTTGCAAATAAGCATGACAGAAATTTCGCAATGGAAGTCAAGTTTTGCAGATGCGACAAAGAGGGTGTGGAGGTGGCAACTCCTTCAAGCCAGTATGATTCTAATAGTAAACTATGTCACTCAAGCACACACACATACTCTTACACAATTCCACTCTATGCTTAGATTGGGCTATATCCAAAAGGCAATGGGAGTTGGATTTTGAGATAACCTGATTAGGAAAGTTGCTTTGATAATTCAGGGACCAGCATAATATAGTTCAGGGGTTCTGATTTTGGGGTCCACAGACCACCTAAAAGATCTGTGGCTAGATTTCAGAGGCCTATAACCTCAGGGGAAAAATTACATCTTTATTTTGAATAACCACTAAGTGGAATTTAGTTTTTCCTCCAATTGTGATTTAAAAATAAATACCACCACATTATTCTAAAAAGGGATCTGTAGACTTCACCAGACTGCCAAAGATGTCCATCACACACAAAAATTAAGAACCCCTACTGTAGTAGAACTTTTCTGGAGTCATTTAGAGTTTGGTTTTTGCAGGTAGCAATTGTTTTCAGTGCAAGGATATAATCAAGTCAATAAATATTTATCAAATACTAACTGTATAACAGCTAGATTGGTGCATTGTTGTTGTTCGTCCTTTGTTCCTAAAGAGGACCATGACATTGGGATGATGTCATGACTTGAACTGAAGTGAATTTAAATGAGGGAGGGCAGTTCAAGGTCACCAACCTCACTCTTTCCTCCAGAGCCATCAAGACAACTGGAGATGGCCCTGGATATTTGAGGAAAATGGGGTTGTGACTTGCCTAAGGTCACACAGCAAGTATCTGAGGTGAGTTTTGAACCCAGGTCCTCCCAACTTCAGGGCCAGTGAGAACAGCATGGAGGAAGGCACAGAGGCCTGAGAGCACAGTGTGTATTTTTGGCAGGGCAGAGAATAGTTTAGCTTGGCTGGGACTTAGAGTACATACTGTTAATGAGGGGTCCCTAAATCTTATTGTGTCATGGACCCCTTTTCAAGGCAAGTTAAGACCTTGGACCCCTTCTAAGAATAACATTTTTAAATAATTGAAAGAAATGCTAAATGTTAGATATTAGTAAAAAGTAAAGATGTAATTTTTTCCTCATCCAAGTTCACAAACTCCCCTTGGTGTAGAGTAATAGGAAATAAGACTGGGAAATGGCTTTGGGGCCATATTGTAGAAGACTTTGAATGCCAGGCAGACACCTTTGAATGTTATTTGGTAGGCAATGAGAAGTCACTGAAGATTCTAAAGCAGAGGAATGGGATGAGCAGATGTATGTATGTATAAGGAAGATTAGGCTGTCAGTGATAAATGGTTGAATGGGGTGAAGTTGAGGTGGGAAGATCTTAGAGAAGGCCATGGCAGTAGATTATGGGAGACAATGATAATGAGGACCTGTAGGAACAGAGAAAAGGCAAAAGATGTTGCAAAAGTAGAATGGTAATTCACTGCTTAGGAAAGGTGAAGGGTAGTGAAGAATCTAAGACAGCATTAAGGTTTCAGACATGAGATGGGCAGTTCAGTGGTGTGTTGAAGAGAGGGTAGGGCCTAGAGTCAGGAAGATCTGAGTTCAGCTCTGGCCTCAGTTATGTATGACCCTGGGGAAGTCACTTGACTTTTTTTTCCCTTCAGTTTCATCATATGTAAAATGGAAATAATAATAGCATCTATTTTCCAGGGTTGATATTTGTAAAACACTTAGCACTGTCTGGCACATAGTAAGTACTATATAAAAATTAGTTCTTTACTATTTTTGTTAGTTATACTGAGTGAACTACATAGGTTGGGGGGAAAATATAATGAGTTCCATTTTGAATGTGAGTTTGAACTGCAAGTGGAACAATCAGATCGAGATGTGCTGATGGAAGGATCCAGAGATCAAAAGAGAGGTATGGTCCAGAGATGCAGATCTGAGTCATTGTGGTGGCCATTGAAGTGAATGACATTTGCCAGGAAAGAGAGAATAGGGTGACTAAAGAGTGCCAAGAATGAACTCTTAAAGAACACTTATGTTAAAGGTTCAGGAGTTAAGTGAAAAGAAACAGTGCAGCAGCATGTCATTTCTGTATCCAAGAAAGAAGACAGTATTGAATAGGAGGGAGTGATCAACAATATCAAATTATTTAGACACGTCAGGGACAAAGACTGAAGGACCATTGAATTGAGCAGTTAGGAAGTCATTAGTATCTTTTAAGAGCACTCAGTAAGGGGTCCAGCAAAAGCCAGAATGCAAGGGCTAGAGGAGGAAGTATATATTGAAGAAGTAGAGACATCAAATATAGAAAATTCAATATGCTACCTTTATGTAGTTCTCTTTTTATGTCTATGCCCACTAGGTTCTAATGTGTACTAGAAGAACACTGATTGGATTAAGACCTAGGGAAGCTGGGCTTAAATTTCAGCCCTGACACTTATTGTCTATGTGACTTTGGGTAAGTCAAACTATGAGCCCATGATTCCTTATCTGTAAAATGAGTTGCTGAGACTAGATCACCCTCAGATCTTGTGCATTAGGGACATGATACTTATCTTCTAGTATTTGAGGGGCTGACCTATGGAAGAAAGATTAGACTTGCCCTGCTTAGTCTTAGAAAGCAGATCCAGGAGCAATAATTAGAAGTTGAAAAGAAACAAGTTTCAGCTGCCTTAATATGGAATCAGGGCAGCTAGGTGGCACAGTAGATAGAGCATCACTCTTGGAATCAGGAAGACTCCTCTTTCTGAGTTCAAATCTGACTTCAGACATTTACTAATTGGGTGGTCCTGAACACAACTTAACCCTGTTGGTCTCAGTTCCTCCTCTGAGCTGGAGAATGAACTGGCAAACCACTCTAGTGTCTTTGCCAAGAAGACTTCAAATGGGGTCACAAAGAGTCAGACAAAAAAAAACACCCTTCAGTTAGACAGCTGATCAGCTCTGCCATCCTGATTCATTGTTCTCTCTGACTTTTTGAACTAATTTTGCAGCTAAAAGACTTCTCGTTGAGTCTGTCCAAGCATTCCAGAAAACCATGGCTTAAAGCTGAAGTATTAGTAGCACATACACTATATCTCCATCCTTATTCTTTCTGAAACTAGCATGGTGCTTAAAAACAAAATCTACTTTAAAGTCAAATAGAAACAATGTATCTTATAGGCTAGTTTTGCAAGAACTTTAAGAGTTCATCAATGCCAGAGGTTGGCTATCAAATGATTGACATTTTTTAAAAAGTGAAAGAACTCTATGAACACAACCACCAAACACTCTTCACACAAATCAAATCAGATCTAAATAATTGGAAAGATATCAATTGCTCATGGATAGGCAGAGCTAATATAGTAAAAATGACAATACTACCTAAATTAATTTACTTATTCAGTGTCATACCAATCAGACTACCTAAAATTATTTTATAGAGCTAGAAAAAATAATAACAAAATTCATCTGGAAAAATAAAAAATCAAGAATATTCAGGGAAATAATGAAAAAAAAATTCACAGGAAGGTGGGTTAGCAGTACCAAACCTGGAGCTTTACTATAAAGTGGCAGTCATCAAAACTATCTGGTACTGGCTAAGAAATAGAGTGGAGGATGAATGGAATAGGCTAGGTACAGGAAACACAGTAGTAAATGACACTAGTAATGTAGTGTTTGATAAACCCAAAGACTCCAGCTTCTGGGATAGGAACTCAGTATTTGACAAAAACTGCTGGGAAAACTGGAAGATAGTTTGGCAGAAATTAGGCATAGACCAACATCTTACACCTTATACTAAAATAAGGTCAAAATGGATACATTATTTAGACATACTATAGGTAAATTAGGAGAGAAAGGAATAGTCTACCTATCAGATCTTTGGAAAGGAAAACAGTTTATGACCAAACAAGAGATAGAGTATATTATAAAATGCAAAATGGATTTTGCAATTTGATTGCATTAAATTAAAAAAAAATTTTGTACAAACAGAAGCAATGCATCCAAAATTAGAAGGGAGGCAGAAAGCTGGGAAACAATTTTTATGGCCAGTACTTCTGATAAAGGCCTCATCTCTAAAATATATAGGGAACTAAATCAAATTTATAAGAAGCCAAGTTATTCCCCAATTGAGAAATGGTCAAAGGATATGAACAGCAGTTTTCTGATGAAGAAACCAAAGCTATCTATTCCCATGTGAAAAAAATGCTCTAAATCTCTAATGATTAGAGAGATGCAAATTAAAACAACTCTGAGGTACCACCTGACACCTATCAGATTAGCTAAAATGACAAAAAAGGAAAACAATAAATGTTGGAGAAGCTGTGGGAAAATTGGAACACTAATGCATTGTTGGTGGAGCTTGTGAACTGATCCAACCATTCTGGAGAGCAATTTGGAATTATGCCCAAAGGGCGATAAAGCTGTGCATACCCTTTGACCCAGCAATACTTTTGGGTCTTTTTCCCAAATCATGGAAAGGGGAGAGGGACCCACATGTACAAAAATATTTATAGCTGCTCTTTATGTGGTGGCAAGGAATTGGAAGTTAAGGAGATGCCCATCAATTGGGGAATGGCTGGACAAGTTGTGGTATATGAATACAATGGAATACTATTGTGCTGTAAGAAACGATGAGCAGGAGGAGTTCAGAGAAACCTGGAGGGTCTTGCATGGGCTGATGATGAGTGAGATGAGCAGAACCAGAAGAACACTGTACACAGTATCATCAACATTGATCTACTGTGATTCTTCTCACCAATGCAATGATACAGAAGAGTTCCAGGGAACTCTTGATAGAAGAGGATTTCCAAATCCAGGAAAAAAAAAAACAACAACTGTGGAGTATAGATTCTGAATGAACCATACTATTTCTTTTGTTTTTGGTGCTGTTGTTTTTCTATTTTGAGGTTTTTCATCATTGCTCTGATTTTTCTCTTATAACATGACTAATTCAGAAATATGATTAATGTTATTATGTATATATTATATATATACATATAACCTATATCAGATTACCTGCTGTCTAGGGGAGGGGGGAGGGAGGGAAGGGAGGGACAAAAATCTGAAATTGGAAAGCTTGTATAAACAAAAGTTGAGAACTATCTTTACATGTAATGGGGAAAAAAAAATAAAATACTTTATTAATTAAAAAAAAAAGAAAGAGAGGGAGTTCAAAAAAACCGAATTAAGGAAGTTCATTCTATTCCCTATGGAAGAATTGGCCTTACAATGGTACTTAAACCAATGTACTTAGAGTAAAGCACTTTCCAACCAAAAAAAAAAAAGTGAAACAACTCATGAAAATGATCTACTAAGATATATAGGTTTGTGATCTACCGTTATCCCATAGTAGATAATAACTCTAAAGCTGGAGGGACCCCAGAGTATATCTAGTCCAACCCCATCATTTTACAGATGCAGAAACTGATGCCAGGGAGGTAAAATATGTGTCACTGGATAGACTGTTCCCATGGATGAAATCATGCATCCTCAAAGCATTAAACATCATGGACATTAAACATCTTGACTACAGGGTTAGTATATTTCCTGTGTTTTCTCTCTATTAGTGTGTCCCAAAGGACTTACAAGTTTCATTTGAGTTTATTTCAGAGGATAATTAAAATTTTTCTTCTGATAAATCTCATCTTTTTTATAGGAGAAAACATTGATGATCCAAATTCTGAGACTTTCATCAATTAATTTGTCAACTTGGGCAAGAGGTGAACTCTCTGGCTCTTAAAATAATCGTATTGGCTCCAATAATTCCTAAAGTCACTCCTGATCCTAAAGTTTTAGGATTCATTCTTTCTTCTTCCTCTACTTCAACTTCCCTTTGAAGCTGATGAATTGAACTAAAATCATAGTGCTGCAACATTTTCATTCTCTCCTTTACTAAAAGAAGAGTTACTATGAGTGTGTCTATTTGGGTTTCAGATGGCAAGCTTTATGATGCTTATGTTTTGTATCCAAAACCTAAAACTGAAAGCCAGAGCCAAGATATGAACATTTTGGTGCTGAAGATCCTGCCTGAAGTCTTGGAAAGACAGTGTGGGTACAGACTGTTTATATTTGGAAGGGATGACTTACCAGGACAAGGTATGTCTGAAATTATTTAATCAAAGAAACCCTCCTGCCTAATTTTTCTAAAGAATATTTTCCTTGACTTTGCAAAATGTATTAACTCTGCTTCCATTCTCTTTGGAAAGCTCATAGACCACAGCATGTAGTTGACATGAAGAGGTATTTGATTCTAACCTTATGTTAAGATCATTCTGAAAACATACTGTGCTTATTTCAAGTCTCCTTTATCAAAATAATGTGACTCTAGTTTTGGTGGTAGGGACTGGATTACCCATTTGGACTAAGGCTTGGAAGGTAATGGAGCTCTTAAAAAACTTACAAAAAAGAAAATAGCGGCCATTTGTCTTATCATTTTTTGCTAGCATTTTATAGCTAAGTATCCCAGAGATAGTGTGGTATAGATGAAATCCTGTCCCTGGTGTTTACTAGTTATGTGACCTCGTGCAAGTCTGGGCCTTAGTTTCCTAATCTATAAAATGATGGGATTAGAAAAGATGGCCTCTGAGGTACCTTTCAATTCTTGGTCTATAATCCTATGACTGGGTCCAGGTTATAGTTTAGATATTCAAAGCTGATTCCTGTTTTGAAGTAGTGATGCAAACAGGTAATATGCATGACTCATTATCCCCACGCTTCTCCATGGAGTCTATTCTCAAATGACTGAAAACACATATTCTCTCGTGTGACATGATGTTCTCCCTTATTTTTGATTTGTGAGGATTTAACATTTTCAGATTTGAGTTACAAATACATTTTGGTTTTCCTTGGTATCCCATTCATACTGTGGAACTTTATTATGGATGAAAAGACCCCTTCAAGTGCTTTAAATTTTGAAATTATTTGCCCTAAAGAAGTAGGAATTAAACCAAATGTTTATCCCTTGCCTCATTAGCAAACTTGCATTATCATCATGCATTTGCAAACCATGTGGATGTTCCAATTTTATTAGTGTCACAGTAAGAACAGCTTCTGAGTCAAGGGACATTGGGATCAAGTTTTCTTTTGTTTTTAAAAAAAATTGTTAGATATGCCCCCACCTCATAAGGTCCTTCAGGGCAAGATCTACTTCACTATTGTCTCTGGTTCCTCAGAGCCTCACGTATAGTAGGCATTCAATAAATATTTGTTGGATTAATTAAGGATACTTCAAAGGTCAATTAATGTGGTACAGTGTTTGATCTATAAGAAAAAAGAAAATAGCGATACTATGATAAAAAAATTCATTTCAAAGTAAATTTATAATATCTGCTTGTAATTATTTGGATTTCCTCTCACAAGAAGTCTTTAAAAAGAGACTGGTTACAAAGGTGTTTTGGAAAGAATTAATATTTAGGTACAGGTTGGACTAATTAACTTGTGACATCCCTTACAGCTCTGAGATGGATTTCATGCTTTATTAGAAATAGATTATTAGTATCAGTCATTTGAACTTCCTTTCAATCTGCTTAATAGAATTGATGACAGAAAAAGACAGACAGTATCTTTAAGTTGAAGGATTCCAAATGTCTACTTAACTTCTTCCATTATTTTCAGCTGTGGCCAATGTTATTGATGAAAATATTAAGCTAAGCAGAAGACTGATCATCATTTTGGTCTCAGAATCTTCAAGTTATGGTCTATTAAAGAACATGTCTGCAGAACAGATCACTATCTACAATGCTCTCATCCAAGAAGGAATGAAAGTCATTCTCATTGAATTGGAGAAAATCCAAGACTATACAGACATGCCAGAATCAATTAAATACCTTAAGCAGAAACATGGGGTGCTGCGGTGGAGAGGGGGCTACACAGAGGGATTACAGTCAGCAAAGGCAAAGTTCTGGAAAAATGTAAGATATCACATGCCACCTAAACGGTCCCCATCTTTACCAGACAGCTGCTGGAATCAGCAGCCTTCAACTACTCAGTGAACCAGAAGGAGCTAAGTTGGACTCTACACTGAGTGATACACAGCCTGCTCCTGTGGCTTTATTGTTTATTGGTGATTACACACCATCAAAGTTTGTCAATGAAAAAAGTATTTCATTTGGGCCTACCAGTTAGAGGTTGGGTGATTTGCTCAAGGTCATACAGATGGTAGGTATCCAAGGGAGGATTTGAAAACATATTTTGCATATACAATTGATATCATATTGCTTGCCTTCTCAGTGTGTGGGGGCAAGAATGGCAAAGAGGGAGAGAATTCAGGACTCAAAAAATTGTTTAATTTAATATTAAAGAAAAAAATATATAGTTCTAGTTGAGAGGCAAATTGGTTACCTTGGGAGAAGTAACACAGTTTATTAGTATCCATTGCACAAATTAGCAGAATTTACTTGTCTGATGGAATAGGAGGCACGGGTAAGTTTTGGTAAGAAATTGGAAGACATAAAAATCTGCAATGTGGGATAGATGACAAAGGAGTTGTGTCCCTGATCATCTGGCTCCCTGAGCTGCCAATATGATACTATCTGGGTACTGCATGTCTAGCAATGAGGAATAATGGCTGAAGTGGAGGCTGGTATTTAGAGCACCACATTTTGCCTGCTTTGTACATTTCAGTAAGGCTAAAAGTCATTTACTGAACAGCTCTGACAGTTCAATAGTCTGATCCTTTTGCCTCATGCTTTATTTTATCTGGTCTTATTTGAATTAGCAGTAGGACTGAATATAAAGAGGATATTGGATTGTTAGAGCAGGAAAGAGTCTTAAAGATGATCTAAGCTGCTGTTTCTCTCACCTGGAGTTCATGGGAAGATATCTGAGACATTCTGCAAATAAAACAGTGATAGTGACAGATAATAATAAGAGGCAACTGTGAAGTATTAGAGTTTGTTGTCTTTAATTTTAAGGGATGAGGGTCATAGGATAGTATGCATGATGCATGACTGGGAATCCTGTCTCTGAAATATACTCAGTGTGTTTGTGGCCAGGTCACTTAACTTCTCGATATTGCAGGTAGATCTCAATATGAATCAGTGGGCGGAAGGAGGAAAGGGGAAGGGGAATTCCCTACATTGATGAAATCACAGGTCTATATTCCCCATTCTCTCCCCCCATCCCATTAAGACACATAGGGAATGCACCCATTTTTTCATCTGTGTGAACTGCCCATGGTGAATGGGCTCAGTTAAAGTGGAGACCCATCAAAATACTGGTCAAAACATTAAATTCTTTTTTGTTAAGATTTTAAAAATAAACAAACTAATAATAAATAATAGTTAACTGAGGTTATGTCAGAAGGATGAATGTAAATTAAAGTGCCCATTTATATTTTTAATTTTTTACAATAATTTTTATTCTAATATCTCTTCATTAACAAGAAGATAATATTAGGAAGACTGACAATGGAACAGATGTCCCTGAATCTAGTTCAAACAATCAAGTCCTAAATAGAGAAAAAAGGCAAACAATAGGACAACAGCTATTTCTGATTTTCATTTACTTACTCCTGGCATTCCTGACGTCCAACATGTGTTTAGCTGTTCAGTTTTCAAGTTTCCTGATTCTGGAAGTTTCAAAGACACAAATGAATCACAATTAATTTGAAAACAAAACTCCACTTTTTCATATAAAAATGTGATGAACTGAAACTGTCCCTCTATGTTTTTTTAAAAAAATAAAAATCTTGAGTTATGTAAAAAGGGGGGAAAAGAAAATTGTTTCAATATGACATCTAATATTGTTCCTGATTATAAAATAATTATTGAGCACAAACAATCCTGTCCTGTACAGAGTTTGTCAAGTCAGAGTTTGTTAGATTTGAAATAAAAGTGTTTTCTTGATGCCTTGTTTTTCTATCGTGGTCTTTTCAGGATACCACTTATTTCACTTTCTTTTCTTTTGTAGAAAAGAAAAATAATGATGCAAAAACAACTTACACGATGACCTCACCTGGCAATATATGTAGCATTTTGGCCCTAGTCCTCTGCCTAACTACCAAGAGGAGGAGGGAAGCAGGTTTCATTTGTTCTCTGGATCTAAATAATTATTAAAATCACTTGGAGTTTATCTTCTTTTCAGTTGCTCTTTTCACTTACATTACTGTGGTCATTTTCCATATTGTTCTTCTGGCCCTATTTTACACTATATCAGTTCATACAAGTCTTCCATTGTTTCTTCAAATTCCTTGTACTTGTAATTATACTCCATTAAAGGCACTATTACACAATTTGCTAAGCAATATTCCCTGATAGATTCCTCTATCTTCCTATGCCTCTCCCTCTCATCTTCCAATGAATGTCATTGACAGTTGATTAGAGAAGGGCAAAATCATAGTTCATCGTTCTCTCCCTTCCTCCTTCCCCCACTTCTGGGTTGAGTATTTACTGTCCATATCATACTTCTTATCAGAACAAACCTCATGTCCTCCTGGTTGTTCCCATGTATCCTTCTGAGGCTACCTGGGTGGAGTTATTCAATTTATACAGGGATGCTTCCCCTAACATAGATTTAGAGTTGGAAAGGACTTTAGGGGTCATTAAGATTAACATTTAACCAGTAAGAAAACTGAGGCCCCTTAACATTCATTGAATTGCCCAGAGTCACAAAGTCAATGAGTGTCCAAATTGGAATTCACACCTAGGTCTTCTTGAATTTAAGACTAATACTTGATCCAGTATGCCCCACTCTCCACCATGGTAGAATATGAATACTTCCAATAAAGCAGGATGGATTGGGGGAAGCCAAGCATTACTTCCATGAGAATTGCAGTACAGTGGGGAAAGGAAAATTTATAGTCTCTGCTACATTTTCCTCTCAGTCAAAAAATGCACTGTTATGACAACATGGTCTTATCACAACTTTTAAAAATGGAGTAGGACAGGGGGCAGCTAGGTAGTGCTTTGGATAAAGCACTGGCCCTAGATTCAGGAGGACCTGAGTTCAAATTTGACCTCAGACACTTGACACTTACTAGCTGTGTGACTCTGGGCAAGTCATTTAACCCTCATTGCCCTGCCCCCCCAAAATTTTTTTAAAAGAGTAGGACAGTTTAATAGTATGTCTTATCAATACACTTAAGTGGTATCCTGGGTATACTGATAGCCAATATAGTCTATACCCTTACTTCCCTAACCATCCATGACAGTGCTTAGGTCTATAATTATGTGAATTGCCCCTATGGCATTATAATTCTAGACCAGATTAGACTTTTAAAGAGGTAGAAAAATTCAACCTTAATTCCACTCAACAAGCATTTATTAAGCTCCTACTATGTGCCAGTCATTGTGCTACTTACTATGTAAATTAAAAAGAAAAAAACAGTCAAGGAATTTATATTCTATGGAGGAAAATGTATACAAGGATAAGCAATTATGAAATATATACAAAGTAAATATAAAAGGTGGAACAGTGGATAGAGCACTGGGAAGACCTGAGTTCAAATCTGGCCTCAAACACTTACTAGTTGTGTGACCCTGGGCAAGTCACCTAACCCTGCCTGCCTCAGTTTCCTCTACAGAGGCAAGTGATGCTGAGTGAAGTGAGCAGAACCAGAACATTGTATATAGTAACAGCAATATTGTGTGATGATCAAGTATGAAAGACAATTCCAAAATACTCATGATAGAAAATGCTATTCACATCCAGAGAAAGAACTATGGAGTCTGAATGCAGGTGGAAGCATACTATTTCCACTTTTTTTGTTGTTTGTTCTTTCTTATGGTTTTTCACATTTGTTCTGATTCTTCTTTCACAGAATGACTAGTGTGGAAATTTGTTTAAAATGATTTTACACATATAACATACATTATATTGTTTGTTGTCTTGGGGATGGGGGAGGGAGAAGGGAGGGGAAAAATTTGAAACTCAAAACCTTATAAAAATGAATGTTGATTTAAAAAGATGGGTAAATGCCCTACTATCCTTGTCCTCTGTAGTCGTACCATTATATAGTGCAATCAAATCTCAATTATGTGTACCAATGTTTAATTAGTACAGATATAATAAAATAGTAGATAACCTTGCCAAGGTTTTCTTCTCTGCCCCAGTGGCAGCTGATTTAAGTTTCAATATGTTTGTAGGACTCTTCTGAATTTTGAACCCAAAGCATCTACATTACCTTCCTGCACAGAATTTATAAACTACTAAACATTATAGTGGGGGCAACTAGGTGGTGCAGTGAATAAAGCACTGGCCCTGGATTCAGGAGTACCTGAGTTCAAATCCGGCCTCTGACACCTGACACTTACTAGCTGTGTGACCCTGGGCAAGTCATAGCCTCGCAAAAAAATAAAAAATAAAAAAAAAAACATTACAGTGTGCTTTGACATACTAATATATTTAAATCTCTTCAGACATAAATAATGAAAGATGGAAAGGGACAATAATTTTGTAAATAATTGCCAATATTTCTTTATTTTCACACTAAGATACTTACTGCCATTTTATATTCGCACAAAATCTACCACTTTTCATCAGAAACCACTGGAACTAATGTTTCTGAACATGGAGAGAGCAACTGGGCAGTTCTTCCTTTTAATGTACAGCACTTTAGCATAGTGCCTGGTACAAAGCAAGTGCTAGGTAAATATTAATTATTATTATTATTATTGTTAGAATTACTGACTTCAAAAATTTTCAAGTTTTCTCACTTATCTGCAATACCAGAAACATAACTTAAGCTCATAAATTGATGTCTTTTTCCATATATGTGTATTATGTCAACCTAATTTAGAAATGTCTAATAGATACAAATTCATTTTAATTAGTCCATCTTTGTGATGTGCATTCTGATGCAGAGAAGTTCTGCTCATATTCAGGAATAAAACAGCTCCAAAGAACTATTCATTAAATATTATTACCTTGAGAGATTTGATCCACCAACTCTTTCTCCATGCTCCTAGTGCATAATGGGATAGTGTTTAGCATGGTAATAGGAGCAGTGCTTGGACAGGGACTCAGTAAAAATCCGTTCAAGATTTGAAGCATAAGAGAAATCACCATAATCATCATCATGATCATCATGACATATTAAATTTGAGATGTCACTAGTGTCACTAAAATCTACTGAGTGGCTTTTCCTGTTTTAGTGGCCTTTTGCATGCAGTTTTGTCAGATCAGGGGAGAGACTGGAGTTGTATAAAGCTCTGGAAGTTAACTGTATAGAGCTGATAATTAAATTCATTGGAGCTGGTGATTATTACGTCATGTTGATAATTAAAGGGAAGATTCTGGAAATTCATATTAGAAAGTATAAACCAATGCAGAAGGAAGTGGGCAGAACCAGGAGAACAGTTAATACAATGATTCTTGAACCCAAGAAGGAAGCCACACTAGGTCTCTGTGGTAGGCACTGGTTGGATTGGAGAGAGAGGAAAGATAAAGAGGAGAGAAAAAAGAGGTTAGATCAAACTTCTGCCATCTGGCTTGGGTTGCGGCTCTGTAACCTCAGCTTAATTGGTACTAGAGGAAAGGAAGGGAGAACAACAGCAACTGCACTGGCAGAAATGAACCTCACTGTTCCCATGCCCTTCTGATGAATACAGTCTGCAGACTGCATTTTTAGAAGCTATTGCAACATGTTATATTTATACTAGACTTACATAAACATATATGATGTTATCAACATTAACAATATGCATACATGTATTTGTTTTGTTTTTACTTATACTCTTTAGTTCCTGGAGATCTTGAAAGACAAAATGTTCCAAACTTACTAATGTTGGAATCTTCCTGTCATATTCCTTTTTCCCGTCATCTTTCTCTTCATAACTCTAAGCATAATTTTTCTTTATTATTGTCTACTTAGATTCTATTAATTCTAAAATGATTTTATTGTTGTTGTTTTTTAGCATTGCCTACATTTTCCAATGTATCTTGGTCCTTCCTCCTCTCAGAAAACCATTCCTTACAAAAAAGAATAAAAATGAGAAAAAAATAAAGTCAGGCAAAACTAATCACAACAACAAACTTCTGGGAATTCATTATATATAGTTCTGGCCAGGTTCAGGAGAAATGATTCCTTTGGGTCCTTTTCAGTCCTAGAATTTAAATAAACAAATCAACATTCTCAACAACTAAGTGCTCGTCCTTCAAATATCAGTTGAATCTTATAATGCTTCACAGGTTGAACAGGTTTAATAACTGGCTTAACAACACTGGTTGTGTTGAATTATTAGATGTACAGACACAAAGTGAACAGGTTTATCTGGTTTAATGTAATGGAACTTTCCTTTGTCAGTTGAAACATATTCTATATATAATAAGGTAAGCAGATTTTGGTAAAAGAAAAAGTATTCTCTGATTTTCTGGAACTGAAGAAATTTTATCCCATACAGAATAGAATCTTAAAGATAGAAGCTACCTTGAAAGGATGCCTCCCTCCAGGGGTAACAAGAGGGAAGACCAACTGGATTTATAGGTTAATTCCATCAAATATTCAAGGGAAAGTTAATCCCAATATTACTTAAATTCTTTGTAAAAATTAGGAAAAATAATTGTAGAATTTTATTCTTTCTCCAATGGTATATTATATGAGTTTTGGGCAGAAAACCTTTTTTTCCAGGAATGATGGCCAAGATCAAGGTTTCACTCATTCTAGTCAGTCCGTGTGACTGTAATCTTTCATTGCTTCAGGTCTAAAATGTCCATACGTCTAATTTTTAACAGATAATCCTTTACTTGAGGTTTTAAATTATGTCCTTAAAATATGTTTGTTATTGAATCATTTCAGTTGTGTCCAACTATTCATCATCCCATTTGAGGCTTTCTTGGCAAAGATACTCTAGTGGTTTGGCATATTCTTTTCCAGCTAACTTTACAAGGAAGTAGGAGGGGAAGGGGTCAAAGAAAGAGGGTGTAATAAAAGGGAGGGCTGATAAAAGAAGGCAGTGGTCAGAAGCAAAACAGAGCAGGGATGGGATAGAAAGAGAGAGAGAATGATAAACAGAAGAAAATAAGATGGAGAGGAATCCACTGTGAATGTGAATGGGATGAACTCACTCATAAAACAGAAGCAGAAAGCAGAATAGAATAGAAACCAGAATCCAACCATATGTTGTTTACAAGAAACATAATTGAAACAGAGACACACACACGGAGGAAAAATTAAGGAGTGAAGCAGAATCTATTATGCTTCAGCCAAGGGAAAAAGGCATGAATTGCAATCATGACATCATACAAAGCAAAACAAAACTATACCCAATTAAAAGGGATGAACAGGAAAACCACATGTTGCTAAAAGGAACCATAGACCAAAGTAATATCAATATTTAACATATATGCACCAAATGGCATAGCATCCAAATTCTTAAAGGAAATGTTGAATGAATTATAGGAGGAATTAGGCAGTAATATTATTCTAGTGGGGGGACCTCAACTTTCCCCTCTCAGAGCTAGATAAATATAACTATAAACTAAATAAGAAAGAAGTTAAGGAGATGAATAGAATTTTTAAAATGTTAGATATGATATACCTCTGGAGAAAACTTAATGGAAATAGAAAGGAGTCTTTTCTTAGCATACCTTTATAGAAACTGACCATGTATTATGGCACAAAAATTCCAAAACCAAATGCAGAAAAGCAGAAAAATTAAATGTACCCTTTCCAGACCATAATGCAATAAAAATTACATCCAGTAAAAGCCCTTGGAAGCATAGATTAAAAATTAATTAGAAGTTAAGTAATCTAATCCTAAAGAATAAGAGGAGAGATTGTGGCAGGCAGACTAACCAGCAGGCCAAGGCAATAGTTCAGACACAAGATAATGAGGGACTGCACCAGGGAGCTTGCTCTATTAGAGGAGAGAAGGGGATGAATTCAAGAGATGTTATGGAGGAATAATCAACAAGCCTTACTTATATAGGGAATAAATGAATGAGTCAAGATTCAAAGCTAGGTACTTTGACTCCAAATCTAGCTCTCTTTCTACTGGACTAGTCCCAAATGGGTGTGATGTAACTTTTAAAATTCACATTTTGATTTTATTTCATAGCAAAGATACAAAGAGTCTAGAAATGCCTTCTCCCCCTGCCCCTGGCCAACCCCCCCCCCAACAAGCCACCACCAACAACCCATAATTGTACAGCAAATAGAGCAACCTAACTTAAAAAAATCAGTTCATTGATTTGTATAAATTTCTTCTGATTTCCATTTTCATCATTTGTGTAGGATCTCATTAGTTTGGCTAAACTTTTTGCAGTTCTATTTCATAGTTCAGGCCTGGCAATGTGAACTTAAGATAGAGATATGGGTGAGGAAAGAAACAGACTTTTAGACAATACGAACCATCAGATTTCTTAATAAAGCTACAAGTTTAGGACAACTTTATTGGAAAACAAATACATTGGATTGGAACCAATCAAAAAGATTGCTGCAAATCATAAACTTGGTGTTTTAATACATAAAAATATAAAAACATTCAGCATCTGCTGAAGTTACACAAATGAACAAACATATTTCTATCATGAAACATATAAACAATATACTTTATCAAAAAGGTAATATCTGACACTGAAAAAAATGGCTCAATGCTTTTCTTTCTGCAGAATGAAAAGTAGGACGTATATTGTTCTAAAGCCATTCTAAAATCTCTCAAGGATGTCACCTTGCTTGATTTGTAGCACTTTTTATACTAAAACTGTCAGCATCATAACTAAAAGTACAATTTTTTAAAATCTCATTAATTTGAAATGTAATGGAGGGGAGGATATAGTCTTCTGAGGCAAGCAGGAAAAATAAAGTTTAATAAGGCAAAGGGAGATCACCCAGAATGAAAAATTAAATTTTTCCTCCCTGAGAAGCCAATGTAATTAAACCTTCCTGTGTTAGGGTCTTCTCCACTTGTATTCCTCAGCTCTTCTTGAAAATCTTAGTGTTCATTCTTTCCCAATTATTTTCTTCTCTTTCCCTTTCTTTCACATCATATAAATTTCTAAGTTACAGCCAGCATGTTTTAGAATTAACTTTCCTAGGGCAGCTAGGTAGCACAGTGGATAAAGCACCAGCCCTGGATTCAGGAGGACTTGAGTTCAAATTCAGCCTCAGACACTTGGCACTTACTAGGTTTGTGACCCTGGGCAAGTCACTTAACCCTCATTGCCCCGCCAAAAAAAAAAAAATCATTTTCCTGACACTCCCAACCTACTTCGCAGAACATTATAGATAAAATTTATTATAAGGCATTCAATAGGAACCTTTTTCCTCTTTCTTTTTTGTGTGACATTCTCATAAGTACTATACCACTGTATTATAAGAAATGCTTGCTGACTGACTGAGGTTATCTGGAACTCCCATCTAAAATCTCTATGTATGCGATCTTATAAGAAGAAATCTATTTTTCTCTAAGATATGTTTGTATTTTTATTTCCTTTGAGGCCAGCCTCTAAAAAAAACTATTATGTGTTCCAGTGAAATCTTGACCCAGATATAAAAGATAACTTCCTTTTTTATTTTTAGGTCACTATCACTACAGAAACCTAAGGTAAAATGCCATTTTAAAAGCTTTGCAGTCCAAGAGAATTATTTTAACCACTAATACAATTAAAAGTCTCAATATAAAATTCTCACTCATTCTTTGCAAACTGCCAGCCAGCAGTAAATGTGAATGGATCGAGCCAGTACAAAGTGGATGTAAAGATATCTCTGAAATTCTTCCTTGCTGAAATGCTGTTTGCTCAAGAATTTAAAACAACAATAACAACCCAGTTTGGGGAGGAATTTTCTAGTTGCTTTGCCTTCTGAAGCTACCAGATACCTTTTCTAAACAGTTACTGGTTTTTAAATCTATCCTCAATTACTGCATATTCCTCCTTCTTAGTTTTATATTTTATGTGCTGGTGTGTTTCATAATGCTGGCTTTAAAAGGAGGATTGTAGAGGTTTTCCACCCTCTCCTTCTTTCCCCTATTTAATATTCCTTCACTTCATCGTGTCCCTCATCCATCCTTGACCTAAGTTCCTTCACTGTTAATGATTTGCTCCTCTATGAACTACTCTTAACACTGAAACACAAACACACGCGCACACACACACACACACACACACACACACACACACACACACACCTCATGACTGGAGGGACAGTGTGTCCAGCTTGGAAATCCTTTAAGGCAAACAGGCAGCTGGTCATGTGTGCAATCTTTCAGAGAGCTTCCCTGAGTGCTCAAAGTACCATGTGCTATTTCTTCTTAGAGTTCAGCACAAGAGTCTAGGACCAGGGGTTCCCTTGTGGAGAAAGAGTCATGACACTGTGCTGGCATGTGGTACCTGACACATCTCCAAAACTTTGTCTTTGCAGATGGGGCTTCTCCCATGATATCCCCTTTCCATCGAATGACACCATGCTTTTGTCTGAGGTATTTAATAGATTCTGGCATATTCCCATAGCTCTTAATTTTTTCTAGTTCAACCAGGATGATTTTGATTCCATCTTGGACAAGAGCATTATACATAGCTATTTGCTGTTCTGATGTGTTTCCCAGCCAGTTGTAATTTGATTGCTCTCCAGATAAGACAATAATAAGTCTTCTGCTTTTCAGAATGTTTTCATTGGTCACCATGATAGCATCTGAAAAATACAAAGTGTGACATGGTGTACAAAGTTTCAAGTCATCATCCTTCTAACCTCTTTTCCTGCTTATACACTCTCCCTTTTGGATCAGTGGCTCTTTCTAATTTGACTACGCCATTCCCTTCATCAAAAACCTTTAGTGTCTAGAAGACAAGTAATCAATCAATAAACATTTATTGAGTGCCTAGCATGTGCCAGGCAGCGTACTATGCATTGGGATACAAAAAGAGACAAAAAACAGACCCCTGTGAAATAACTTAGATGACAAAATGCAAACTCAAAACTCCTCCATTATCTGCCCCCATAGAATGCAAATTCCTTCATTTCTGTCTTTGTATATTTGTAAACCCAGTGCCTAAATACAGTGATTGGTTTAAGTGACTTAATCACTTAAAAACTGTTTGTAGACTGACTGATTGATCTGACTCCTATCTTATTGAGCATTACTTCCCCTTACAATTTTAGCCAAAATGGACTATTAGATATTTTCCACTTTATGCAGTCATTTTCTGACTTTGCATAGCCATATCATTCAGCATGCCTAGAATATACTCTTTTGTAAAAATCCTTTTCATCTGTCGGGGCTCAGTTCAGGTGCTATTTCTTTCATGAAGCCTTCTCCCCATCCTCCCAACCTAAAGAATAAAAGCTTCTTCCAGCACTCTATCTGGATATCCTAAAAAATCATAATTGAAAGAATCTTCCTGTGAAGACATCTTGTCCAATCCATACTGGACAAGAGACCATCTAATCTTTGTTTGAAGGCATTTAATGAGGGGGAATCTTATATTCTCTAATGCAGAACATTCCGCTTTGGGATAGCTTCAATTATTGGTTTGTTTGGGTTTTTTTTTTTCCTTCCAGCATAAATCTGCCTCTCTGTAACATCCACTCATTGCTCCTAATTCTTCCCTCGGAGGTCAAACAGAATAATTCTAATTTCTCTTTGTAACCCTTTAAAGTGCTTTGCACTTTAAAATGCTTCTTTTTTTTTTTTAGTGAGGCAATTGGGGTTAAGTGACTTGCCCAGGGTCACACAGCTAGTAAGTGTTAAGTGTCTGAGGCCGGATTTGAACTCAGGTCCTCCTGAATCCAGGGCCGGTGTTCTATCCACTGAGCCATCTAGCTGCCCCTAAAATGCTTTTAAAATTTAACTTAATAGCATCTCTCTGACTACCTGAAGGGAGCAATAATGTCCCCATTAAGTTTTTTCTTCCTCAATCTAAACATCTTGAGAAAAATTATCATTTCTTTCACATATTAGCTAATTATTTAAATTGGAGAGACCCTGGCTCTCTTTTCCTATCCTATTGCCTTGTCCAATCTCTCAATGACAGGGCTTATAGAAGATAGGATTAATATTCTCCTTATTCTGGGTATTGATACTCTACCCAAATAGCTCAAGCTTGGGTGGCGGATACAGATTCTTTGTCTAGATTGCCCAAGGCTGGGAGTGGTCTGGGTATAGGGATAGTCTCTCTCTGTCCAAGAGTGACATGATATCACTTTCAGCCCCTCATTGTTAATTGTTAACCAATCAGAGTTGATTGCCACCATCAGGAATACCCCTCTTTCAAGGGCATGTTAGTTAACCCACTGCCATGATAGTCTTTGGCATTCAAGAGAGCCACTTACCTCCTTTTGTTAATAAACATTCTGGCACAATTAGTAAAATGGTCAAATACCCATCTCTCAAACTTTTTAAATGTCACAATCTCCAGTCTGATCCTCATATAGCCCAGATAGATAGATAGATAGATAGATTGATTGACTGATTGATTGATTGATTGATTAAGGTCTTCTATCATCTTAGTAACACTCTTCTGGACACTATAGAGCTTAGCTATATCCCTCCTAAACTATGGCACTCATAACTAAGCATAACCCTCTAGCTGTGGTCTCACTATGGCAGTAGAGCAAAACACTGTAAGACTAGCATTTCCTACTCTGGATACTATGCTTCTCTTATGGGAGCCTTGGGTAATATTTTATTTCAAGGTTGTCATAAAGTTCAGTCAAATCGTATTGAGCTTGAAGACCTCCAAAAACTCTAGAACATTTTTAACAAATAACAATGCCTCATTCATCTTGTACTTGTCCCATTGCTCCTCATTACAAGAACTAGGATGAGATTTTTTTTGAAAGTTCCAAATTTCCACTGTGTAGGTCATGAAAGATGGTGAATAGAATTCATTTCTTTATAGCTTAATGATCATTCTTGAGGAAATACTGAACCTGAAGAGTATTCTACTTCCATGTTCATGAACTCTGAAATTCCTTTATCTGATCATAATCTTCTGTCATTCTATCTTCCTTTTCATTGTGACTTCCAATCCCTTCACCCTATAGTGCTTCTCCAGGCTATCACACTCCTCCCTTCACTATCTTGACCTTTTGGTGAACCAGTTCAGTTCTACACTATTCTCTGTACTTGTCCCCTTCCCTCGGTCCTATCTTTAATCAAGCCTTGCCAACCCCCAAATTCCGATTACTCTCACAATCCACAACCTTCATTCACTATTATTCATATGCTGCTGAGAAAGCTATATAAAGCCATAGAAACCATGCTGGTTGAACCCATCACAAATTTGTTACATAATCTCAACTGGGTTGGTTCAAGACACCTCCCTAATTGATTTGCTCTCCCACAAACCAAAGAGGCTATTCCAAACTCTTCTTAAGGCTCCCATCCCACCACCACACTCCGTGCTCCCACTTTAAAGGGAAAATATTGAGGCCATTCACTGTGCTTTTCACCCCTCGACATCTTACATCTCTCAGACATCTTTGCCCACTATATCTTCCTCAACTTCAGAAGAGGTGAGCCTCCTCATTGCCAAGGCCCTTTACATGTACCCTTGATCCCATCTCTTTCGGTCTTCTCCAGCAGATTTTCCACTCTATTACCCCCCATTCTCTTACTAATCCACAGTCTCTTCCTGGCTGCTTCTTTGCTGCTTACAAATATGACTATATCTCTCTTATCCTTACTTGATCCTACTGTTCCTGTTAGGTATCATTCTTCTTCACTTCCTGGCTAAACTCATTGAGAAAGCTCTCTACAGGGGGTAGCTAGGTGGCAAAGTGGATTCAGCCCTAGATTCAGGAGGACCTGAGTTCAAATATGACCTAAAACACTTGACACTTACTAACTGTGTGACCCTGGGAAAGTCACTTAACCCTCATTACCCCATGAAAGAAAGAAAGAAAGAAAGAAAGAAAGAAAGAAAGAAAGGAAGGAAGGAAGGAAGGAAGGAAGGAAGGAAGGAAGGAAGGAAGGAAGGAAGGAAGGAAGAAAGGAAGAAAGAAAGAAAGAAAGAAAGAAAGAAAGAAAGAAAGAAAGAAAGAAAGAAAGAAAGAAAGATGTCTACATTAGGTGACTACATTTGCTCTTCTATCTCTCCATTCTACATACCCTCTGCAATGTGGTTTCTGACCTCACCATTTGACTGAATCAACTCTTTCACCAAAGTCACCAATGATCTCTTAGTTGACAAATCTAATAGCTTTTTCTCAATCCTCTACACAGATTTTGACACTTGAGCACCAACTTCTTTTGGATACTCTTCCTCTTTAGATTTTTATGTCACATACTCTCCTAATTCTCTTCCTATCTGTTTGACTGGTCCTTCTTAGTTTCCGTTGTTGTTGTTGTTCATTTGTTTTTAGTCATGACCAACCCTTTGTGACCTCATTTGGGGTTTTCTTGGCAAAGATACTAGAGTAGTTTGTCATTTTCTTCTCCAGATCACTTTACAGATGAGAAAACTGAGGCCAACAGGGTTAAGTGACTTGCCTAGGGTCACACAGCTAATAAGTGTCTGAGGCCAGATTTGAATTTAGGAAGATGAGTCTTCCTGACTCCAGGTCTGGCACTCTATTCACTGTGCCACCAATTAATTCTTATTCCAGGTCTTGCCAACTACTGTGTGTTCCCTAAGACTCTGGTTCCCCCCCCTCTCAACTTCTTGCATATTATCTCCATTGGTTATCTCATCAGCTCCCAGGGGTTCAATTATCTTCTCTATTCAGATGATTCCCAAATCTCTATATTGAGTTCTAATCTCTCTCCTAAGCCTCAGTCTCAAATTTCTAACTGTGTCTTGGACACATTAAACTTGATTTTCTGTACACATGTCAAACATAAAACGTCCAAAACAGAACTCAGTATCTTTTCCCCAAAACCCTCCACCCTTCCTCACTTCCCTGTTACTATTAAGATAACCACTATCATGTCAGTTACTCAGGCTCACAATCTGTGTCATCCTTGACTTCTCTTGAACTTAGTCCATTAGTCCACAAATCCCATCTGTTGCCAAGTATTTTCATACCTTTCTTTACAACATCTCTCACTTCTTCCCCTTCTCTACACTCACATAGTTGGTAAAACTCTTATCATGTCCTGCCTGGACTTTATGGTTAGTCTCCTTGCCTTAAGCTTCTACTTATTTCAATTCATTCTGTACTCAGTTATCAAAGTGATTTTCCTAAAATGCATGTGTGGCCATGTAACAACCCATTCCTCATTCAATAAACCTCTGGTTCCCTATTATCTCCAGGATCAAATATAAAATATTATTTTTGGAATTAAAAGGCTTTCACAACTGGGTCACTTCCTACATATCCAAGCTTCTTATACTTTACTACCCTCCACATATTTTATGATCCAGCATGTAAGTCTTTCCAGGTTTTTGTGAGAGCATCCTGCTCATCATTTCACAGTTACTATTTCTGAGTTTCCCCCAACCCTACTCCCTCCCCAAGTCATTTATTCTCTATCTCCTTTCACCCTTTCCTTCTTCAAAGGTGAATGCTTCTGACTGCCCCCTCCCCTAATTTGCCCTCCCTTCTATCACCTCCCCCCCCCCATTCCCCTTCCCCTCTCCTACTTTACTTCAGGGTTAAGATAGATTACTATACCCAATTGAGTATGTATGTTATTCCCTCTTTGAGCCAATTCTGATGAGAGTAAGGTTCACTCACTCCCCAGCACCTCCCCCATCTTCCCCTCTATGGTATAAGCTTTTTCTTGCTTCTTTTATGTGAGATACTTTACCCTATTCCACTTCTCCCTTTTTTCCCTTTCCTCTCTCACTCCTTAATTTTTTAAGATATCATCCCTTCGTATTCAACTCACACCTGTGCTCTCTGTCTAAATATAATCCATCTACCTGCCCTAATAATGAGAAAGTTCTTATGAGTTACAAGTATCATCTTCCCATGTAGGAATGTAAACAGTTTAAACTTTTTAATATCCCTTATGGATTGTTTTTCCTGTTTACATTTTTATGCTTCTCTGGAGTCTTGTATTTGAAAGTCAAATTTTCTATTCAGCTCAGGTCAAGCATGCCTGAAAGTTCTCTCTTTCAATGAATTGCCATTTTCCCCCCTGAAGGATTATACTCAGTTTTGCTAGGTAGGTATTCTTGGTTGTAATCCCAGTTCCTTTGCCCTCCAGAATATCATATTCCAAGCTTTCCAAACCCTTAATGTAGAAGCTGCTGTGGCTCCACAATAATTGAATTGTTTCTTTCTGGATGCTTGCAATATTTTCTCCTTGACCTGAGAACTTTCCAATTAGGCTATAATATTCCTGGGAGCTTTCATTTTAGGATATCTTTCAGGAAGTAATCAGTGGATTATTTCAATTTCTATTTTACCTTCTGGTTCTAGAATATTGGGGCAATTTTATTTCTTGGAAGATGATGTCTAGGCTCTTTTTTTGATCATGGATTTCAGGTAGTCCAATAATTTCCAAATTATGTCTTCTGGATCTATTTTCCAAGTCAGTTGTTTTTCCAATGAGATATTTCATGTTGCCTTCTGTTTTTTATTCTTTGGATTTTGCTTTATTGTTTCTTGATTTCTCATAAAATCATTAGCTTCCATTTGCTCAATCCTATTTTTTTTTTGTTTTTGTGGGGCAATGAGGGTTAAGTGACTTGCCCAGGGTCACACAGCTAGTACATGTCAAGTGTCTGAGGCCAGATTTGAACTCAGGTCCTCCTGAATCCAGGGCTGGTGCTTTATCCACTGCACCATCTAGCTGCCCCCTCAATCCTAATTTTTAAGGAGTTATTTTCTTCAAAGAGCTTTTGTGCCTCCTTTTCCATTTGGCCAATTTGGCTTTTCAAGGCATTCTTTTCCTCATTGGCTTTTTGTACCTCTTTACCATTTGGCCTAGTCCAGTTTTTAAGGTGTTATTTTCTTCAGCATATTTTTGTGTCTCCTTTACCAAGCAGTTGACTTTTTTCCCCATGATTTTCTCATTTCTCTTTCCAGTTTTCCCTCTCTTCTCTTACTTTATTTTCAAAGTCCTTTTTGAACCCTTCTACAGCCTGAAACCAATTCATATTTTTCTTGGAAGCTTTGGATCTAGAAGCTTTGACTTTGTTTTCTTCATCTAAGGGTGTATTTTGATTTTCCTTGTCATCATAGAAACTTTCTAGGGTCAGCATTTTTTTCTGTTTGCTCATTTTTCCAGCTAATTTCTTGACTTTTAACTCTTTGTTAAAGTGGGGCACTGCTTCCAGGGTGGAAGGTACACTGCTTCCAAGCATGGGGGTGGGTGGGTGGTGCAGCTGTTTTTAGAGATACTTCTAGGTATTTGTAAGTTTTTAGTTCTTCCAAGGTGGTTTGATTTAAGTAGAGGTATGTTTACTACTCTCCTGGTCTGTTCTCTGGTCTGCAAGCAACCACAGGCCTGCCTTTCTGCCCTAGAACTATGAACACAATCCCATTCCACTGTAGCTGCAAGCTCTGGTGTGCTTGTGTTCCTCCCTTGCTTGGGACCTCCACACAAGCCTGTTGCCCAGATTTAAGTATGGGCAAAACAACAGAGTCCTGCCTCAGTGCTAGCAAAGAGATTCCTGTAATCTCCTCCTTGCCAATTTTTCTACCCCTTTACCATCTGTGAGCTGAATTCCAGCAGCAGTTGCTGCCACTGCTGAATCAGAGGCTCTCAAGGCCTACTCCTGGTTTGCTATAGCTGGGGCTGAGTCTGTGCTGGCATGGCCTGTGCTGGGCTGTGCTCCACTCTCACACAGGTAAAAGAGATCTTTCTCTTTCTGAGTTGTCTTTGGCTGGAAAATTATTTCACCCTGTCTTTTTGTAGGTTCTGTTGCTCCTTATGGCATTATTTGAAGATATTTGGAGGGGTCTTGGGGAGAGCTCAGGCAAGTCACTGCCTTTCCTCCACCATCTAAGTGTTTTATAAATCTTAAAGCACCTTATAAATTGTAGGTAGCTAAACATATTAGTAGTGGTGGTGGTGGTGGTGGTGGCAGTTAGGATGTGCAAAGAATAAAGCGATGGGCCTAGAGTGAGGAAAACTCCTTTTTGTGAATTCAAATCTGGCCTCAGAAATTTATTAGTTGTGTGACCCTGGTCAAGTCACTCAACCTTGATTGCCTTATTTTCCTCATGAACTGGAGAAGGAAATGACAAACCACTCTAGTATCTTCACCAAGAAAACCCCAAATGGGGTCATGGACACAGCTGAAAAATTACTCAGCAACAAGTAATAGTAATAATAGTAGTAATTGTTCTAAATCTATCATCCTATGAAATATAAAATATTACATATGTTATTAGAAAGTTCTTTCCCCCATTTTAAACATACCTTCTCCAACAAGGTCATCCCTTCCATAGATGAACAGATTATATCCGCATTGATTTTCTAAGACTTCAGGCAAGATTTTAAAGACAAAGATGTCTGAGATGTAAGTGGACCCTTCTTCAAAATTTTTTGGATATAATATATACGCATCATAGACTTTTCCATCTGAAGCTAAAGGATGAAATATAATGTACTTAGCATTCAAAAAGTTGGATCTGACAAAGCAGAGATCACAAATTTTTATTTCCAAATTAAAATTGATAGTTTTTTGGCACCAGAATGTGAATAAAAGAACAACCTCTAAAAAATGTCTCTAATTATTCAAATGTCATTAAGTTTTCTTATTGACAAGTTGATGGCTCAGTTGTAATAGTTGAAAAAATAGTCTTTATCTTCTTAGCATAGAAATGCACTTTGGAAATATAGTGTCCCTATTTCTTTGGAAATAGTCAAACCACCAACTTGGAGGCCTGATTTTCCCACAGTAGCCCCTGTGGGGCCAAAAGGGAAATTCAGAAAACTTTCTATGTTAAGTGACATGATTATTTTTGTAATACTGCATTTAGGGGCAGCTAGGTGGTGAAGTGGATAGAGCACTGGCCCTGGACTCAGGAGGACCTAAGTTCAAATCCGGTCTCAGACACTTAACACTTACTAGCTGTGTGACCCTGGGCAAGTCACTTAACCCCAATTACCTCACCAAAAATAATTAATTAAATAAATGAATGAATGAATGAATGATACTGCATTTAACATGATGCACATAGATATTATGGTCATTCTGGCCAAAATCACTGACCTAGAGCTTTAAAAATAAATAAAATAAAGAAAATTTGCCAAAGTGTTCTGTCGTGGAGAATGTTTAGAATACATAAACAATGTATATTTTTCTTTTAAAAATTCATTAGTTTCTTATAATAAAAAGTGTCAGTAGAAGAAAATATGCATGCATCAACCCTCCTCTCCTTCAAGTGTAAACACTGTGATGCAATTAACTTGAGATCTAAAATAAATTCAATTTTGGGACCCCTTAGCAAAGTTTCTATAACAGGTACAAGCTTGTGATTTCCTATTCATTGCCTCTCCCAAATGTCTCACCCATAAATTCCACCATCCTCTCCTTTAAGTAGACTGGTGAGTGATTAGTTGTTGTTTTTTCCTCTGTGATGCTAAACAAACAGAATTCATCTGGGATGCCCCCAGACCTGTTCATTTCTTCCTCTGGAAGGCAGATGGCAGCACAGAGATCATGAAGAACTATTAAAAATAGCCACCACACCCCTACCCCAACAAAGCACTTTTAAAATGGAGAAAATTCCAATTACCAAGCTTAAAATATTTTTTACCAATTTGATTTATATTCTATGGACAAAATGACCTAACTTAATACTTAAGATATTCTTATCTGTAAGTCTATTAAACATGGACCACAACTGACTTTACCAACTAAAAAACAAAACAAACAACAAGGGCAACAACAAAAACCTGACAGTCACCTCCTTGTCTGATTTACTAATATTCAAAAGATGATATTGATCATTTAAAAACCATAATTTACCTTTTTTCAGGAAATAAGGATGGCAAGAATCCCTATACAAAAGCACAATTTCAACCTTGAAGAATTTGTAGAGAAATATAGAGAATGCAACCATTAATGCCAAAGCGCTGAATCCTCCAATCAGGTACATTCTGGAATCTGAGACTACCTCAGACAAGGAAGTAAATGCAAATATTAAACCTGAGATAATCATACTTTAAGCACACAATCATCAACAACATCTGAATGAAGCAGAGTTTTTAGGTTTAATTTCTCTGGTTTCTTATAAAATCAAGTCTCTTGTTCCTATTATGTAATAACTACCAATGCTTCTATCCATAATTCTCCACTAAAGACCATCTGTTAATTCATAAAAAGGTTTTGATCTGCATCAGTGAATGGAGTTTGCATACCAAAGAAATTACAGATTTTAAAGTATTTAACTAAAACATAAATCTATCTTGCTAGTAGTAGATGATCTTTATGAATTGCTGTGTCCAAAAAAACCTCTCACCTGGTAGCCAACCTTCAGGTGATGAGTTTGTCTACATTTAGCAAGCCTGTCCTCAGATAAGTGATGCATAAGCTGTTTCTGGGTCCATGCTTAAAGACTTTGCACCAGAATGGTACCTTCTAGAGCTTATGCTGTGATGACATAGCCTTTAAGAACCCAAGGTCACTTTCAGACCATGATAAAACATTATACTGAAGTTTTAGCAAGGGGGAAGAAAACTTATCTAGTTGAAATATAGCTTTAATTCAGGTACCAGCTTTACCAGCTGTCATTATTGTTAATTAATAACAACACTGCTCATCCTGGTAGTCAAATACAGTCTTTTAAATGATTCTAGCTGACTGATTTACTCTTTTCTTTCACCTAGGAAGAAGGATGAGTGTATAGATATGGAGAAGTTGTACACAGTCTGGCCCTTATAAAAGGCTTCTTTCTCTTGATATTTTCCTGGTACCTGCTCTAAAAACTTTTTTTTTGCCCTCCTCAGTTTCTACCACTATTACACATAATACAAGAAAATTAATGAAACATTCATTTTGATGAGATCAATTGGAGTCCAACTTCAGAAACAAATTCTTCACTAAAATAACAAGTGAACCACAATCATCACAGGTACATTTAGAAAAATAGACAAAAGCTGTCTTTTTGAATTATTTCAAAGTCCCAGATAACCTGTCACTGAAATATGTAAACTTCACTATTCTCCTTTTTAAGTGAAGGGCTTAGCACAATACAATGTAATTATAGTTCAGATAAACAACCAAATTGCTTACCTGGTGGTCTCAAGGCAATATATGTTGTAACTATACCAGCATCATTGATAACCCAGCATAAAAATGGGTACAAATAATGCCTACTTTCCACTTTTAAAATGACCAGCCTGGAAACCCTTGTAACAATGTCCGTATTGTTTAAATTCAAAGCTCTAGTCAAGGAAGAAAGAAAAAATAAGGCTATTTACGAAAACTTTGACACAAATAATCTCAATTTATTTGGTTTCTTTCTTTTTCATTAAAATAAATTGCTGCATATGCAATGACAAAGTCTTCATGCTATTATCTATGTTGTCAAATTGTGATTTCTCATCCCTAGTTTTATTTCAGCACAAGCTTGAGAGATATGATAGAGGGTTTTTCCATATGGGGCAGGAGGATGAGACTACATAACTTCTAAGGTCCTTTCCAACTTAAAAACACTGACAAATGCCTTAAAAACAACACAACTTTGTTTAGGTCATACAAAACAGTGTTGTAGGTTTCATGCCATACCGGGACAACAAAGCCTTCTAAAAGGGTCCATATCAGTGCTAAGTCCTACATGGTAAGACCACGGAGAAGGAATTAGTGACAGAAGGAATATAGAAGGCTAGTAGAGAGATATTAGAAAACAGAGAATATGAGGAAACTGAAGAAGCTATAGAAAAAAAAAACAGTATTTTGATTAGGAAAAATTAGGAATGCCATAAAGGTTTTGAAAGCTGGGGAGTAGAAGATGAGGAACAGAGATCAAAGAAGGGATGACATGAAAGTTTCTTTTGAACATTTACTTGGGTGGGATGCCAAGCATAACAAAAAATTAATTCAGAGAGATTTCTATAAGAAACTGACTCCAAGGAAAGCTGGCAAGTTCATATAAATTGAAATAGAATTAGTTCAACCTGCTATGAATGGATGAGGCCCCCAAACTCTTTGCTTTCTCAGTGAAGAAGGGAATGAAATGGAATAATCCTGATTGAAGGCGGGGGGGGGGGGGAAGCCCAAAGAAAAGAACTGGGGAATTAAATTGGAGATGAACAGTTAAAGTCCAATTTATTGTGCCAAAATAAAAGTGAAGATTTTTTAAATCAAGATTGTAGTTAGGATTTTCTACACACAAATACAGTCAGGCACTTGGATCTTTACACAATATAGTAACCAGTAGTTATACTGTATGAGCACTTAGAGAATGAACTGTGGGCACTAAGGAGAACTCAGTCCAATAGGGCAAGGGAATAGGAAAAGCTGTAGATCTAAATATCCAATTTTTATAAAAGTAACAATAATATCTCTCAATTATTAATTATTTTACAGTTTACATAGAATTTTACCTACATTCACCCTATGAAATAAGATATGTGTCATTATTGTTGCTCCATTGTGTCAGACTCTTCGTGACTCCCTTTAAGATTTTCTTGGCAAAGAAGATAGAGTGGATTGACATTTCCTTCTCCAGCTCATTTTACAAAATGAAAAAAGTGAGGCAAACAGGGTTAAGCGACTTGAGCATGGTCACACAGCTAGTCTGAGGCCATATTTGAGCTCAGAAAGATGTCTTCCTGACTACAGGCTTGCATTCTATCCATTGTGCCACCTAGCTGCCCAGTTCTAGCATGCCCCTGCATAAATGTCTTTACATTTTAACTACAATAGAGCCTTGAAAACTGGGAGTTTCAGAATACCCTAAAACCTGATGAGGATGATCTTACCTGGTGAGTCTAAGGCTAATATTTAGAGACTCCCTTCATTCCCTATCAAGAAGTTGGTTTTTGTTCTTCATCCTCAAAGAGGACCATAACATTGGGGTGATGTCATGACTTGCACTGAATTGGATTTAAGTGAGGGAGGGCTGTGCAGTCACAAACCTCACTCTCTTCTCCAGAGCCATCCATCAAGAGAACTGGAGATGACCCTTGATGTTTAAGGCAACTGGGATTAAGTGACTTGCCCAGGGTCACAAAAATAGCAAGTATCTGAGGTAAGATTTGAACTCAGGTCCTCCTGACTCAGGTCCTGACTCAGGACCAGTGAGTGCTCTATCCACCTAACAGCCCCAAGAAAGGCAGCATAATCTAGCAGAAAGAGCACTCATGTTGGAATGGGAGATGGGAACTCTACCACCCAACTTTATGAATTTGGATAAGTAACTTCATTTCTCAGTTCTCCATTTTTGTTTTCTTTTTTTTCTATAAAATTAGAAGATGATTGACAAACTTTTATTTTTTATTTTAATGCTCTTTAATTATAATTTAAGATGCTAAAAATAAGGAATTTTGACCATTTCTTAGACTAGTGAAAATTATATTGCTGGTTTAACAAAATAGCAACAGGATTTTTAAAAAAATGAACAATTTCTCTTCCTCTATATTCACATAATGACCAAATACTTACGGAAGTTCAGACAATGTAATATTAGGTTCATAGGAAGCAAATGATCCATTCCAAGTCCAATATTGAAGGTCATTCTTTTGACCTGTGAAGTTGCAGTCCAAAAGCAATTGAGATCCTGTTAAAAAACAACAACATTCAAAAACTCTATGGTGACAAATATAACAAAAAAGGAAAATATTGGATGTTGGAGGGGATGTGGGAAAACTGGGACACTAATCCACTGTTAGTGGAGTGAAACTATCCAACCACTCTGGAGAGCAACTTGGAACTGTGCCCAAAAGGCATGTTAAAAAAACAAAAAACTTCCAAATGTCCTCTAATACACTGATGTGAGAGGGAAATACATGCATTTTATAAACAGAAAACCAAATGCTGACAATACTTACCAAGTTTCACTTCCTTTGTTGTGTTTTTTGGAGTTAGAATCACTGGCATAATTTTCTTTCCTTTATCTAAGAAAATAAAATAAAATAAAGGTTATTTTTCAAAGTGATTTCTAAGGAGTTTCAAAGGATTATCTATCTCAAAAAACTGGCTAGATCACATCTGGGCAAATGATCATTCAAGTCTCCAGGCAAGGCAAGGTAGTTAACATGGGGTTAGATGTATGGAGGAAGTAGCAAATCTGCCTGTACATGCCTACGCCAAGATCACACCCTAAACCCCAAAGCCACTGGTATTCTCAGGGGTTGGCCTTCCTAATACTACAGAATTCATGGACAAGACAACTTTAATAAGCAGAATTAATGTGTCAGGTAGTGACAGACTAAGACACTTTTTTTTCAAGACCTCTAGCTCTACAGTTTCTCTTAAGGGGACTGTAATTGTATGAAAAGACAAGGGTGGGGACAGAGAGGAAAAGAATAAATAAAGCATTTCCTTGGATGGAGAAGATAAGAGTAAAGGTTTCTTAGGGCAAAGTAGGGCTTGAGCCCCCTGGAAAACTATGACTTGAATCCGAAGCAGAGAAGGGAGTGAGATAAACCAACTTGAAGCTGGGAAGATGGTGTGTCAATATCTTACATAAAAAATAAAGATGAAAGGATGATTCAAACCAGCCACTTCCTTCAAAACTTGGCTTTGCCTGGAACTTGTAGTTCTGGTTATTATACTGTCCCAAAGAAGATAAAATTGAGGTTGAAGTTTAGATTGAATGACTTTGTCTCTCTAACACATGAGATTAAGCTTTATTTCCCTTAAACCTCAGGAAGCAGAAGCTACAGTGCTTTGGGGTACATTGTCCCCTTTAAGAGCACCCAGATATCAAGGGTACTCTGTTCCCCTGGAATATGGTTAATTTTATTCCATGTGTTCCTAAGGTAGCAATGGTCAATTAGGTACTAAGCATCAGACAATGGAAAATAAAGGAAGAAGAATGATTGGTTGTGTAACTGTGGATATGCCATGTCACCCTCCTTAAATATCATATTTAATATCATCTGGACTATGGGACAACAAAACTAGTCCATCCCTAAGGTACTTTTCAAAGTTCTTAGATTTTTTGACACTTACCCATAATATTTAGCTGTATTACCCGAGAAATGTTATAATGCTTCCCCATATAGCCATAGGATATAAGGCAAGTATAGTGCCCCTCATCTTCTTTCTGTACATTATCTAGGTAGAGATTATCTTTTAGTCCATTAAATTTTGTATTGCCAAGGAGAGGTTTGCAATCCTAGATGAAAAAAAAGTCCCTTTAAATATTGAGAAAAATAAAACTACACATATATGTGTATACATGCACACATGCACATAATACACATATGTACATATACATTCACCTACATACATACATATATGTATACACAATATACATTTGTGTACATACACACACACACACACCACAGGAGTAACTTTAATCCCTGATCTCTCCTCTCCCTCCCCCTTATTGTCACCTTCTAGTATATACTGAATTTCCAGAAAATAAGATTTGTATACCTTTGGAACTTACAGGTAAAGTGGGAAAGAATTTCTTTACAATTTTATTTATTTAATTCCTAGCCACCTTAGTGACTATAATGTTAATAGCTCCTTTCTTAATGCTACTTCCTTTCTTATTTTTCTTAACCTGTATTTCTTATCTTCCAAAAATCCAATCTTAACTTCCAACAAGCATGTCAATGTAGTGAACATTAATAGCTCTCAAAGAAACTCAACATGTATCTAGGCTTTAGTTGCCCCAGTCTGTGCTGTTAAATTAAATGTAGAGGGAAGCAAGTAAATTCAAGGACAC
Organism: Dromiciops gliroides; assembly: GCF_019393635.1. Classification (NCBI taxonomy): domain Eukaryota; kingdom Metazoa; phylum Chordata; class Mammalia; order Microbiotheria; family Microbiotheriidae; genus Dromiciops; species Dromiciops gliroides. The sequence continues at coordinate 189,024,709 of NC_057863.1, forward strand.
CATTTCATTCAAAGTAAGCAATACATAAGCAAATAATCCCCTAATGTCAATTTATAATATCTTTCCCCCCATAATTTATCTTTCTCTCAATTTTAAAAACATATGGAAAAGAAAAACAAATTATGGCCCCATGAGCAAAAGTTAAAATACTTTTGCACAATTCCCAACTTTTATAGAGTTTTGTGCCCCCATTTAATTTGAGTTTTTATAGAGATTTCCTCAGAAGTGTCATCCCACAGCATAATAATACAATATATAACTTGAAAATTTACCACTTTGTCTATTTTCAAATTTTCACAAAATTATTCAATTTATTGGGGGGAAGGGTAGGGAAGAAATAATACTATTTTTAAGAAAGAAAATACCTTAAACCACCGAACTTTAGGTAGATTATAATTTTCATCTTTAAAAATATCCAAATGGGGACACACAAGGTAACCACCAGATCCTAGAAGTAATTTTTGTTGATATTCAGATAGCTTATCATAACACGTTCCAGGATGTTTCTTCAAAATTTCTACCTTGAGTTTCTTTTTGTGGCAGTGGGTAGAATTTCTACAATGAAAATAAAATGGTTAGATCCAACCCTTTTACAAATTTTATTCTCTTTCCCCCAATTTACTATGGGTATGTACCATCAGCCCCACCAGTAAACTTGGGCTAGCAAGGTCCTGCCCCAGGCATGAGAGTGAGGGAGTCTTGTGCTTTGGGCGACCTTACAAGACATCACCACAAAGAACTTGTGAGATGTCATGTTTTCCTGGAATATCTGAAAAATAGTCTTATGATTTAGGTCGTATGGGGATTCAATCTTTAATGATCACTTACTGTGATGCTAGGAATTCCATGAGTTCTTACTGTAGCCCATACATGTTTAATCAGGTATCAATGTGTAGCTGACATTTACTGATACTGAACTTTTTGTGTATAAAGGGAGAATTTCTAGTAAAGGTACCATGAAGTGAAAAATTTGAATACCTTTGAAGAAAGTATACTTTAAATTTAATATAATTATCACAACATAATTATATTATAAAATATTATAATACCATAATTATATTACAATTATTCTAACATAATTTAATTTTACTTTGTAAAAAGTATTCTTTTAAAGATCCAACCATTCTGGAGAGCAATTCGGAACTATGCCTAAAGGGCTATAGAACTGTGTATACCCTTTGAACTAGCAATACCACTGCTAGGTTTATGTCCCAAAGATATCCCCAGAAATTTGGAGAAAAAGACCTATTTGTACAGAAATATTTATAGCAGCTCTTTTTGAGGTGGCTAAGAATTGGAAATCAAAGGAATGTCCATCAACTGAGGAATGGCTAAACAAGCTGTGCTATATGATGCTGATGGAACATTATTGTGCTATAAGAAATAACAAGGCCTAGAAAGACTTGTATGAACTGAAGTGAGCAGAACCAAGAGAACATTGTGAACAGAGACAGAAATATTGTTTGTTGAAGAACTGTGAATGACAACTATTCTCAACAATACAATGACCAAATCAATCTGAAAAGACTATTGATGAAACATACTATCCACCTCCAAAGAAAGAAGTGATATTGATTGAACACAGACTAAAGCATGCTATTTTTCACTTTCTTTCATTTTTTTCTTTTATTAAAGTTTTCTTGTACAAAATGACTAATATGGTAATGTTTTACAAAATCGTACATGTAGAACCCATATCTGATTGCTGACCACCTCAGAGAGTGGGGAGGGGAGGGAGGGAAGGAGGGATAAAAATTGGAACTCAAAACTATAAATATAAATGTTTATTATTTAAAAAAAATAAAGCCACTCATTTCCCCAAGGGAATATAAAGGTCAAGAAGCCTCCAGGAGGGGTCTTTGGTTTACCAGAGAAAGCCAAATGACCACCCTTTTATTAATTATTCACTAGCCATAATTTATTAAAGTGATTAATTATAGGAAAAAAATTAAAAATATTCTTTTAACTAATTTTAAGTTTACTTTAATTTACAACAGAGTAGAGTGCTGGGCTTGGAATCAGGAAAATTCATCTTCCTGAGTTCAAATCTGGCCTAAAGCACTCACTAGCTGTGTGACCCTGGACAAGTCACTTAACCTTGTTTGCCTCAGTTTCCTCATCTGTAAAATGAGCCAGAGAAAGAAATGGCAAACCACTCCAGTATCTTTGCCAAAAAAAACCCAAATGGGGTCACAAAGAGTTGGACACAACTAAAAAAACTGAACAACAATATGATACATCACCATATCTCCCATTCACCCATGAATTTTATAATAGTTTTTAATCGAATCGTTTATGTAGACAGAAGTCCTGCAAAAAAATTTGCCTAGGGTCCCAAACATGCTAGAGCCCACCCTTGTGTATTACCCATATCATTAACTTCATTCAGGTTTTTTTTGGGGGGGTATTGTTTCTGAAGAAAACAAAAACAAAATAATTTTACCTTTCAACACAGTAATAATATCCTGAGTCATCTGCTGAAGCTGGAACAAACCAAAGCATCTCTCTGTGCTGGTGAACCCTAGAATTCTGATCCATAGAGATGACAGTATTCCCATCACTTCCATACCAACTTATGTTTCTGTGAGAGTCATATATGTTCAAACTACATTTATGAATAGCAAGTTCATCTTCAGAAATAACAAGTACTATATTATCTTCAGACTCCACACAAGGACCTTTTAAAAAAAGAATGTCCAATTATGGATTATGTCCTTCAAAGCTTACTACATAAAAGGAGACAAGCATAATATAGCAGATAGAGCATAAGACTGGGAATCAAGGACAACTGGGTCTGAATCTCACACAGGGAACTAGATGTGTGACACTGGCTGAGTCACTTACCCTCTCTAGTCCTCAGTTTCCTCATCTGTAAAATTAAGGGATTAGATTTGATGAACTCTAAGGTACCTTCCAGTTCTAAATCTACATTCCTATTATGATATAATATTTGCATTAATCTATTCACTATTTTTAAAAGGGCAGGAGTCAGCTCAGTGGTGCCATGGAGAGAGCACTATTCCTGGAGTCAGGAGGACCTGAGTCCTCACTAGCTGTGTGACCCTGGGCAAGTCATTTAACCCTGATTGTTTCTCAAACAAATGAAAACCACTACTGCCTAAAAACTCAGCAATTATCAGCCAAATGAGTTCTTTAGGACATGGAAGAGTGCTAGGTAACCAATTGACCCAACCTCTTTGTTTTGTAAATGAGAAAATTGAGCGTCAGAATGGAAAAGAACTCCTATTCATCTTCATCACTGCTCAATCGCTGCTTCCCTTCATCCTAAGGAATAAATGACTTCTCCAATAAAGATACAACTCATCTATATAGTGAACTTGAAGTTTAATAGGAGTTAGGTTTTAAAGATGAGTCAAAATCACCCTTGAAAACCCTTAAAGCCAACTAGGTGTTGCAGTGGATAGAGCACCACCCTTGGAGTCAACAGGACCTGAGTTCAAATCTGGCCTCAGACTCTTACTAGCTGTGTGGCCCTGAGCAAGTCACTTAACCCCATTGCCTCACCAAAAAAAAAGAAAAAGGAAAAAAAGAAAAGAAAAGAAAAGAAAAAAAACCTTTAAATCACTCATAAAGGATAGACTATAATTTCATGGGTATAAAAAGCTCCTAGGAAAAAAATTTCTTCTTCAACATGGGTCAGCACCTTCTCTGAAACTTAGTCTTAGAGTAATGATTCCTGTTTAGTGGTTCTCAAACTCCTTTGAGGTTTGCAATGATGGTACATTCATTCATGCACACACACACACACACACACACACATATACATATACATATACGTGAATACATATTCATGCTAAAAATTTTAATGGTACCTTAAGCAGTAAATAATTGGGCAATTTTATAAGTAGCATGTTATTTGTTGTTGTTGTGGAAAGGGGTTTGAAGGACAAAAATTATTGAGAACCACCATCTTAGTTGCCTAGAGAAGTGGTGTCAAACTGAAATAGAAATGGATCCCTACATGTTGACTTAGAAAACTACAAAGGAACATGGTTTATGTTGTATTATATATTTATTTATTTTGTTAAGTATTTCCCAATTACATTTTAATCTAGTTGCTGCCCACTGGGGAGTTTTGTGGGTCTTGAAAGTAATACTTCTAGTGTAGAGCACTCAGGGTTCAAGTGACTTACCCAAGGTCATATGGCCAAAAATACAACAACTCAAGTCTTCCTGGCTCCAAACCAAAATTAACTCTCTATCTACTATATAGCACTGCCACTCATAATATAGTATTGTGTCTTTAAACAGCTCTAGGTAGAAAGCAGGGCTGCCACTCCAGTATCTTTGCCAAGAAAACCTGAATGGACATGACTGAAATGAGTGAACAGTAACAACAAAGGTAGAAAGGTAGGGCTTCTGGATCTGTGGTGGTTGCTACAGGAGGCGGGGGTTGGGGGAGGGGGTGCGGCAGTAAAGAGAATGAATGTAAACTATTTTTTACTAGGCCAGGACAGATAGGCAGGAACCAGGGTTTTCTACTCTCAAATAGGAAAGAAAAAAAGAGGCAAAGACTTAGCTGGTAGAAAAAGTGATGATTGAGGGGAAATACTCTTGAAAGGGCTTCTTACATAAATAGGTTTATATGATTTCAGGGGTTTTGAACCTTGTTTACGTCATGTACTCCTGGTGACACCTATGGACCCATTCTCTGAATAATATTCTAATCCATAAAATACAATATAGAATATTACAGAAGAAGTCAAAGACAAAATGATGTCAAAACTTAAAACAAAACAAATTTTCAGACCCCAAGTTAAGAAGGTCTGTACTGGAGGGTGATCACAGCACAGATAACTAGTTCCATAATTAAGATAGCAGCTGGCATTTATCTAGCACTTTATGTTACTGCCTTTGATCCTCACAAAGGCCTTGTGAGGTTGGTGCTATTATTATCCTCATTTTACAGATGAGCAAACTGAGACTAAGTGACTTGTATGGAGTCACACAGCTAGGAGGTGTGTGAGGTAGGATGTAAGCTAAGGCCTTCCTGACTCTTAAGTCCCACTCTCTTATCTAATGCCTAGCTGCCATGGAACAAGATAGGACATAAGGAAATCAAAGAAAATTCAACAGGGTCCTTCTATCTAACCAGAAATGGTACAGTGGCAACACAATGGATAAAGTGCCAGGCCCGAAGTCAAGAAGACTCTCATCTTTCTGAATTTAAATCTGGCTGTTGACATTTACTAGCTGTGTGACCCTGGGCAAGCCACTTAACCCCCTTTGCCTCAGTTCCTTATCTGTAAAATGAGCTGGAGAAGGAAATGGCAAACCACTCCAGTAGCTTTGCCACAAAAATCCCAAATGGGTAATGAAAAGTCGGAAACAACTCAATAACAACAATGGTTGGAAGGCCATGCGAGGCAGTTCTCTTTTGTTCTCTCTACCAGCCTAAACAAAATGAACTGGCTATGGACATGAAGAGAAGAACCCAGATTCATACTCAAGTATCATACTGTGAGAGGTATGAAGGAACTGACAGATCCGTAAGGTTTCTTCCAGCTCTTATATCTATGATCCTCTGTTGTAAATAGCAATAGAATGGGGAAATAAAATTCATGGATGCTAATTGAGAGGAATGGAAGGCTGAATCACCCACATTAAATAAATTATTTTTTTCTGTCTCTTTTTTTTTCAGTGAGGGCTTATAAGTTGAAAATACAAGTCCATTGTAATGTTTTTTCTTAATTTTAAAAAATCTGTGTATCTTAGGGGGCAGCTAGGTGGCTCAGTGGATAAAGCTCTGGCCCTGGATTCAGGAGGAACTGAGTTCAAATCCAGCCTCAGACACTTGACACATACTAGCTGTGTGACCCTGGGTAAGTCACGTAACCCTCATTGCCCCACAAACAAATAAATAAATCTTAAAAAAAAAAATCTGTGTATCTTAATCATTCTTTTGTTTATAAAGAATCACCATACCATAAAATCAGTCAATAATTACTTACACACCTAATTTAAACAGGAACACGTCTTTCACAAATTTGACAAGAATTTCTGTTTCTAAAACACACAGAAAACTTTTTTTGTAGGATACACACTGAAAAAATTTCTTATTTAACTTACCAGCTTCAAGAGAAGGAATAGATAGAACTATGAAGCAAGCATACCAAAATAAAGTCATCATACTTTCCTATAAAAAAAATAAGAAAACATTACTGCTTCTGCAAGATTTCTTTAAAAAACAAGCCACCATTCCTTCACTTAATCAAGTATTCATTCAGTGCTGAAAAAATCCAGGGAAATTTGAAGACTTGCTTTTAAGGTCCTTGGGGCTCTTGATCTTCTGACAGATTTAAGAGATACCTAGGACAGAGCAGAGGAGAGAGGGGGCTTTCCATTTATGGGGCAGCTGAGGCTGGTCTCCAGTATAGACCAAAATGATATTAGAGCTTCTGTATATGTTTATATATTTATTTATAGCTACAAGTACTAATTCAAATGCCTGACAATAACTCTGTCTCAATTTTTTAACCACAGGGAAACCATCATTTTAGATGTGTGATCATTTGAATAGAAACTGAGTTATTTGGGGGTTTGTTTTCCCTTTTGTGGAATTTCACTCACTTAAGAAAGCAAACAGTTTAAGTATTTCAAATAATTTATATGCTAATCACCCATAAGCTTAGCTATTCATTGTAGCAGATCTCTAAACTGGTCAACACTTTGTAAGTCTACTTCAAGACTCTGATTATGCTAGGAAGCAATAAATTGCATCTAATAAATCTGCAATTCAGATGTTTTACTAATCCAGACTAGCCTTCAAACAAATTAAGTCAAACTAATGTTTCTAAGTGAACTTTCCTAGGACATCAGTATGATTAAACAAGGCAGCCATTAGAGTAGAAATAACAACTGGCTTGTTGTCTTGCACTCTGAACTTACATTAAAGAAAAAAACCCAACAAATATTTTATTCATGTTTTCCTTGCAATTACCATTTCCATTCCGATCATACACATTACATTTTTTCTCTAAGGTATTATGAAATAAGCTAACTGGTTTATGTTCTTTCCAAGAGTTGGATATTTCCAAAATCCACTTGTTTAATTACAAGATGGAGAGGTTAAGACACAATTTTTCCCCCTAAGGAGTGAAAGGAGGAAGTAAAATAAAGTACCAAGCTTAGTTTTTATACAGGTGGTTTATCTAAATTAGCCCAAAGTAACACTAAATTCTCACCTTGTTGACCAAAAGAGATAGAAAGGAAATGAGTCAAACAACTTTGGACTCACTCCACAAGGTTATTTGACTTGGGCCAAACATCTGAAATTTAGGTTGTATCAGGCTACACTGAACCTCCTCCGGTGGCTATGTACAGTTCTCTTCAGCTGCAACCACAGGGAATTCCAAGAATCTCAATGATATTCTTGCTACTTCGAAGACTCTAAAGGCAGGGCTTTCTGTTAGATAGATGGCTCATGATGCTTGGGAGACCCTGGGCTAATCCAAACCCCCCAAAATAACAAAGACAGCAGAAAGAATGGTGGCCCTGCAGTTTAAGGACCTGAATTGAAATTCAACCTAAGATGCTTGGGCAAGTCACTTAATCTTATAAGGCCTCAGTTTCCATATCTGAGAAATGAGCAGGTTGGACTGCATGGTATATAAGGGCTCCATCCAGTTCTCTATCAATGATCCTAGCACGTAGCAGGAGGGAAATGCAGAATCAATAGAGTCTTCTGGGTCTAAGGTCCATGAAGGATGGAATTTTCAATGACAAATAATCCTTCTTCCTAAGACCATTGCTAATGGGAACAGACTGGGTTGCTCTGATATTGACTAATATGCCAGAGTTGTAGTTGGAATAAGACTGCTTCAGAATGGCAAGAATTTGAAGAGCGAAAATAAAATGTTCTGGAGTATAATATGTCTCACTCCTTGACACCCAGAAGCAGGCCACAATGTACCCTCCCCAAGATGTCAACTATCTGCTTCAGGGATAGCTTTCCATTACCTAGTAGTTTCTGTGCTTGTTCCTATGCAACATGGTACAATTTGTTAGGTTCTGGTCACCAATCCTAAGGGTTATGTTTGTCTGAAAGAGAAACAATACATATGTGTGAATTTATCTCATGCAGTCAACAAACAAGTCAAGAAACCCAACTGTTCAGTTCTTCTTCATTATCCCAACAATGCTTTCAATTAATTCAAATTTACTGAAAATATTCAAATTCTTACCATGACATTTATAATAATGATTTTAATTGGACAGGGTTTACAGCTTGAAATCATAAATCCCAAAACACTGGTAATTATTGGGTTAATAAACAACACTCACACATGCAATGACATAAATTTACAAAATTCCAGATTTGGGAGCAGTATGCATGAAAGGGACAGTTAAAGCAATAAAAATAAAGGACCAGAAAGGGGGGAAAACTTTGAGAGAGACTAGGAGAGCCAAGGGCAGAACGCTGGGGATACACATATTGAGAGACCAGGAAAAGAATGATGGGCCAGTTAAGGAGGTAGAGAAAGAGCAATTAAGAGAGGTAATGTGTCAGTATCCAAAAAGAGATACAAAACAAAAAGTTAAAGGACCTACATGTACAAAAATATTTATGGCAACCCTTTTCTGATGCAAAGAATTCAAAATTGGGGAGATGCCCATCAATTGGGGAATGGCTGAAAATTGCGGGATGAGATTATGATGGAACAATGCTGTGCTGTAGGAAATGATGAGGTCTAAGAAAAACATGGACTTATATGACCTGATACAAAGTGAGATGTACTGTATGTAAAGTAAGAGCAATATTGTAAGATGATCAGCTGTGAATAACTTGGCTATTTCAAGCAGTACAGTGATCCAAGACAACTCTGAAGGAATTATGAAAAATTCGATCCATCTCCAGAGAAAGAACTGATGGCATCTGAACACAGACTGAAGCATATTTTTTTTTTAGTTTTTCGTTTGTTTTTTGCAGGCAATGGGGGTTAAGTGACTTGCCCAGGGTCACACAGCTAGTAAGTGTCAAGTGTCTGAGGCCGGATTTGAACTCAGGTACTCCTGAATTCAGGGCCGGTGCTTTAACCACTGAGCCATCTAACTGCCCCCCCCCCCTAGTTTTTTTTTAATATTTTTTAATCTGTTTTCTTTTACAACCTGAATAATGTAAAAATGTTTTGCATGACTACACATGTATAACTTATATTGAATTGCTTGCATTCTTAAGGGGGGAAGGGAGAAAGAGAATTTGGAACACAAAGTTTTTAAAATGGTCATTAAAATTGTTTTAAGTGTAAATGAGGGGAAATAAAATTCTAAAAGAGAAAAAAAAGAGAGAGGTAGTATGGAGATAATAAGGAAAGCTTGTTTTTTAAACTAAGGATGAAGAGAATATACAACAGATGAGAATGGTCAAAAAACACAGAGATGTCAAAGATCATAACTGACATACTGGTGACCTTTAAGAAAACAGTTTTACCAGAGTTGAATGAGGGAGGGAAATCCCTTTCCTATAGCACAAAATTAAGAAGGGAATGGGTGGTAAGAAGTGAAAACATTTAGTCTATCCAACTTTTTCTAGAAATTTGGCAATAAAAAGCTGAGAGGTAGGCACAGAGCTACAATGTGCATATCATATACATATACATATACATGATTGGAACACAGTTATGGGAGAACTATAGGGAACTCAGGGCAAAGGAAGAAATAAACTTCAGGGCCGGGCTGGATGCTATCAGGAAATCAGTATGGAGAGAGAACTGGAGACTAAATTTGATTCAGGATTAGACAAGAGAAAGGTAGGTCCCTAAAATGGAAAGGAGAGGTACAGAATGAGGATTGAGAAGACTTTATTGTCCCAGTTATAAGGAACAGCAACTCCTTGCCTACCTAGAGACCATATATCTGTCAATTTCACCCAAGCCATTTGTCCCAAATTTTCCAGGGCAGTCCCAATCTAAGGAAAATAATATACACATACTTAACAAGCAAAAGGAATATCCCTTTCTCAGATCATATGTCCTGATTTTTAGTTTAGAAAATACGGCTATCATAATTATTTGGAACAGAGCCCAAAACACGGAATTTAAATGAAGTTTGGGAGGCAAGGAAGTGTACAATACGTTTTAGAAAAATTTCCACCCAAAGTAGTGGCAATAGCCCTTAAAAGCAACAGTTATCAGGGCAGCTAGGTGGCACAGTAGATAAATCGCCGGCCCTGGATTCAGGAGGACCTGAGTTCAAATCCAGACACAGATAGATACTTGACACTTACTAGCTGTGTGATCCTGGACAAATCACTCAACCCTCATTGCCCCATCAAAAAAAAAGCAGCAATTATCTGAAACAAAATTCGTCTCTTCCAAATACTGACAAATAGATGAATTATTGCTTTGTTGGGGTCAGGAAAGACTTAAGATCATATAAGACTACCAGCAGTGAGGAAAACACCTGTCAGGGCTAGAATATTATTAGGAACTATGCCATTTCTAGAAAGGGAGAATAGCTTGGGTTGAGAAGGATGACTCTTCTCTAGGCTGACCTCATAGGGTAATGGAGGTAAAAGAAAGCTCAGAGGCCATCTCTGAGGATCACTCCAAACTGCCCCCCCAGGCTTGAGGATGGTAAGTGACTTGCCCAAGGTCACAGAGATATGGCCTTTGAACTTAGGTCCTTTAATGTCACAGCCAGCACCAGATTTCCTGATTATTGTATGTTGATTATGGGTGGGTGAGACCAGAACTAAGAGCTATGACAAGAGAAAGCATGCAACTGAAAAACAGGTTGTTATTAGTAAGTGGAAGGAACCAGGTGATAGCTGTCCAGACCTAATGCAGACTTCCAAAAACTAAAGCAGAAAAATCTGAGGAAAAAATTTAGTCTTTGTTCAAGTTCAGTCAGTAAGGAGTTGGGCTGAGCTACTATATAAACAAACATCAAATCAATCTGTTAATAGTTTTATTAACAGTTATATGTCATACAGTTGACAAAAAAAAATCTAGAGCACTTTGTTTCATTTTGACAAGAAGCAGCATTTCATCCATGAAGGGTTGTTTGAGATGGCCACCTGGAGTGTTAGATATGAATTAAACACAAGGTGGTGCTCTAAGTTCAGTGGATGTGAAAAAACCCATCCTGGTGGGTTGCTCTACCCAATAAATCAATCAATAAACATTCAAGTGCCTACTATGAGCCAGGCACTGTTGAGTGCTGAACGTACAAAAAGAAACAAAAGCCAGTCCTTGATCTCAAGGAATTTACAATCTGTCTAGAAAGTATACAAAGCTTCAACTATATACTACCTCATTCTTGGCACATGCATGAAACACCACTAATTTGTTGTTGGGTTATTTTTTTGTTTTGCTTTCCACTAACCTTGACTCTTCCCAGTGTTCTCCTAAGTATTCTATCTAGGGATAGGAATGACTCAAATGATAACTCATAAATCTCTCCTGGTTTGCCATCTTCCCATTGAGATTGTAATCTCCCTAAATCATAATGATCACTTCCTCATCTGTAGATCAGACATTTACTAAAGCAGAACTAAAATGAGCAAAGTACAGAATTAGAAGTCTAGAGTGACCTAGCTCTTGGGTAGAGTCTGAAATCTCAACTTACCCATCTAGTCTTTTGTATCTGGTTTTCCCAGGTATACCCAAAGATTTTATTGGTAATGAACTGCAACCCCTGACCCTCACCACCGTGTACACATATGTATTTTGGCCTAAAAGGGAAAAGGTATGAGATAGTGCCCACCTAAGTCCATTCCCTTTCCACCGTTAGCTGTTCCTGTTAAATGCAATTCAGTCCCTCATGAACTCTTTAATGTCTTTCCAGGAATCAGTTAGGCAATGTTATTTCTGGTTATCTCACGGGGGGGGGGGGGTCACTGGAGGCCATTCTAATGTAGTACTTTGAAGGGGGAAGGGGGGGAGAAGCACTATGCTTTATGAAAGAGGTGCCAGTGGGAGCCATTGAATGCTTATGAGGAAGAAACTGAGATGGTACCTGTGAGATAACCAAGAGCAATATAGTCAGACACCATCTCAGTCTCTTCCCATAGCTCCCTCTAGCACCTTTCTCATAAAGCATAGGGCTTTTCCTCCTCCCCAACCCCGCCCATCCCCTATTCCTACATTAGATGGACCTCAAGTATCCCAGTTCTATTATTCATCCAAAAGCCATCTCTGCCTAATTACCTATTCTTTCTGGCTCCTAAAGGAGCTTTCTCCTGAAGGATAAGCTACTTCAAACAGAGTTTACAGGTCCTATACAGGTAAAATTCAAGTCCTCATTGTTATGAATAACTGTGTGCCAGCAGAATATATTACAAACAATAATAGTGCCTTATGTCCCTGTCTTTTGTAATGAACAAACTTATAGGTCTGGAGTAAATTTACTAGTAAATTTATCATACAATCTCAATTGGTATAACAGGAGGATTTGGAGTAAAATTCAAGGAAGGTCGCGTTTTTAAAAGTATTATAGAAAGAAAGTAATGGTGTTGTCCTATGTTTCAAATACTTCAAAGATCCATAATTTCATCCACATGTATGCTTCCCTCACCGTGGCGGATTGTCTTGTTCCCACACCTTACCACCTGGTAGCTAACTGCCTGGTGATTAATCTCTCTTAAAAACTAGGCTGGTCCTTGGACAAAGATCATCATGCTCACAGCCTTTTCAGTTTAGTAGAAACTGCCATGTATTGCTTTCTTTGACCATAGTCTCTGAGAACCCAGCATTACTTTCACAACACAAGGTACCAAAGTAACAACTCTCATAGTAAAGAATATTTCTTTACATATTTTTCAGATAAAATACTTTTAAGAAAAGTATTATTTCAGTTGATAAATTATATAGCTATAATATATTAAGTTTGTCTTATTTTGTCATATTTTTATCTTATAAGACCTGAGTTCAAATACAGCTTCATACACTTAACCAAGTTGTGTTACTGTGGGTAAGTCATATAAACCCTGTCTGCCTCAGTTTCCTCATATGTGAAATGAGGAAAATAATAGCACCAACCCGTCAGGGTTGTTAAATGAGATATTCGTAAAACTAAAAGCAAACTTGCAATATCTGTAAACATGAAAGCACTAAATAGATGGTATTGTGATTATTGTTATTGTTATTATTAAATAGAAGGTGCCAGGCTATCCTGAACCATGCCTGCCTAATTTAATGTAATAAAGCAGAGAAGGTACTAGGTTTGGAGTCCAAGATCTGTGTTCAAATCCTGATTCTACCACTGTGGACACTGCCAAGACTCTTAAGTCTCAATCTCCTCATCAGTGAAATGTAGCTCATGAGATCATAGATATGAAATTTAGAGATCATAGAAGACATCCAGTCTATCTCCCTCATTTTACCAATAGGGAAACTGAGAACCAGAGATGTAAAATCATGGTCTCACAGGCAGCAAATGGCAGAGAGAAATTTAAGCCCAATCTTCAAAGTCCAAATCCTTTCCCACTACACCATGCCTATCTCAAAGCACAATTATATGGAAAATGCTTTGTAAACTTTAAAATGCTCTACACATATTACGAGTTTTAGTCAGAAGTCTAATATATGCATCATGGACATAATTTCCTAGCCTTACTGTTCTTTAGTTGTTTATTATTATTATTAATTACTCCATAAAAAAGCTATCAACTGTTAAGGGCCTAAAAATCACCTTTAAAAAGAACACTTTTAATAATAAAACCTCCAACATACTAATTTTATTAAAATTTCAGAATCTCATTAAATAATGACCTGCCACCCAATAGTACATGTGGATGATGTAAAAACTTATAGTTTTAAAACTTTTCGATGTTCTAATATAATTTTTCTTTAAAATTTTTGTTTTTCTTCAATTACGTGTAAATAAAACATTTTAAACTTTTTTCTTAATTTTGAGTTCCAAATTCTCTCTCTCTTCCCCCCTCCTTGAGAAGTAAAGCAGTTTGATATAGATTATACATGTGTCATAATTGAGTAGTTTTAGTCATGTCCAACTTTCCATGATCCCATTTGGAAGTGTCATGGCAAAGATACTGGAGTGGTTTGCCATTTCCTTCTCCAGCTCATTTTACACATGAGGAACTGAGGTGAACAAGGTTAAGTGATTTGTCCTAGATCACAGAGCTAGTAAATCTCTGGGACTCAATTTGAATGCAGGTCCTCCTGACTCCAGGCCCAAAACTTTGTCCACTGTACTACCTACCTGCCCCAATTATACATGTGCAATCATGCAAATCATATCCACATTAGCCATGTTGCAAAAGAAAACATAGACAAAAAAAGAATAATTTAAGAAGTTCTTAATGGTGTGCTAAAATCTGCATTCAGACTCTTTTTCTGGATTTTTTGCATTCAGGTTCTTTTTCTGGAGGTCATTCAGAATTGTCTTGGATCATTGTATTGCTGAGGCTTGCTAAGTCATTCACAGTCAATCAATACAATTTTTTTTTTTTTTGCGGGGCAATGGGGGTTAAGTGACTTGCCCAGGGTCACACAGCTAGTAAGTGTAAAGTGTCTGAGGCCGGATTTGAACTCAGGTACTCCTGAATCCAGGGCCAGTGCTTTATCCACTGCGCCACCTAGCCACCCCCAATACAATTATTTTTAATGAGAATTGTTAAAGGTCATTGTACAGTAGAAACATAAAATAAATTTCTGTCTAGCCTACTAATGATATCCCTCAACATGAATTCAATTCAATGGATAGAAAATCTGAATAATTGGAAACAACATATCCTATTCTCATCTACTATAAAAAAGTGCTTTTGAAGCATGTGACATTTCATTTACTAGAGCTCTTCCTTTGCTTCACTATCAGAAACACCATTTTTTCTCAAAAATCTCCATAACAGAAGTACAGTTCAGGCAAAGACAAAGAACAGCATGACTCCAGTCAGGAAGGCCTGAGTTTTTATCCCACTTCCAACACTTTACTGGCTGTGTGATCCCAGGCAAATCACTTAACCTCTCTGAGACTCAATAATTACTACTTCACAGATTTGTAATAAAGTTGAAAAGAGATAATATATACATAGATCATGGCAAATCTTAAAGCAGTATATGTGTTAATTAACATCTAAGCAGCAGAATCCCAATGTAATCTACCCCAGTAGGGAGAACCAGTGCACTCAGTAAAGCTGGAGGGAGGTGCTCAATCATGAAACCTAAAAAGCAACCATACTTTTTAATCATTGACATATCACTTCCCCCACCCCTCATCTCCCTAAAACTTGCCCTGGACTTGCTTTCAAAAAGATATGCATACCTTCAATTTAGAGCAGCCCTTCATTCACAGAAACACTGAATGAAGAAAGGGAGAAATGTTACATCTAGATTCCAATTCATTGTACTATGCTTCTGTGTCACTCTGTGTGAGTCATTCAGTAGGGAGAGTGGGAGTGAGAATCTCAAAGATCATAAGATCATGGATCAAAGATGGTTTGAGGGTTGGGGAGGGTAGGAGTGAACCAAAAACTTATAAAAATTTTATACCTCCCCATCTTATTGACATTGTGACAACTCAGTTGGAAGAGAAAAATGGGAATTGTACCATTAAATATGAAAATATGTCAATCCTCTATGATCTATTTGTTCTTCATAAAAGTCCTACTGCAACACTGCTTCAAAGCAGAACAGAGGCTGGTGAGAAGACTGGCACAAGTTTTGACAAGTTCTATCAAAATAAAAGGCTTTAAAGTATAATCCCACTGTACTTTACTACTCTGTCTACTGTCTGAAGACCAGCAAAGCTTAATGAAGAGAGATTATAATTCAATCAATCTATCAGCAACCATTTATTTATTTATTTATTTACCAAGGTGTTAACCAACAAGTTAGATATTCTGGCCATGGTAATCCATGAAACATACCAAAAAGACAAAATAGCTATTAATCATATGATTAATGACAGTCCATTCCTATATCAGTAATGAAGTGATACAAAATGGCACAGAGGGTGCCAAGGATTACACACAGTCATTGAGACAATGGATAAGCATAGGTTTAATGGCCAAACACTTCTTAAAGTGATCTCAAATATTTTTTTCAAGAAAAAGTAAAATTTTAAAGACAAGGTGAAAAGGTTCTCACAGTTAGGCAACCAAATATTTCCCAGAGTGGATCCTTGAAGGTTCTCTCCAATGTCTAAAATTTGATGACACTGTAGACACTTGGGAATACTGTTGCTGATTCGAATTCAATATTTCTAACTGACCACATTTTCACTGTCATTCTCTTTTACATCAAAGAACAACAGAAGATGAGTGGATATGTTAGGAAATTATGAGCTTTCAAGGTTTTCATGAATACACAGTCATATTAAACATAAAAAACAGAAATTTTTTCAAATGAATGAATGAAAATCTAACTTAATAACTACTGAAGAACTCCTTCAATAGATTCCATATTACTCAAGAACTATAAAATGATCTTGATGGTGACTGATAATGTTAGCACTCCACTTTCTAAATTATTCATAATTTGTTGTTTCAATTCTATAGCACAGAGAGATCATATAAACCTGAACCAAAACCCTCAAAGCCTAGGTTTCTTTGCTTAACAAACAAAAATTGTGTGATCAGGATTTTTCTCAAAGGGAATATGTTTTAAGTGGATATGAGCAAATAAAGAAAGGCTGTCATAGGACCAAATGCAATCTCTTCATTCAAGAAACCCCAAGAAAAAGAGAAAACAAAAGAAAACCAAGAGTTGAGGCCAAAACAGTCCAGGACACTCATCTAAACAAATTAGGCAAGGGCACATTGTTGCATCAAATGAGATATGGGAAATGACTTTGAAAAATAGGAAGCATGATACAAATATGAGCTATTACAACTATCAAGAAGGTCTAAATCATCCACCTCAACTCCAATCAAGTGATTAGCAGCTTGATGCAGTGGAAAAAAAACCAATCTAGGAGTTGGAAAAACTTGGGATTGAGTCCTATTCCTGACACATCCTGGCCCCAGCAAGTTCTATAACCTCTCAGTGCTAATACATTGTATATAGCAAGTGCTGATCTGCATTGGTAGAAAGGGATTCCTCACTGGCTGTTCTTTATGCCAGTGAAATTACATTCACTCTCCTACTTCCAAAAGTAGGAACCCAGGATTGGGACCTGGAAGAGACCTCAGGGATCAACTAATCCAATTCTCATATTCTCACAAGGAAACTAAGGCCCAGAAAGGTTTCATGATTTAGGTAGCTAGGTGGCACAATGGATAGAGTGTTGGTCCTAGAGTCAGGAAGGACTGAGTTCAAATCCAGCTTCAAACACACACTAGCTGTGTGATCCTGGGCAATTCACTTAGCCTTGGTTGCCTCAGTTTCCTCATCTGTAAAATGAGCTGGAAGAAGGAAATGGAAAATCACTCTAATATCTTTTTTTAATTTTATTTATTTATTTATTTTAGTTTTCAACATTTTTTTAGATAAGATTTCCAATTTCAAATTTTTCTCCCTCCCCCCCCTTAGACAGCAGGTAATCTGATATAGGTTATATATATATATATATAATAAAGATATATATATATATATAAAGATATATATAGGTATATATATAAACATTAAACATATTTCTGCATTAGTCATGTTATACAAGAAGAAACAGAGCAAAAAGGAAAAACCTCAAAAAAGAAAAACAACAGCACCAAAACCAAAAGAAATAGTATGGTCCAATCAATGTCCATATTCCACAGTTCCTTTTTTTTCTGGATTTGGAGAGCCTTTTCCATCATGAGTCCTTTGGAACTTTCTTGTTCCGATGGATTGATGAGAAGAATCTAGTCTATCACAGTTGATCAACACGTAATGTTGATGATACTGTGTACAATGTTCTCCTGGTTCTGCTCATCTCACTTATCATCAATTCATGCAAGTCCTTCCAAGTTTCTCTGAACTCCTCCTGCTCATTGTTTCTTACAGCACAATAGAATTTCATTACATTCATATATCACAACTTGTTCAGCCATTCCCCAATTGATGGGCATCCCCTCAATTTCCAATTCCTTACCACCACAAAAAGAACAGCTATAAATATTTTTGTACATGTGGGTCCTTTTCCCTTTTTTATGATCTCTTTGGGAAAAAGATCCAAAAGTGGTATTGCTGGTTCAAAGGGTATGCACAGCTTTATAGCCTTTTGGGCATAATTCCAAATTGCTCTCCAGAATGGCTGGATCAGTTCACAAGCTCCACCAACAATGCATTAGTGTTCCAATTTTTCCACAGTTTCTCCAACATTTATTATTTTCCTTTTTTGTCATTTTAGCCAATCTGATAAGTGTCAGGTGGTACCTCAGAGCTGTTTTAATTTGCATCCCTCTAATTAATAGTGATTTAAAGTATTTTTTCATATGGCAATAGATAGCTTTGATTTCTTCATCAGAAAACTTCCTATTCATATCCTTTGGCCATTTCTCAATTGGGGAATGACTTGGATTCTTATAAATTTGATTTAGTTCCCAATATATTTTAGAAATGAGGCCTTTATCAGAAGTACTGGCCATAAAAATTTTTCCCAGCTTTCTTCATCCCTTCTAATTTTGGATGCATTGCTTCTGTTTGTACAAAACCTTTTTAATGTAATTAAAATCATCCATTTTGCATTTCATAATATTCTCTATCTCTTGTTTGGTCATAAACTGTTCTCCTTTCCAATGATCTGAAAGGTAGACTATTCCTTCTTCTCCTCCCTCTAATATCTTTATCAAGAAAACTCCAAATGGAGCCATAAAGAATTGGACACAGGGGGCAGCTAGGTGGTACAGTGGATAAAGCACTGGCCCTGAATTCAGGAGGACCCGAGTTTAATTCCGGCCTCAGATGCTTGACACTTACTAGCTGTGTGACCCTGAGCAAGTCACTTAACCCTCATTGCCTCACAAAAAAAACAAACAAAAAGAATTGGACACAATTGAAAAATGACTCAACAACAACAAATAATAATCTATGTGATCAAGGCCTCAACTGAGGTGAGCCTTGTGAGTGGAGATTAAGGGATGAAACTGGGACAGTTTCAGATGTGTGAATATAGTCCCTTTTGGAAAAAGCTACCACTGAGACTTTTTTATCTCACTGATAAAGAAAGATGTACTAAAAGTCAGCATCTCTTCAAGTGATGTACCCCAAACTTTGCCAATCTGATGCAGTTTCTTCCTGGAGCCCTACAATTATGCCATGCTGCTGGAAATTGTGCATCAGCATATCTTTATCCTAATATGTATCTTCCAATGAAGTCCTATTATGCAATTATAATATGTGAGAATATAAGAATTGGATTAGTTGATCCCTGAGGTCTCTTCTAGGTCCCAATCATGGGTTCCTATGTTTGGGAGTAGGAGGATGAGTATAATTTCACTGGTATAGAGAACAGCCACCCAGTGAGGAACACCCAGTGACCCTGGGACCTCCAAAAGCATACAAACCATATCATGTTCTAGCAACTAGGAAAGGTTCAGAGGATCATACTGAATATGAAGCTTTTGTCTATCATCTGAAAACCAAGTCAGCTGGGCAGCAGAAGGGTGAGGAACTTTTTGGTCACAGCAACTCATGAAAACTGTCCCCTAAGTTGCAGCTGGGTTGAAATTGGAGTTGGTGGGAAGAAGAAGAATGAACATTTATTAAACACTTACTATGTACCAGGCATTGTGCTAAGAAGGACACTAGTGGCTTACTCTTCAATCATATATAATCTCAGTGCTTAAAGTATTGATGATGTGTCCTTTTCTAATATTCAGGTTGTCCAGGTAGAGCCACCAGGTCGAACTAATTGGACATCCTGATTTGCCCAGGTGTTGCTCAGTTGTTATGATGAGCACTACTACTCTGGTACCCTGACAACATCCCAACCCCTCAATGTAGTAATCATTTCTTATTCTATAATGTTAACTGCTACTTATAACTAGCAATGATGATGAAACTGCTTAAGATACCTGAGAGGCAACAAGGTCTGCAAAACCATGAGAAAGTTGTGTTATAATTTCCCTATATACCTTTATCTTAACAGTAATAAAGTTACAGGAAAGCAAATTTCAAATCTTAATTCCCTTGATTGACTCTAAGAGCATTAGCTTCTTCCCACTACCACAACCATCATTTTTGTCTGAACTTGTAAATCACAAGTGTATCCTTCAGTGTAGGAAGTGCCTAAAACTCACCTGCATTTAGAAACTTCCTCGATTGATATAAATAGGAAATTGTTGTTGTTTATTGTGTCTGATTCTTTGTGATCCCATCTGGGGTTTATTTGGCAAAGATACTAGAGTGCTTTACCTTTTCCTTCTCCAGCTCATCTTACAGATGAAGAGACAGGTAAACAAGGTTAGTTAAGTGACTTGTCCAGGGTCACACAGCTTGAAAGTCTCTGGAGGCCAGATTTGAACTCAGAAAGATGAGTCTTCTTGACTTCAGGCTCAGCCATCTAGCTGCCCCTTCAATTAGGAAAACTATTCTGTAACTTAATGGCTTTTGGAACTGTCTGAGGCACTGAAAGACTGAGTGACTTGCCCTAGGTCACAATGCTGGTATATGTGTCAGAGACCCAAGTCTGGGTTGCTCTCACAAGAGTATGGCCCTCTGGGCCAACTAGGTGGCACAGTGGATGAAGCACCTGCCCTGGATCTGAGTTCAAACCCAGCCTCAGACACTTGACACTTACTAGCTGTGTGATCCTGGGCAAATCGCTTGGCCCTCATTGCCCCCCCCCAAAAAAAAGTATGGCCTTCTGTTCATTATACCCTGTTCCCTCTCACTAGCATAAAGAACTTAAACCAGAGATACTAATTGGCACTAGACCTGTGATACTAATTAGTCTTAGACAGTTTCCTAGATACTGGGAGGATGTGACTTGCCCAGGGTCACATTTGCCTAAGAGGGGACGTAAGCCCAGGTTGTCTAGGCTCCCAGGCTAGCCTACCTGGCCATTTCACCTATGTTACATGGTTAATTTATAAGGTAGCTTTCCATTTGATGTTGTGCTTCTTCAAAATTAGAATCAACCAAATCTATCAATCTATTTGCTTCATCTGGCACAAGCACAGTCTTATGCACTGACTGAAGCCATAGGTGTGAGTTTCTTTGTGTCAGAACTTTCCTCTCAAAGCTCCTGGGTCTTCATCTGCTTCAGGCAATACCTTTGAGTAAAGCATTCTCAGGCACTCTCATAAGTCATTCTGATTTTTGTTATTAACCCCTTCAGAGGGAAAGAATAGAAGAAGGGCACATTAGACCACTCTTCTGACTGGTAACCTAAGTTGATTTCCAGTCCTTCCTTTTGAGAAAATTACCTCCACTACTGAGTGGAGTCCCTTCATCCATTTGAGGAAACATAGTGGAGGGGGGGAAATGGCATGAGCATCAGAAGAGACCTTTTTGAAATCCTATTTCTGAGCTGTGGTAACCATGAATAAGTCACCTCAACTCCCTAGATTTAGTTTCTTAATCTGGAAAATGAGGATAGCAATACCTATTCTGCAAGGATGTTATTAGGAGCTAACAGGATAATATATGTAAAATGTTATTAAAATGTCCCATCATTGGTGAGACAGACCTGCTGGGGTTTGACTCTCCCTCCAGGTTGAATATAATTTGAGTTAACACAAATAGGCTGATAAAATGAACTTAAAGCATTTTCTTTTAAAGTGTCCTACCACTACACTCTTTTTCAGAATTACCAGAAAATAAGAGAACTTTCCACTGCCCTTCACAAAGATAAACAGGTTAAATGTCAAGGGCCAACTAAGAGCAAACCTTTGGAGGTCCAAACCACAAAGTTAGTCAGTAGTATTTACTGAGCAAAATTCTAGTCCCAAACACTGAGCAACAGTACAGAAAGACGGGAGTTTGTCCAGAAACACAGGCCACAGAACCCTCCCTTTAGAGTCCAGATTACAAAAGAAACCAGTTATTCTGAACTGCAGTTGTAAAAATATTTTTAAATAAGACAAATTCATGAATCCCAGGCTAAGAACTCCTATAAATCATTTGGTGAATTTGCCTCTCTCTCTCTCTCTCTCTCTCTCTCTCTCTCTCTCTCTCTCTCCCTCCCTCCCTCCCTCCCTCCCGCTCTGTCTGTGTCTGTCTCTCTCTGCCGCTTTGTCTCTGCCCTTCTCTGTCTCTGTTCCTGTCTGTCTCTCTCAGTGTCTGTCTCTGTCCCTCTCATGAACATATATACACTCACGCACACACACATACCTGATTATCTAGCTCAGCTTCGACCGCATGTCACCCCAAAATCCGGAATAACTACTTGAGGTACCAATCACCAGCCCGACCACAAGCCTTCTGAGCCGGTGGACTAGACGGGGGTGCGCCGAAGAAGTTAGTGGAGGCAAGTGTCAAGCCCAAGTCTCTGACAGCACAATTTCAGACCAACCCTGAACTTAACCCCCAGCGTGCCCCGAGGAGTCACACCCACTCTCTGGTACAGCTACTTCTGGGGACAGCCAAAAGGGCCAGAGGGTGGAGGGGCGGCTGGGCTAGATCGCCAAGATGACTGACAGCGCCCACCTCTTCACTTGCCTGTGCCGTGCTGTGCTGCGGAGATTCCCTCCCTTTCCCGGCCCCCAGCTCCCTGGGGCGCGGCAAAGCCCTCCGCCGGTGAACCGCCGACTCTGATGTCTTGGAGCTCAGAACTGCTAACTGCACTTACACAGCTTGCCTCGGGAGAAACAGGGAAACCTCCGGCCTCTCGGGGCCTCCCGCTGCGCTCCGCGGATGCTCCCAGGGCCGCCGGGCCGCGGGTGCAGTGCGAATTTCCTCCCTATCCCTCTAAGGCGTCCAAAGCCAGTCCTGGGCAGCAGAGCTCTGCCATTTGGACTCTTCCATCTCGCTTCCTGCGCCCTCTTGGGGAGGCATGGATCGGCCGCACTAGCCAGGAGCTGGAGGATTTGGGAGGCTTGAAGTCGAGCTTCTCTTCAACAGGGCCTCCCCTTGTCTCCCAGCTCCCCGCATGGAGCTCCCTCCCACCCAGCCTGGCCACTGGCCTGTACTCCTCCCCTTGCTCGGCTGGAGGGGGGGAAGGCAGCAGCCCTCTCCTCCTCCGTCTGGACGGCTGGGAGGGCTGTCCAAACCCAGGATTAAACTCAGGGGCTAGAAATGTGGCACTGCTTCCTGCCTGGAAAGTTTCCTTTGGGAGCTCCTTTGAGCCTAGGGAAGGAATGAAAGTCCACTGGCCTGAAGCCGTGCCCTGGGGTCCCCCTCTGGAGCCAAGCTGTTCCCAAGTTCCTTAAGAACAAGGGAGTTTGAATGGGCAAGGAAGGAAGGCTGAAAAAGTTGGTGTCTTTGGCATCTTTTAGGGCCTTCTATACAAATCTCTGCGTCTTAGAGTCATGGATTTCAAAAAGGACGTTGGGAAGCCACCGATTCCACCCCCACTTTCCAAATGAAAGTGAGACAGAGAAAGGCACATTTAACAAATGAGCTCCCCACAGGCACACTGCAATTGTCCTGACTCTATCCAGTGTCTTATCCACTACACTAAACTGGCTCTCTCCTCCTCCTCCTCCTCCTCCTCCTCCTCCTCCTCCTCCTCCTCCTCCTCCTCCTCCTCCTCCTCCTCCTCCTCCTCCTCCTCCTCCTCCTCCTCCTCCTCCTCCTCCTCCTCCTCCTCCTCCTCCCCCTCCTCCTCCTCCCTCTCCTCCTTCTCCTCCCCCTCCTCCTCCTCCCCCTCCCCCTCCTCCCCCTCCTCCTCCTCCTCCTCCTCCTCCTCTTCCTCTTCCTCCTCCTCCTCCTGACTCTGAGATAAACATTATTTCCGGAGTCACAAGACTCAGACCTTTCAAGGTTCGCACCCATAGCAAATCAGACTGCCAAGACTCCAGAGATTGGATCCTCTGTCGGACTGCCAAAGACGTCCCCACCCCAGAATTCCAGTGTCCTCTGCTCAATATCTGTATATGGATTATGGCCATTCCAAGGTTTGTTTATATTCCAAACCTTCAAAAAATACACCTCCAAACTTAGTTTTATCCCGGGGATTATTTTGGAAGAGAGGAAAAGGAATCATAATTTCCTTGGTTTAGAGCTGAAAAGGACTTTAGAGGTGATCTAGTCCAACCTTTCATTTTACAGATGAAGAAACCCGAGTTGAGGGGCAACTAGGAGGAGCAGTGGATAGAGCACCGGCCCTGGAGTCAGGAGTACCTGAGTTCAAATCCGACCTCAGACACTTAACACTTACTAGCTGTGTGACCCTGGGCAAGTCACTTAACCCCAATTGCCTCACTAAAAAAAAAAAAAAAAGAAACCCGAGTTGAGTGACTCACTTAAGGTTAGGCAGGTGATAGATTTTAAACCAGGGACTCCAAACCCAGGATGAGGTTCATTGTGACCCAATGGTTACCTTTCTCAAGGAGTTTTAAGAGCAATAGCTTATGGCCTCAGTGTAAGAATTCTCTGAGCTTCAAAAAGATAGGCCCCTGTGGGCACAACACATTCAGAATCCAAAAAATCCAAATAAAAACAAAAAGCCTTGCTATTTTACAAATTTTGCAGAAGAGGAAATTGAGAGAAACAAGGGTTAAGTATCAGAATCCTACAGCTAGTATGTTTCTGAAACTGCATTTGAACTTGACACCAACTTACACACTCTATCCACTAAGCTGCCCATAACATAAGTTAAACAGGGATTCATTACAGGACATTGATTTACCAGCTTTAGCTAGAAAGGCATACATGCCTTTCCAAGAGAGAGAGGACTATGGCTTCCCTGTCCAGTTTTTCTGCTTTGCACTATCCACATCTGGAAATGCTAGCTTCTCATCAGTCAGACCTGCCCTTGTAATATCTGC
The DNA here is from genome assembly GCF_019393635.1 of Dromiciops gliroides. Classification (NCBI taxonomy): domain Eukaryota; kingdom Metazoa; phylum Chordata; class Mammalia; order Microbiotheria; family Microbiotheriidae; genus Dromiciops; species Dromiciops gliroides. The sequence goes on from NC_057863.1 coordinate 189,049,481, forward strand.
ACCAGAGAGAAAGCACAGCGACTTGTGGAGAGACTGGTATATACACTCACCAACTTTGTTAAACAGAAGATTTCTTCACAGAATTCATTCCTTGAAATATCATCCTAGTAAAGTCATTTAGTATATGACAAACTTATGGAATAATTTCATTGTTTCATACTTTGTTAAATAAATAATTTAAAATAAATAATAAATACATTTGATAAAATTGTTATTCCATAATTAAAAAAAAACCTTATGGCAAAAGTTTTTTTGTGTGTTTGATCATAAATGGAACTCAACTATATAACTTGTGACCTGAAAAGATTTTTTAAACTTGTGTTACCTATTTTTGTTGTTTTTTTATGGAACTTACTACTGATCTTCTCTAGAACCACAAGGTTCCTTGGAACAAATTTTAAAACCACTGCCCTAGATGGACTTCCTCCAACAGCCTAGCTCTTCTTATACATTTTCCATTCTCCTAACCTGAATTGAACCACTTTTTATTTCTATCATTAAACCTTCTTTATCTTCAAAACCATTTATTCATGACCTCCCATCCCCAAGCAGTTGTCTGACTCTCTATAATTGATTCTGCTTAATATATGCCATCTAGAAAGACCTAAACCAGTATTGTTGACGAGTCAGACAATCCTTAGCTATACTAAACACAGGAACTAGGAGTAACAAGTCATGGCATACTGTGAACAATTTATGTTTTCACAGGCATTAGAATGGGCCTTTCAAATTCTGTGCTCTGTTTGTAATCAATCAATCAAAGCTTTTAATAAGCACTCATTTTATAAAGAACATTGTAATGGGCATTGGTAGTACAAAGACAAAAAAATAGTCTGCCATCTCAAGAAGCATACACTCTATGGAACGAAACAAGGTCACGTAGAAGTGAATATGACCTATATGCAAAATTGTTGTTCTGTCATGTCCTACACTTTGTGAGCCCATTTGGGGTTTTCTTGGCAAAGATAAGGGAGTGGTTGGCCATTTCCTTCATTGGCTTATTTACAGATGAGGAAACTGAGGCAAACAGAGTTAAGTGACTTGCCCAGGGTCACACAGCTAGTAAGTATCTGAGGCCGGATTTGAACTCAGGAAGATGAGTCTTCCTGACTCCAGGCCTGACATTCTATCCAATGCACCACCTAGATGCCCTATGCAAAATTAAGTACAAAGTAATTTTGGTGGGGGGCACTAGCATTTAAGATGATCAGGAAAGGTAATATGGAAGATGTAGAAGTTATGGATAAATTCATGCAATAATTTTGATAATTGACTGAACTACTCTACACCTCAGTTTTTCCATCATTAAAATGAAATGTATTATTAATATGAAATCAATATGACAATTGCCAGATGCTGCTATACATTTGTAGAAATCAGGTGTCCCATTTGTCTTTAAAATGTGCCCTCTCCAGCTGGTGTTATTTTCCATTGTATCTACAAATATTGGAAAAAATGTCATCTGAAAAAAAAATAGACTTTTTATAGCTCCAAAAGGGAGAATTAGAGATTTTGGAAAAAGTTAAAGGGGGCACAGAAGAAGGAACTTCCTATCCAATAGTGAAATGGACTACTTCCCAGTAATATAGATCCTTTCACCAAAAGAATGTAGCAGATAGAGGAGGGACACATTACCAGGAAAAAGAGGGGTAGGATGCCAAGACCACCAGTTGTCCCTTAACAGGGAATGAGGTGTGTAAAGATTGGAAAAGGAGGAGGAGATTAGGTTATGAAGGGCTTCAAATTCCAAATAGGATTTTGTATTTGACCATAGGCGATAGGGAGCCACTGAAGTTTTTTGAGTGGGGCGGGGTACTGGGGAATGGAGGTGGCATGATCAGACCTATGCTTTAGGAAAATCACTTTGGTTGCTGAATGGCAGGTGAAGAAAGCCTACATTAGAATTGTGTCAGTGTCAGAGAGAGAAAGGGACATATGGGAGGTGACAAATAATATAGGAATAGAAGAACTCCTAGATTGTGAGTCTGAGGAACTGGAAGAATAGTGTTGTCCTCTACAGTAACAGAGAAGAGGGGGGGTGGGATTTTAGGGGGAAAGATAATTCGTTCCATTTTGGACATGTTTAGTTTAAGATGGCTACTGGAATTGTCTGAAAGACATTGAATATGCAAGAATAGAGATCAGCCGAGAGGGTGGGGCAGGATACAGAGATCTGAGACTCAGGAACATAGAGATGTTAATAAATCATTTGGAGGTGATGAGATCACTGAGTAAAGTAAAACTTAAAAACAAATTGCATATAATAAAGACTTGAAATTTCATATAAAATCCCCTTATATTTGTCTTTGTGTATGAACATGAAATAAACATGCCTGCTGGTATTTTTCAAGTTCATAACAATAAAATGTGTGTTTTTTTAAAGGACTAAGGGAATTGCCACTACATAGGAAAATGACAAATGTTCTGATTGTACAAAAAAGGGAAGAGGAAGAAGCTTTTGCAAGCTATACGCTGAAGATCTTGAGTTGATCTCTGAAAGAATTCTAGAATGCATTATTAAAGAGATGATTAGTGCATTTTAGGAAAATGAATTTTTGATCACTAAAAGGCAGCATGGATAGCTTCATCAAAAATAGATCATACCAGACCAATCTCATTTTTTTTTGACAGGTCTAGCAGCCATAAGTGAATCAGGACAATGAAGTAAATAGACTGTAACTAGATTTCAATAAAGCATTTGACAGTTTCATATGCTATCCTTTTGGATAAAATGAAAAGATATGGATTAGATGATAGCATTGTTAAGTGAATTAAAACTTGTTGAATGACTACATAAAAGAATAGACATAAATCAATCAAAGTCAACTTGGAGGTATTATAGTGGAAGGCCATTGGGACCTGTCCTTGATCCTGCTTTTTTTTTTTTTTAATATATTTAATCAATGGCTCATTTAAAGACATACAGGGCATCCTTACTTTATACAGATGACACAAAGCTGAAAGGGATCGCTAAAACATTGCATAGCCAAATCAAGATCCAAAAATATCTTACCTGTCTAGAATGATAAGTAGGATCGTGATGATGAAATATAATGTTGCAAACTTGGGGCTTAAGAAAAACAAATTCATGAGTATAAGATGTAGGAGGTATGACTAGTTTGTCTGAAAAAGACAACGATTTTAGTGGACTGCAAGCTGAGCCAGAAAAGCTAATATAATCTTGGATGCATTAAATGATGGTACCCTAAATGATAGTGTCACCAAACTACACCCTGGTTAGACCATCTGAGGAGTGCTGTGTTTATTTCTGAATGCCAAATTTTAGGAAGGGCATTGATAAATGGCAGAGAATACAGAACAGGGCAATAAAGATAGGAAAAGGCCTTGAGAGTATGTCATAGGAGGAAAAGTTGAAGGAACTGAGGAGGCTTAGCTTGAAGTAAAGAAAATTTAGAGGCCATGTGATGACTGTCTTTAAATATTTGAAAGGCTATAATATGGGAAAGGGATTAGACAGGTGCTGCTTAAATAAAAAAACCAGACTAGAGACAATGGGCAAACACTGCAAAAAGGCATATTTAAGCATGACATCCAAAAACATCTTAACTATTAGAGCTTTCCAAAAGTCAAATCTACCAGAAATGGTGGGCTTCCTTCCCCTTATTGGAGAGGCCAGATGAGTACTTGCTGGGTATGATGTGGTGTTGTATAAGGGAGTCATAATACGATCACTAATAACAATATAATTTATGTAATGCTTTAGTACTTTTTATATTTTGTGGATTGAATTTGATTCACAAATAATTCTGTAGGATGTTGTTAATATCCTTGTTTTAGAAATGAGGAAACTGAACTGAGAGAAATTAAGTGACTTAACAAGGGTCACTCAGGTAGTACAAATCTAAGTCAGGATATGAACTCAGGTCTTTCTGACTCCAAATTCTGCCCTCTATCCACTATGCAACCTAGAAGTCTAGTCTCCCTTAGGCATGTTCTGGAATAGATGGCTTTTAAGATCCCTCCCTTTCAATAGGAGAATCTGTTACTAGATTTCTAAGAGCTTTTCTATGTCATTCTCACTTTATACCCCAACTTACCCTTTCCAAAATACTTTTGAATCCATTGCCACTGGCCTCCATTGCTATTTTGCAAACAAAACATTCCATCTCCTCTGACTCCTTCCATTTTTGCTTGCCTGTAGACCCTGCCTAAAATCTCTGCCTCCTGGTATCCCTGGATTTCTAAATTCCCACCTTCTATAGGAAGCCTTTCTTCTTTGTAGTCATTTCAGTTTGTGTCCTACTCTCCATGACCCCATTTGGAGTTTTCTTGGCATACTGGAGGGGTTTGCCATTTCTTTTTCAAGCTCAGTTTATAAGTGAGGAAACTGAGACAGACAAGATTGAATGATTTGCCCAAGGTCACACAAGTAGTGTCTTCAGCCATATTTGAACTTGGGTCTCCCTGATTCCACCCAGCATTCTATCCACTGTGCCATCTAGCTGCCTTTCTTGATTCCCCATTAATTTTGGTGTCTTTCCTCCAGTGATTTATTTCTAATTTATCCTAATCTATATAGCTCATTTCTACATAATTATTTGTATGTTGTTTTCCCCATTAGACTATGAGCTACTTGAGAATAGAGATGGTCTTTTTTTACCTTTCTTTGTATCCCCAGTACTTAGCGCAGCGCCTCACACATAGTGGGTGTTTAATAACACTTTATTGCCTAACTCTTTGGAAGGATGAAAATAGCCCATATTCTTCTCAAGCTTCTCTAACATTCACAGTCTGACTTGTATTTGTAATATTTTTAAGTTTTATATTAAAACAAATGTTCCTGATTTCATTAAGAGGAAAAACAGCCCACACATTTTGCCCTTAGTATTACAATGTTGGCTCAAATTCAAGCCAGAGTTATGGCCAAATATGTGGGAGAAGGAAAAGCTTTGGAAAAATCACAGTCATACTCATTTTTTATATAAACTCAAAAAGCTCAAGAGTTCAGGAAAAGTTTCATCTAGGCTATTTGTATATGCATTTGCTTTATGCCAGAGTTATGGCCAAATATGTGGGAGAAGGAAAAGCTTTGGAAAAATCACAGTCATACTCATTTTTTATATAAACTCAAAAAGCTCAAGAGTTCAGGAAAAGTTTCATCTAGGCTATTTGTATATGCATTTGCTTTATTTTGAGTAAGAACAAGGGAACTAGGAATTATAGATCTGGATCTCAAAGTAGATTCATAGCTTTAGAAATATGAGGAACCTTAAAGATTGTCTAAATCTAAGCCCTTCATTTTACAGATGAGGAAACTCAAGCTGAGAGCAGTTACTGAATTACCTTTGGTTACACAGAACTAGTATTAAACCTGTGAAAATTTATTTTGATTTGGGGACCCTACCTTTAGGCTGAGATTAGAAAACCTTAGGCCCTCAGGGTCTCTTCTGTGTGGGAGGTGCTGGTGCCCCTCCCCCTCTGCTTCAGTTGAGCTAAAAAGCCCTGTGGGCTGTACAAGACCCCAGGTCAGACAGCTGTGGGGAGGGAGCCCCAGCTCCCTCCACCCTGAGCGGAGCTATCCCAGAGATGCCTGGCTCGTCCAGGCCTGGCTCTGGTGTAGCCTGTGCTGAGGCACGTGAGAATCGAGCGCACCACCCCCCTCCACCAGCCGCAGCCCTGGCTGGCAGATTAGCTTGGTCTGTGGGGGTGCAGGAAGCCCCGAGATTTGAATGGAGAGAAGAAAAGATATATATATAGACCTGGGAGTTAAACAGAGGGGGGCTACAAGGACGCAGGAGAAGGCTAAAGGACTAGGAGCAGAGAAGAGGAGGCCGTCAGATAAGACTGAGGGACACTGACAAGATTAGGAGAAAAGAGAGGCCTACAGGTTGTACATTTTATTTCCCCGTATTCTTAATTTTAAATAATATCTCATAAATAAACTCTGCTTTGATTATTTAGTTAAGAGGCTTCTTAATCCTTTGCTTATCAATTTTGGGAGTGGAACAGTGTGGTGGAACTTTCTTTTTTTTGTGTGTGAGGCAATTGGGGTTAAGTGACTTGCCTAGGGTCACACAGCTAGTAAGTGTTAAGTGTCTGAGGAGGGATTTGAACTCAGCTCCTCCTGAATCCAGGGCCGGTACTCTATCCACTGTGCCACCTAGCTGCCCCGTGGTGGAATTTTTTAAACGGCCCATGTTAAATTAATAGCAGTCAGATAGCCAGTTAGTCAAAAGTCCACAGATTAGTCCCCCCAAATTAGGCCTAGTTAATAAAATATTTCTACATTTGAATGGCGACCGCGGCAGGACTTATGGCCCAATTATAATTTCTCTAAGCTTATAATTTTTCATAAATCCAATAATATAATTTTTCAAGATTAGATTAGCTAGAGAATAATAATATATTTTTTTTTACAAACCCAAGGCCTCTGACTTTAAAACTAGCACACTTTCCACTGTATAAAATTTTTTTGTTTTTTTTTTTCATTTTGCTACCCAACCCAAATTGTATTTCTATTTTGTAGTAATTGAAGAAAAAGAAGATGTCAACAAAACAATTTTTCCCTCTTGGTTTTCTTGCCATTTTACTACATGGTTGGATTCTTTTAAAAATTATTTCCTTTGGGGTGGAGAATATGGCAAAGAAAAGTCAGGAAGTTGCCTGAGTTCTCCCAAATTCCCCTCCAAACTACTTTAAATAATGCTGCCAAAATTGTTTCTTTTTTAAGCTTGGTGCAAAGGGTATAATGGGAAGGGATTCAAGATGTGTAGGGAGACTTCCGGCGTGGAGCCAAGATGGTGGAGGAAAGTCAGTAAGCCCTGGAACTCACTACAAGATCACTTCAAAAAACATCCAAATAATGACATAGAATAATTCCTGGAGCAGCAAAATCTACAGAAGATTGTGCTAAGATCATTTTCCAAACAAGGACAGCTTGGAAGGTCAGAAGGAGGGAGCTGCTGTGCTGAGACAGAAGTGGAGCCCAACTCCACAATCACCCTGACATAGATCCAGTCCCAGGAAGGCCTAATCAGAGAAAGAGACCCCCAGAGCCTCTGAATTAGCTGCAATGCCAGTGTTGTCTGGAACTAAACTCACAATCTGGTGAGAGGGCTGAGCCCTTGACAGGGCGAAGAATACAGGGGTCTCTGCTGGTGCTAAGGCAGAAATTAGCTTTTTCAACTCCTGCTGGGAACCAGGAGGTAGGTTTCAGTAGCAGTGACCCAGGTGGGGCAGGGGCACAGGTTTGTTGGAGCTGACAACCACAGCACACAAAGCTGGTTGATTAGCATGTTGATCTGGTGTCATCTACAGACCAGGGAACAAGCCAGGTGAGTGGAGAACCTGTTCATCCTTAAATCCTGCCACCTGGGACCTCCAGAAGCTTGGGGTAGTGCAGCCTGGAAAATGTGCCCCACTTTAAGGAGGTAAAAGTCAAGTAAAAGAAAGGCAAAATTAGCAGACAGAGAAAGGTGAGAACCATAGAAAGTTTCTTTAGTGACAAGGAAGGTCAAGGTGCACCCTCAGAGGAGGATGGCAATATCAAGGCTTCCAAGAAAAATATGAATTGGTCTCAGGCCATAGAGGTGCTCAAAAAGGACTTTGAAGATAAAGTTAGAGAGGTAGACTAAAAAATGGAAAGAGAAATGAGGGTGATGAAGGAAAGACATGAGAAAAAAGTCAACAGCTTGAAAAGCCAAATGGAAAAGCTCTCTGATGAAAATCATTGCCTAAGAATTAAGACTGAATAAATAGAAGCCAATGACTTTGTGAGAAACCAAGACATATTAAAGCAAATCCAAATGAATAAAAAATAGAGGGCAATGTGAAATATCTTCTTGGAAAAACTGCTGACCTGGAAAATAGAGACAGGAGAGATAATTTGAAAATTATTGGTCTATCTGAAAACCATGATCAAGGAAAGAGCTTAGACATCATCTTCCAACATATTCTCAGGGAAAACTGCCCTGATATTCTAGAAGCAGAAGGAAAAACAGAAATTTAATGAATCCACCGATCACTTCCTGAAAGAAATTCCAAAAGGAAAACTCCCAAAAATATTATAGCCAAATTCCAGAGTTCCCAGGTCAAGGAGAAAATATTGCAAATTGCCAAAAAGAAAGAATTCAAGTACTGTGAAGACCCAGTAAGGATAGCACAAGATCTAGCAGCTTCTACATTAAAGGATTGATTAGAGGGTGTGGAAATTTATTTTGATTTGGGGACCCTACCTTTAGGCTGAGATTGGAAAGCCTTAGGCCCTCAGGGTCTCTCCCCCGCCTCCTCAGCTTCAGCTGAGTGAAAAAGCCCCGTGGGCTATACAAGACGCCAGGTCAGACAGCTGGGGGAAAAAAAAAAGCCCCCAGCTCCCTCCGACCTGAGCGGAGCTATCTGAAGGATCCTGGATGGCCTGTGCTGAGGCATAAGGCTCGAGAGCACCCCTCCCCCCACCAGCTGCAGCTCTGGCTGGTGGATTAGCTTGGTCTGTGGGGGCGAAGGAAGCCCTGAGATTTGAGTGGAGAGAAGAAAAGGTATATATAGAACTGGGAGTTAGATAGAAAAAGAAGGAAGGAGACTAGAGGGAGACGGAGTAGAAAAAGAAGGAGCGAGGACGGACTAAGGAAGGAGCGAGGACAGACTAGAGGATGGGCTGAGGACGGATAGATAGACAAGACTCAGGGATTCGGACGGACAAGAAGAGGTCAAGAGGCGGCTGAGGAGACAGCAAAGATTGGAGACTGGAGACGGGGCTACAAGGACACAGGAGAAGACGAGAAGGACTAGGAGCAGACAAAAGAGAGGCCGAAGAGCAAACTGACAGAGCAGACAGACAGAAGGTTACAGGCCTTAATACAAACCAGGGAAAGTGTAACATGCCCTGAGGCTGGAGGCGGCTAAGGCCCTTATTGTATTCAAGAAGTTCGAAGAGCAGCAGGTGGGAAAGAGACGCAGTAGAAAGAGACCGCAGGAAAACAGTCAGGTTGTACTTTATTTCCCTGTATTCCTAAATTGAAATAGTATCTCATAAATAAACTCTGCTTTGATTATTTGGTTAAGAGCCTTCTTAATCTTTGGTCTATCAGTTTGGGAGCAGTGTGGTGGAACTTTATAAACGGCCCATATTAAATTAACGAAGTCAGATAGCCAAATAGTCACAAGTCCCAGATTAGTCCTCCAGTCAGCTTTAGCCCCCCAAATTAGGCTAGTCATTTAAAATATTCCAACATTTTAATGGCGACCACGAAGGGACTTACGGCCCAATTATAATTTTTCTAAATTTATCATTTTTCATGTAATCATAATTTTTCATAAATCCAATTATATATAATTTTCCAGGATAGTTATAGTTATGAATAATTAATATTTTGTACAAGGGCATGGAATATGATATTCCAGAGGGAAAAGGAATTGGGATTACAACCAAGAATCATCTATCCAGAAAAACTGAATATAATCTTTCAGAGGAAAAATGGGACTTCAATGCAAAAGAGGGCTTTCAGCTATTCATGATGAAAAGACCTGAACAGAATGGAAAATTTTACTTTCGAATACAAGACCCTAGAGAACCATAAAAATTGGAGTTGGGGGACATGCCTGGGGTCCCACAGTGGGTGACTGTCTTGTGTCTGAGGCCAGATTGGGGCTGGGGTCCCAAGGGTCCTACATGGATGCTTTTTATATTGTGTCACCTAGGTAGGTGATGACATCTTTAGGGTAAAATTGAGGGGTGAGCGGAATGTACTGGGGGAGGGGGAAAAGCAGAGGTAGGATGGAGTGAAATCCCACATGAAAGAAACCAGAAAGGGCTTATGGAGTGGGGGAAGAGATGGGGGAAGAACATGGCAGTAAATGAACTTTACACTCATCAGAATAGGCTCAAAGACCTTAATCTCACCAGAGTTGGCTCATAGAGGGATTGACACACACACCCAACTGGGTGAAGTAACCTATTTAAGCTGGTCAGTAAATGAGCCTAACACTCATCAGAATAGGCTCAAAGACCTTAATCTCATCAGAATTGGCTCAAGGAGGGAATAACATGCACACTCAATTGAGTGGAGTAATCTATGTTGCAGGAAAACAGGAGGGGAAGGGGATAAAGAAAGAGGGGCAAAAGAAGGGAGGGCAGATTGAGGGAGGGGACAGTCAGAAGCAAATCCCCTCTGAAGAGGGACAGGGTGAAAGAAGATAGATAATAGAGAAAATATCATGGGGAAGGGAATAGGATGGAGGGAAACTGTTAACAATAGTAATTGTGAGAAAGAGAAAAGGGGGAAATTGTACAAAAAATATTTATAGCAACTCTTTGTGGTGGCTAAGAACTGGGAATGTCCATCAATTGAGGAATGACTGAAGAAGCTGTGGTGGTATATGATTGTAGTGGAAATGATAAACAGGATGATTCCAGAAAAATCTGAAGAGACTCATGAAATGAACAGTACTTTGAGGACATTGTGCATAGTGACAGTAGTATTGTTCTATGAGCAATTGTGAATGACTTAACTACTCTCAGCAATACAATGATCCAAGACAATGCCAAGGGACTAATGATGAAGCATGCTATCCACTCCCATAGAATGAACTGATAAAAAGAGCACTTGTGGATTAAACATATATAACCTATACCAGATTGGTTTGGTCTTGTGGAGGGGGGAAGAAAGGGAGGGAGGGGGAAAAATTTGGAACTCTAAATCTTATGAAAATGAATGTTGAAAACTACCCTTACATGTAGCTGGAAAAAATAAAATAAATGTTTGGTGGAGAGTTCTGTGGAGAGCAGTAGAAAAACTGGTAGGAATCAAGGCCTTACTGAGGGCATCATTCAAAACAAGGGATGAAAGAATCTGTCATGACATGGTTTTAGAGGCAGTTATTGGTAACATTTCTAGGTAGCTAGAGCAAGAGGTCATTAAGACCATCAGGGATTCATTGAAATTGGGTCCTAACAGAGATTAAAACCAGAGTTAGTCCTTTTTTTAAAAAAAAAAATGTCTGTAGCATAACTTACATCCATAGACATAAGCATCTCAAAGTAGTAACCTAACAGAGGAAGTTAGGTGGCACAGTGAATAGAGGACTGGGCCTGGAGTCAGGAAGGACTAAGTTCAAATTTGGCCTCAGATACTTGCTAGTTGTTTAGCCCTAAACAAGTAACTTAATCTCATTTTCCTCAACTGTAAAATGGAAATAATAATAGTATCTACCCCCTGCCAGGGTTGTTGTAATTATCAAATGAGATATTTTTAAAGTGTCTATAGAATGTTGGAGGCAGCTAGGTGGTGCAGTGGATAAAGCACCAGCCCTGGAGTCAGGAGGACCTGAGTTCAAATCCGGCCTCAGACACTTGACATTTACTAGCTGTGTGATCCTGGGCAAGTTACTTAACCCTCATTACCCCACCAAAAAAAAAATAATAATAAAGTGCCTATAATAGAGCAAGCCCTTACTAAGGGGAAGGGAATATAAGCATTAACATAGCACCAGAAACTGTGCTATGTACCTGACAACAACCCTATGAGATAGGTACTGTTGTTTTCTCCATTTTTACAGTTAAGGAAACTGAAGTTAAGTGAGTTGCCCAGGATCACACAGATAATAAGTATCTAAGGCTGCATTTCAACTCTGACATCCCTGACTCCTGGCCCAGAGCTCTATCTACTGTGCCACCTAGCTGCCCCTAATAAATACCTGTTTCTCTTTCATATCATCATGAGAATTTACTGGGTCTTTACTGAGTACAGGCAGCTGGAAGTCTGACACAAACACTCAAAGGTTATACAAAACACTGGAATGTCTTACAATAATAATTCTTGGAGTAAACCATTTCTGTTTTCCATTCTTCACCCCCATAGCTGTGTCAAGAACCCTTCAGTCAACCCAATACATTATGTACAAAAAAAAAAGGCAGGAAATATGTGATAAAAGGACCTGGATTCAAATCCTGACTCTGCTATTGCTTGTCTATATGACCTTGGACAAGTCATTTAATCAAAGTCACCAAACATTTACCAATCACCAAAGGTACAACACTCCACCCCCCCAAACAGTCTTGCCCTCAAGAAGCTTCTCTCAGTTGAAGGTAAACTCAAAAACTTTCAATGGCTCTTCCATCTTTCCAGAGTACATTCCTGGAATGGTTTATCTGGGACATTCTAGGCCAGAATTTTAATGGCAAAAGAAATAATAAGTAAATAAAACTATGGGCCCCCCATTTCCTTATTTGTAAAAATAATTCCCCTCTAAATCCCTTGTTCCAGAGGGCAGCTAGGTGGCACAGTGGATAGAGCATTGGCCCTGGATTCAGGAGGACCTGAGTTCAAATCTGGTCTCAGACACTTAACACTTGACACTATCTGTGTGATCCTGGGCAAGTCACTTAACCCTCATTGTCCTGAAAAAAAATAATTAAAATAAAATTTAAAATCCCTTGTGTTCTGTGAAATTTAAAATTGGATATTAGATCATAAATCTCCCCTACTTAACTTTTCCCTTAATTTATCTCCCAGACTAGTAAATGGAAGCTTCTGGTTTTCTAGATAGAGCCTTTATTGTATATAAGGTGTTGTTGATTAGAAGGATAGGAAAGTAGAAATACAGTAGAAATCGTCTTAAATCTAGGCTTAGTCTATATTTCTTATAAAAACTCACCAAACCAAAAAAGGCCACCTTTGGAGTGAGGGAGACCGTCTGTGCTGCGCCGCCAGGAGTCCCGCCAAGCAGGCAAAAAAAGGCCTCTCCCCTTCTCTCCACCCCGGAAGTCAAAAAAAAAACCCGGCAGGCAGTCTGACATGCGCAGCAGGCGGACTGCACCCGGCAGGCAGTCTGACATGCGCAGCAGGCGGACTGTTCATCTCCTCCCCAAAAGGGTGGTCCTTGAAAAACTGGCGTCCTTCAGTTATCCTAACCGACTGTTAAAAACTTTCATATTTTACTACATTTCCCCCCTTTGCTTCCTCAAGAAATGGAATGTTTCCTTGATGGAACAGTAAAAAGAATATAATAACCTTTGCTGACTAATAATATGCGAACAACAATACAGAAAAGGAAGAGAGGAAAGTTTTGTCCAGAGGGGCGATTTTTTTTTTTCTTTCCTCATGAACCGACGCTTTGACATTTGTCTTGCAAAGGGAGAGCCTCTGCAGAGAGTACATGTTACAGATAGTATATAACAGAAAGGAGATAGTAAAAGCTAATAAAGCAAAACAGTTCATATAAAGTCTCTGAGTTCTCTTGTCTTCTTGAAGTGGTAAGATGTCATCAGGAGGAAACTGGATTCTGGTCTGGAAAACTGGATTCTGGACTCTGGTCTGGATTCTGGACTCTGGACTCTGGTCTGGAAAGCTGGATTTCTTCTTTAACTGTTTGAATTGCTGTATTTTTTTTTTTTTTTAACTAAACCTTAGCATAGCATTTTGCAATCAGTAACACTTTTTACCACCATGTGTCTGGATCAAAGCAAATTTAGTATGTGTTCATGACACCTGAAAATGTTATGGAAAGGTTATCATACCATATCTCATGGTTCCGAGACAGCCAGTGATTGTGCTAGGCCACAGGTGAGTTCAACTGAGTGAGATAAAAAGATAAATAAGTTCAGTTAAATTAGGTTAAATTAGGAGGGAGAGAGGATGAATACTGGACTGTGCCTAGTAATTGTGCTCTACATAGTCACCATCATAAGCAAACCATGGACTTATGTATACCTGTCTCTCCTTATATTCTCTCCAGGGCCTGCATCAGAGTTCACAGCAAGTTAGTCTCTGAAATGATAAGTTTCCATATTTCTGAAATCTCATTAATTTCACCAAAGACAATATGATGGTAAAAATGTGTGCTATGCTGCATAACTGAGAATATATTAGTGATATATACAATAATTCCAAACCATACCCAGAGTATAATGACATATAAATAATAAATGAATGTAAATAGCTGATTATATTAGACATTGTTACATAATCTTCTTTTAGACATTATTACATAATCTTCTTTTAGCAAGTAGACCACATCATCTTATACATGAATTCTCTAGTATAACAGTAGCAGATACTTAAAGTGGTGATTAATTCATCAAAAAGAAATAAGACTTCAATTAGCAAGATTCGATATTCAATAGCATATACTTAAAATGTCTTTGAAAAGTCACTTAGTTTACAAAATCGGGTTTTTAAAGAAAAGCAAAAGAAACAAAAGTAAAAAAAAAAAAAAACAAAGCAAAACCAAAAACCAAAAATAAAAGGCAAAAGATTCGCTAAGCACCCTTTTGTGCTCTTAAAGAATTTAAAGGTGTGGTGAATTCCAGGTCTTTTCAGTGCCTTTCAAAAGTCAAAACAAAACAAAAAGCAAAAAGGATTAAAAAAAAATAGGTATAGGGTAGGGAAAAGGGTGGGAGAAATTGAGGTGGGCCAGAAAACTAGGCCATGTGCTTCAGTGCTTTTGCCTGTGGAAGGAAATGCTTGTTAAATTTTAAGGTATTTAAGCTGCTAGAGTTTGGGGTATGCCACATTGTTTTAACTGGTTCCCCAATTCTCTGCATGCCAAAGTGGCAGGGGTTTCTGAATTGTCATTGATCTTTCTAATGCTGTCATAATGTTCTTTATGGTAGAAAATGTGGAGTTCTCTAGCATCAGTTTTGTCTGTGCCACTGATTCTCAATAAAGGCTGATTTAATTGATGAACCACAACATTCAGCTGATGCTGCTTAGCAAATGCTACAATTGTATCATTTCCTCCCCACTTTCCAAATTTCTTTAATTCATCAACATATTCTTCAAAAGGGGAGTCATTTACTATAAAAGACTCAAACTCTTGTCTATGGTTAATCATATAAGAAGCAGCTTCTTGTCTGTGTCTGAGATGATTTCTACAGTGACCTTCTAGCTGGTCTGCTAAAGCCCTAAAAAGGCAATTTCCGTCTCCTGATACTTTACGAAGACTGAGTCCCAAAGCATTTAACTGATCAGTGGGATTCTTAAATGGGAACTGCCTGTTTCCTCTCAACTTTCTTTGCTCTTTAACAGTTGCTATCGTTAGGGTTTTTACCTCTTTAGCGTCTACCTCAGGTCTATCTGAAATCTCTTCACCTATGAATGGTGCAGGCTTTATATGAGAGCAATGAATCCATGAGTCTTTTTCACCAATTTTAATGGCAGTAGGAGTTGTCAATAATACCTGAAAAGGTCCTTCCCAGGCAGGTTGGGTTCCACTGGTTCTCTGAAAATTCTTTACATATATTTTATCTCCTGGGTTGAAGTTATGCAATGAAAAGTCTAATGGTCCTGCCTGGACCACAGCTCCTGCCTCATGGAGTTCACGTAGCCTGGTTTGTAATTCCTGTATATAGGAAGCAACAGAAGTATCACCTCCCACCAGTGATGTATAAACTGGGGAAAAAGTTTTAGCTTGGATAGGAGGGTGACCAAAAAGCATTTCATAAGGAGATATATGAAGTTCTCCTCTTGGTCTACTTCGTAGATAGAATAATGCCAATGGTAGAACATCAGGCCATTTCAAATGGGTTTCAGTACATAATTTGCCAATCATACTCTTAAGCTCTTTATTCATACGTTCAACTTGGCCTGAACTTTGTGGATGGTAGGGCGTGTGGAATTTTGGAGTCACTCCCAAGAAAGAGTAGATTTGGGATAAAATCGAATCAGTGAAATGTGTGCCTTTGTCAGAATCAATGCGGGCTGGTGGGCCAAAACGAGGTACTATCTCTTTAAGGAGAATTTTGGCAACAAAGGCAGCTGTGGCTCGGGGGCTGGGAAAGGCCTCCACCCACCGAGTGAGCTGATCAACTATAACAAGGCAAAATTTATAATGTCCTGCTTTTGGCATAGTAATATAATCAATTTGTAAGTGCTCAAAAGGTGTATATGCTAGAGGACGCCCTCCATAAGCTTTGGCCTTAAAAGCATACTGATTATAAGACTGACATGTGGAGCAGCCCGAGCAGATTCGAGATGCTGTATTAGTCACACCTGGTGCTATCCAGGTTCTCTTAATAGAGTCTACAATGCCTTGTGTACCAAAATGGCCTTTTCTGTGAACAGAGAGGCATACCTGGTGGTAGAATTTCCGGGGAAGAAATGGCTTACCTTCCGGAGACACCCAGATGCCATTGATCTGCTTCGCCTTAAATTTCTTTTTCCACTTTTCTACTTCAGAATCGTCATAGGTTAGGTTGGAAGGAATATCCTCAGAAGGTGAAAGGTTAAATACATGTTCAGGAGCTTCTAATGCAGCAAGCTTGGCTGCAGAATCGGCTCGTGCATTTCCCTTTGAAACAGGATCACTATTCCCTGTGTGGGCAGGGCAATGTACAACAGCTAGGGAAGAAGGCAGTTTCAGGGCATCTAAGAGGTCCTTGATAAGGTCCCCATTGGCAATAGCCTTGCCCGAGGATGTTAGAAAGCCTCGTTGACGCCAAATCATACCAATAAAGTGGCATATGCCAAAGCCATATTTCGAGTCAGTAAAAATAGTGGCACTCTTACCTTTGGCTATATTACAGGCCTGTGTAAGAGCCACAAGTTCAGCAGCCTGTGCACTAAAATGGCAAGGCAGAGAAGCTGCCCAGAGGGTGTCATAATCAGAAACTACAGCAGCTCCAGTAAAACGGGTTCCCTCTCTCATAAATGAGGAACCATCTGTATAGAGGACAAGATCAGGATTTTCTAAAGGTGTATCAAAAAGATCATCACGGGGTTTTTCAGCCATATCAACTAAAGAAGCACAGTCATGCAACGGTTCCCCCGAGAATGGTAAATTAGGGAGTAGTGTTGCTGGATTAAGAACTGTGCAGCGTTTTAAAGTGATATTCTCATTACCTAACAGGGTTATTTCATACTTAGCCAGCCTTTGATCTGAAAAGGCTTGTGTCCTGTGACGTAGTAAGAGAGCCTCCACTTCATGAGGGCATTGCACAGTTAGAGGGTTACCTAGGACCAAATCAGAGGCTTTTTCTACCAAAAGCGCTGTGGCCGCCACTGCTCTAAGGCAAGGTGGCACTCCAGCCGCTACAGGGTCCAGCTGAATTGAATAGTAGGCTATAGGACGCTGGTTAGGCCCCAGTGACTGAGTCAGGACTCCAGAAGCCACCCCCCTTTGTTCATGCACAAAGAGAGTGAAAGGCTTACTATAATCTGGCAGTCCTAGGGCAGGTGCTGATAACAAGGCCCGTTTTAATTCTTTTATGGCTGAGAGATGCTGGGGATCCAACTGTAAACTGTCTGGAACAGAACTTTTTGTAAGAGCTATGAGGGGTTTAGTAATTTCACCAAAAGAGGGTATCCATTGTCTACAGTACCCGGCTGCTCCTAGAATGGCTCTCAACTGCCTCTTAGTAGTGGGGGCAGAGAGTTGTTGAATGGCCTGGACTCGCTTAGAAGAGACAGAGCGAGTTCCAGCAGCCAAAATAAATCCTAAATATTCTACCTGGGGCAAACACCATTGTACCTTTGTCTTGGAAACCTTGTGTCCTCTCTTGTGCAGCTCCAGCAGTAAGTGACGGCTATCTTCCTGACAAATTTCAGCATTAGGAGAGGCCAAAAGTAAGTCATCAACATATTGTACTAGTGTGGAGGCTTTAAAGGTAATAGAGGCCAGATCCTGCTGTAAAATTTGGGAAAATAATGTGGGACTGTCTACAAATCCCTGTGGGAGTCTAGTCCAGGTCCACTGTCTATTTTTCCAGGTAAAAGCAAATAAATATTGGAAGTCCTCATGTACTGGTATGGAGAAAAAGGCAGAGCAAAGGTCTACCACTGTGAAACATGTAGATTCATAGGGAATTGAGGAAATTATCATAGCCGGATTTGCGACTATAGAATGTCTAGGAATAACATAATTATTAATCGCTCTAAGATCTTGCACAAAGCGATAAACAGGTTTACCATCTGGCCCAGGCTTGGGTTTTTTAACTGGCAAAATGGGAGTATTGCATGGAGAGTGATGACATGGAATAATAATACCCTGGCTTTTCAAAGCCTCAATTATAGGGGTGATCCCTTCTATTGCTTCCCTAGACAATGGATACTGTGGAATGGAGGGGGGTGGTCCCCCCTTAACTTTAAAGGTAACAGGCATGGCAGACTTAAGGAGCCCCACCTCATTAGGGGATGAGGCCCATAAAGACTCAGGAATGTCAGAGGGGATTTTGGATACCTCCCCTGCTGTTCCTTGAGCTTCTGTAAGTAAAATTGGTAATAAATGAACAGTATCCTCTGGCAATTGTAAGGAGACAGCCCCATCTGGAGCACAAGATATGGTTGCTCTAAGCTTGCAAAGGAGATCACGACCTAATAAATTTACAGGGGCATCAGGCATGAGTAAAAATGAATGTTCTACTGTTAAGGGCCCCATAGATACCATGCGAGGATTCAATTTTGCCACTCTCTGGCTCTTTCCTGAGACTCCCACTACATTTAAATATCCTACAGGTCTACACCCAGCATCTGGTTTGCTTACTAATACTGATTTAGAGGCTCCTGTGTCTAGCAGACAATCATAATAAGTCTCCCCCACTTTTAAGGTGACATGTGGTTCATTACTCTGGGGAGGTGAATGGACTGGCACAAGTGCATTCAAAAAATCCGGATCTGGGAATATATGGCTTTCATTATCTATGTTCCATTCCTCCCCAAGACACCGTCATTCCTGTGTCCTCTTCTGAGGGGGACCTTGGTTACCATTATTCTGGTACTGCCTTTCTGTATTCCTCCGAAAAGATCTATTTCTATTTTGATTTCGCCTGTAATTAGAATTAGAATTTCTTCTCCAAGTCCTACATTCTCTCAATTCATGCCCCTCCTTACGACAGTAACAACACACCTTAGTGTCCTTGCTCCGGTGTTCACATGGCTGACTAGGAATCGCTGGTGCCAGAATGCTCTGTTTAGGGTGATCTGGATCTTCCTCACGTGAGTCAAAGACATAATTTGCAAGTTCCTTAATTCTATCTACTGTGAGATTTCTCCAGTCTGGACATTGTTTCAGAAAGTATCTGCGTATTTCTGGCAGTGAATTATAAACAAATGTGTTGAGAACGATATAGGAATCTCTTAAATCTACTGGATCCAATCTGGTGTACTGTCTAGCGGCCTCACAAAGTCTATCATAAAATCTGTTTGGTCTTTCATTAGCCTCCTGAGGTAGGCTTAAAAATTTCTGCCAGTTTTCCGGTTTTCTAGAGCAAGATTCCATTCCCTTCAGAAGTGTTTCTCTAGCATCTTTTAATCTTTGGAAATCCCTATCATCATTATAATTCCACTCTGGATCCTTTAGAGGCCATTCCACATTGGCCTTACCTTTCGCAACAAGGGCATTTCCTGCTGAGATAATATCTGTAATCTCAGTTGGGGACAGTAAAGTTTCCAAAAGGCAAGTAACATCAGCCCAACTGGGTTGATATGCATTAAATATAGTCCTTAACTGTGAAATTACAGTGTTTGGATTTTTCTCAAAACTAGGGATGAAAGATTTCCATGCGCTCAAGTCACTTGGTCTAAAGGGGCTATATTTTCTGACTTGAATTGGCACTCCCTTTTTACTATGTTGTATAGCTTCCTGCAGAGGGAGTAGTTTCTGTTGATCTGATTCTAAACTTGGATCATCTCTAGTAGAAACAGCCATTTTGAGGTCTCTCTCCATATGTGAGAATTTCATTTCGAGGTCTCTCTCCATATGTGAGAATTTCATTTTGAGGTCTCTCTCCATATGTGAGTATTTCATTTTGAGGACTCTCTCCATATGTGAGAATTTCCCCCATATCATAACAATGATAATAACAAAAACAAAACAAGACAAAAAAAACCCAAAAAAAATAAAATCCTTAGTCGTATGAACTATGGATGTGGTATTAAAAGGTATTTCAATTGCAGGCATAAAATTTCTACTTATATTAAACGTATTTTCCCAAAGATTCTCACTTATACTATTATACAAAAAACTTTTTGCTGCCTGAATGAGGAAAAAACCAATAATGTTTTGAAGGACCATTGAGTAAACTATTCCTCTAAGTCGGGACGTTATGCTGTCCCAATACATTCCGATGAGAAAAATCAAAGGGATAGTAGAATATTCGAGCATCTTGCCCTTTAAACTGGGCTGGCTTTTCTGTTTAAAGCAAGACTTTTAGAGGCTTAAAGTCTTTAAGGGAGATTAGACAAAGGGAAAGTCCGTGGCGGGGGGGGGGGGGGGGGGGGGGGGTGGTATTCGGAAAATCCACCGAATTAGCCGGCTTATGGCCAAACTAGGGAGGGTGGGAGGGTCCTTAAGGTCCCTTCGGGGTCGCCAAACTGTGAAATTTAAAATTGGATATTAGATCATAAATCTCCCCTACTTAACTTTTCCCTTAATTTATCTCCCAGACTAGTAAATGGAAGCTTCTGGTTTTCTAGATAGAGCCTTTATTGTATATAAGGTGTTGTTGATTAGAAGGATAGGAAAGTAGAAATACAGTAGAAATCGTCTTAAATCTAGGCTTAGTCTATATTTCTTATAAAAACTCACCAAACCAAAAAAGGCCACCTTTGGAGTGAGGGAGACCGTCTGTGCTGCGCCGCCAGGAGTCCCGCCAAGCAGGCAAAAAAAGGCCTCTCCCCTTCTCTCCACCCCGGAAGTCAAAAAAAAAACCCGGCAGGCAGTCTGACATGCGCAGCAGGCGGACTGCACCCGGCAGGCAGTCTGACATGCGCAGCAGGCGGACTGTTCATCTCCTCCCCAAAAGGGTGGTCCTTGAAAAACTGGCGTCCTTCAGTTATCCTAACCGACTGTTAAAAACTTTCATATTTTACTACAGTTCCTTATTACAGTAGGAAGTTGTGGGATCTATTAAGTAATGACCAGGTAGCTCCTGTGTATAAAGCACCATGTGAAGAACTATGGAAACTTTTTTTAAAGTGTAGAAGATTGCCTCTGACTAGAATGAGTTTGCAATCTAGTTGAACACACATAACACACACACAAATTTTAAAAAGAAGTTAACAAGAAAAGCCAGTATATAGGAATCCAGAAGCCAATATATAAGTGCCAAATAAGTGTTACTGATAAGTACTATAGGAGTCCAGAGGATAGCAAGATCACTGTGGATTTGGGTCATCAAGAAACATTTCATTAAAAAAGTAGCAGTTTCCACTGGACCTGGAAGGATGAATAGAATTCACATTGGCAAGTAGAGGATAAAATGGTATGAATAAAGATGAAAAAGTGAGAATTTAACAGGCAAAATCAAAGGATAGTAAGTAAATCCATCTAGTTGAGTGAATGCTTCTAGGTGACCAGTAATGGAGAATAAAATTAGAAGGCAGTGGGATGCGGGTGGCAGAGGATCTGAATGGTCAAATAAGATATTAAGAAATCAAAATATTTTGAGTAAGCATAGAGGAATATGGTGAAATTTATATTTTAAGGTTAATTGAGCTATGTTATATTGAACAGATTAAAATCAATTTCATCAAGAAGCATTTATTAAGTGCTGACTATGTGCCAGGTCCTGTGCCAAGCACTGGGCATGAAATAAAGGCACTAGCCTACTTGTCTCTCATACACTGTGCTCCATCTGCCACTTCTGCGCCAGTATACCAGGCCCCATGCCTGGAATCGTCTCCCTCTTCATCTCTGCCTCTTGGAATTCTTACCTTCCTTCAAGGTTCAACTCCAATACCATCTCCTACAACAGACCTTTCCTGATAATTACTTTATATCAGTAATTTAGCACAGATTCTGTAGTTGTTCATTTGAGTATGAACAACTTGAGCACTGAGACTATTTCTTTTTATTCATCTCCTCTTAGCCTAGCATGGCCTCTGGCACATAGTAGGTCCTTAATAAATCTATACCACTGTCTATGTGTGCATGCTAACTTAACTTCTCAAGGCCTCAATGTTCTCCTTTGTAGAAAGAATATAATAATTACAGAATTGCTGTTGACTAATTGGTTTTTCCCAATACAATGTATGTTCCTGTAGAGCAGGGACTATTGTCAAGTTTTTGTTGGTTTGTTTCTTTGTTGTTGCTGTTGTTTAGTCTTTTTTATTTCCAAAACCTAGATATGTATCCAATACATATTAGGTACTTAATAAATGTGCTTTTAGCTATCTACAGCCATATGAAAAATGTTCTCAATCACTACTGATTAAAGAAATGCAAATTAAAACTACTCTGAGGTACTATCTCACACCTATCCAATTGCCTAATATGACAAAAAAGGAAAATGATAAATGTGGGAAAATTGAAACACTAATGCACTGTTGGTAGATCCAACCATTCTGGAGAGCAATTTGGGACAATGCCCAAAAGGCTTTAAAACTGTTCATACCGCTACTATATCCCACAAGAGACCATGAAAAAGGAAAAAGGACCCACACATACAAAAAGTATTTATAGCTGCTCTTTTTGTGGTAGCAAAGAATTGGAAATTCAGGGGATGCCCATCAATTAGGAAATGGCTAAACAAGTTGTGGTATGTGAATGGAATGGAATACTATAGTGCTATAAGAAATGATAAGGAGATGGATTTTAGAAAAAACCTGGAAAGACTTATATGAATTGATGCTGAGTGAAATGAGCAGAACCAAGAGAACATCATACATCAATAATACAGATTTTCACTTTTGTTGTTGCTTTTTTGTTATTGTTTTTGTTTATTCTTTCTTGAATTTTTAAAATTTTTGTGCTGATCTTTCTCTTACAACAATGTGGAAATATGTTTAACATGATTATAATGTATAGCTTATATGAGATTGCTTTCTGGCCTTGGGAGCGGGAAGGGAAAGGGGGGGTGGGAGAAAAATTTGGAATTCAAAAAAGTATCTTTACATATAATTGGAAAAAATTTTTAAAATAAAAAAATTCACTTTATAAATGCACTTTTATATCTCCCAAAAGAGAAAAAGACCTATTTGTATAACAATATTTATAGCAGCTCTTCTTATGGTGGAAATCAAAGGAATGCCCATCAATTGAGTAATGGCTAAACAAGCTGTGGTATATGATGGTGATGAAATATTATTGTGCTATAAGAAATGACAAGCAGAAAGACTGAAAAGACATGCCTGGAAAGACATGTAAGAACTGATGTATAGTGAAGCGAGCAGAACCAAGAGAACATTGTGCAGAGACAGCAATATTGTTTGATGAAGAACTGTGAATGACTTGACTATTCTCAACAATCCAATGATCCAAGACAATCCCAAAGCACTATTAATGAAACATACTATCAACCTCCAAAGAAAGAACTGATGTTGATGGAACAGACTGAAGCATGCTATTTTTCACTTTAGTTCATTTTTTTCTTTTAATCAAATTTTCTTGTACAAAATTACAAATATAGTGATGTTTTACATAATCATACATGTATAACCCATATAGGATCAGTTGCTGCTTCAGAGAGGGGGGAGGGGAGGAAGGGAAGGAGGGATAAAAATTGTAACCCAAAACTATAAATAAAAATTGTTTATTACAAAAAAATTATATTAATCTAATAGGACACTATTTCAACACACACACACACACACACACACCCCATATTCCAGGCTTTACCATGGTTCTTGACACAGACACTCCCAAAAAACTGACCAGGCATATGTAGAGCACCTTTTGTCTGAAATAGAGCAAGAAAGATAGTGGTAAGGGACATTACAAAAAGATTGACTCAGATGTGATGAGGTAAAAAGAAGAGTCAAAATGATTCCAAGATTTTGAACCTGGGAGACTGACAGGCATTGAAGTCAAGAGAGTTTGCCCTATTTAAGGGCAAAGCCTGATGCAAACTTTATGCGAACCTATACCCCCCTAGTAGTTGTCTGATGGCCTGGGGAGAAATAGGTACTTTTCCATTCCACTTCTGGTCAGAATAATAGTGAGAACAGCCATGGCAGGTTGACCATGCCTTTCTCAAGATATCCCAGAAGACAATCAGTCATTTGAAACCTCACCCACAAGCAGCTCACACACATAGGCTGTCATCATAAGAATTCACTGGGTCTTTTGAGTGGTGGCAGCAGTCTGACACAGTTACTCAATGGTTATGTAAATGATTAAAATGGATTACAAACAAGATTCCTGGAGTAAAATATTTCTGTCCCTTAGGACTTATGCTAGTTGTACCCATGGGTCATACCAAGTACATTAGAATTCTGTATAAGTAATGACTACATATGTGTGTGTGTGTTGAAATGATTTTTGGTTCTTCCCTTTTATTTATCATTGCTGAGTGGATATGGTGCTCTAAACTAGAAGACAGACAATCCAGGTTCATTCCTTTTCTCTACTATCTGTATGTGTGTGCTCATTTAACCTCTCAAATTCTCAATGTTCTCCTTTGTAGAATGAATGTAATTTTTTTCCTTTTTTTTTTTTGATTAAGTGACTTGCCAAGGGGTTCACAGCTGTGTCTGAGGTTGGATTTGAACTCAGGTCCTCCTTTCTTCAGGGCTGATGCTCAACACACTGTACCACCTAGCTGCTCCAATGAATATAATAATTATAGAATTCTCACCTGCCTCTCAAGGCTATTATCATAATCAAATAGAATACTGATGTGACAAGTAATTAGGAAATTGCATAACACAATATACACGTAAGGAATGATTGTCTTCATCAAGAGAATCTTACTCAGTGAACATTCCATGTATAATACCACAGTGGCTCAGAGCTTTCTGGTAGACAAGAAACAATCACTCAGTCCCTGGTCTTTCTGCTGGATCAATCGCACACACCCTAGCAGCTGCCGGCTCCACTGAGCTTGTCCCTAAAACACCAGCTAAAATCACACTTGGAAGCTGCAGCAGAAGCATTCCCACTGACAATGCCCTTCACCGCTTATAAATGAATCCCACAGTGACCAGTCTTCTGTGTTTTAGGACTAAGCACTATTAGCCATCCAAGCAGCATTCCAAGAGAACCAGGGGAGAAAGGAAAGAAGGAAATATTTATTAAGTGCCTGCTATTGGCCAGACCCTGTGCTAAGCATTTGATCATCACAAGAACACTGCGACATAGGTGCCATTATTATTATTCCCATTTTACAGCTGAGGAAACTGAGAGAAGCAGAGGTTAAGTGACTTGTCCAGTGTCACACAGATAATAAGTATCTGAGGCTAAATTTGAATTTGGGTCTTTGCTGACTGCAAGGCCAGCATGCTATTTACTATATTACCCAGTTGTTCCCAAGGATTGAAGGGAAACAAAAGGCCAGAGTGCAACAAAAAGTTTCACAACATTACTTACGTCAAGACAGAAATTTAATTGTCCTGATGCCAGAATGTCTGTTCTTTGTCATTTCCAGAGTTAAAGTTTTTATCCTAATGAATCATTTCCTGTCTTGGTTATGATAACCCCTTCTTCCTAGCTGCCTTGTTACTGTATCAGTTCAGAAAATTTAGCCAAAGGAAAGGTTGCCTCTTCTTGATAGGAACAATAATGTTTCTCTCTCCCTCCTTTTCCTTATCAACCTTCTACTGTATTAGGTTCTGTATCCTATTTAAATTGTCTTTCCTTTCCTTCAAAATTACTTGCTATGTTTTCTTTCTCTTTAAACAAACAGTCCTGGAAGGGATCATTGAATACAACCTTTACTTTTTTTTTTTTTTTGCAGGCAATGGGGGTTAAGTGACTTGACCAGGGTCACACAGCTAGTAAGGGTCAAGTGTCTGAGGCCGGATTTGAACTCAGCTACTCCTGAATCCAGGGCCAGTGCTTTAACCACTGTGCCATCTAGCTGCCCCACATTTTTCTTTTTTAAAGAAATACATTTATTTAATATTTTATTTTCCCCAATTACATGTAAAAACAATTTTAATGTTCATTTCTAAAAAATTTAAGTTCCAAATTCTCTCCCTCCTTCTATGCCCTCCCTGCCCACTGAGAAGGCAAGCAGCTTAATATAAGTTGTACATGTGCAATTATGCAAAACATTTCCATATTAGTCATGTTATAAAAGAAAACACAGATGGAAGGAAGGAAGGAAGGAAGGAAGGAAGGAAGGAAGGAAGGAAAAGAGAAAGAGAGAGAAAGAAAAAGAGAAAGGAAGGAAGGAGGGAGAAGAAAGAAAGAAAAAAGGAAGGATAGAAGAAGGAAGGAAGGAAGGAAGGAAAGAAAAAAGAAAGAAAGAAAGAAAGAAAAATTTTTAAGAATATGCTTGAATTTGGGGCAGCTAGGTGGCACAGTGGTTAAATCACAGTGGTTAAAGCACCAGTGGATGGAGCACTGGCCCCAGATTCAGGAGGACCTGAGTTCAAATCCGGCCTTAGACACTTGACACTTACTAGCTGTGTGACCCAGGGCAAGTCACTTAACCCCAATTGCCTCACCCCCCCAAAAAAAAAGAGTATGCTTGAATTTGCATTCAGGCTTCAGTTCTTTCTCTGGAAATGGGTACCATTTTTATCATAATTTCTTTGGAATTATCTTGGATCATTGTATTGCTTAGAATAGCTATCATTCACAATTGTTCATCATACAATATTGCCATTATTGTGTACAATGTTCTCCTGGTTCTGCTCTTTCACTTTGTATCAGTCCAGGTTTTTCTGAAAGCATCCTGTTCATCATTTCTCATAGCACAATAGTGTTCTATCACAACCATATACCACAACTTGTTCAGTCATTTCCCAAGTGATAGTCATCCCCTCAATTTTCAATCTTTGCCACCACTATAAGAGCTGCTATAAATATTTGTGTACATATAGGTCCTTTTCCTTTTTTATCTCTTTGAGATATAGACCTAGTAGTGGTTTTGCTGGGTTAAAGGGTATGCATGGTTTTATAGCCCTTTGAGCATAGTTCACTTGAAGGCTTCTGATTCCATATTTAATGTTATCTTTTTACATACCAAATTATACAGGAAAAGGTAGACTGATACATATTCACAAATGATAAGGCCTAAAGTCCTTTACACCAAACACAATTCCAAATTTGCTCAAAAATGTTCTCTCCCTGCCAAGAGAAACCCAGGAACAGAATGATAAAATATTTCTCACACAAATAAAGTCAGAGCTAAACAACTGGAAAAATATTAATTGTTCATGGGTAGGCTAAGCTAATATAATAAAAGTGACAACCCTACCTAAATTGATCTAGTTATTTAGTGCCATACCAATGAAACTATCAAAACATTATCTTATAGAGCTAGAAAAAACCCATAACAAAATTCATCTGGAAGAACAAAAGCTCAAGAATATAAAGGGAATCAATGAAAAAAATGCAAAAGAAAGTGATCTAGCAGTACCAGATATCAAACTGTATTATAAAGCAGTAATTCTCAAAACAATTTGGTACTGGCTAAGAAATAGAGTGGTAGATCCGTGTAATAGAATAGATATGAATTAAACTATAGTAAATGACCGTAGTGTATGATAAACCCAAAGCTCTTGGAACAAAAATTCATTATTTGACAAAACTTCAGTAAAAAAACTGTGTGGCAGAAATTAGTTATAGACCAACATCTCACATCATATACTAAAATAAGGTCAAAATGGGTACATGATTACACATAAAGTACGATACCATAAGCAAATTAAGAGATTATGGGGCAGCTAGGTGGTGCAGTGGACAGAGCACAGGCCCCGCAGTCAGGAGTACCTGAGTTCAAATCCAGCCTCAGACACTTAACACTTACTAGCTGTGTGACCCTGGGCAAGTCACTTAACCCCAAATGCCTCACCCAAATAAATAAATAAATAAATATCCTCTTTGGGGCAGCTAGGTGGCGTAGTGGATAGAGTACCGGCACTGGAGTCAGGAGGACCTGAGTTCAAATCCGGCCTCAGACACTTAACACTTACTAGCTGTGTGACCCTGAGCAAGTCACTTAATCCCAATTGCTTCACAAAAAAAAAAAAGAGAGAGAGAGAGATTATGGAGGGGCAGCTAGGTCGCGCAGTGCATAGAGCCCTGGCCATGGATTCAGGAGGACCTGAGTTCAAATCCGGCCTCAGACACTTGACACTTACTAGCGGTGTGACCCTGGGCAAGTCACTTAACCCCAATTGCCTCACCAAAGAGAGAGAGAGAGAGAGAGAGAGAGATGAATAAATAAATAAACAAATAAGCAAACAAATAAATACATACATACATACATAAAAGAGAGCATGGGATAGTTTATCTGTCAGTTTTATGGACAGAGGACAGCAATACAAAATGTAAAATAGATCATTTTGATTACATAAAATTAAAAAGATTTTGCAAAAACAAACCCGATGCAATCAAAATTATAAGGAAAGCAGAAAACTGTGAAAGAATTTTTTGCAACAAATATCTCTGCCTCGTTTCACAAATATATCAGAAACTGAGTCAAATTTATAAAAACACCATTTATTCCCCAATTGATAGCTGATCAAAGGATCTGAACAGTTTTCAGACAAAGAAATAAAAACTTATAGTCATATAAAAATGTTCTAAATCACTATTGATCAAAAATTCAAATTAAAACAATCTCACATCTATGAGAGTGGCTAATATAACAAAAAAAGAAAATATTCGATGTTGGAGGGAATGTGGGAAAACTGAGAAACTAATCCACTGTTGGTGGAGTTGTGAAAAGATCCAACCATTCTGGAGAGCAATTTGGAACTATTCGATCTTTACATACCCTTTGATCCAACAATACCACTGCTAGGATCATATCCCAAAGACATCCCCAAAAAGAGAAAAGGACCTATTTGTACAAAAATATTTATTGCAGCTCTTTTTGTGGTGACTAAGAATGGAAAATCAAAGGGATGTCCATTGATTGGGGAATGACTAAACAAGATATGGTATATGATTGTAATGGAATATTATTGTGCTCTAAGAAATGACAAGCAGCATGATTTCAGAAAGGACTAAAAAGACTTATATGAACTGATGTATAGTGAAGTGAGCAGAAGTTGTCATTCTGAGCAAGAATAAGTCATTGTGAATGACTTAACTATTCTTTGCAATACAATGATCCAAGACAGTCCCAAAGTACTAATGATGAAGCATACTATCCACCTCCAAAGAAAGAATTGATATTGACTAAACGCATGCTATTGTTAACTTTCATTCTTTCATTTTTTTCTTTTATTCAAGTTTTCACATACAAAATGACTAATACGGTACATGCACATGTATAATTTATATCTGATTGCTTACCACCTCAGGGAGGGGAAGAGGGAGGGAAGGAAGAGGGATAGAATTTGGAACTCAAAACTTTAAATAAAAATGTTTATTAAAAAATTTTAATGTTCTATTTGTATGTGTGTGTGTTTCTTTCTCTGCCTCTCTACTCTCTTTCTCATCTGTTTTGCTGTCTCTGTCTTTCTGGCTTGACTTTCTCTCTCTCTCTCTCTCTCTCTCTCTCTCTCTCTCTCTCTCTCTCTCTCTCTCCCTCCCTCCCTCCCTCCCTCCCTCCCCCTATCTATCTGTCTGTCTCTGTCTCTGTTTCTGTCTCTCTGCCTCTGTCTCTGTCTTTCTTTGTTTCTCTGTCTGTGTTTCTCTCTGAGTCTCTCTCTGTCTCTGTCTCTCTGCCTCTGCCTCTGTCTGTCTGTCTGTCTCCCTCAGCTTTACCAATAAATAAATCCCCTCACCTACAGATACAAAAAGACTCCAAAGGCCTTGATATAGAACATAGACACTTCAAAAAGAATGACCCAGCATACCTAGGGCACCTTTGGCCATAACTTTGATGTTGAGAGAAAGACTGAAAATATTCACTTAGACATATCTATATCCAGATCAGACAAAGTCCAAGTCTCCTCCAAAAATTGGGAGATTTGTTTCTTGTCTTTTCCTATCAGACCAGAGGCTCCTTAACCATGGTATTACATGAAGATGACCTCTCCAAGGTACATTGAAGTCCTGAATCTTAACCAGTGTGAGATTTAAAATTGGATATTAGATCATAAATCTCCCCTACTTAACCCTTCCCTTAATTTATCTCCCAGACTAGTAAATGGAAGAAGCTTCTGGTTTTCTAGATAGAGCCTTTATTGTATACAAGGTGTTGTTGATTAGAAGGATAGGAAAATAGAAATACAGTACAAATCGTCTTAAATCTAGGCTTAGTCTATATTCCTTATAAAAACTCACCAAACCGATTTAGGCCACCTTTGGAGTGAGTCAGACCGTCTGTGCCGCGCTACCAGGAGTCCCGCCAAGCCGGTAAAAAAAAAGGCTACTCCTTCTCAAGCTGTTTTTGGAAGCTTATTTATAGATCTGGAACAGAGGCGGTCCTTACACACTGCTTCAAGGTTATTAAGGGATAGCCAGGTATGATCACAATCCAATTAACTTGATACAATCCAATTAACTTGAAGTAGGCTTAATCAGCAGTCAATCACTCTCACTTGATTTAATCAGTCTTGATTAATCTCCAGGTGGGTCTTTGAGTATCTGCTAAATCCCATTATTTCATCACATTCCCCCCTTTGTTTCTTCTAGGAACAGGTGTTCCTTGATGAAACAGTAAAAAATAATTAAGTCTTTGGAAGTCTTTTCTCAGTTCTCTTGTCTTCTTGGAGTGGTAAGATGTCATCAGGAGGAAGCTGGATTCTGGTCTGGAAAGCTGGATTATTCTTCTTTAACTGAATTGCTGGATTTTTTACTAAACCTTAGCATAGCGTTGTCAATGATCAAATTTAGTACATTCCATTACATTCCCTCCTTTATATAATAGAGAGTTGAGGTAGTTATGCAATCTATAACACTTCTTACCACCATGTGTCTGGATCAAAGCCAAATTTAGTAACGTGTTTATGTCACAGGCTTTTTTGGTTTGGTTTGGTTTGGTTTTTTTGTGAGGCAATGAGGGGTTTAGTAATTTCACCAAAAGAGGGTATCCATTGTCTACAGTACCCAGCTGCTCCCAGAATGGCTCTCAACTGCCTCTTAGTAGTGGGGGCAGAGAGTTGTTGAATGGCCTGGACTCGCTTAGAAGAGACAGAGCGAGTTCCAGCAGCCAAAATAAATCCTAAATATTCTACCTGGGGCAAACACCATTGTACCTTTGTCTTGGAAACCTTGTGTCCTCTCTGTGCAGCTCCAGCAGTAAGTACGGCTATCTTCCTGACAAATTCAGCATTTAGGAGAGGCCAAAAGTAAGTCATCAACATATTGTACTAGTATGGAGCCCTTAAAGGTAATAGAGGCCAGATCCTGCTGTAAAATTTGGGAAAATAATGTGGGACTGTCTACAAATCCCTGTGGGAGTCTAGTCCAGGTCCACTGTCTATTTTTCCAGGTAAAAGCAAATAAATATTGGAAGTCCTCTATTGGTTGGCAATCCAAATCCATTGTTTTGAAGGTGTTCTCAAGTTGAGGTTCACAGTCTAGTTTCTGAGAATTACACCTTCTTAAGGGATAGCCAGGTTGATCACAATCCAATTAACTTGATACATCCAATTAACTTGAAGTAGGCTTAATCAGCAGTCAATCACTCTCACTTGATTTAGACCAGAGGCTCCTTAACCATGGTATTACATGAAGATGACCTCTCCAAGGTACATTGAAGTCCTGAATCTTAACCAGTGTGAGATTTAAAATTGGATATAGATCATAAATCTCCCCTACTTAACCCTTCCCTTAATTTATCTCCCAGACTAGTAAATGGAAGAAGCTTCTGGTTTCTAGATAGAGCCTTATTGTATACAAGGTGTTGTTGATTAGAAGGATAGGAAATAGAAATACAGTACAAATCGTCTTAAATCTAGGCTTAGTCTATATTCCTTATAAAAACTCACCAAACCGATTTTAGGCCACCTTTGGAGTGAGTCAGACCGTCTGTGCCGCGCTACCAGGAGTCCCGCCAAGCGGTAAAAAAAAAGGCTACTCTTCTCAAGCTGTTTTGGAAGCTTATTTATAGATCTGGAACAGAGGCGGTCCTTACACACTGCTTCAAGGTTATTAAGGGATAGCCAGGTATGATCACAATCCAATTAACTTGATACAATCCAATAACTTGAAGTAGGCTTAATCAGCAGTCAATCACTCTCACTTGATTTAATCAGTCTTGATTAATCTCCAGGTGGGTCTTTGAGTATCTGCTAAATCCCATTATTTCATCACATTCCCCCCTTTGTTTCTTCTAGGAACAGGTGTTCCTTGATGAAACAGTAAAAAATAATTAAGTCTTTGGAAGTCTTTTCTCAGTTCTCTTGTCTTCTTGGAGTGGTAAGATGTCATCAGGAGGAAGCTGGATTCTGGTCTGGAAAGCTGGATTATTCTTCTTTAACTGAATTGCTGGATTTTTTACTAAACCTTAGCATAGCGTTGTCAATGATCAAATTTAGTACATTCCATTACATTCCCTCCTTTATATAATAGAGAGTTGAGGTAGTTATGCAATCTATAACACTTCTTACCACCATGTGTCTGGATCAAAGCCAAATTTAGTAACGTGTTATGTCACAGGCTTTTTTGGTTTGGTTTGGTTTGGTTTTTTTTGTGAGGCAATGAGGGGTTTAGTAATTTCACCAAAAGAGGGTATCCATTGTCTACAGTACCCAGCTGCTCCCAGAATGGCTCTCAACTGCCTCTTAGTAGTGGGGGCAGAGAGTTGTTGAATGGCCTGGACTCGCTTAGAAGAGACAGAGCGAGTTCCAGCAGCCAAAATAAATCCTAAATATTCTACCTGGGGCAAACACCATTGTACCTTTGTCTTGGAAACCTTGTGTCCTCTCTTGTGCAGCTCCAGCAGTAAGTGACGGCTATCTTCCTGACAAATTTCAGCATTAGGAGAGGCCAAAAGTAAGTCATCAACATATTGTACTAGTATGGAGCCCTTAAAGGTAATAGAGGCCAGATCCTGCTGTAAAATTTGGGAAAATAATGTGGGACTGTCTACAAATCCCTGTGGGAGTCTAGTCCAGGTCCACTGTCTATTTTTCCAGGTAAAAGCAAATAAATATTGGAAGTCCTCTATTGGTTGGCATCATCCAAATCCATTGTCTTTGAAGGTGTTCTCAAGTTGAGTTCACAGTCTAGTTTCTGAGAATTACACCTTCTTAAGGGATAGCCAGGTATGATCACAATCCAATTAACTTGATACAATCCAATTAACTTGAAGTAGGCTTAATCAGCAGTCAATCACTCTCACTTGATTTAATCAGTCTTGATTAATCTCCAGGTGGGTCTTTGAGTATCTGCTAAATCCCATTATTTCATCACACCAGCCTGATTAGAGCTAGAGTCAGTCAATAAATATTTACTAAGAGCCTATTCTGTACCATGCACTGTGATACAAAGAAAGGCAAAAACAAACAAAAACAGTCCCTGCTCTCAGGGAGCTCACAGTGCAGTTAAGGACCCACCTTTCCTCTCTTTGAACTTCCATCCTGTCACAGTATCAGAAACTTGATGAATAAGAACTGACTCTAGCATCAGAAATGCTGGGTTTCAACTATGACTCTAACATTATTTGTATGACCTTGGGCAAGTCACTTAATTTCCCTAGATATCAGTTTCCTCATCTGTAAAATGAAGAGGCTGGACTAAATGCCCTTATATCTTTTCTAGGTCTAAATCTATGATCCTAAGTTTCGATTCCCACAAAGTCAGGAAATGTTTAGACTTTTCCGCTTGAGCACCTGCTCATCAATCAGAAGGCCCCCAATGGACAAGATATAGTTTGATGGATGGGGGAGAGCTAAGATCCTGGTAAGTGGGGCCAGGAAGGGATTAAGTAAGACATGAGACTAGATGGTCCCTGATGATAATACAACTGGGCAAGTCCCTTTTTTCTTCCTATAGGTTTTTTCTATGCTTTAAACCAAGCCTATGTTTAGTGGCAGTTTCCATGTAGAGGAAAGTATACTTACAGGAATCATGCACATAAATGGATCATATGCATGCTACAGGCATTGAGACAGCATGAGCCAGGTGTATGTTGCCACTGGTCCACCTCATAGGGGTCATGCTCTATGTAGACTTATGGGACACACTTGTACTTACACACTCTATTACTTCTATAGTGGTTAATCATAACTCCTATTTGCCCTTTCTATCTCTGTATATGTAAATATGATTGGAACAATCTGCTGCTGCCATTGGTAGCAGTGCTTTCTAGTTTCAGTGCTTCAAAGAGCTGCAAATTCAATGAAAATTTTTATCCCTCTATACTTTAATATATGGTTTTCCACTAAGGAATAGTATAGCAGGTACCTGGTATTTGGAGAACCAATACCCACTTCATTGCTAATCTTTATTATTGCAGGACTCAAGAGCAGGAGGCAAGATACTAGTATTTAGCCTGGAATTTCTCCATTCCTTATTGCCAGCAAATTAATACTTCCTGCTCTCCTTGTCCTTATGATTCAAAATTGTCTGAAGAGGTAGAAGACACCTTTGCCTATAACCTGAATTCTACTCCCATCTAACCCAAACAATTGTTTCAAGTCCCTTTCCTTTTCTGCTTGCCCCTCCTATTATGCCTTCTTTCTTCACTCCTTGAAACCTAGCTTTCTCCATAAGATTCTATACCCCTGGTCAGCCTCTTCACATGCAAAAGCTGGGAAGAGGAATTGGCATTCTAATTTCTCCTTCTTCCCTTACAGATCATTTCCCAACATCATTAGCAATGTCTCCCGCTTTGAAGTCTACCCCATATGTGAACTGGAAACCAAGAATACCTGGTGGTGAATTGTGTTTCAAGCACTTACTAGAAGTACAACTTTGGGCTAACTTCTCTGACTCATGATTTCCTCATATGCAAAATGAAGGTAATAAGAGCATCTTCTTCCCAGTGTTGTTATGAGTATCAAATGAGATAATACATGTAAAATAATCTATAAATCTTAAAGTACTATTAAAATGTGAACTGTCATTATCATGATTATTCTAATCCAAGTCCAGTGCTCTTTCCAATGGCAGCTAGATAGATGAAATGTTGGACCTTGAATCAGGAAGACCTGAGTTCCAATGTAACCCCAGATACTAGCTGTGAGGACCCTGGGCAAGTCATTTAACTTCTGTCTGCTGGAGTTTCCTAGACCCTAAAATAGGGAAAATAGCACCTACCTCCCAAGGTTGTTAGAAGAATTAAATGAACTATTTGTAAAGCACTTAAAGTACAGTGTATATTTCAAAGTCCAGTACTTAAAGTACACTGCCTGGCACATATAGTAAGGTGCGCCTTTTTTTCAGGCAATGGGGGTTAAGTGACTTGCCCAGGGTCACACAGCTAGTAAGTGTCAAGTGTCTGAGGCCGGATTTGAACTCAGGTACTCCTGAATCCAGGGCTGGTGCTTTAACCCCTGTACCATCTAGCTGCCCCAGTAAGGTGCTTTAATAAATGCTTGTCTCCTTCCTTCTCTCACATACCTTAGATTTCATCTTCACCCATAATGGTGTCACCTCCAGAATCTTGAACTCTGAAATTCCCCTCTCTGGTTAGAATTTTTTGTACTTCCATCTATCCCTTTGCTTCACCTCTAAACCTATTCTTTGTCTGCTGAGAAAGTTGTTACTTGCTCAGGGTCACACAGCTAATACATAGGGAGGGAGTAGAGGAAGGAGAGAGAAAATTTGGAACTCAAAAAAAAAATTTAAGTGAATGTTAAAAATTGTCTTTACACATAATTGGAAAAATTAAATGCTATTTTTAAAAGTCATTCAGTTCAATCCTATCCAAATCATAAATGCCATCTGTGACAATCCCAACAAAGAGTCATCCAATCACTACATAAGATGCTCTAGTGTTAGGGAACTTACTCTTTTATGAGATAGTGTACCATTTGGGGGTAGCTCTAATTGTTAGGAAGTCTTCTATTAGGCAACATGGGATAGTAGGTAGAGGGCTAGCCTTGAGGGTCAGAAAGACCAAGGTTCAAATCCTCCCACCCAAGCATTTTGTTTGTGACAATGGAGGGAGGGAAAGGAAAAGGTATAAGCATTTATGCCTTTATATTTATACCTGTCATGTAGTAGGCACTGTGCTAAATGCTTTACAAATATTATCTCATTTGATCCTCATAACAACCCCGGAATGTAGGTAGGAATTATTATTATTATTATTATTATTATATACCTGGTGGTTAACATAGCTCCTGGCACTTGGCAAATTCTGAATATATGATTGTTGAATGGCTGACAATCCTGGATACCTAGGTTGTCAATCTGCTATCCAAGGCCAAAAGCTTCCATACCACTTCTTAGTCATCTCCTCAACATGCCATCTTCTCCCTGGACATTGTACTCATCTCCCTTCTGCCATGAAAACTTTCCTTGTGTCTTTCGATTCTTATAGGTAAATTTTTTGCCTTATCTTGCTTGGGCCCAAACCTTCCATATAATTTCTCATTCATCTCTGCTCCATTTTTCCTGGCACATAACACTCCTATCTTTTTATGAGTTAATAGCTTTATTTCAACAGACTGTAAGCTTCTGGGGGTATGGATTGTCTTACTCAGGATTTAGCATAGTGGCACATAGCAAGTGCTTAAATTTCATATATGTTTTCTTTTGAATCATTTCAGTTCT
Source organism: Dromiciops gliroides (assembly GCF_019393635.1). Lineage (NCBI taxonomy): Eukaryota > Metazoa > Chordata > Mammalia > Microbiotheria > Microbiotheriidae > Dromiciops > Dromiciops gliroides. Next base: position 189,085,883 of record NC_057863.1, read on the forward strand.
GACTCTTTGTGACCTCATTTGGAATTTTCTTGGCAAAGACACTGGAGTGATTTGCCATTTCCTTCTTCAGTTCATTTTACAGATGAGGAAACTGAGGCAAACAGGCTGACATGACTTGCCCAAGGTCACAAAGCTAGTAAGTTTACAGTTTATAGTATAAGATATGTATATGTGTATATACTATAGTATAAGCATGTATTTGTGAGTATACTTCTCAAAAATATGTTATACCATTTTATACTAAGAAAATATATTGTGTGTATGGGAGAAATGTCATAAAGGATAAAATATATGTATGTATGCACAGATATACACATTTATATGTTTTTATTTGCAATGCACACATTTATATGGTTTTTAGAGTTTTCAAAATATTTTCCTTGCAGCAAAGCTGCATGTGTATTATTATTCCTATTTTACAAATGAGTAAACTGAGGCACAGAGAGATTAAGTAACATGTGTACAACACATAGTTAGGAAGTTGTAGCAACAAAAGTGGATACCAGACCGTTGGATTCTATGTCTAAGGCTTCTTCTTCTCCCATTATGTTACTGAATGAATGAAATAAGAGTATAAAAATAGTCAAGGGAGAAAGAAGGGAAGATGAGAAAAATAAATGAATACAAACAATAGGATGTGATGGTGTAATCAGCAGAACCATTCTTTTTCCTGTATCTATGACCTAACCTAAGTCAATGACTTTCATTGCAATTAAAAAATTAACATTTTAGTACAGGAACATGCATATAGAACTGGTGTGTGGATGCTGCTATCTAATGTGAAAGGGGTTAGAAGGTACATAAAAGCCACTCCTGCCCAACTGATACAATCTTTGAAAATCCTACCATTAGAACACTCCTTTGAATTGATGGATTTCTCCCCCAAAGGACTCTGGACTCATCTTAACTAAGCTGGATAAGACATTAACATCCATATTAACACAGTGTAAATTTATCCGAAAGAGCAAATGAAAGATAACAATCAACTAGAGGACATAAATGACATTTTTTCCACTAAACAATGCCCTTTATACAAGATTTTCAGTTTAAAATTATTCACTTTTAAATCATTCTTATAATAATAGGACCTACCCCTCAAGGTTGTTGTGAGGATCACATGAGATCATATTTGTAAAGTGCTTAGGATATTGCCCAGTACATAGTAGGTTCTTAGGGGCAGCCACGTGGTATAGTGGATACAGCAATGGACCTGGAGTCAAGAGGACCTAAGTTCAAATTCAGCCTCAGACACTTGAAACTTACTAGATGTGTGACCCTGGGCAAGTCACTTAACCCTGATTGCCTCAAAGATTCAGGGCCATCTCCAGTCATCCTGATGTGTATCTTGCCACTGGACCCAGATGGATGTGGAGGAGAGAGGGATCCTGGTGTCTTTGCACAGCCCTCCCTCACTTAAATCCAATTCACTGTAAATAATGATATCACCTCCCCATGTCATAGTCCTCTTCAAGAATGAAGGGCAAACAACCAGAAGTAGATGCTTAATAAATGCCTATATCCTTCCTGATGATATCTACATGCAGCACTCAGGCTTGCTGCTGACCCTTAAAGCTAATGGGATTTCAGATGACTGGTTTATGTCTTTTCCTTTTGAGTTTTCATTTTCCTTACCAAATGTCCCTCCCTAACCATCCTCCGGTTATTTGTGAACTGTGAGAGGGATCTCGGCAAAGTGTTATAACAGAAAGAATGCGAGATTAGGAGTTAAGAAGGGCCTAAGTTCCAGTCCCAAGCTCTATAACATAGACAGTTGTCTATGTGATATTGAGAATCTATGTGAATCTATCAATTCAGTCAATCTCCACTGAACCTCAGTATCTTCTTTGTGAGTTCAAATCTAGACTCAGACACTTCCTAGCTGTGTGACTCTGGGCAAGTCACTTAACCCTGTTTCCCTCAGTTTTGTCATCTGTAAAATGAGCTGGAGAATGAAATGGCAAAACACTCCAGTATCTTTGCCAAGAAAACCCTAAATGGGGTAGTGAAGAGATAGACACAAGTGAAAACAGTAGAAGCAACTTCATTAGCCACTCCACAAATAAAGAAATTTAAAGGACACTGAACAAGGTCTAAAATCAATAGGATATTAGCAAAAACTTCTATGGATTGTGCCTAGGCTATTTCTGTGAAGATCAGAACTGCGCTTACCTCAAATTTCTTCCCCCAGTCTCCTTGTTTGAACTAGGTACAAGAAAAGCATACTCACAATCAGGCAGGTGTAAGGAAGACAAAAGAGCTACCAAAGTCAATACAAGGATCTGCCAAAAATGTAAGGCTAGAACTAGGGTGGTATTATGTTATGGAGGCTGAGGAAGGGAGGAATTTCAAGACGAGATATCAGAGCCCACCAGAATAATTAGATTTTGTTTTCAATAAGAACACAAGAAAACACCCAACCTATCCCTTTGCACACATCTGGCACTACCCTTTAAAATCAAATAAGTAAAATTCGGAAGAGTGCAAAATTACCCTTTCAAACATAGCACTGGATCAAGTCCAATAACATAAGGAGTGTTAGCAGGAAAAGCTCTCCAAACAACTATTGGGAAAGCAGTTACTATGAGTATTTATATAAGCCCCATGAGGAGACTTCTAACTTGGGATTTGCAAAAGCACCAGGAACCCCCTTGATAAGAAATATGGCCAAATGTATCGTAATATGAATCCTACCTTGGGATTGCAACTAGGCTTTCTACTTTAGGCTTGGGATTGCTGCCGATGATAATATGAATGATATGAAGAGAAAAAAATTCTTCTATTTCATGAAAAGTTTGCGGGTGAAAGACTGAAGAAAGAATATTTGAAGAGAAGAAATAAATTATTACTAACATAGTAGAACTATATTACTATTCTACTAAATTAGTAATAGTAGAACTATTGGTAATAAGACATATGTACAAAAAAAATAAGACATATTTACCAAGACAAAGAAAAACTTAAGAATGTTCAACCATACAATAGATGCACTCAACCACAGTACCTGGTATTTCATGGCTCCTCTCTTTTTTGTTCTTTTCTTATGGAAGTGTAGCACTTATTTGCCTGTTGGCCAACCTAAAATGTAGCATGTCACACTTGCTTATTACCCTGCCTCTCAGGTGAAATCACTCTTTGTTATCTCTCCATTCTTGCTTTCAACCTTCTTCCATGTTGGCAAGTTGGAATCTTCACAGAAGGAGAACCAATACTACATCTCATTATTCTCAGGGTCCTGAGAGGAACCCTTGTTAGTGATCAATGTTTCTTTGTCTATTTATTTGGGATTTCAAAAAAACTCCCCTATTAGTACAGTTTCTATAAATTAAACCACACTGCTTAAACATTTACTTTTGTCTGTTACTACTATTTTTCTGTCTTATTTTCTGGGCCAGGGAGCTGGGGGAGGATATATCGACCTATTCTTAGCCATTCCAAAATTGACTAATTTGAGGTCGATGATAAGTAACAAATCATAATGTCTGATGTAGGTTGTAATTTCCCACATTACTGCTCTGGGGAAAAAATAATCTGCTCATTCTCTCTAATGAGTCATCTCACTAAATTACCATTTTATGTGGTAATACAAAAAAATGAACATTTAAATTTTTAATCAAATTCATTTAAAAGGTTCACTAATGGGGAGTAACTAGAATAATAAGAAATCAAATATTAAATTATTCTTGGCTTTTATCATGACCAAAAAAATGTAATTGTAATAACTTCTCTACAAATGTACAAGTCTGTGTAGACATTACTTTGGAGCATATGGATGATACTGATCTGCTGTATCAGGTTCCTTCCAACCATATGTAGCAACAGTTCTCTTTGAAGCTCACCAGTGAAAATTTAGCAAAGTAAGAGATTGCTGTTTCTAGTCAGTATCAATTCTATTGTGCTTTTTTTTTTTTGTACTGACAATTTCAGATGATAAAAGAACAGAAATTATACTTTCAGGGTTGACCTGTAGTTCCACCAACTGACAAAATCAAGAAACTGTAGAGTTGAAAAGCGCCTCAGTAGCTATCTAAGCTGACCCATACCTAAAACCAATTTCCACCAAAAGACAACTGCTAAATTGTCATTCAGCCTCTCCTTGAAGACCTGCAATCCATTCCATTTTGGACAGCATCATTAGAAAGTTGTTCCTTTGATATTGACTGAACACAGACTGAAGCATGTTATTCTGCACTTTCATTTTTTTTTCTTTTATTCAAGTTTACTTGTACAAAATGACTAATATGGTAATGTTTTACATAATCATACATGTGAAGGAGGGATAAACTATAAATTAAAATGTTCATTACTTTAAAAAGAAAGAAAGTTGTTCCTTACATTCAAGCTAAACATTTATCTCTGAAACTTCAGGAAGACTCATCTTTCTAAGTTCAAAGCTGGCCTCAGACTCTTCCTAGCTGTATGGCCCTGAGCAAGTCATTTAACTTCTGTCTGCCTAAAGCCACTGGAGAAGGAAATGGCAAACCACCCCAAGTCCCTAGAGAAACAGCTATGAAAAAAGTTAAAAACACTTTCCCTTTTATTCCATTTTTTTTCTCCCTTCCTTCTCATCATCTCTTTTCCTTCCTGCTCCAGTATTTGAATGGAACTAGTGAGTTCCATTATTACTGGGCTCCTTTGCTTATAGCTCTGTATTGTTAAACATTGCTTAAAGGACCTCACATAATGTGTGCTGTGTGGCCTGTGTTCATAGCCTAGATCCCTTAATGGTCTATGGATTCAGTGTAGAGGTTTTCTATAGAGAAGGAAATAGCAAACTACTCCGGTATCTCAGCCAAGAAAAATCCCAAATAGGGTCACAAAGAGCTGGACTTGACTGAACAACAAAAGAGGTTTTCTAAGTTTGTGATGGAATTTGGTGCACTGAAAAAGCCATAATTCAAATCATCAAATAATGTTTGACACTTTTCAATGCTGTCAAAAGTTGATAGTGGTTTACATGCTATTTACTGGTGATTAACACCAGATATATTAGGGGTTGCTTAAGTATAGTGACCCAGGGGCAGCTAGGTGGTACAGTGGATAGAGCACTGGCCCTGGAGTCAGGAGTACCTGAGTTTAAATTCGGTCTCAGACACTTAACACTTACTAGCTGTGTGACCCTGGACAAGTCACTTAACCCCAATTGCTTCACTAAAAAAAACAAAAAACGTATAGTGACCCATAGGTCCTCCTGTAAGTGTTTAATCGTACATGTATAACCCATATCTGATTGCTTACTGCCTCAAGGAGAGGGAGGGGAGGGAGGGAAGGAGGGCTAAAAATTGGAACTCAAAACTATAAATAAAAATGTTTATTACTTTAAAAAAGAAAATAGAGATGATTTTATCTCCTAAAAAAAGACATGTCTGTGTTCTTAACAACTCCCATAATGCCTCTGCCTTTTCTTTTCTTCCTTGAACTCCAGGATTTATCTGACCTACTCATTTAGTTCATTGCCACTATCTTTTCTTCTACTCAAATTCTCTTTTCAGGTTCTTTGTGAGAAGGAATGTATATTTCAACCTTTCTTGCTATTATCAAAGAAGCAGACAACTTTTTCCCCAATTCACTAAGGTTTTTATTGTTTGTAGCTGCAGTAGAACAGATGGGAGTTTGAAGTAGTTAACAAAAGTGATCATAAGATTCAGAACTGGAACAGAACTTACAGATTAACCAATAGAAACCCATTATTTTATAGATGAGAAGACTGAATCCTGGAGAGAGAAAGTAAACTGAGGTCACACAAAAGTAAATGACTTGAAGTCCAATTCTTTCTGCTAATAACAGACAGTGACTAATAGGAATTTATAATGCAAATTGGAATATAGAGTTTAGTTTTTAAAAAGTTGATCATTGAACTTAGATACTAAAATGACAAAGAAAAAGCTATTGGGTAGATTTACTTTTGAGGGATTTTTTGAGGAAAACACAGACAAGATTCACACAAGTGTAAAATGCAAAAATAAGGGAATGGCTGTGACATATGCTTTCATTAAAACCATATTTGAGGAAGGATATTATCATTTCAGTTGCTGTTCAGTTGTGTCCAATTCTTTGTGACACCTTTTGGGGTTTTATAGGCAAATACTGGAGTGGTTTTGCTATTTCCTTCTCATTTTACAGATGAGGAAACTGAGGAAAACAGGCATAAGAGACTTGTCCAGAGTCACACAGCTAATAAGTGTCTGAGGCCATATTTGAACTCAGGGAGATAAGTCTTTCTGATTCCAAACCCAACACTCTATTGTACCCCCTACCAGCCCCAATGTTATCATAAGGTAATGGTAGATTTAGGAAGGAACTTTAGAGGCCATCTGGTATTACCATTTTATACAACAGATTTAAAATTGTGGCTGAGAGAAGTTATGATTTGTCCAGGGTCACACACCTAATAAGTATCAGAAACAGAACTTGACTTCCTGATTCCAACTCTAAGAAATCTATCCACTATATTATGGTGTTTTTCATTGAGCACTTAGTGAGTGAGGAGGGCCACCAGGAATGTGAAGGCCCTTGAGATCATGCCGCACTGAGGACTGGGAACTAGGTCTATTTAGTTTTGAGAAAGGAAAACTTGGGGAGAGGAAAATAGGATAATTTCTTCAAGCATGTGAAAAGTATCTCAAACAGGCAGTTGTCTTGTTCCATTGGCCCTAAGGGCAGAATTGGGTTATTGTTGGCCAGCTTTTTCACTCATGTCCAACTTGTCATTTGAACTTAGGTCTTCCTGACTCCAGGCCCAGGACTCTACCCACTGATCCACTCCATCTACCTCCAGCTATTGAACTGCTAGCTACTCTTTGAATTTAATTTAAGATGAAATGATACCCTTTTCCAATAGAATGTAAATGCCTTGAGGACAAGACCTATACTTGTGTTTGTCTTTGCATGCTGTGGTAAGAAAAAAATGAAAGTTTTTTAACAGTCGGTTAAGATAACTGAAAGATGCCAGTTTTTGAAGGACCACCCTTTCGGGGAGGAGCCCAACGGCATGACCTATGCACGCCAGTCCACCTGCTGCGCACGTCAGACTGCCGGCTAGCACTCCACTTCTGGGGTACGAGCTTAAAAGGCAAGGAGAGAACGGAAGTGGGAACTTTTTCCTGCTCTGCTGGTCTCCTGGCTGCACTGCACAGACTGATGCTGACCAGAGTTCGACTGGGCCCGGCTCGCGGTTACGGTTAGCAGCAGCACGCGCTTGACACGGTCTCTCTCTCTCTCCCCAAAGGTGGCCTTCGGCTTTTGGTGAGTTTTATACGGAATATAGACTAAGCTTAGACTTAAGACGATTTGTATTGTATCTCTACTTTCCTATCCTTCTAATCAACATCACCTTGTGACTACCATACAATAAAAGCTCTAACTAGAAAACCAGAAGCTTCTTCCATTTACTAGTCTGGGAGATAAATTAAGGGAAAGGTTAAAGAGGGGAGATTTATGATCTAATATCCAATTTTAAATCTCACAATGCCCAGTGCCTGGTATGATTCTTTGCACATGGCATGAACTAAATAAATGATTTTTGATGCGATATTCTGTATAACCCTGCATAGATGTTAGCCTGGACTTAAAATTTAAGTTCAACCCAGTGATTCTGCCATTTTTCACCAAAGTCCTACTTTAGCACCATAGTAATCTTTCAATCACCAACTTCCCCCTCCTTTTTAAAGACTAGTTTCAGCCAGGCTGGAAGTGCAGGGGCTACTCATTGGTCCCATCCCCTGACTGACAGAGAAGCTTCAGTCTGCTCCATTTCCAACCCTCCTTAGGCAACTAGTGTGTTCCCCACCACTTCCAGGAGGCTCACTATATTGATACTAAACTTAATGTAGACACTTGAGGGTCATGGCCCATTGCAACTCAGAATTCCAAGCTTAAACAATTTTCTATTCTCAACCCCCACCCCCAGTAACTGGGATTACAGGGCCTTAACACAACTCCTGCATCACCACGTATCTATTAAACATCTATTAAGTGGCAGGTTGGTCAGTTAGGTGGTATTGTAAATGGAGCGTTGGGCTTGGAATTGGAAGGACGTGAGTTCAAATCCAGCCTCAGACACTTACTGTTTGACCTTGGGCAAGTCATTTATCTGCCTCCCCACCATTTGCCTCAGTTCTTCAACTACAAAATGGGGACACACTGGAAAAGGAAATGGTAAACAAGTCTAGTACCTTTGCCAAGAAAACCCATTGGGCAGGGGCAGCTAGGTGGCGCAGTGGATAGAGCACTGGCCCTGGATTCAGGAGGACCTGAGTTCAAAGCCAGCCTCAGACACTTAACACTTAACTAGCTGTGTGACCCTGGGCAAGTCACTTAACCCCAATTGCCTCACCAAAAAAACAAAAACAAAAACCCATTGGGCAAATCCATTAATTAGTATAATTTATATTTGGAATTTTTTCATTTACTCAGCATATCTTGGTCCCTTGTATGTGTGTATGTGTGTCCCTTGTATGAGATGCAGAGAGAAATTTTAAAATGGTCCCTCTTCTGAAACAGCTTACAATATAATGGGGAAAACAGGACATCTTTACATACATAGTAATCTATAATAAGTGCTTAAGAATAATATAAGGGTGCAATTACTTGCAGCTTAGTGAAGTCACTCCATAGAGGAGCAAGACACAACTGAATGACTAAAGAAGTGTCAGTCATTGTGATTATGTTTCAGGGATACAAAGACAAAAATTAAATATTCCTTTCCCTAAACAAGCCTATATTCTATTAGAAAAATATATGTAAAAATACAAGTAAATATAAAATATATACAAAGGTAATACAACTTTGAGGAGGTTACGTGTAGTTATGAAGGTCAGGAAAAGACAACAGTTTTAGGTGCAGATTAGGTAAAGGAAAGGCTTTATTCAACCTCTCAGAGACAGAGAGAGAGAGAGAGAGAGAGAGAGAGAGAGAGAGAGAGAGAGAGAGAGAGAGAGGGAGGGAGAGGCAGATGGTAATTAAAGGACTTACCTTCTGGAGAAGATAGAGGGGGATGAAGTTGAAGTAAGTGGACCCTGAGTTAAGTAGAAAAGTCACTTTTTGATTAGAGAATGGAGTAAAAGTGGAGAGAATGTTGGTTGACATTAAGTACTAGTGACATGTATAGTAGGGATAAGAGAGACCTCATGGGGAGAGGTTTCTATGGTCTAAATATGAGGCAAGGTCTTTTGCCAAGATAACAGGATGAGACAGAATAGAGGCTTAAGGAGAAAGGGAGGAAAGATTTACAATATCTACCAGAAGGAATAAATTATAGAGTGAATTGAGAAATAGTAAAATGCTTTTCCAACCAAGGATGGCTTGGAAGGTCAGAAGGAGGGAGCTGCTGTGCTGAGATAGGAGTGGAGCCCAACCCCACAGTCATGCTGACACAGATCCAGTCCCAGGAAGGCTTCACCAAAGAAAGAGATCCCAAGAGCCTCTGAATCAGCTGCAGTACCAGTGTAGTCTGGAACTAAGCTCACAATCTGATGAGAGGGCTGAGCCCTTGGCAGGGGAAAGATTACAGGGATCTCTGCTGGTGCTGAGGCAGAAGTTGAGTTTTTCATCCATGCTGGGAACCAGGGGGTAGGCTTGAGTTGCAGTGGCCCTGTTTGGGGAGGGGCACAGGCTCATTGGAGCTGACAACTATAGCACGCAAAACTGGTTGATTAGCAAGTTGGTCTGGAGTCATCTATGGACCAGGGAACAGGCCAGGCAAGTGGAGAACCTGTTCCTCCTTAAATCCTACCACCTGGGACTCCCTGAAGCTTGGGATAGTGAACCTGGAAACAGTGCTCCACTATAAGAAGGTAAAAGTCATGTAAAAGAAAGGCAAGATGAGCAGACAGAGAAAGGTGAGAACCATAGAAAGTTTCTTTAGTGACAAGGAAGATCAAGGTGCACCCTCAGAGGAGGATGGCAACATCAGGCCCACTATATCTAAAGCTTCCAAAAAAAATACGAATTGGTCTCAGGCCATAGAAGTGCTCAAAAAGGACTTTGAAGATAAGGTAAGAGAGGTAGAGGAAAAATGGAAAGAGAAATGAGGGTGATGAAGGAAAGACATGAGAAAAAAGTCAACAGCTTGAAAAGCCAAATGGAAAAGGAGATACAAAAGCTCTCTGATGAAAATAATTGTAAAAGAATTAGGATTGAATAAATGGAAGCTAATGACTTTATGAGAAACCAAGACACAATAAAGCAAATGAATAAAAAAATAAAAGGGAATGTGAAATATCTTCTTGGAAAAACTGCTGACCTGGAAAATAGAGCCAGGAGAGATAATTTGAAAATTATTGGTCTACCTGAAAACTATGATCAGGGAAAGAGCTTAGACATCATCTTCCAACATATTCTCAGGGGAAATTGCCCTGATATTCTAGAAGCAGAAGGTAAAATAGAAATTCAAAGGATCCACTAATCACTTCCTAGCCAAATTCCAGAGCTCCGAGGTCAAGGAGAAAATACTGCAAGCTGCCAAAAAGAAAGAATTCAAGTACTGTAGAATCCCAGTCGGGATAGCATGAGATCTAGCAGCTTTAAAGGATTGATTAGAGGGCATGTAATATGATATTCCAGAGGAAAAAGGAATTGGGATTACAACCAAGAATCACCTATCCAGAAAAACTGAATATAATCTTTCAGAGGAAAAAATGGGACTTCAATGCAAAAGAGGACTTTCAGGTATTCATGATGAAAAAGACCTGAACAGAATGGAAAATTTGACTTGCAAATACAAGACCCTAGAGAACCATAAAAAGTCAGAGTTAGGCGACATGCCTGTTGTCATGCAGTGAGTGACTGTCTTGTGTCTGAGGCCAGATTGGGGCTGGGGTCCCCATGGGTCCAGGGTGGGTGCTTTTTATACTGTGTCACCTCACTGCTGCATGATGACATCTTTAGGGTAAAATTGAGGGTTGAGAGAAATGCACTGGGGGATGGAGAAGAGCAGGGGTAGGATGGAATGAAATCCCACATGAAAGAAACAGGAAAGGGATCATGTAGAGGGGGGAAGAGATGGGGGGAAAGCAGGGCAGTAAATGAACTTTACACTTATCAGAATAGGCTCAAAGACCTTAATTTTTGCAATAGCATTCTAACTGTGGTCTTCCTGCCTCAGGTCCCTTCTGTCATCCTCCATGTAGCTGCCATAGTGATTTTCTACACTGCAGGTCTGACCATGTCACTCACCTACTCAAGAAATTCCAATGTCCTTCTACTGCCTATAGTATTAAATATAAACTCTACTTTTTGGCCTTTAAAGCCCTTCATAATCTGACTCCAATCTATCTTTCCAGTCATATTTTATTTATCTCCTTCTCTCACTCTACAATTCTGCTAAACTGGCCTCCTTACTGTGCCTCAGACACAACACTCCTACATCCATGCCTGGAATATTCACCTTCTTCACCTCCACCTCTTGAAATCTCTATCTCCTTTAATGGACAGAAAAGTAAGATAATCCATAATCTCAGAGAGTTAATATCCCGATTGGGAGAGATAACACATAAAGGAGATCTCAGTTCATGACAAGTGGAAAGGCCAGGTGATATTTGGGTTCTGGCAGGAAAAAATAGTTGGGCCTCAAGGACCTTGGGGAACAATGGAAAGGCAAGGGGACAGACTCATGAAGTCTAAGAAATCACCATGAAATTTCTATGGAATTGTTGAGGCTTTTTGTTTGTATAGTATTTGGAGTGCATGAAGAGGTAGTGTCTATATAAGGGTTTTAAATAATTATAATATCATAATTATCATTATCATCATAGGTCCTATAGTTTCATCCATTAATTATTTCATGTGTGAATATCTTTTGCCCAATAAAAGTTCATAACTTCATGAGGATCAGGATCATTTCTTACATAGTTCCTCAAAGCAACCATCCCATCACACTCCTAGTAAGAATTTGTTGAATTGACTTGAATTAAGAATTCCTCACCCCTTAACATCTTCCCTTCACAGTTCTTTTTCTCTGTTCTTTAATTTTTGGTTTTATTTCCTCATTTTTCTTCCTATGCTTAGACACAATGATAAGAACAGAATTAAGGATAGTCAAAAGAAACACTGAACCTGAGTAGTGAAGAATATTACTTACAAATGGGAATTACTCTAGGAAAGAGAACTTGGATGAGAATCAGAAGACATCGGTTCTGGTTCTGATTCTGTGACTGTATGGCCTTGGTAAATTGACATAACATTTCTGGACCTCATTTTCTTTCTCTGAAACATGAGTTGGCTGCATTTCTGGAAAACCCTCCCATGCTTAACATTCTCAGATACTCTAATTCTAGATGCATCACTTTTGAAAATAAGAAAAATATGCTCATGTTTTAACAAATTATCTTTCATGTCCCTGTGGAACACTTTATATTACCTGAATTTTTTGCAATCACAATAAAGTCTACTTATAATATAGTTCAAAAAATGTTTGCTGATATCTGATATGGCCATATTTGAGTTAAATTGTAATTCAACTTTATATGTATAACAGCTTTATATATATAAGCTCATTGTTAACAACTGAAACGATGAGTCTTTTCCTGTCATCCAGCAACAGGATAATAAAGGAGTTTGGCTATATCATTCTTCATTCACCTTGTCAACCTTAGTGATTAACTTAAAGTAATGTGGTAGGAAAACTTAAGTTCCTCTTATGTATACTAGCTGTATTAACACTAAAAATCATTTATCCTCTCAGTGACCCAGGCAACTCTCATACTATAATTTATAGACAAGTTGTTAATCTCTATCAAAGGGAGAATTTATATACGGGGAAATGCGTAGAAATCACAGCCATAGATAGATATATGAAAGATAGATAGATAGATGATAGATAGATCATATTTATAAAATTCAGTGATTTATATCTATATATTTCTATATCAATACAGATGTGCAACATATACAAGTGTAATTTTAAGCTTTAATTGCACTCATTAACTGCACTAAAGAATTTTTGTTGTTCAGTTGTTTTTGAGTCATTTCTAACTCTTTGTGACCCCATTTGGGGGTTTTCTTGGCAAAGATGTGGTTTGCCATTTCCTTCTCCAGCTCTTTTTACAGATGAGGAAACTGAGACAAACAGGATTAAATGGCTTGCCCAGGGGTCACAGAGCTAGTAAGTATCTGAGGCCAGATTTGAACTAAAGAAGATGAATCTTTCTGACTCTGTGTAGACAAACAGTCAGATAGAAAAAGTGATGACATCAGTCCCACAGTTGAGACAATCTGTTTCTTATATAATTTACAAGATTATTTTGCATATTACCTAGTACAAAAACAGATATCCGCAGGTATAGTGGAAAGAACACTGGTTCTATAACTACAGGACCTGAATTCAAATTCCACCTATGACTCTTATTCCCTTTATGACCTTGGGCAAATCATTTAGCTTACCTGAACCTCAGTTTCCTCATCTCTATAAAGGAAGATGGTCAGAGAGACCTCTGAGGTCTCTTCCACACTTAAATCTATCATCCTTTGATCCTTATACATCTTTCTTTGAATATGGCACAAATATTTATACATATATATGGATATATATACATAATATGGATCTGAATTTTCCACTTATATCCTAATGCACAAACTAACCCTACATCCCTGCTTCCAAGGAATGAGTTGCAGGGCCCTCTTTTTTTAGAAAAATGTTTGAAATGTTTTACAGACATCTGTCCAAAGTAGAACTTATTTTTTAAAAATAGGTAAAATAAAGTCATGAGAAAAAGAAAAAACTTTGGACCAAAGCCCTGCATGTATGATGAGTTATCTTACCCTAGATATCCTTGATAGCAATATATTTAGGAACTCTTCAGTCTCATCCCAGCTTTTCTCTCGGAAAGACAACACTCTTGGATTTCTTCAGAATAAAAACTGTTTACTTGAAGCCGACGTTAAAAGAAAAGGAACATTGCAAAGACTGAGAGAGGGGAACTGGTGTAGCCTTGGAGCCTGTTTCAAGTTTTTTTTTTCCCCTAAAAATCTTTCAATTTTGTTCTATAGCCTAAAAGGGTGGCATATTATTAAACAACCTCTTTCTTTTCAGATTGTCCACAGCCTGCTTCAAGGCTAAAATTAAGGAGAAAGTGGTCTTTCACTAATACCCTTATAGTTACTCAGAGCCTGTTCAGACTTGAATCCCCAAGGAATGACATATTTTGAGAAATATGAACAGGAAACTCAGAGCTGGGCATAAAGCCAAAACCATGAAGAAATATGCCAAAGTCTTGTGAAACTTAAGCACATTAAACTCTGAAATTACATAAAGATGTATGTCTTTCTGAATCCAAAAATGGCCTTTATGCTCATTTTGGAAAGTACTTGTTAATTTATGCATAATTAATACTACTCAAGATATTAGAAGAAAGATTAATTTTTAATTTCTTGAGAGAAACACCAAGGGTGATTTTTTTCTTTTGTATCATTTACAATCAACAAGTATAATACTCTGCAAAGTCAAGGTTCTCTTAACTAAGTTGCCTGAATCAGTGGTGTCAAATTCAAATAGAACCTGGGCCTTCTAAACCCTAAATTTGGAAAACAACATGTTAACATGACCTATGTTCTATTGTATTATTTGTTTTCTTAAACATTTCCTAATTACATTTTAATCTGGAATGGATCTCACTTAGGAGTGTTGTGGGCCTCATGTGGCTCAGTCCCACATTTGACACTTGTGGTCTGAATAATGTACAACAGAGGTGTCAAACAGGGGGGCTACTCCCACATTTGGTCTGAACCAGATTAAAATATAATTGGGAAATGTTTTTAAAATGTTAAAAATACAATAAAAATAGGTAATGTTAACGTGGTTTTATTAACTCCATATGCAGCCTGCTGGGATGTTTGTATATGCTTTAGTGGCCTCATTTCTCCTGAGTTTGACACTGATATACAGAACTTCTTATTATTCATTTCTTATTGCCTCTTATTCCTTTTAAAAATTGTTTCATTAAAAGACTAAGAACAAAATGTCAGTGCAACCAATAAAACTAGCTTCATATTGATTTATACTTAATTTTAGTGTAAAAAGTATCCTAACAATTTTAAATTATTCCTTTTAATTCTTCATCATAACTATTTTGTTCATTCATTTGTATTCACTTTTCCTCTTAGGTGATCATAGCTAATGCGGTCTATATTCTTCTTGGTTCTTTTTTCCCCTACATTACATATAGATGATAAATTCACATTATTACATATACATCTCCTGAGATTTCTTTGTATAACTCCTATTAACCTTAATTGCTTTATAGTATTACAACAGTGGTCAACCATTTATTTTCCTATTGTTAGATATTTAGGTGGTTTCTAATTTTTTTGGTGATTTCTTTTAATGCTTCTATGAATATCTTTGAAGTTTAATATGTGTGTATGTGTTTGTGTGTGTATCTATGTATGTATTTTTCCAGACACACCTGTGCACTATTGGCAGAGACATGTATTTGCCCAGTCATTCTGGAAAGCAATTTGGAAGTATGGCCCCCAAACTGTGTATGTCCTTTAACACAGCTATACCACTACCAAATCTATATACACAAAGAATAAAAAAAATACATGCAAAAATATTTGGAACAGCTCTTTTCATACTAGCCCTAACCGAGGGGCAGCTAGGTGGTGCAGTGGATAGAGCTCTGGCCCTGGATTCAGGAGGACCTGAGTTCAGGCCCGGCCTCAGACACTTGACACTTGCTGGCTGTGTAACCCTGGGCAGGTCACTTGGCCCTCATTGCCTGGCCAAAAAAACTAAAAACAAACAAACATACTAGCCCTAACCTAGAAACTAAGAGGATATTTTCCTATGAGAGAATACCTAAACAAATTGTGGTATATGAATGGAATGAAAGAGTATTTTGCTAAATGATGAAATGAATAATTTTAAAAGAAACTGGAAAGATTTCTCTAAAATTATATAGAATGAAATGAGCAGAATTAGGAGAACAATTTCTATAATGATAACATTATAGAGAAAAACAACTTTGAAAAATTTTAGAACTCTGATTGGCACGGTAATAAACTTTGACACCAGGAGATTGAAGAAGAAATACCTCAACCCACCTCCTGCCAAAGAGGTATTGGACTCACAGAATGAGACATTCATTTTTGGACATGGACAAAGGAGAAATGTATTTTTCAGGACTATGTCTATGTGTTTTTTAGGGTTTTTTTCATTTTTTAAAAATTCTTCGATTGGTTAAACAAAATTTTTAAATAATAACACTTTCAGGGTTATTCTTAACCACAAAATTCTGGGGTCAAAGGACATAATTATTTTTGTAACTAACAATTTTTAGTAATGATTATTTTTGTAACTATTTATTGCCAGATTAGTTTCTAAAAAGATTCAAATCTGCAATTCTACCATCAAAACAATAGTGTAACTCTTCAACAACTATACCAACTTTATTTCATCTTGTTATTTTTACCCATTTGATCCTAGTCCTTTTTAAAGACTGTAAACATTTATCTTACATCAGTAAAAATTATATAGAATTCCATTTCATTTTGAAGCTTCAGTATCTTCCATTGATTTTTATACACCTCAATAATTCTCTGTGACCATCTACATACAACCAATGAGGAAAATTGTTTTGCTTAACTATGCATATGTGGTACAAGGCATGTGTTTTTCCTTTCTCCTTTTTTCAGTGGACTGGGAAATGAAAGAAAAAATACATTTATGTTCATTAAAAAAAAAAAAAAACTTTTGGGAGCACCTAGGTGGCACAGTGGATAAACCACCAGCCCTGGATTCAGGAGGACCTGAGTTTAAATCTGACCTCATTCACTTGACACTTACTAGCTATGTGACCCTGGGCAAGTCACTTAACTCTCATTGCCCCCCCCCAAAAAAACAACCTTTTAAAATAGAAAGGTTGGGGTATAGGGTACTACGAGTACAACTCTGCAATGCACTTTCAGATGAGGTGACTATATTGTTAGTTTTACTTTGTTACAAAGTAAACACATGGAAAGAATAATCTGGAAATGTTTCTAATGTAAAAATAAAACATATCAACAAAACTTTTAAAAATATGAAATAAAAGCATGGCAATACTGTGATAGAGCATTATACCCAATCTAGTTTTGCCTTTGCCACAGACTGGGTCTTGACATTCTTTCAGTTTTGTTTTCCTCATCTAATAAGAAGACTTGAACTCCACAGATCATTTTACAATTTACAAAATGCTCAATGTACATTATCCTATTGGATTTTCGCAACCACACTGTGAAATAGGGAATAGACTATTACTATACTCAGTTTATAGTTAATACCCTAGAACTCATTTGACAACAAACAATTACTACTAGTTGGGTGGGGTACAACTTTTGAGATCCGTTTTGTATCCTGATAAAGAAGAAGTATTCTGGTACCTTGTCAGTACCTAAACATAGCTTCATCTGCTCTTCTGTTTACAGTATCCTTAGTGTCTGTGGAACATAGGATCTGAATGGATAAACACTTATCAGCTAAGTGCTCAAAAAAAAAAAAAACCACTGGAAAAAGACAAGAGAGGAGAGAAAGTGAGGGGAGAGGACAATATAGCTGGCACATGGAATCTTTAGTGGGAGTGAAGGGGAGTTGGGGGACTTTGAGATCTCTCCTCCACTCCTGCCAAGGTCAGATGATCAGGACTGATTCAGCAATATTGAGTCATACAAGGAGATTTACTCAAACTTGGGGATGACTTACTTGCAAACTCAATGCAATCCATGCTCTTTCTGGGTTTGTATCTTATAGAAGACAGCCAAATTCCTGTGTCACACAACAGCCATTTCCCAGCCCTGCAAAGTGGTCTTGTAGTAGTTTATCTCCACCTGGGAATTTGAGTAATTCAGGTCCAGTTGTGTTTACTGGTATAATTTGGCTTTGTCTTGTCATGCCCAGTTTGAATAACATGGAGCCTTCCTAGAGGAGCCTTTGGAATATGCCCAGATTGCCTAGGAGGGCATCTCCAGCTAGGATGGTAGGGGAACCACTTTTGATTGGTAGCCAGCTCTTTAAAAACTGGTGAGGCTGAGCCAGTCGCTTCTCTCTCTTTTTTTTTTTTTTGACTCTCTTTTCTGCTGTGTTCTTTTCAGCTACTCATCTACTTTTTCAGAAGGTGGAAATCACAATTCCTTCACAACATGGGTGCCAGAAACTGAAACAAGAAAAAGGACTTTCCTTCCTTTGCTCCCTTTCATCACAGCTCCAAGAAATAGCCCTGGGTGAAGATGCCAAGATCTTGCAGGCTCACATAGACTTCTTCTGATAATAATTTTGCTATATCTTTGAATGAAAAAGTGAATTTCACCAGTAAAATTACCTTTTTCCTGTCTTCAGTACCTAAGTCTTTGCATCATTTTGCCCATAGCAAATGGTTTGGTTTTTCTTCATAGCAACAGTTAGCAGTTGTTTTTGTTTAGTTTTTTTATTGGTTTTATAACTTAAAAAGCCTATTCTCCCAAAGGTGCTGAAGGAAACATTTATATATTTGTTTTTACAAATTTACACATCTTTGAAGTAAATTTCCTTTTGTACAAGCTAATGGACTGAAGAACAATGGATATTAAGTGATTAAACAGAACTAAGGAATTAATAACTGACCTACACAAATGAGAAGGACATAGCTAATGGAGGCTCAAGAACCTAGCAGTAGGGAAAATAGATAACCCCCACTCTCCAGAATCACCCCCTGGAACCCTGAAGGAACCAGAAGACCCTAGCTAGACTGAGCCAGATCCTGCAGTGAACCTTACATGGGAATATGAAAAACCTATGGCCTTTCAAGCTGAGGTATTATGAATGTCTATAGGGATACTGGAGGTGTCCTTCAAATCCAACAGGACCAAGAATTGCTAATTAAATTTTGTTAGGACTTTGCTGAGCATCCATAATTATAATTATTAATTATAATATACTGTTTAGAAACTATTATGATATATAATTTTTGTTACTCAATTTATATAAATTTATATTGCTTATTTGAAAAAATAAAGAAGCCTATGCCACACTGTAGGTAAATCTATATTAATTCTAATTTCCAGGTCCATATGAAGGACTTTGCTTATTTTCTTGCTTTAATGCAACTAATTCTATTTTACTATGGGATTTAATAAGCCTTGAAATACTTGTATTCCCCCACAGCAACAGTTCCTACAATATATCTAATAGTCATTGAAAAATTATTTTTAACAATTATAACTTTTGCACATTTCCTAGGAGGAGTTAATATTCAATTTTAAAACACAGAATTAAAAACACAAGAGATCAGTGAAGCACAGAAGTCCAGAGAACTAACTTAAAGTGGAGAAAACAGTTCAAGATTAGCCATTCCCCAGAACACTAGTTGTAGAACATATACATGTGCCAATTACTGCCACAAAAATGAAACCATATGCAAATTATTGCTGTACCAAGTAAGATGTACAACACTGAACCCTCCCCTACCCCTAATGTTGTTATGAGGATCAAATGGGATAATGTATAAAAAGTGCTTTGCTAACTAATATCAGCTTTTAAAAGTAGTGAGAGGAAGGGCAGAGACAAAATGGTGGAGAAAAGTCAAGGACCTTCCTGAGCTCTCCTAAATTTCCCTCCCAACAAATTTAAATAATGCCTCAAAATGAATTCTGACGCAGTAGAACCAACAAAAGAACATGGGGAAATAATTTCCCAGCACAGAACAACTTATAAGATCAGCAGGGAAGGTATATTGCACTAGGGTCAGAATGGAACACAGTCTAGCACATGCTGCAGCAGCATAGGCCAAGTCCCATCAAACTAGCAGTATGCTTGGAGTTAACTGAATCAGCAATGGCTATGGCTTCTGGAGATCTCAGCCCACAGATGATAAGGAGGTTAGACAATTTAATAGTGGATGATAAATCACATCCACACCATTAGTTAAATAGTCTCACAGTTAAATACATCTTAAAGACCGATCAAATCAGTGTTTACATTTTATAAATTTCTGAAGACACCATTAGAAAGCTTATATATCACTTCACTAAACAAAATAGGGAACTGCATCTGATGATGGAGGAATGAAATAAAAAATTTTAAATACCTATATTTACAGCAGCATTGTTCCTTTATAAATAAAGAATATGAAAGTGCAGTATTTTAAGGATAATAAAATATTGAGGTGATGTCTCTCAACTACAGTGCTTGGAGTTGGAATAAAAACTCATTGTGCCAGTAGTGAATCAGTTTCCCACTAGAGAAAATTCAACTGTAAATGTGTGCAACTAAAGGGTGAAACTGTTCAGGACTGTTTAGGTGAGCTTGTATGGAGTGAGGGTCCTGCTGGAGTAGCACACTCTCATGGGGAACAACTTCTTTGCCCAGCCTCAAAGGGAGTTCTTTCCCCTTGATCAAATAAGCATCTGAAAATTCTTCATTAAGTATGCTATGATACAACGCTAATGAGAAGATGTGGGTGCCTGAATTTTCAATGTATAGTTAATTTTAAAAGAAAGATAGCCAAATGTTCAAGTGTAAAAGAATACAGTGGGTGAGCAATGCATTGAAATTATCCATATAAAAACACACTGCCAGAAACAAAACCAAACAACTCAGTCTTACCAGACTATCATGTTATCAAAGGTGAAAAACTCTGGGGCAGCTAGGTGGCGCAGTGGATAGAGCACTGGGAGTACCTGAGTTCAAATCCAGCCTCAGACACTTAACACTTACTAGCTGTGTGACCCTGGGCAAGTCACTTAACCCCAATTGCCTCGCTAAAAAAAAAAAAAATCAAAGGTGAAAAACTCAAGATCTTCCTAAAAAGGGAGGTACTAGCTTAACTTCTGAAAAAGTATAACTGAATCTGATAGGAAAGAGTGAAACTGCAACTTTCATTACAGACTCCTTGAGTTTTCAGCTCTCCAGTGATGAGTTCTTATTCACTCAAATTATGCCTCCGGATAGTGGATCTCAAGCATTTCTCCCTGGCTTTAATTTGCTAAAGCTGTGCATATATGTAAAAAAAATAGATTATTTTAGGGGAAATGTAGGTCTACAATTATTGCTTATGTCATTTCTTAAGCAGTTATGCTCTTAATGCTTAAAAGAAGGCTAGCATTGTTTGCACAAAAGTTGGTGATCCCCCCAAATAGTAATAAAATTACTTCTGTTGAGTAAACTTTTTATGTCATCTTATAATAAAAGCTGGAAAATTCCCTTTGTTTCTATTTATAAAAAGATGCCTTTCCTATATGTACCCTTGATAAGAGATTTTGGAGAAATTGTGTAAGCTGGTCAGCATTTGAATTGGTACAGTAGATGTGTTTAAAAATGGGGGGAGGAAGTTCAGTTTTTGAAATGGACCTTTGTTTTTACATTAAATGTTTATTTGAAATCACACACACACACACATACGCAAAAAGAAAAATCATAAGAATGTCTTTGCAGGCACTAGGTGTAGAATTCTGCTACATTGCCCATACATAGATCTGGGTCACAGTCCTGGGTAACTGTCCCAGGATAAGGAGGAGCACTAGAACACCAGAGCTTGTAGCCACAAGGGAATGTGGACCCTAATCACACTTCCAGGGTCAAAAGGAGTGCTTATGGTCACTCACAGACCAGAGCATAGGCCAAGAGAATAGTAAACACATGTCTCCTTACTACCTTGGAAGATCTGAAAACTTAGAGACCTCATGAACTAACTCTGAAAACAGCAGCACAAAAAACATATTTTGAGACAGTGCTCTCTCCACCCTAGGAGCAAAGTCCATTTAACATAAAGCAAAAGTCAAGAAATAGTCTAGGAAAATGAGCAAACAACCCAAAAAGAATCTGACCATAGAAATTTACTGTGGTTATAGGAAAGATCAAAATACAAACTCAGAAGACAAAAATGTCAAAATTACTACATCCAAAGCCTCAAAGAAAAATGTAAATTGGTCTCAGGCCCAAAAGGAGTTCCTGGAAGATCCCAAATAAGGATTTTTTTAATCCAATAAGAAAAATAGAGGGAAAATTGATAAAAGAAATGAGAGTGATGCAAGAAAATCATGAAAAAAGAGTCAACAGCTTGGAAAAGGAGGCACACACACACAACACACACACAAACACAAAAGCCAAAGAAAACAATACCTGAAAAAACATAATAGGCCAAATGATAAAAGAGGCACAAAATTCCACTGATGAGAATAACTCCTTCAAAAGTAAAATTGCCCAAATGGAAAAAGATACACAAAAATTCACTGAAGAAAAGGAAAAAAAAACTCCTTAAAAAGTAAAATTGGCCAAATTGGGGAGGGGGAGGTATAAAAGCTCACTGAAGAAAATAATTCCTTAAAAATTAGAATTGGGTAAGTTGAAGCTAGTGACTCCATAGGATATCAATCAGATAAGATCTAAAGGATGGGAAAAATAGAAGAAAATGTGAAATATTTCATTAGAAAAACAACTGACCTGGAAAATAAATCTGAGGGTAAAAGAGAAATTGAAAGAATCTACCTGAAAGAGATTCCAAAATGAAAACTCCTAGGAGTATTATAACCAAATTTAACAACTCCCAGGTCAAGGAGAAAATATTACAAGCAGCTAAAAAGAAACCATTCAAATATCATGAAGCCTCATTAAAGATAACTCAAGATTTAGCAACTTCTACAAGCTCTGAAAGCTTGGGATGTGGTATTTTGGGGAGCAAAGGAGCTAACATTACAGCCAAGAATCTATGCACCACACCACTTAACTAAAGTGATCAGATTAAAGTCATTAACACTGAGGTTTAAATGAGGGACACTTAGGTGACACAGTGAATAGACCAATGGGCTTGGAATCAGGAAAACTCATCTTGCTGAGTTCCCAATTGGCCTTAGATACTTACTGGCTCTGTGACCCTCAGGAAGTCATTTAACCCTTTCTATCTCAGTTTCCTCATCTGTGAAATGGGCCGAAGAATGAAATGTCAAACCACTCCAGTATCTTTGCCAAGAAAATCCCAAATGAGGTTGCAAAGAGTTGGGTACAACTGAAACAACTCAACAACAACATGAATGATAGATTGTATTAATATATTATATGTAATATATTACATATCAATATATTGTGTGATATATAATTATATTATATAACATAGTGAGATACTATATAATATTAATATATAAAATGTGATATGATATAGTAATATATAAGGTATTTGGATTGCTAAAGCAGACATATTAAACCTCAAATTGTCTTCAACTGGTAGAATTTATGAGAACCAGTTTTAGGCTACTATTTGTCTATTCTAGTGTCACTAGGAAATAAAATACAATAATAAGAATAAGAACCAGCATTGTTTCACAACAATCTGGGGTCAGAGGACTTAAATTACTATACACCTAAAATAACTGGTTAAAAGCAAAAAGTCATTTCCTGGGGGCAAGGATTCATTGTAAGGAAAAAAGAGATTGTAAAGGAAGAGGGTGATATAGGAGATGGGATATATCACCAAGCTGCCCTGTTTTTTATTTGACTGCTTCTTCAACTGAACCTGCAACTTTATCAAAACAGGGAGCTTTCTGTGAGGAACTCCTCTAATGAAGCAAAAGAGCATTTCTCTGAAATTTACAGTTTTAGAGAGTTGCCCAAAGCACCAGGAATTTAAGGAACTTGTCCAACATCACACAAGAAGTACATCTCAGAGGTAGAAGTTAAACTAAGGTCTTTCTGTTTCTAAAGCTGGCTCTTTATAAAATCTACTGCCTCTCAAGGTAGAGTTTACTGTACTATTTCCTTTTGCTTTGGTTTCATTTAAAATCCAGATGCCTAGCTGTCGTTAGTTTATGACCAGGAACTATTGTTAGAGTGGATGTAAAAGAAAGGAATTGGACTACATGACCTCTAATGATCCTTCCAGCTCTAAATTTTGTGATTCCATCATCCTATACACCTAACAGAGCAGGAAACTATTTAGGAGGGAAAAAAAATGTCAGGTTCCATGCAATGTATTGCTGATTGTAATCTTGGTTCCTGAAATCAGGTTTGTTGAAGCTCTTTGGTGGTTTTTGACAAACAAACAAAAAAGCTTGTGAAATAGAGAGCTTATCACTACCATAGTCATTTCCCAGATGAGGAGTTAGTTGCATCATATTTCAAAATAACTTTATCTTATAAAATTTCTACATTAAAAACTAAGCTGGGGGCAGCACAGTGGATAAAACACTGGCCCTGGATTCAGGAGTACCTGAGTTCAAATCCAGCCTCAGACACTTAACTCTTATTAGCTGCGTGACCCTGGGCAAGCCACTTAACCCCCATTGCCCCACAAAAAAACAAAACAAAGAGAACAACAACAAAAACTAATCTTGGGGCAGCTAGGTGGTGCCATGGATACGGCACCAGTCTTGGATTCAGGAGGACCTGAGTTCAAACCCCACCTCAGACATTTACTAGCTGTGTGACCCTGGGCAAGTCACTTAACCCCCATTGCCCTGCAAAAATAAAAAAGAAAAACTAATATTTTACATTACCTTCAGATATCCTTTCCAATTGTTTTTTTGCATCTTTGCTTCTGTTTAGTTATTTCTAATAATCTCCACTCCCTCCTTTCCCGACATTCACCATGATCCAAAGAAATTGTTTCAAAATGAAACATTGTAACACTTTAGCTCTCAAGAAATATATTGGGGGGGGCAGCTAGGTGGTGCAGTGAATAAAGCACCAGCCCTGGATTCAGGGGGACCTGAGTTCAAATCCGGCCTCAGACACTTGATACTTATTAGCCCAGGGCAAGTAACTTAACCCTCATTGCCCCCCCACAAAAAAAATGGAAAAAAGAAAGAAATGTATTAGGATCACTGAGCTAATAGATCTAAATTTCTGTGTTCTTCATTTAAATAAGAATAATGAGTGAAATAACTATTGTCAAGAAATTATTCAAGAAGATTTTGACACTGTAAACCAATCTCCTCCTCTGAAACTCCCTTCCCCCTTGGCCTCTATAACATTGCATCATTCTTCTCCTACTTCTTTGGTAGGTCACTTCCTATGTCTATGTGTTTTGTCTTCTGACTCCAAGTCCAGTGCTCCTTCTAAGGCACCATGCAGTTTGGAACCTGCCAGAGAGTGTATTAAAAGCCTGAAAAAGTTATCTTGTTCTTGAATCATTTCAGTCATATCCTACTCTTTGTGACCCCATTTAGAGTTTTCTTGGTGGGTACTGGAGTGGTTTTTCATTTCCTTCTCCAACCCATTTTACAGATAAGAAATTGAAGACAACAGGGAGTTACTTCCCCATAGTTATACGGCTAATAAGAGTCTGAGGCCAGATTTGAACTCAAAGAGATGAGTCTTCCTGATTCAAAGTCAGTACTTTATCCACTGTACCACCTAGCTATTAGTTTTCTTAGCAGTCTGAATTAAATGCTTTATGCATCAGAGAAAATGTAAAGAGAAAAGAATTGTTGCATCCACTCAAACATTATCCAGCATTATATGTCAGGCACTGTGTTAGGTGCTGGAGATATTTCCCTGCCTTCAGGGAACTTATATTCTACTAGAGAGATACAAAATGTTCACATATAAGTAAATAAGATTACATTTTAAAATATGCACTGTCCCAGGGAAGAGAGACATAGGCAACTGGGGGAATTAAGAAAGGCTTCTTGAAGGAGATGGACACTTGAGGTGATCTTTAAAGGCAGCTAGGAACTCCAAGTAAGGAAGGAAAAGTATTCCACATGTAGCATGGATGACAATCCCCCTACCTGGTTCCAGTCCAAAAGCTTATGTGGATATTTGGAAGGAGCTGGTTCCTGGTCATGAAAAGTCTTTTAATTGATTGTAGACTCAGAAGTACTATTAGCTCAGGAGATTATGAACTGGAACTTTATGTGCATACAAAAAGCATTACTTGCTTATCTTTCACTCATTTTCTTTTTTTCTTTATGGTTATTTTTTAACATTCACTTAAAATATTTTCAGTTTCAAACTCTCTCCCTCCCTCCAACCCCTCATTAGGTAGGGACCCATTGAGAAAAAAATATCAATTCATTTTACCCATGTAGTTATACAAAATATTTCCATATCAGCCATGTTGCCACAAAAAAGCAAGAAAACATTTTAAAAGTGAAAAAATATGCTTCAATCTACACTGAATTCATAAATTCTCTCTGGGGGTAGATAATATTTCTTATAATGAGATCTTTGAAATTGTCATGAATTTGGAAATGCCATCAAAGTTGTCTTTCAGAGTTGATTATCATTTATAATATTGCTATTACTATGTACAATGTTCTTCTAGTTCTGCTCACTTCATTTTCTTCCAGCTTATCTCAGTTATTCATAGGTTTTTCTGAAACCAACCCCTTCATCACTTCTTACAATACAATAGTATTATATTACAATCATATGCCATAATTTGTTCAGTCATTTCCTAATTGGTAGTTGTTGTTCTTCAGTTATTTCAGTCATGTCCAACTCTCAATGACACCATTTGGGTTTTTCTTGCTAAAGATACTGGATTTGGGCCAGGTCTTCTTGGGTCCAGGGTGGATGCTTTGTCCACTGTCACCTAGCTGCCCCATGATGACATCTTTAGAGTAAAATTGAGGGGGGAGAGGATTGCACTGGGAGAGGGGGAGAGGAGTAGAATGGGGTGAAATCTCACATGAAAGAAGCAGGAAAGGGCTTATGGAGTGGGGAGAGAGATGAGGGATGAGTGGGGCAGTGAATGAGCTTTACACTCATCAGAATTGGCTCAAAGACCTTACTCTTATCAGAGTTGGCTCAAGGAGGGAATAACATACACAGTCAATTGGGTCAAGTGATCTCTCTAACCCTGCAGGAAAGTAGTAGGGGTGAAAGAAGGGAGATCAGAGTACAGGGGGGCAGTCAGAAGCAAAACACTTTTGAGGAGGGATAGGGTAAAAGAACATAAAAAATAGAGTAAATATCATGGGGACGGAATAGGATGGAGGGAAACAGGTAACAATAGTAACTGAGAAAAAAATTTGAAGCAGAGACAAGAGTAATGGTAAGATGATGGTGATGATGATTGATGGATTGATGATGATTGAGGAAGATGAAAACTGATTGATGAAGACTGATTGATGAATATGAGGATCAATTGATGATGAGAAGGATTGATTAAAGTTGAGGATGAGGACTTATTGATGATGATGACAAAAAGTATGGTACTTTGCTGGGCTATTGTGAAGAAAATTCTTTGTCAGGTATAAGGTTAGTACTATATAAATGTTATCTATTACTGTTGTTTCAATAATTGTAATTCAATATTGTAAGAAATCTCTTTAAAGTACTATATAAATGTAGTTTACTATTAAAAATGATTAGCAGGATGCTAGCAGAAAGTCATGGAAGGACCTGCATAAGCTGTTGAAAAATGAAATAAACTGTATACAAAATAACAGCAATATTGTGAGATGATCTGCTGTGAATGACTTGGTTATTTTCAGCAATGCAATGATCCAAGACAACTCTGAAGGTCTTATGAAAAATGCAATCCATCTACAGAGAGACAACTGATGGTATATGAATACAGATTGAAGCATAATTTTTGGTTAGTTCCTTTATCTGAAGTTTTGTTTTTGTCTGTTTTCTTTCATAACCTGGCTAACGTGGAAATGTTTTGCATGACTGGTCATGTATAGCTTATATTGAATTGCTTGAGTTCTTGATGGGGGAAGTAAGGAGGGAGAAGAGAATTTGGAACACAAAGTTTGTTTTTTAAATTGATGTCAAAATTTGTATTTTACATATAATTTGTGAAAATAAAATTCTAAATATAAATGAATGAAAAGATAGATACATAGATAAATGAATGAATGAATGAACAAACAGACAGATGGATGGATGAATAGATGAATAAATAAATGAATGAATGAATAAACAAACAAACAAATGAATGAATTAAGACAGAGAGAGAGAGAGAAAGAGAGAGAGAGAGAGAGAGAGAGAGAGAGACTAGAGTGGCTTGCCCTTTCTTTCTCCTGTTAATTTTACAGATGATGAACTGAGGCCAAGAGGGTGTAGGGACTCCTCCAGGGTCACCCAGCTATAGTAAGAGTCTGAGGCCAGATTTAAACTCACAAAGATGACTCTTCCTAACTCTAGCCCCAGAATTCTATCCATTGCCCCACCTACCTGCCCCCCAATTGATGGACATCCCTTCAATTTCTGATTCTTTGTCACCACAAAAAGAATTGTTATAAATGTTTTTGTATATACGAGTCTTTTTCTTTTTTTCTTTTGATCTCTTTAGGATATAGAACTAGTGGTGGTATTGCTGGGTCAAAGGGTATGTGCAGTCATATAAGCCTTTGGACATAATTCCAAACTATTCTCCAGAGTTGTTGAACCAGTTTACAATTTTATTAACAGTGCATTAATGTGTTCCCACATCCCCTTCAGTACTTGTAATTTTCCTTTTTTGTCATGTTAGCCAATTTGATGTGAGATGGTACCTCAGAATTGTTTTAATGTGTATTTCTCTAATTATTAGTGATTTTATATGACTTAATAGTTTTTATTCCTTCTATATTTTATATAATTTTTTTATTTCTTCTGAAAACTACCTTTGACCATTTATCAATAGAGAGACTGTTCTTAGTTTTATTAATTTGGCTCCATTCCTTATATATTTGAGAAGTGAGACCTTTATCAAAGAAATTTGCTGTAAATTACTCCCATTTTCTTTGAGGCTGTAAAGAGTCAAAACCGCTTAAAGTTAACTTAGATAATTAAAAGGGAGATGCATTGCAGTCCTATTTTCAACCTAGCCATGGTAGCTGTAAAGACATAGCCACCTTTGTCTTTTTTCTCTGTCCACTCCTGACTTTAGGTAAATTAATATTTTGAGATGGAAGTTTCCAGATGATGTTCTGAGCTTGAAAGATTCACAGGTCCCATCAGAGATCTAAGGCAGCTAAAATTGAATGTCACCAAAACAGTAGTATAATTGTGAATGGATACATAAAGACAATCACCTAACAAGTGGTGGCAGCTTCAAGAAGTATAACCTTTTAGGGAATAAGAAAACATTAATTATATACTCTGGAAAGGCATTCATCCCCAAAGCCGAACAGAGAGCTATGCCAAAGAAGAACTTCCTAAAGACTCAATGGAAAAGAGAAAAGGGTTTCCAGGGTCAGGGGTGGGAAGAATCCCTTTACCACATGTTCTCTACATATATCCCTTACTATCAACGTGATTTAAATTTGTTGGAGAACACACCACAAGGGCTCATGTATGACAGAACTAGAGATTCAATCCCTCAAGGCTACCCCTAGAAACCTAAATAATCATACTAGTTCCCCATATAGGGATCCAAACTGTGAGTTCAAACATAGGTTGGGAAGACATCCCAAAGTTGCTGATATATAGGAAGATTATGCAAAGTATGCTGTCATATAGGACAGATGCAGTACATGACACTGCATATACTGGAATCATTAAGCAGGCTAATTTGGCTAGAGTAATGTGTGAAGGGCAATAATATTTCATTATTCTGGGGAGATAACTGGCAGTTGACGTAAGAAGAACTTAAATGTCAAGAAGAAGAAATCGTAAATGCAGGGTACCCGAAACTTCTTGAAAATATAATAACAAAGTCAAACCTTCCCTTTAGGAAGATCAATTTGATCATTGTAGTAATGTGAGCTGAAAGGAGGTGAATCTAGTGAGACTGGATACAAAGAGCCAAATTAAGTGGCTATTGCAGTAGCCCAAGAAAGAAGGGATGTAGCCCTGAATTAGGGATGTTGTGGTAAGGCAACAGATGCAGAAGACCAGATATAACATCCACCTACTCATTGTTTTATGTATCTATCCCCTATATATAGATAACTCCCAACTTTGGATATATTTGTAGCCTCAGTTTCTCTGCCAGATTCTTTTCATGCATTCATCAAACAACCATTATTCAGTGTCTGCCACATACAAGCTCTACTCTGAAGCCTGATCATGCCCCTGAGTCCTTGAAAGAGCTGCCATCATAATATAAACTTTGGCAAGTAGCTGGTAAAGTTTGGATTGCATTTCTATTGTTCAAAAAGGATCACTGCTAAAAATTTACCATCATATAATGAATTATTCTGCCTACAGCAACACATGAAGATTATCTGCTAATGAGCAGAAATGGTTGTAATATGTATAAAAATCATGGCTCCTTGAAATGCTGCAATAGGTATGTGCGAGGTACTACATTTTCACATGAATGTTTCATTGCATTTTCAAAATTAACATGGCTATAGCTTCCTCTTCCATTCCTCTCTTGATTTTCATTTTTCTATCCGTAGCATCCCATTTTCCTTTAAAATTTATATCTAATTTCCAAAAAAACTTAATCATCAACAAACACAAACATTTCAATATACAAAGAACAACAAAAAAAAGAATTAGAAATGAAAACAATAGCTTCTATTATATGCAGTTTGTTTTAGGTGTATATTGATTTTAACATGGTAGTAAAAAGATTTTTCTTTTGGTGATCATTTCTGAACTACTTTTTTCTGTGTTTTAAAAAATCTTTTGTTGGTGATATTTTCTTTCTGTTTTATTACATTTCTATCACTACCTACTAACTCACTCTCACCAAATAGAAGCCCTCGCTTTATCAGAAATAGCCAAGCAAAACACATCAATACTTGCTATGATTAGTTATAATGACCAACCACAATTCCAGAAAATTCACAATGAAACATGCTATTTACTTCCAGATAGAGAGCTGACATACTCAGAATACAGATTGAGACATTTTTCTGGACATGGACAATGTGGGAATTTGCTTTTGCTTTAATATACCTACTTGTAACAGGTTTTGCTTTTGTTGCTTTCTTAGGGGAGGTGAGAGGAAAAGAACTTGAATCTGAAAATGAAATGAGTTCGAATTCTTAAAAAGTCATAAAATGTTTTTTAAAATTTGCTAGGAGCAGTTAGGTGGCGCAGTGGATAAAGCACTGGCCCTGGATTCAGGAGGACCTGAGTTCAAATCCAGCCTCAGACACTTGACACTTACTAGCTGTGTGACCCTGGGCAAGTCACTTAACCCTTATTGCCCCGCTCAAAAAAAAAAACAAAAACAAGAAAACAAAAAAATATTGCTACATCTGAAAATGTATATTGCATTTTGTACCTTTACTCCATCACCTCTCTGCCAAAAGGAAAGAGAATTGCTTCATCATCAGTCTTCTGAAGTCATTATTTATTACTGCATCGGTCAGAGTTCAAAAGCTTCTCAAAATTGCCTTTCTTTACATTATCGTTACTGTGGTATAAATTGTTCTTTTGGTTTTGCTCATTTTGCTCTGCAACAGCTCATAAAAAATCTTCCCAACTTTCTCTGACTCCCTCCCATATGTCATTAACATTCATATCATTTTTATCACTACATTTACGTACCACAATTTTCTCAGCCATTTCCCCAAATGACTGGCACCCATTTTGTCTCTAGTTCTTTATGGTAATATCAAGCTTCCAGTCCCATCCAGACTCAAAACCTCAGAATCATCTTTGACTCCACCCCATCCTCATTTTTCATGCTAGTCATCATCTTGTTCATTTTCTTTAATGTTTAATGTTTCTTGTATCCATCCATTTCTTTCTCTTCCTACTTAATTCACTGGACATTTCCTGACCAGCCACCATGTCCAGAAGCAAGACCCCTTGTTTATGGCTGGTACTCCCACCATGGACCCCACTGTGATGACTGGTGGTTTCCTGCTGTATCTCAGCTTGATTCCAGACACACTTCACATCACTCTACATCCATTTCTTCATTTGTTGTCTGCCTCCAAGGCAGACTAGCTGTCTCTCCTCTGTCTACCTTCAGTTCTGAAATCTTAATCAATTATACTCTGCCCCAATTCTCTAGTCATTGTACCTTAAATTAGGTTTAGACCAATATCTTTAAAATGATGGCAGAATAGGAGGAAGCTGTACAACCCAGCTGTCCCCAAAACCATTCCAATAAACATCTCTGAAGAATGCCAGACTGTTCAGAAAATCTGCTGGGGGGAAAAAGTGTACCATTTTTTTTCAGCAAAAGATCATGAATCTGGGGGCAGCTAGGTGGCACAGCGGATAGAGCACCGGCCCTGGATTCGGGAGTACCTGAGTTCAAATCCAGCCTCAGACACTTAACACTTACTAACTGTATGACCCTGGGCAAGTCACTTAACCCCAATTGCCTCACTAAAAAAAAAAAATCATGAATTTGGCCCACAGGCAAGTGACCAGGGTCAGAATCAGAGATCAGTAGCAGACTGGCAATATGATACCTCTGACCAAAAAGGAGCATCACAAGTTCAGCTAAGTAGGCTTACACCAAGTCCATAAGCTCTTAGCTTCTTCTTCTATTCCAGCAAACACAGAGGGACTGGGGGCAGTAACTATCAGGGCTCCACCTAGTGACAAGTCTACAGTTGTGTTGCCTAGATCCCAACTGGGATTTAGAAAAGCCTGGGAAGTCTAAAAAGACATTAATGAAGTCATGTCCTAGATCAGTTTGCTTAGAGTCTATCAAAAAGTTTGCATCTCAAACCAAGAGAACATTATGCAATATTGTGCACAGAGACAGCAATATTGTTTGGTGAAAAACTGTGAATAACTTAACCATTCTCAGCAATACAATGATCCAAGACAATCCGAAAGGACTAATGGTGAAGCTTAGTATCCATATCCAAAGAAAGAACTGATATTGATTGAGCACAGACTGAAGCATGCTATTTTTCACTTTTTTCATTTTTTTCTTTTATTCAAGTTTTCTTGTACAAAATGACAAATATGATAATGTTTTACATAATTGCACATGTATAACCCATATCTGATTGCTTACCACCTCAGGGAGGAGGGAAGGCAGAGAGGGAAGAAGGGTTAAATTTTGGAATCAGAACTATAAATAAAAATATTTTATTTGTTTTAAAAAGTTTGTATCTCCCTGACCTGAGCTCCTCCTATGATCCTTAACACAAAACTCAATATCTGGAAAGAGCAATAACAGGAGTACAAAGCATACTAATCAGGATCAAAGAAGGTCCTGTAGAAGAGGTCATGGACAGAAAAAAGATCTAATATGTACCAAGATATTTATATTAGCATTCTTTTTTTAAAGTAATTTTTATTTATAATTTGAGGTTCCAATTTTTATCCCTCGTTCCCTCCCTCTCCTCTCCCTCCCTGAGACAGTAAGCAATCAAATTGGATTATACATGTATAATTATATAAAACATTACCATACTAGTTATTTTGTACAAAAAAAAAACTTGAATAAAAGAAAAAAATGAAAGAAAGTGAAAAATACCATGCTTCAGTCTGTTCCATCAATATCAGTTATTCCTTTGGAGGTGGATAGTATGTTTCCTTAATAGTCCTTTGGGATCATCTTGGATCATTGTATTGTTGAGAATAGTTAAGTTTTCATAGTTCTTAATCAAACAATATTGCTGTCTTTGTGCACAATGTTCTCTTGGCATAAGGTCAAACAAGTCTTTCCAGGTCTTTCTGAAGTCATCCTGCTTATCATTTCTTATAGCACAATAATATTCCATCACCATCATATACCACATAGTAGCATTCTTTTAACAAATTAAATAAATAAATGGAAACAAAGTTAGTTCCCACTGATTGGATGATGACAGAAAAAATCATTGCATACTAATGTAATGGAATATAAATATACCAAAGAAAGGAGGAATCTGGAGAACTTGGGAAGGCTTGAATGAACTAATGTAGAGTGACATAAGCAAAATCCATGGGAACAATATACATAATGACCACAATACAATAAAGGAAAGGAGCTTAGAAATATATTACAATGCTGCTCAATAGCACTGCAATGATTAATTAGAAGAAAGATGACGAAGCATACTTTCCAACTCTCAGCAGAGAGTGGTGTACTAAAAGTGCAGAATGAAGCATAAGTTGTCAGAAATATTCAATGTACTGGTTTGTTTTGCTTAACCAACTTCTGTGCTACAAGGGAGGCCTGCATAGGTATTTAAAGCCTTTCATAATCTGACTCCAAGATATCTTTTCCAGAATTCTCCTTCATATCCTCTATCATTAGTCATACTGGCCTTCTTGTGGTTTCTCACATACATTTTCCTGCTCTCATCCCTTGACCTTTGCATAGGTCCCATGCCTGCAATGTCCTCCCTCCTCACCTCTGTATATTTGGTTTTTTTTCAAAGCAGTTCAAGCACTACATTCTACACGATGCCTTTCCTGTTTTGAAAACAGCTGCTATTTCCCTTCTCCCTTTAATGATCCCAGTAGGACCTCACCATCCTGCTGAATGAAGAATCTCCAAAAAAAACAAAAAACAAACAAAAAAAACCCTTATCAGAGTATGACCTCTAGTAACAGTCCAAAGTTCCTTCCCCCAAAGTGAAGAGTATGCATATCAGCTAGCCTCCAATTACCCAGGAGTCTTCCCTCCCCCACTAGCATGAATCAGTACTAGTGTCCAGGGCCAGGTTCATCTCCTTTCCCCCTAGTGCCTAGTCCTTCTAAACCCAGATAAGAACCCTATAAAAAGTCATAAGACTTTAGTGGTTTGGAAAGAGGGTGTCCCATTCCCTCTAGGGTCTCAGAGGGGCTCCTGACTATCAGGCTACCAAACAGACTTGTCCTGTGTCCATCTTCTCTGACCACCCATTCACTTTTTTTTTTTTAGTGAGGCAATCGGGGTTAAGTGACTTGCCTAGGGTCACACAGCTAGTAAGTGTTAAGTGTCTGAGGCCAGATTTGAACTCAGGTACTCCTGAATCCAGGGCCGGTGCTCTATCCACTGCGCCATCTAACTGCCCCCGCACCCATTCACTTTTGTATCTCCCCTCATTAAATCTGTTTTAATTTAGTGTCTTGTGGGGATCTCCACATTTCCTTGTACTGTTCTTTTGGTATTCTGAACCTTCTTAAGCCTATATTAAGTTACACTTCAAATGTTGTTCAGTTCTTTCGGTTGCATGTGACTCTTTGTGATCCAATTTGGGGTTTTCTTGGTAAAGATACTAGAGCGTTTGCCATTTCCTTCTCTAGCAGCCTTCAGATACCTTGTCTTTGTTTTGTCTGTAGATATACATTTTCTTTCCTGATAGAAGGAACATTCTGTGAAACCAGGAAGTTTCATTTTTGCCTTTATATCCCCAGTGCCTATTTGACAAATAGGATGACCTCAAAAACTGGTCCTGTTTGTTGGAAGGGGGGTAACTAGGAAGTGACAAGAGATATTTTTATGCATCAAGAAATGCATTTTTAAATGTGCCTTGCAAATGGTAAAGTAATGTGTCACAGCTATCATCATTATGATGATTATCCAAGATCTACTGCAAACTTGCTATGTGCTCTTGACCACTCTAGACTTCAGTTTTGTCACCTCTAAAATGAAGGAGTTGGACCAGAAGATCTCTATGGTTCCTTTGTGCTCTAAAATTCTACATCTTTTCACATGGATATTTTAAACATAGGATGACAGATTTTAGAGCTAAAAGAGAGCTTACCCTTATAAGTCCAACAAGTCCAATTCCCTCATTTTGCAAATGAGAAAATTGAGGGTAAGTGACTCCGGGGTCACTCAACAAGTAAGTATCCAGGAGAGAATTTAAACTGACCTCTAAAAACCTCAGTGTGTCAAAGCATTTGGCTAAATACTCAAAGACTGCTTCCTTTCTAGCACCTTTTATGATCACTAGCAATTCTCTTCTTAGGAGATTTTTGCCAGCAAAACCAAAATGGGGGGCAGCTAGATGGCGCAGTGGTAAAGCACCGGCCCTGGATTCAGGAGGACCTCAGTTCAAATCCGGCCTCAGACACTTGACACTTACTAGCTGTGTGACCCTGGACAAGTCACTTAATTCCAATTGCCTCACCAAAAAAAAACAAAAACAAACAAACAAAACCCAAAATGACACATTCAACTGGGTATCTGTCTGCCAGATGAGACCATTAGAAAAATGCTTCTCCATACTGAGCCACTCACTGTACTTCACATTGTTGTTTCTCCTTTGTTCTCAAAGAGGACCAATGACATCATGAAGGTGATGTGTTGACTTGCAGTGAATTGGATGTGAGGCAGAGCTGTGCAAAGTCATCAACCTCACTCTCTCCTCCAGAGTCATTGGTGTCCAGTGGCAAGACATGTCAAGACAACATGTCCCAGGATGCAGTGGGAGACCTTGGCCTTTTTTGAGTTATTGGGTTATGGTCTGTGGAGGATTTGGGCCATTGTAACCTGTGATAAGAGGTCATGCTGACTAGGAATTTTCTCACCACTGATACATTGTTGAAATACTTTGTTTTGTTTATTACACAGTTAATAAAATATATGAGTAGTAACATTAATGTGGCTTGAATGTGTGATACCAGAGGGTTTGAGACAGAAAGGAACAAGCTTAAGGGGTAAGATGTTTCTCCAGTATATTTTATATTGTAAAGTTCAAAGATTAAGTTGTCAGGACATGATCTCTATTCATCCCTTGTTTTGGAACTTTAGGTCACCAAGGATAGCTTGGTAGGGAGAACACTTCTCTGCCTTGAGATAACTACTTCTTGCCACTTTCAACCTTTTCCATGTACTTTTTTGAAAACCAGTCCAACAAGAAGAACATGACTCAACCTTCTTTTTGATTAAGGCTTCAGCCAATGGACAATGTACACTCACAAGAATTTACTTTCAGTTGGTGAGATTCATGAATGCTCAATTTGGGGTGTAGCGACAACACACATTCACTTCCTGAATTCCATCCTGTGTGACAGGATACCTTCCTGTTGGTTAGCCAAGGCAATGCAGTGTGGGATGATTTCCAGTGGATCAGAGACAGACAAATCACTTCCACTGAGAAACTAGAAGCAGAAACTAGGACGACTAGTGGGTGAATCAGTTGTACTATCCAAGAAATATGTCTCACTTTTCACAATGCCTACCCACCTAAGGACAACTGCTAATTTTTCCAGCCAAATCTTTGTGGTTTTTTCTTTATAAGTCACTATGGTTGCTTTTTTGCTTTTTTTCACTCCTGATTTCCTTCTCTCCCTACCTCTCATCATGACTAAATCCCAGCATCAAAGAAAGAATAATCACTTTTTCCTTTGTGAGATTTAAAATTGGATAGGTAGAATATTTAGGATTTATTTTGGCTGCTGGAACTCGCTCTGTCTCTTCTAAGCGAGTCCAGGCCATTCAACAACTCTCTGCCCCCACTACTAAGAGGCAGTTGAGAGCCATTCTGGGAGCAGCTGGGTACTGTAGACAATGGATACCCTCTTTTGGTGAAATTACTAAACCCCTCATAGCTCTTACAAAAAGTTCTGTTCCAGACATTTTACAGTTGGATCCCCAGCATCTCTCAGCCATAAAAGAATTAAAACGGGCCTTGTTATCAGCACCTGCCCTAGGACTGCCAGATTATAGTAAGCCTTTCACTCTCTTTGTGCATGAACAAAGGGGGGTGGCTTCTGGAGTCCTGACTCACCTTCCAAAGGTGCCTATTAGAGACTGCCAGAAAAGCAAATTCAGTCATATAAAACTTTCTATTTCTGGGAACTATTTTTGGAAATAAAAGGCAACTGTACATAATGGACAGAGCACTGGAGCCAAGTTCTAGTCCTTTTACTGGCTATCATCGTGAGCCATCTAGGACACATTTTCTTTGCTATAACATTGGTCCCAGTTCTCTAACTTATCTAAAATAATATCTTCCTTGTCCAAAAAAAGGAGAAAACCTTCCTTTTGATCCTACCCCCTTCCTGAAATTCTATCTCACTTTAAACCTTAGCTTTATCTTTCTCTGGAAGAAAATATTTTGATATTTAAAATAGTAACTTTTTCCAGCTGCACAGCAACACAAAAGAACCCTTCTGAGCCCTGATTGTTAAATACACATCTCACAGTTTGCTCTTCAGAATACTCAAGGACTGAGGAGTATACATGTGAACCAAACAAGTCAACCCACAAGGAAGATTATTCCTTATTATAATTATAAGTTGTATGGGATACAAATCAGTTAAAAAAATGATTGACTCTAACTTCCTCCTCAAGGCCTATTTTGATGCCTCACCCTGGCACAAAGGTAGCCTTGGGTACTTAAAGGTCCCACCAGATCCTGCTGTAGCAGGATGATGGAACATGCTCAGATCTACCCTTCTTTTTTTTTTTTAGTGAGGTAATTGGGGTTAAGTGACTTGCCCAGGGTCACATAGCTAGTAAGTGTTAAGTGTCTGAGGCTGGATTTGAACTCAGGTCCTCCTGACTCCAGGGCCAGTGCTCTATCCACTGCGCCACCTAGCTGCTCCCTGATCTACCCTTCTTAATGGCTTACACAGAGCATCTGCATATACCCTCTGCCTGCTGGTCAGTGGTGTGCAGGTAAATTGTTTAACGACCCAGTGAGACACACTTTTAAATCTAGACTGCATTATGACCATTTTCTCCATCACTCTCTTAAGTTTAGGGAAAATCAATAGACAATAAACCAAACCCTAATTTGTACTGTTTGCTCATTTCTGAAGTGTGAATGCTCACATTGAACATACTGAACTTAGCAATCAGCTCTCCCTAGCAGGTACTGAGTCCATCCCACGCTTGTCTATAGTCCACTATGGGGAGGCTTGGGAAGAGCCCACTTGCAGCCATATACAGGAGCTTTCACTACGTGATAATTGAGAGTTTACTAATTGGCTGCTGAGCTGGAACTCATTGGAGTTGACTCAACCCTGTGCTTCCTGCCCCCCTTCCTTTTGGCTTCAGGTGAGGACTGCTTTGAGCTAATTGCCAAGACTTGTTTAGGGCCAGATTCTTCAGAGGAGTTCAAAGCAGTCCTCATGATATAAAGCCAAAAGGAAGAGAAGGAGATAGGGAAGGGGTAGTTGAACCCTTTTGTCTATCCACTGCATTTTGGCTCAATAGCCAATAAGGGAAGTCTTCCTTGTTTCACAGTGTAAGCACTACAAGTAGGGTCCTAAAGCTTCCATGTGGTAAACTAGAGGCAGGCAGAGAATATCTTTACATGAACTGGATAATCCACCAGAGAGAGCAAATCTGAGCATATTCCACGATCCTGTTGCAATGGAAAGGTTTGAAGTTGGGGGAGGAGAGGTCTGATGTTGGTTTGGATTTCAGTCATCCAAGGGTCAGTCTGGCTAAATTCAGAAAGGTTCATTCCCAAGGCCACCAAGTGATGAATGATTTAGGCAACAAGGACTTATGAAATCAGACTTCTTGGGCAGTTTGGTGAAGCCAATGGTGAAGGGTTACTCAAAATAATGTTTTACATACATTAAATAAAATACATAAGATTGGAGAGGAAACCAATTATATTGAAATACTATGGCGGAGCCAAGATGGCAGAGAGGAAGCAGCAAGCTGCCTGAGCTCTCCTTCTGTTCCCTCAAAAAGAACATTAAATCAAGCCTCTGGACGGATTCTGAAACTACAGAACCTGCAAAGAGACAGAGAGACACAGTCTTCCAACCAGAGATAATTTAGAAGACTTCAGGAAAAGGTCGGTCTGACTCAGGCAAAAGGGAGGCCCAGCGCAGGGCAGCAGCCCAGCGCCGAGGGGGTCAGGGCAAGTCAGCAGAAGCTGCAGGCCACAGCCAAACAACTGAGGCCCCTGGAACCTGGCTCAAAAATCTGGTGGCCAAGAAGGACAGTGGAAAAACCTACCTGCACCTGCTGGGAGGGCAGGTTGCCAGCGGGACAGGTGGGATTGGGCGTCGGGCCGAGCACACTTAGACAGGAAGTGCAGGGGGGCGAACTGCACACATTATAAAGGCCTCAGAGTAAAAAGCCGGTCACACAGCACCTATACCCCTGCACTAGAAGCCCAAAACAGGGACCCTGGTGCCCCCAGAGCAGACCTCAACTTAAAAAACAAATAAACAAGCTGCAATAATGAGTAAGAAGCAAAAAAGAGCCCTCTCCATTGAGAGCTTCTGTATCAATAGGGAAGAAGCCAACGCAAACTCAGATGAGGACAATAGCCTCAAATTGCCTACATGTGAAGCCTCCTGAGGGAAGGTGAATTGGTCTCGATAACAAAAAGCCTTCCTGGAAGAGCTCAAAAAGGATTTTTAAAATCAACTGATGACAGTTACTAGCTGTGTGACCCTGGGCAAGTCACTTAACCCCCATTGCCCCGCAAAAAAACAAACAAACAAACAAAAAAAAACAAAAATCAATTGAGAGAGACAGAAGAAAAAATGGAGAGAGAAATGAAAGCAAAACAAGAAAACTATGAAAAAAGAAACAGCAGCTTGGAAAAGGAAGCACATAATTTCACTGAAGAAAACAATGCCTTAAAAAATTCATTTGGCCAAATGGAAAAAAAGGTGAATAATCTCATTGAAGAAAACACTGCCTTAAAAAATTCACTTGGCCAAATGGAAAAAAAGGTGCATAATCTCACTGAAGAAAACAATACCTTAAAAATAAAAATGGGATAGTTGGAAGATAAGGAATCCATGAGACACCAGGAATCAGTCAAGCCAAATCAAAAGAATGAAAAAATAGAAGAAAATGTGAAATACCTCATTGGAAAGACAACTGATCTGGAAAACAGATCCAGGAGAGACAATTTGAGAATCATTGGACTGCCTGAAAGCCATGACCAGAAAAAAGAATCTAGACACCATATTCCAGGAAATTATTAAGGAGAACTGCCCTGATATCATAGAATCAGAGGATAAAATCATCATTGAAAGAATCCACTGATCACCTCCTGAAAGAGACCCCAAAAGGAAAACTCCAAGGAACGTAGCCAAATTCCAGAAAAAGAAGCAATTTAAATATCATGGAGCCACAGTCAGGATTGCTCAGGACCTGGCAGCTTCAACATTAAAGGACTGCAAGACTTGGAATATGATATTCC
Source organism: Dromiciops gliroides (assembly GCF_019393635.1). Lineage (NCBI taxonomy): Eukaryota > Metazoa > Chordata > Mammalia > Microbiotheria > Microbiotheriidae > Dromiciops > Dromiciops gliroides. Next base: position 189,126,671 of record NC_057863.1, read on the forward strand.
AGAAGGCAAAGGAGCTTGGATTGCAGCCAAGAATCTATTACCCAGCAAAACTGATCATTCTCTTTCCAGGGAAAAGATGGACATTTAATGACATTGGAGACTTTCAATCTTTCCTGGTGAAAAGACCAGAACTGAATAGAAAATTCGATCTTAACATACAAGACTCAAGAGAAATTTAAAAAGGTAAACGGGCAGCTAGGTGGCGCAGTGGATAAAGCACTGGCCTTGGATTCAGGAGAACCTGAGTTCAAATCCAGCCTCAGACACTTGACACTTAACTAGCTGTGTGACCCTGGGCAAGTCACTTAACCCTCATTGCCCTGCCAAAAAAACAAAACAAAAAGGTAAACAGAGGGAAAAAAAGGTTACCCAATTAGGTTAAACTGTTTATATCTCTACACGGGAAGATAATACTCATAACTCTTAAGAACTGTAAATGTATTTGGGCAGAGAGAAGGAGTTTACACAGAGGGTATAAATATAAATTGTCTTTGATATGATGATACAAAAAAAATTAAGGGGTTAAAAAGGGAGTCTATGGGGAGAAGAGGAAAGGGGAGGTGGAATGGGATGAATTATATCATATGAAGAGGTAAAAAAAAAACTATTACAATGGAGGGAAAGAAAGAAGGGGTGGACATAGTTTCAACCCTACTCTCATTAGATTTGATTCAAAGAGATAATAACATATACATTCATTGGGATAAAGAAACTTAGCTCATTCTTTAGGGAAGCAAAAGGGGAAGGGGAAGGGGGGAACTGATAGAAGGGAGGACAAAAGCAAGGGAGAAAAGGGTAAAGAAAAGAGAGGGGGTGACAAAAAGGGAGGGAAGATTGGGGAGGCAGGGGTAAGAAGTAAAACATCGGTGAGGAGGAATAGGGGGAAAGAAGGGGGGAAAAGTACAAAGTGGGTAAATAGAATGGAGGGGAATAGACAGTCAGTAATAATAACTGTGAATGTGAATGGGATGAACTCTGCTATAAAATGGAAGCAAATTGCAGAGTGGATTAAAAACCAGTATCCTACAATATGCTGTTTACAAGAAACACATTTGAAGCAGAAAGATACACACAGAGTAAAGGTAAAAAGCTGGAGCAGAATATATTATGCTTCAGCTAAAGTAAAAAAAGCAGGGGTAGCAATCCTTATCTCAGACAAAGTACAGGCAAAAATAGATCTCATTAAAAGAGATAAGGAAGGAAATTGCATCTTGCTTAAAGGTACTATAGATAATGAAGTAATACCAATATTAAATATGTATGCGCCAAGTGGTATAGCATCCAAGTTCTTAGAGGAGAAGTTAAATGAGTTACAAGAGGAATTAGACAGTAATACTATACTAGTGGGGGACCTGAATCTCCCCCTCTCAGAATTAGATAAATCCAGTCAAAAAATAAATAAGAAAGAAGTGAAAAAGCTGAATAGAATACTAGAAAAGTTAGACATGATAGATGTCTGGAGAAAACTTAATGGGGATAGAAAGGAATATACCTTTTTCTCAGCAGTACATGGCACATTTTCAAAAATTTACCATGTATTAGGTCACAAAAACATCAGAGTCAAATGTAGAAAGGCAGAAATAGTAAATGCATCCTTCTCAGATCATGATGCAATAAAAATTACATGTAAGAAAGAGCCAGGGAAAAGTAGAATGAAAATCAATTGGAAACGAAATAATTTCATTCTAAAGAACAACAAATGTTGTTCTAAATGTTGTCTAAAAGCCAAACAACAAATCATAGAAACAATCAATAACTATATCCAAGAGAATGACAATAATGAGACAACATACCAAAATCTATGGGATGCAGCCAAAGCAGTGCTTAGGGGAAAATTTATAGCTCTAAATGCTTACATGAATAAAAAAGAGAAAGAGGAGATTAATGAATTGGGCATGCAACTTAAAAAGCTAGAAAAAGAACAAATTAGAAATCCCCAATTAGATACTAAACTAAAAATCCTGAAAATTAAAGGAGAAATTAATAAGACTGAAAGCAAAAAAACTATAGAATTAATCAATAAAACTAAGAGCTGGTTTTTATGAAAAAACCGATAAAAATAGATAAAATATTGGTTAATTTGATTAAAAAAAAAGAAAGAAGAAAACCAAATTACCAGTATCAAAAACGAAAAGGGTGATGTTACCGCCAATGAAGTGGAAATTAAATAAATAATTAGGAATTATTTTGCCCAACTGTATGCCAATAAATTTGACAATCTAAATGAAATGGATGAATATTTACAAAAATACAATCTGCCCAGGTTAACTGAAGAGGAAATAAAATCCTTAAATAAGCCCATATTGGAAAAAGAAATCGAACAAGCCATTAATGAACTCCCTAAGAAAAAATCCCAAGGGCCAGATGGGTTTACGGGTGAATTTTACCAAACATTTAAAGAACAATTAATTCCAATATTATATAAATTATTTGGAAAAATAGGTGAAGAAGGAGTTCTACCAAATTCGTTTTATGAAACAAATATGGTGGTGATACCAAAACCAGGCAAAGCAAAAACAAAGAAAGAAAATTATAGACCAATTTCCCTAATGAATATTGATGCTAAAATCTTAAATAAGATATTAGCAAGGAGATTGCAGCAAGTGATCACCAGGATGATACATTATGACTAGGTGGGATTTATACCAGGAATGCAGGGCTGGTTCAACATTAGGTAAACTATTAACATAATCAACCACATCAATAAGAAAACCAACCAAAATCATATGATTATCTCAATAGATGCAGAGAAAGCTTTTGACAAAATACAACACCCATTCCTAATAAAAAACACTAGAGAGTTTAGGAATAGGTGGAGCTTTCCTTAAAATAATAAACATACAATGGAGATAAATTAGAGGCCTTCCCAATAAGATCAGGGGTGAAACAGGGATGTCCATTATCACCCCTATTATTTAATATTGTACTAGAAATGTTAGCTTTAGCAATCAGAGAAGAAAAAGGAATTAAAGGAATTAGAATAGGCAAGGAGGAAACAAAATTATCACTCTTTGCAGATGATATGATGGTATACTTAAAGAATCCTAGAGAATCAACTCAAAAACTACTTGAAACAATTAACTTTAGCAAAGTAGCAGGATATAAAATAAATCCACATAAATCATCAGCATTTCTAGATATGACCAACAAAGTCCAGCAGCAAGACATAGAAAGAGAAATTCCATTTAAAGTAACGGTAGATAATATAAAATACTTGGGAAGTCTACTTGCCAAGACAAAGCCAGGAACTCTATGAACACAATTACCAAACACTCTTCACACAAATCAAATCAGATCTAAATAATTGGAAAGATATCAATTGCTCATGGATAGGCAGAGCTAATATAGTAAAAATGACAATACTGCCTAAATTAATTTACTTATTCAGTGCCATACCAATCAGACTACCTAAAAATTATTTTATAGAGCTAGAAAAAATAAGAACAAAATTCATCTGGAAAAATAAAAAATCAAGCATATCCAGGGAAATAATGAAAAAAAATTCACAGGAAGGTGGGTTAGTGGTACCAAACCTGGAGCTTTACTATAAAGCGGCAGTCATCAAAACTATCTGGTACTGGCTAAAAAATAGAGTGGTAGATCAATGGAATAGGCTAGGCTCAGGAAATGCAGTAGTAAATGACACTGGTAATGTAGTGTTTGATAAACCCAAAGACTCCAGCTTCTGGGATAGGAATTCAGTATTTGACAAAAACTGCTGGGAAAACTGGAAGATAGTATGGCAGAAATTAGGCATAGACCAACATCTGACACCTTATGCTAAAATAAAGTCAAAATGGAGACACGATTTAGACATAAGAGGTGATACCATAGGTAAATTAGGAGAGAAGGGAATAGTCTACCTATCAGATCTTTGGAGAGGAAAACAGTTTATGACCAAACAAGAGATAGAGTATATTATAAAATGCAAAGTGGATGATTTTGATTACATTAAATTTAAAAGGTTTTGTACAAACAGAAGCAATGCATCCAAAATTAGAAGGGAAGCAGAAAGCTGGGAAACAATTTTTATGGCCAGTACTTCTGATAAAGGCCTCATCTCTAAAATATATAGGGAACTAAATCAAATTTATAAGAAGCCAAGTCATTCCCCAATTGAGAAATGGTCAAAGGATATGAACAGGCAGTTTTCTGATGAAGAAACCAAAGCTATCTATTCCCATATGAAAAAATGCTCTAAATCTCTAATGATTAGAGAGATGCAAATTAAAACAAGCCTGAGGTACCACCTGACACCTATCAGATTGGCTAAAATGACAAAAAAAGGAAAATAATAAATGTTGGAGAAGCTGTGGGAAAATTGGAACACTAATGCATTGTTGGTGGAGCTTGTGAACTGATCCAACCATTCTGGAGAGCAATTTGGAATTATGCCCAAAGGGCGATAAAGCTGTGCATACCCTTTGACCCAGCAATACCAATTTTGGGTCTTTTTCCCAAAGAAATCATGGAAAGGGGAGAGGGACCCACATGTACAAAAATATTTATAGCTGCTCTTTATGTGGTGGCAAGGAATTGGAAGTTGAAGGGATGCCCATCAATTAGGGAATGGCTGGACAAGTTGTGGTATATGAATACAATGGAATACTATTGTGCTGTAAGAAATGATGAGCAGGAAGAGTTCAGAGAAACCTGGAGGGTCTTGAATGGGCTGATGATGAGTGAGATGAGCAGAACCAGAAAAACACTGTACACAGTATCATCAACATTGAGTGTTGATCTACTGTGATGGACTATATTCTTCTCACCAATGCAGTGGTACAGAAGAGTTCCAGGGAACTCTTGATAGAACAGGATCTCCAAATCCAAGAAAAAAACAAAACAAAACTGTGGAGTATAGATGCTGAATGAACCATACTATTTCTTTTGGTTTTGGTGCTGTTGTTTTTTTCTATTTTGAGGTTTTTCATCATTGCTCTGATTTTTCTCTTATAATATGACTAATGCAGAAATAGGATTAATGTTATTGTGTGTGTGTGTGTGTGTGTGTGTGTGTGTGTGTGTGTGTGTGTATATATATATATATATATAAAACCTATATCAGATTACCTGCTGTCTAGGGGAGGGGGGAGGGAGGGGAGGGAGGGAGGAAAATCTGAAATTGGAAAGCCTGTATAAACAAAAGTTGAGAACTATCTTTACATGTAATGGGAAAAAAATAAAATACTTTATTAATTAAAAAAATAAAATAAAAAAAGAAATACTATTACAAAAATATGTTTAAAAAACAAGTTTGCTGACGCTAAGTTAAAATCCCTTAGAGTATGAAAAAGGTGTGGTCCACATCAAAGGAAGGAGTGCCTGTAGTAATGAAATTAGAATTCTTTTGGAGCCTATACTCCCCAATTGATGAATATGCCCTGTAACTAGTTTTAAGTGCTTGCTCCAGTGATAAAATCCATCAAAAGTTTTTAGTCCTCCCTTGACTACTCATTCATAACTTATTTTGAATTGCTTGAGTTCTTGTGGGTGGGGAGTGGGAATGGAGGGGGGAAGAGAAATTGGAACACAAAGTTTTTTAAAAATTGATGCTAAAATTTTGTTTTTACATATATTTTGGAAAATAAAATTCTATTTAAAAAAAAGTTTTTAGTCCTGCTCTGTGACATCCAGGAGCTCAGCAGTTGCTTCACAAATAAAGCAGCTGGAAGTTAAAAAGAAAGCTGCCTTTGCAGATGCCAAGGTGTTAGGAGATAGTGAGAGTCTCATTTAGAACACCTGAGCTAAAGGGACGAACCCGATGACAAGCTCTGCCAAGGCGAATAATGTCTGCCATCTTTGAAATCTATTCAGTAGCAAGCTACTAGGCAATGAAATGTGCCCAAAGTTAGTAAAAGTAATAATAACCAGCCAGATAAAAATATTCCTTTATGATTTGCAAAGTTCTTTACACATTAGCTCATTTGATCCTCAAAACAAATTTTGAGGCAGGTGCTATTATTACCCCCATTTTACAGATAATGAAATTGAGTTTGAAAGGGGACAAGTGACTTGCTCAGGGTCATACAGCTAATACATGTCTGAGGCAGGATTTGAACTCAGGTCTTCTGGAATTCAAGTCTAGTGCTCCAACCACAAAACTACCCTGTTACCACATGGTTCCACTTTTATTTAGTAATAACCAAAAGAATTCATACTCCATAGATAGTAAGGTAAGATATGTCTGTGTTCTTCCTACCCCACCTCTCCAATTTCCTGAGACAGCTAAATGGAACAATGAATAGACTTTTGGACCTGGAGTCAGAAAGAGCTAAATTCAAATCCATCCTCAGTAACTTATTAACTATATAACCCTAGGTAAGCCACTTAGTCTCTTAGCCTCAGTTTCTTCAACTGTAAAATGGAGATCCAACCTCTCAGACTTCTTGTGAGGATCAAATAAGATATTTGTAAAGCATTCAGCACAGTGCCTAGCAGGCACTTAATAAATACTTGTTTCCTTTTTCCCCACCCCCTAAATGTGCTAGTTTTGTTCCCTGATGAGTATGTTTCCCAGATTCTATAATTGCTCAATAATGTGGAACCAGGTACAGAAACAGAGGCCATGTAGATCTCATTGAACAGCTGTTATTTCATACTCCCTGATGGGCAGCTATCCATGATTTCTTCATTTTTGCTTTGGACTTTCTGGCATTTTAATTTGTAAGATGTAGTGCTACCTATTGTTTTCTGCTGCTGGATTTTGCTATAAGATATTTTCCTCTTTGGATTGGGTATAACTTTGTTTTGGACATGATCTCTTGGCACAGAACCTAAGCATAGGTGACCTTGGCAACACATCTTATAGTATTAGGCCCTTTCAGGAATGTCAGGAATGTTACCAAGCTTGAGAAAGCTTTACACATATAATTTCCTGCACATATTTCATTTATGAGGGAGGGGTCCCAAAGAGGATCTTGCCTTTTTGGATGCATCATACAAAGCAAAGGATAGGGATGGGCTCTGGCCTCGTCATTACTACTCATGCAAGTCAGCAACTAATATACTTACAGAGTTGCCTAGGACCCTGAGAGATGAGGGAATTAATCCAGGGTCACGCAGCTAGAATGTATCAAGGATGAGACTTGAACATAGATCTTCCTAGGTCAGAGGTCAGCTGTTAATTCACCATACCATGTACAGCCAAGCTTAGTTAAATTGCGGTGTAAAAAGTTATGTTTATCTTTTTTAATTGTTTATAGGAATCCAAAAGGGTTTTTCTCAAACAAGAGTCCTCTCTCATATTTATAGCTGAGTTATTCAAATCTTCTATGACTCAAACGTATTCTAACCATCACTTTGGGGCCCTTAATCTTAACCCCAAAACACAAAGTCATGTTACACAAGCTAACTCAGGATATGTCCATCATCTCAATAGAGCCTCCATCGTTTGAGAAGAACCAGAAGAAACAGATTTTTTTCATTTGGATAGATCAAGAAGGTGGACATGTGTTCCAATGACTCAAAAACAATGCAGCCAATAGGGGAAAAGGGGGTAGAGAAAGAAGTTACACATGCAAATGTGGGTTTTGGAAAGAAGGATAAAAACAAAGATGTGGCCTGCTCTTTTTTCTGTCCATACAATCATGTGGTAAAAAATGAAGGCTAATTGATGTTTGTCTTGTTCAGCCATTCTTTTTTTATTTTTTCAGGGCAATGAGGGTTACACAGCTAGTAAGTGTCAAGTGTCTGAGGTCAAATTTGAATTCAGGTCCTCCTGAATCCAGGGCCAGGGCTTTATCCACTGTGCCACATAGCTGCCCCTGTTGTTCAGCCATTCTTGACAATATTGTAATCCACAACTGATACACACTTGAAATGGAGGCAGAAGTAAGAAGAACAATTCACCTCTCACATGGCTACAGTTGGTGTGGTAGGTTTTGGGAAATTTCTCAATGAATCATGTGGACCAGAATGAGGGGACAGCTTTTTGTCATGGAGACATAACCATTTTGATTCAAAACTGACTTGTTCATTGGAAAAGGAAGGGCCTCTCCATTGACCTTCAGATCTAACAGTTTGGAATGTAAAAGATAAGATATTGCCTCTAAAGTTCAAGAGAGGAGAACTGAGAAGGTATAGTATATAGGAACATGACTGGGACTGTGTTACTTGGCAAGATCAGCAGTAGAAAATAGGGCTTTAAAATACAGATCTTCTGGGGTCTTTCTACTGACTTTATTCTCTTCCCCTTCAAAAGGCCTGAAAAGCACAGTAATTTGTCACTGTTCTGTTCTGACTCTTCTTCCTGGTGGACCAAGGAGAACTCTCTTGCTTAGCCTTACTTTGTTAAATACAAGACATGCCTTATTAAACATAGTACACAAAAAAGTTTTATAGCTATTAATTTCTACCTTAAAAAAGAATCTGGAATAATTATCCTCAAATTTTTAGGTTTGTTATTAACAATTCTATACAAGAATCATATGTGTTTATATATAGTATATATGTGTATTAAGCTATATATACATGAGTGAATATAAGTTTGTATTGAACTTGGAATTTCCCCACTAGTCCATGTCTTTGCTAGTTTCAATAGCATGCAATCTCTCTTGATGGAAGGAATCAATTGATTTTTTTCTTGGTATCCCCAGTACTTAGCACAGTGTCTGGCACATAGTAGGTGGTTAATAAATGCTTGTTGAGTTTAATTGGATTGAACTGAACTGAATACCCTATCCTTTCTGTCTTACACAATTGTAAGACTCAACTTGCCAGGTGCTTTGTTGGACAAATATGCTAAAGGCCCTGGTCCTTAGCAGATCTGGTGGCAGGCTTATTAACATCTGCTCTACCTGTATTCACTGTCCTGTAAACTATGAAAATTAATAAGTTGATAACTTGGTTACTATGTTTAGCTGAATACCTGCTTGGAGGTAGGTCATGGACTAAATGTCCCCAGGAAATCAGTCAATAATATCTAATGAGAGGCCACTGGATGCTAAATAGTGTAGTACATCATGCTGTTCTCTTTTAATGTGACAATATAATGGCAAGGAGTTTTATGATGCTAAAAATCCTTGGCACCTTTGCCATCATTACTCTTTATTTGAAATTGTTTATGTCCCAACACCATCCTTCAGTATAGTTACTAGACTGACAGAAAGTGTTTTCTACTTAAAAAAACTTTGGTTTGGGGAAACTGTACAATTCTCTTTCCTAGGTATTCAAGCTAAGTCATGTCCCAGGCATTATATACATGTGGCATAAATACCTCACATTAAATATTTCCTAGGAAAATTATTTTTGTGAATTTCCGCTGAGATATTTGAAACATCCATTCAAATTGTCATAAGGGAGGGGGCTAGTGGATAGAGCACCGGCCCTGGATTCAGAAGGACCTGAGTTCAAATCTGGCCTCAGACACTTGACACTTACTAGCTGTGTGAACCTGGGCAAGTCACTTAACCCTCATTGCCCCGCAAAAAAATTTTTTTTTTAATTTTTAAAAATTGTCATAAGGGGATGTTGGATTCTTCTCTGTCTCCTTTCCTTCTCCCTCTTCCTCTCCCTCTCCTCTCCTCTCTTGTCCTTTCCTCTTCCCTCCTCCTCCCTCTTCCTCTCTCCCTTCTATAATCTCTCTCCCCTCCCCTCACTCCTCTCCTTACCCTTCCTTTTATTCTATTCCTTTGCCTCTCCCCTCTTCCCTTCTCCTCTCTTCTTTTTCCTCTTTGTATCTCTGTTTCTATGTGTCTGTCTCTTTTTCTCTGTCTCTCTCTCTGTGTCTGTGTCTGTGTCTGTGTCTGTGTCTGTGTCTGTGTCTGTGTCTGTCTCTCTGCCTCTGTGTCTCCCCACCTCCCTGGGCCTTTGCTCTTGCTGTATCCCTAAGCTGTAATGAAAAAGGGAAAATACCATAGTCATCAACAAATCCATATTTCATGATTGAGCTAAGAGTACAAACCAGTGGTACTCAAAGAATGAGTATGGCAGAAACTAAGCATAGACCAACATCTCAAAGGATGAGCCACATATTCATGTACATCACATACTGGTACATCCTGACAAAACTTTCACATAAGTTACTGAAACTCCCCAATAATTCCATATAATACAATAAGGGTGTTCGGGAGAACTAGCACCTCTGATGTGGGCTTGCCCACTCCTTTTCAGGAATGCTTATCCACCTTTGGTGTCCAACTCTTACCTGTGACTTCAAGAAGCTCCATCATATGCAGCAGTTGCCACACCCCAATAAAACCATCTCAGTAGATGGGCTAAACCAAGTGGAGGATAACTGATAGGCCTCAAACCTATTGGTGAGTTAGGGGAATGTTTACACAAAGCATATGAAGACTTCCCCCAGAAGAATAATAGCCATGAATGCAGCTGAAAGAGGTGCTGTGGAGTGCCTAAAGCTTGGGCAGGCTTCAAAGACACCAAGCTCATCCATGGCGTCTTGGGCCATCACCAGTCATGCTAACTTTTGTCTTATCCCTGGACTTTGAGAACTCAGGGAGAAAAAGTGAAGCTAACAATTTTGCACAACTCTTCCTCACTTAAATCCAATTCATAAGCAAATCAAGACATCACCTGTGATATCAATGATCACCTTCAAAAACAAAGAATGCACAACAACTCAAAGGATATGCCAAGACCATGTGCGTACCCCAAGTTCTTATTAGGTGTGCCATATGTAGGAGTTACTTTTTAATTGTATTGGATCTAGGCTTGCAATCATATGTATGCTCGTGAGTCCCGCTACTGCTCCATAATCTCTCCCTTTGCATGCATACTTCACAGCAACAAAGAATACTGCATCATGAGCAAAAATGCACTGGTGGCAAAAGTTATAAACTGATTATTCTATTACCCTAATATATATGAGAGAGTCCCAGAAAACACACTTTTATATCATTCCTATTAGCAAATGTCAAAACAAACAAGCCAACATTTGTGAATACTATAGGAATCACAATTTCTACCACATTCTCATATGTTAGCTCATTTGTACCTTTGATTAAAATGGTATGGATGAGGAAAATTTCCTCTTCTAATTCAGGCTGGTGCTGTCTCTGCAATTATAGATTTAGTGAGTTACTCAGGGCATTTCCAGGGTCACACTGCCAGCATGAGTTAGTAAGGCTTTGCTAGATTGGCCTGACTCTAAATCTGGTGCTCCATTATTATGTTACATTTCCTCATTTCTTAAGAATAAGAATGGTATTTAATTCCTTCCTCAAACCCCAGCCATTCCAAAGTGTATCACACATCTCTGTGAATTGAACTAGAATTTCAATTCTTAACACTAGGACAGATAAGATAATTACTTTTGAAATAACCCAATTAATTATTTTCCCCTACACAGCAAAGTAAGTCTTTCAAAAGGGATATATGGAGAATAAATTTTAAATTTAAGCCTAGATTTTAAATGCTATAAAGCACAGGAAAGAAGAGAAAAAGTCAGATAAAGACAAACACAAAGCTAGAAAAGGGCAGGATCCAGAGAAAGAACTGATAAATAGAAGTATATATAGAATGATATTACAAATTTTTTATATACATATGTGTGTGTGTGTGTGTGTATTTGCGTCTAATGGCAGCCATCTCTAGTGTGGGAGGGGGAGGAAAAAAAAAGAAATCTATATGATAACTTTATTATACCTTTAGAAGGAATACCAAGTTGTACATAATATATTTATAGTTTCATGTGCATTTTTACACTATGTTGAAGAAAGGCTTGTTTTATTCCATAAATTAAAAAGAAAATTCAAAAAATATTTTAAAGGATTGGGGGAAAGCGTCCAGTTCTCAAATTTTCCTGACTCCAAGTCTCAAATTCTAGCCACTACACCATCAAGAAAATAAGTAGAGGCTGCTCCCTTTGAGGTGTGGGGGGCAGGGGGAGGAGGGAAGAAGAGAATCTATACCTGTGATTTTACATATAAGGAAAAATCCCAGTGTAAAATCCATGTAGTTCTCTAAATGTTCTGCAATTGCCTTGGGTAACTTAGGAAGTAAGTGACTTACAGATCACATAAAGATAGAATGTGCCAAAGGAAAGACTTGAAACCAGATGTTCCTGGCTCCAAGTTCAGCCTTCCATTTACCACATAAGTAATCTCCAAACTGTTTTATTGTGCATCCCTATCACTAAGAATTTGGTCAAGTTCCATAAGCATGTATGTGTGTATGTACATATGTATGTATATGTGTGGATATGTGTATACATAAACATCTGTATTTATATATCCTTGTTTACAAATTATATGCATGTACTATTATACTAATAATATAGTTTAGAGAAAAATCAAAATTTTAAAAGGATGAAATAAAGATGAAATAATATCTGATCCTGAATCAACATAGTCAGACCTGAGGTTTAAGAGAATACTTTTGGTAGCTATGGGAAGGATGGATTGAAGAAGGAGAGATATTTGAGGCAAGGAGAAATTAGAGCACTTCAAAAGCCCAGGGGAGAGATGATGAGGGCCTGAACACAGCAGTGGCTATGGGACTAGTGATGCTGTGATGGTAGAAATTACAGACTTAGCAACTGATGAGTTATGCAAAGTGAGGGAACAAGAGAAGTAACAGATGACTCTGGTAGTATGAACCTGGATGACTAGTAAAAAATGTTCTAGAGTGGGGTGGGGTTTTGGGAAAGATAATGTAATGAGATTTGTGATCTGTCACTATCCATCAATACTTGGTAATCTTGTGCTATGCACTCCATCTCACCCAAAATGAAAAGAGAAGAGAGACACAGGGCAGAGCTTCCTCCTCCATGTACCTACCACAACCCTGAGGTGATCTGGGGAACAAGGAGTGGGTATACTGGTGGTGGGATGAGGAGAATTTTCCCAATGATGCCTGCATAATTACTGCTGTGGATGCCCAGCTATTGATTAATTTATAAATGCATTGAAATTCCAATTCCTGGTTCAGAAAGAGAAAGGTTAGTAGCTTGTATAGCAAAGGGAGGGGTAAAAATGGAGGAATCATGGAGGGAGTGAAGATGGTTTTGTTGTTGTTGTTGTTATTGTTGTTGTTGTTGTTGTTGTTGTTGTTGTTGTTGTTGTTGTTGTTGTTGTTGTTGTAAACAAGCATCACAAAAAGCAATAGTGGGGAGGATGGGATGTGACCCAGCTCCTCATCCTCCAATTGGTTAGGGTCAAGGTCTTGACTCCTTGCCTTGAAGACCACTGTCCTATACTTTATTCTCCCATATTAAATATTGCTAATTATAAGCCTTCCTAAATTCTTCTAAACCAATTCCTTTTCTCAGAACCCTGCTATGTAAAAGAATAGACTCACAATACCCAGCTCCATCTCAATTCCCTCTTTCACAAAATTAGAGGGTTAGAATAGATAATTTTCCAAGATCCCTTTCAGCTTTAAATCTGATGATGGTATAATACTCCAGATTTCCCTAGCCCCACCATTCTCCCAAGCATACATCTGACCTAAAATACTTGGTCATTTTCAACTGATTCCTGTTTCTTACCCCCAAAATGCAAGTAGTATCCAAGTTCTATGAATTCTTTTCTTACATCTTTTGAATCTGTACTTTCCTATTCAAGCCCACTGCAACCACCCAGGTTCGGGGCCTTTGTGACCCCTTTCCTAGATCTCATAACTACTCTCCTTGTCATTAGTCATTTCATCTCTGAAAAAGCTTTACAAAATGGGGCAGCTAGGTGGTGCAGTGGATAAAGCACTGACCCTGGATTCAGGAGGACCTGAGTTCAAATCCAGGCTCAAACACTTGATACTTACTAGCTGTGTGACCATGGGCAAGTCACTTAACCCTCATTGCCCCACCCCAAAAAAAAGTTTAAAAAAAAAAAGCTTTCCAAATCACTGCCAGAGAAATCTTCCTAAAATACTACTCCAACCATGGCATTTTTGTGATCCAAAGTTTCTACTTGCTTCCCATTGTCTACTGAATAAAGTCTAAATGCTTTAACTTGTCACTTGAGACTTTCCACATTCTGATTCTAACATACTTCTGTGTCCTTATTCATACATTTGTATACCATATATTCCAGCAAAACTGAATTGCTCAGCATTTCCCCAAATTGAATGCCTCACATTTCCCCAACTTTATGCTTTTTTAATGTTGTGCCCTCTACCTGGAATGCCCTCCCTTTCATCTCTACTTGTCAAAATCTAAATATCAACTACTCCATGTAAAATAGGGACTTAAAACATAAAACTTTTCCTGACCAAGCCATCCATACCCTAGTGAGAAGTGGTCTTTCCTATTTTTATAGGAATTTTTTATAGTTCTGATTCTCTAATGGCATTTATTTCATATAGCTGCCCTATCTCTCCTACAAGACTTGATAATAGAGACCATGTCTATATATACAAGATACTCAATAAATATTTATTGAATGAATAATCTTACATATTGTAGTCACTTAGATCTTTGTGAGTAATAATGACCAAAATATAAGATGAGAACAATATTTCAAAGAATACAACAACATTCAGTTGTTTGCTGACTAAATAGTTTCATTTAGCCTAAATTTCCCACTAAGTCTGGGGTATTCATTATTAGTGAATAATTGTATTCTTTGAAATATTGTTCTCATCTTATATTTTGGTCATGTCTAATTAGAAGAAAAACACTTAAATGACACTTTTAAAGAAAATAAAATTCTATTAAAAGACAAAAAAAAATTTTAAACCAAATAAATCTCAATTCTGCTAGTTCCCTTAAACACTAACTAAGAGCCCCTGTATGATGAATTCAATGGCCAGGGTATGGAGCACAGTGGAGCTGGCAGGTAGATGCGGGGCGGGGGGGGGGGGGAGAGCATTCTTTACCAATCACTTTCTCCCCCTCATACCTTGCCAATGTGACAACTGCTTATGAAAGAACATATGATTGCATGGGGAACTCAGGGGTGCTAGGAAGTAGGAAGGTTGCTAATGGAAAGGTGAATGCTATGTGGATAGACCTGTCTTTCTGGTCAAAAATGTACAGTGATAATAGACCATTTGCTGAGAGTGGATGCTACTGTCTGTGGAGAGAAGTTATGAGGGAAAGATCTTTAGAGTTTGAAAGGCACAGGACAACGGTAACCAATGGTGGTCTTGGGTCTCCTCTTATAAGAGCATTGTGGCATATGGGGACATGCTATGCTGGAGCCAGCTCTTATCAGCTGGTAAGTAGAAAAACTCTACCTCTGGAGTTGGAGGACCTGGATTCAATGAGAGCTGGAGAAGGAAATTGCAAACCACTCCAGTATTTTTGCCAAGAAAACCCCAAATGAGGTCATGAAGAGTCAGACACAACTGAAAAACAACTAAACGAAACCCAATAATATATGATAAGTGAGAATAAAATTATGGAAAATTTGAAGAAAAATTACATTATTGACAGTGAGAATCAGAGAAGGATTGATGGAGGAGGTAGCATTTGAATTAGGCAACGGTGGATGAATAGGGATGTATTAAACAAACAGAGGAAAGTAGAGCATTCAAAGCATGGAGAACAATGTGGGTGAAGGCAAGGAGGTAAAGTATAATTCAAGGGGCAGAGAGAGATATCCAGTTTTCCTAGAATATTGATGGAGGTGAGTAGTATGAGATAAGGTCTAAAAAGCAACTGTATGCTAACAGTGTTCTAGAAAATTCAAGTAGAGAAGTCACTTGAGACACTTGGAACATCATTTGCCCCTTCCCTTACTCCTTATACTATGGGAAGGAAAGAAAAACGCTGAGTCAGAAAGAATATGGTGTGGTAGAAAGAGCACTGGTCTATAGACTACTAAAAGAAATAAAAACCAAAAGCCATTCCCCAAGATAAGTAGTCCAAAGATAGGAACAAATGAAGAGTTCTCAAAAGAAGAATTGTAAGCTATTAACAACCACATGAAAAAATGTTCCAAATCACTAACAAATGAAATTCAGGCTTCACTTCACCACAAGAAGATTAGCAAAGATAACAAAAGATATGGATAGTCATTGTTGGAAAAGAACATATATGGAAATAGAAGGGCAGCTAGGTGGTGCAGTAGATAAAGCACAGGCCCTTGATTCAGGAGGACATGAGTTCAAATCTGACCTCAGACACTTATTAGCTGTGTAACCCTGGGCAAGTCACTTAACCCTCATTGCCCTGCAAAAACAAACAAACCTAACAGGAAATATATTAGAGTTTCCCAATGTATGGATAGGGAGGCACACTAATGCATTGTTGGAGGAGTTATGCGTTAGTCTAACCATTCTATTAAAGCTATTTGAAATTATGCAACATGACTAAAAGGTTCATACTTTTTGACCCAGAGATTCCACTGCTAGTCATATACTAGGAGGGAATCACTGATTTAAAAAGTAATAATAAAGGCTCCATATACATCAAAATATTTAAAGTAGCACTTTTTATGGCAGCAACAAACTGGGAACAAAGTAGTGGCCCATTATTTGGGAAATGGTTAGACAAAGTATGGTACATGGGGGGGCAGCTAGGTGGTGCAGTGGATAAAGCACTGGCCCTGGATTCAGGAGTACCTGAGTTCAAATCCAGCCTCAGACACTTGATACTTACTAGCTGTGTGACCCTGGGCAAGTCACTTAACCCCCATTGCCCTGCAAAAAAAAAAAAAAAGAAACAAAGTATGGTACATGAATGTGACAGAATATTATTGTGCTATAAGAAACAATGAATATCATAAATGCAGAGAGAAGTATGGAAAACTGTGAACTGAAGCAAAGTAAAATCAGCAGATTCAAGAAAACAATATATACATGATAACTATAAAAATATATATGGAGGGGGAGGAATCCACAAAGTATTGGAAAATTAGTGTCTGAAAATTACAAAGAACAAGCTTGGCCCCAAAGAAATTTGAAAAACCAACTCTCACTAGTCCTTTGTTGACTTGAGATGTCCTGGTCATGAAACATTGCATATATTGTTATTTTTTTAATTTATTGATTGGTTTTGCTAGCAGTTTTTCTTTTCCTCTTTTTCTTTTTATAAAACATTTGTCATAAGATAAAATTGTGAGTTAGGGTCCTGTTAACTAGGTGACCTAGGCTTATCACATAACACTTCTCTGAGCCTCAGTTTCCCTATCTGTATAAAAGGGGAGAGATACAGAAGGAAAATTGGGTGATGAAAAACAAATATAAAGTATAAACAAAATAAATATAAAAATAAAAATTATTTTTAAAAAAGAAAAGGCCCTGTTCTGGACAATCTAGGTTCGAGTCCTGACTGTGACATTTGCTAGCTGCTGGAGCAATTAATAGGATAGGATAACCAGGACACAGATATTTTAAAGGGTAAAAAATGTTAAATAATCATTTTACAAGATTGTGCATTTTTCCAATTTGTTACATATTTGTCATCAACACAGTATTTGCACTCTTTCAGCAGCATAGGCAACTGAGGTTGGCATCTGCTTAACAAGAATGATTACAATGAAAACAGAAAGATGCCAAAGGACTCCACCCCAGGTAAACTACTTGCCCTCCTAGCCCTGTCCTGCTTCTTACCCACTGTAAACCCCAGATCTGTTCACGTTTCAGCAGCTTTATGGTGCCAGCTTCAAAGTTATGCCTTGTTCTCTAGGATTGACCCTCTCACTCAACTGAATTTGTCTTCTTGTTTATTTCTACATCATAAATTAAAAAACTGAGAACAAATTGCATGCTGCGTTTCATGATGTGGGCCTTGGCCACATTTGGGGCTGACAAAATTGCAAGTCCCAGACCTGCTAGCAAGTCACTTCACATCTTTCGGAGCCTTTCAGTTTCCATATCTGTAGAACAAGGATAATATTTCATAAGCTACTTTACATAGGTTATTATGAGGAAAGTGTGTCCTCAGCTTCAAGATGTTATAGAAATATAATCAGCTTCCTTGTCTGTGATATCTGTGTGCCAGACATGAGGCCTCAGCTAAGTAGCTGACATCTGGGTCAGATTTCATTCTTACGGTTCTCTTTATGCTGCTTAACTGTACTATGAGCTTCTCAATTAACTGGTTCACAAACTCCAGGTCTAAAGTTGTTGCTATTGTTTGTCCTTTCTCAAGGGGACCATGACATGAGGAAGTGATGTCATGACTTGCAATTTGGATTTATGTGAGGAAGGTCTGTGAAAGGTCATCATCCTCACTCTCTCCTCCAGATCCATCTGGGTCCATTGGCAAGATATACATCAAGACAAATGGAAATGGCCCCAGATGTTTAAGGCAAATTGGGGTTAAGTGACTTGCCCATAGTCACATAGTGTCTGAAGTAAGATTTGAACTCAAGTCCTCCTGACTCCAGGGCCAGTGCTTTATCCACTGTGCCACTTAGCTGCCCCTTTTGAATGAGTATAGAACAAGGCATCATGAAAGAAAACTCTGACCAAGAATCAGGAGACCCCTGGGTTCCTTCCTTGGTATAAGTCCTTACACACCCAATGGATGAAAATAAACAGGTATTTTTTTTAGAATAAGATGATAGTTTATTTAGGGGCAAGGGGGGGAGAAGGAAAACCATGAAAGAAATCCTTGGACTTCTCATGGGGAGAGAGGTAAGGAAAAAAGCATGTGGCTCTGAGGTACCAATCTCTAACAGGTATATTTTAATGAGTGGAAAAGAAACATGATGTAATAAAAGTCACTGGCCTGAGAATCAAGAAACCCTTGGGTTTCTTGTACTGGCCCTACTTCAATTTCCTCCTCTGTAAAAAAAAATAAAAAAAATAAAAAATAAGAGCTAGCTGGCTGCTATGTTAATAGCTAGCATTTATCTAGAGTTTTAAGGTTTTGTAAAATACTTTACAAATATTATCCCACTTGAGATATTTGTAAATGATCAATACTTGTACTGATTTGTACTGTTTGTATCTTATATGTAAATATTTGTTTATACTTTGTTGTCTCCATTAAGTTCCTTGAGGTCAGTGATCACTTTTTTTTTTTACCTTTCTCTATAACCCCAGCACTTAGCCCGGTGTCTAACACATGGACTGGTTGACTAAATAACTATATGGCTTCTAAAGTCCCTTTCCCCTCAAATAGCCTATTCTATTCTCACCTTCATAATCAAAGTATTAAGCCATTTTACAAGATCAAGAAGTTTCCTAATATTGCCAAGAGACAGGAGAAATAACATTGGTGAGTGGGAAATAAACTGAGTCACAAAGAGTATTAGACTTTGGCCCTTATACCATATAAAATTGACAGGAACTCCATTTAAGAGTCCTACTTCTTTAAAAAATGCTTTCCCAGACCAGGCCATATTTTTTTTTTCCTGGGCATGCTTGGTAGAGTTAACTGTAAAGCTCTTGCTAGGTGACTAATGATGACTTGATTGTAGTCACCATAGGCAAAGATCTCTGTGGCTTCTCTTAGAACTCAATAGGATTTTCTACTGGTTCTTTCTCTAACTTGATTACTTCACACTTGTCAGTCTCCTCAAGGTAAAAAAGAGGTCATCATTTTTTTTCCAGACTCATCTTTATCCTCTAACCACATATTCAGCATCAGCCTCCAAAGAATCATGAAACAGGAAGAGTTATCATACATAGAATACAAGAAATGAAAAAGTAGTTGTATAGTATAAAATAAACTTATGTCTTCCTTGCACAACCACTCTTGCATAACCTTCTTCCATTAAGTTGGTTAGTGAATTCGTTTCAAAGTAAATTTACCATGCCCACGACCCAAAAGTGAAATATGATCCTTGCCATTTCATAGATTTGAAGCTGGAAGAGACCTCTGAGGTTATCTAGTCCAACCCATTCTCTTTACAGATGAGGAAACTGAGGCAAGATTTGCCAAAAACCAGATATATTGAAGTAGCAGACAAGATTGGATCTTAGACCCTCTTGCTCCAAATGCAGCATTCTTTCAACAGTGTCACGTGGCTTATTCCTACTTCATGTAACATGGGGCCCCTAAAGGATCTCATATAGCTGTGGGAACTTCTTGCTATGTCCCAGAGTTTGCCACATAATGAGGGGACTTTTCACTATTGTTTCCCAGGTTCAAATGCTCTTTTGGGTTAACATGCAAATCTATAACTGTGGGGCCTTCCCCAATGACTTGTTCATAAGATCAAGGCAGATAACACAGAAAATACAAGTAAAAGACATTTAATATCTAGAATGTGCTGCCTTCTTACCTCTTCCTCTTGGAATTCCTAATTTTCTTTCAAAAGTCAGTTCAAATGCCACTTCCTATATGATGTGCCTTTCCTGATCCCCCCAGGCAGTGATTCCCTCCAAAATTACCTTAAATATGTTGTCTTCATATTTTGCATATGTGTATTTACAGACACACATATTCCCATACATACATATATATGTATACAAGAGGCTACAGCCTCAGAACCAAGAAGATGTGGCTTCAAATACAACCAATGACACAAAATGGCTATGAGATCTTGGGCAAATAACCTGGGAAAGAACCCTTTCGGTGTTCTTTGTAACCATCTAGGGCCATAAAGTGCAGAGAATGTAAGATATCTTCAAGTTTGGTCATCCAAGACTTACCAATATCAATGAAATCAAAGGTCTAATCCCTATCCCAGACACATATGTACATGACATACACTTGAAAATATTATATGCACACATACATTTATATAGTGGTGATTATTGTATGTGTCATATATGTTGCCTCCCCCTAGAGAACGTAATCTTGAGTACAGGGACTCGGTTTGACTTTTTCACTTTTGTCTTCGAATTCTCACTACCTTGCATAATACCTGGTAGGTGCTTAATAAATGCATTCTCACTTGTTTGATTAAAAGAAAATGCAAAGTAATTGTCAAGGAAGTGAATCACCATTTAAAAGATAAGCTGCAGGGACCCACGTGTACAAAAATATTTATAGCTGCTCTTTACAGTGGTGGCAAGGAATTGGAAGTTGAGGGGGTGCCCATCAATTGGGGAATGGCTGGACAAGTTGTGGTATATGAATACAATGCAATACTATTGTGCTGTAAGAAATGATGAGCAGGAGGAGTTCAGAGAAACCTGGAGGGTCTTGCGTGAACTGATGATGAGTGAGATGAGCAGAACCAGAAGAACATTGTACACAGTATCATCAACATTGAGTGTTGATTTACTGTGATGGACTATATTCTTCTCACCAATGCAATGGCACAGAAGAGTTCCAGGGAAGAGGATGATGGAAGAGGATCTCCAAATCCAAGAAAAAAAAACAAAACTGTGGAGTATAGATGCTGAATGAACCATACTATTTCTTTTGTTTTTGATGCTGTTGTTTTTTTTCTATTTTGAGGTTTTTTATCATTGTGCTGATTTTTTCTCTTATAACATGACTAATGCAGAAATAGGATTAATGTTATTATGTGTGTATATATATACACACATGTGTGTATATATATACACACATATATAACCTATATCAGATTACCTGCTGTCTAGGGGAGAGGGGAGGGAGGGGAGGGAGGGAGAAAAATCTGAAATTGTAAAGCTTGTATAAACAAAAGTTGAGAACTATCTTTACATGTAATGGAAAAAAATAAAATACTTTATTAAATAAAAAAAAGATAAGCTGCACATTATGTGATATCACCACACAATGGGGCTTGTGAAGTTGTCTAGGAGTTAGTTCTAGTCTAGAAAATTTCCCCCAATTTCTCAGCTCCAAGCATTATGGAAACATAGATTCCATACACACATACAAACCCTTTTTCCCTAAGAAAAAGACAAATTCTTATAAGATGAAAAGGCCTGGCTTTAGGATTAAATACCAGAAAAATACAGACTCTCTTCTCTTCAAGATACTATGTCCTTTAAGTGAGGGGCAGCTAGTTGGGAGGAATTGAGTTCAAATTTCACCTCAGAGGGGCAGCTAGGTGGCGCAGTGGATAGAGCACCAGCCCTGGAGTCAGGAGTACCTGAGTTCAAATCTGGCCTCAGACACTTAACACTTACTAGCTGTGTGACCCTGAGCAAGTCACTTAACCCCAATTGCCTCACTAAAAAAAAAAAATAATAAATAAATAAAAAAAATTCACCTCAGACACTAACTAGCTGTGGGGCCCTGGGGAAATCACTTAATTCCAATTGCCTTAAACATCCGGGGCCATCTCCAGTCATCCAGGTAATATATCTTACTACTGGTAACTTTGCACAGCCCCACTTCACTTAAATCCAATTAAGTGCAAGTCATGACATCACCCCAATGTCATGGTCCTCTTCGAGAACCAAGGACAAACAACAATAATGCCCTTTAAGTGATTCTAAGCTGTTGGAAAACACAGAATGTTCATGGATTTTTTTTAATACTTCAAACTAGATTTTTAATTATAGCCCTGGTTATCTGCTGTTTGAAGCTGGCCACCTAGATACTTACAGGCTTCACTTCTAGAATTAGGACTGCCAACCTATGAAAATCCTAATTCCAGATTAGAAGTAAATGATTGGAGTTCTGAAGTCTGCTGGGAACCAACTTCTGCTTTCTGATTATAACATAGATTCTTAGTATTCACTTATCCTGAAGGTTTGGCGGATCTTAAAATCCTAATTTTATATACAAGGAAACAATCTCTCAGAGGTGAAGCTATTTTACGTGACATAGGAGGTAGGGCTACAGCAGGAGGAGGAACTCCGTCATCCTATGAGATGGCCTTTTTGGGGTTTCTGGGGTGTTCAGAGAGGACTAACACTTTTCAAGCCTTGGCACACAAGTCTTATCTGTGGCTCTATAACATATAGATAGCATATGCAGCAGCCATTCCCCAGTAAGCCATGTTGGCAGATGGGCCTAGGTTGAGGATAACCTATTGGCCTCAAACCCCTTGGTGAATAAGGGGCATGTCTACCCCAAGTATGTGAAGACTTCCACAGGTGGAATGGGTATATGAAAACAAGTTGTTCCAATAGCCATGAAGGTGGCTGAAGCAGGAACTGTTTAATGCTTAGAGCTTGGATAGGTTTCAAAGACACCAGCTGTTCTGATTTTTATCTCTCCTCTGGACTTGGATGATTCAGGACAAGAGAGTGAGGCTGATGACTTTATACAACTCTTCCTCATTTAAGTACAATTCACTCACAAGTCAAGACATAACCCGTAATGTCACTGGTCCTCTTTGAAAAAGGAAGGGGGGGGGGCAGCTAGGTAGAGCAGTGGATATAGCACCGGCCCTGGATTCAGGAGTACCTGAGTTCAAATCGGGCCTTAGACAATTGACACTTACTAGCTGTGTGACCCTGGGCAAGTCACTTAACCCCCATTGCCCCATAAAAAAAAAGAAAAGAAAAGAAAAAGGAAGGACGAATAACTGACCTCAGTGTGCTTAAGGTTATACCACACTCTTGAATATGTGATTGCTTTGGCTCCATCCTCCCACAAGAACAGAATGACACACTAGGACAGTCTAATCAGTAGTCAACAAGAGACACTTGGGATAGCTTGAACACTGAATTACACAGCCAGTTTTCAAAGAGTTTGACAGAACAGAATAATAGGCCAAACTGAATAATAATTTAATGGAGAGAAATGTCAAGTCCTACCTTTGGATTCAAAAGATCACCTAACAAGTATAGGATGAATGAGACATGATTAGACAACATTGTTGTGAAAAAATATTTAGTCATTTTAATAAACTGCAAGTCTAATGTGAGTCAACAATATGACACGGGAGCCCCCAAAAATTAGGCAACAGAGAGACATAGTGTACAAACAAGAAGAATGATCATCCTGAATATCCTACCCTGGGGAGAACTACATCTACATTATTATGTTCAATTCTGTAAATTACATTTTAGAAAGTACATTTCTGAGCTAAAAGGAACAGCAACCCGCATGGTAAAAAGGACTGGAGACCATGCCACATGAGGATCAGTTGAAAGAACTGGGAGTTGTACCTTACAAAGGCCTTAGCTCTTAAATCTAAGGACTTGAGTTCAAATCCTTATTCTGAAGCTTAATATCTGTGTAGTCTTGGGCAAGTTACTCAGTTTTCATGGGCTTCAGTTTCCTTATTTATGAAATGAAGGAACTGGACAAGGTGGCTTCTAAGGTTCTTTTGAACTCTAAATCTATTATCCAAGAAAAAAATTAAGAATTGAGTTGGGGAGGATATGATAAGTGTCTTTAAATATTTGTAAGGCTTTTGTGTAAAAAAAGGGTTAAGCTTTCTCTTGCCACAGAGGACAGACCTAGAAGAAATGAGTAAGAAGTCACAGAGAGCCAAGTTTCAGCTCTACATGACAATTAGAATTGTCCAAAATTTGAATGAGCTGCTTCATCAAGTAGTGTCTTTCCTGACACTGAAGATCTTTGAACAAAGTTGGATTACATCCTTGTCTAGGATGTAATCAGAAAGATGCTTCTTCAGGTATAGGCTGGATGGTGGCTTCTGAGATGCCTTTCAACTCATTTTTTTTTTTTGGCGGGGCAATGGGGGTTAAGTGACTTGCCCAGGGTCACACAGCTAGTAAGTGTTAAGTGTCTGAGGCCAGATTTGAACTCAGGTACTCCTGACTCCAGGGCCAGTGCTCTATCCACTGCACCACCTAGCTGCCCCCTCAACTCAACTTTTATGATTTTGCATGTAGTGCCTTTATTCCCTTTAAGAGGTTCAGCATATACTAACTATCTCAAAAGCGATAGTTTTCATTGTGGTCACCATTTCATTAGTTTGCATTCAATTTCTGGGATCCCTTGACTTATTCTAATAATGAAGTCATTCCAGCTTGTTCTATCCTAAAGCTCCTATTTCTTCTCCCTCTGTGAAGTGACCACCTTGCTCTTGGTGCTCCAAATCCTCATCATTTGACTCTGGCCTTGCCGAATTCCCAACAGCTGGCAGTGTCATTAGCTTCCTTTCCTACACATCAGTAAGTCCTGTGGAAACCCAGGAATTAATCCGCCTTGCTAAACTACAATGGTTATTGGTGGAGAGCGTGTCTTTTACTTTTTACTCTACTTCCCCTGAGAAGGGGGAACATAAAAATAAGGAAAAATATAAAAATAAAAAAGACAAGTGCTTTTGTCTAAATGACTTACAACATAATAATACCAAGGGATTATTATGAAGCATTAGCAATTTCACCACTGGCTCAATAAAAAAAGATAACTTGGCCCACCTTATCCTCTTCTTGGTGACTCAGTTTAGCAATTTCTTTCTAGAACTGCAGCAAGGTCAAATGACCTATTTTCTCACAGTCAGTCAACAAGCAATATACAAATAGGTACATAAAGATATAATTAAGAGAACACTGGAAATTTTGGAAGAAGAGATTCAACTGAATGATGAAGTTGGAAGCTAGATTGGGGAGGAGTTAGATGAGATCATGAAGCAAGGAAGTGGAAGCATTAAATATAAATGGCTTTTTAAAGAAATTTAATTGAGAATAGGAGATATATATATATATATATATATATATATGATAAAGACTAGTAGGCATAGTGGTTATCTAGTAAGGGTTTGGGTTTTGTTTTGTTTTTATTTTACTTTTAATTTATGGAATAAAACAAGCATTTCCATAACATAGTATAATAAAAAGATGGTCGCATATGAAATGCAAATCCACTATGTTCAACTCGCTATTCCTTGGTTTTGATTTTTTAAAAGGATGGTTGATATCAGAGTGGCAAATATAAGAAAAAAGGAAAATATTGGATGTTGGAGGGGATGCAGGAAAACTGGGAGGCTAATCCACTGTTTGTGGAGTTGTGAAAAGATCCAACCATTCTGGAGAACAATTTGAAACTATATCCAAAGGGCTATAGAACTGTGCATACCCTTTGATCCAGCAGTACCACTGCTAGGATCATATCCCAAAGATATCTCCCAAAAAAGAAAAAAACTATTTGTACAAAAATATTTATAGCAGCTCTTTTTGTGGTGGCTAAGAATTGGAAATCAAAATTGGAAATCAAAGGAATGCCCATCAATTCAGTAATGGCTAAACCAGCTGTGGTATATGATGGTGATGAAGAACTGTGAATGGCTTAACTATTCTCAGCAATGCAAGGATCCAAGACAAATCCAAAGGACTAATGATAAAGCATACTATCCACCTCCAAAGAAAGAAATGATGTTGACTAAACACAGACTGAAGCATGCTATTTTTCACTTTCTTTCATTTTTTTCTTTTATTCAAGTTTTCTTGTACAAAATGACTAATATGGTAATATTTTACCTAATTACGTATGTATAACATATATCTGATTACTTACCACCTGGGGGGGAGGAAAGATAAAATTTGGAGCTCAAAACTTTAAATAAAAATGTTTTTTGTTTTGTTTTGGTTTTTTTGGTGGGGCAATGGGGGTTAAGTGACTTGCCCAGGGTCACACAGCTCGTAAGTGTCAAGTGTCTGAGGCCGGATTTGAACTCGGGTACTCCTGAATCCAAGGCCGGTGCTTTTATCCACTGCACCACCTAGCTGCCCCCATGTTTTGTTTTTTTTAAAGAAGGAACCAGAGGCTGGGGAGATATTAAAGATAAGGAAGACTAGAACTTAGAGAGGGGCAATCTACTGGAGAAGGTGAGAGGGAATATCATTGACCATGTCAGGAAGGATCATCTTTATCAGAGACTGGAATGAGAAAAGAGATTATTGCAATGACATCAGATGAGCAGGATTGAAAATGAAGATTTCAGTGAATGGTCTAATTTGGGAGGTGGGAGGAAGGGAGTGAAGTATGAAGTGAACTCTTTAGCTAAGGCAATGGGTAAGAGTGTACTCATGATTTTGTGAGTTCCTCTAGCTCTTTTTATCTATTTATCAGCACATGTCTATCTATCATGGCACTAAACAGAATTGGAGGAAATTATGGAACTGCACTGATTGGGTCCACTATAAATTTATGTTCAATAACTGATATATTAACTCAATGGAAAGCTAGGAAGTAGATTTAAAAGTAGCCTGACAAGAGTCAAATTTTCTTGTTATTTTCAACAATAAAGACATATACATACACAACAAAGATATATGCATGCTCACAAACACACACAGAAAGAGCAAAATCCATTGAAGGCAACAAGTAAGTAAAGCTAACTTGGGATGGGGTAGGGAGGAGGCAGAGATCTTAGGGATTTAGAACTGACTTAATTGATTAAAATAACTGTATACACAGCCCTCAGTAAAATAAGGACAGTTTGTTTTCAGCTATCATTTTCTCATGTTTTAGGCCCTTGTTCTTCCTCAGGAACTCCTTGCTCTTGCAATGCCCCTTAGAAATATGCCTGCTGGCATTACTTTATATTTCTGGGGTTGGTTGGTTGGTTGGTTGGTTTTGCCTTCTAGCTCACTGAAATTTCCCAGTTCTTTTATGTAGCCTTTATTAAATGTATACCATGCTACTTCTGTAAAGTTTTTGCATTTCATTTTCCTGAACAAAATTCTTCACCTTAAGTGAAGATTTTCCCAAGGCAAAATGTATTTACTCAGAGCCATTCATAATTTTTTTTAATGTGAAATTGTTCTTATTAGGATCTTAGATCTAGAAGGGTCTATTTATAGATCAGGCACAAGGAAGTTAAGTGACTTGCTCAAGGTTCAGGTAATACACACAAATGGTCAAGTAACAGTCTAGCAGGTCTCACTCTCAAGGTCTCACACTAAAGAAACTTGGAATTGATTATGTGACATAGGAGATGTTGTCCATACAGCATGGCATGCTCACATCAAAGAAGGCCCTGTGCTATATGAGCAAGCTGAATTGCAGTAGCTCAAAAAAATGTGAGATACATAATCCATCCCAAATGTTCATATGGCTTATTTGTGCCCGACTTGTGGTAGAGCCTTCTGAGCTTGTATTGTCTGATCAGCCAGTCAGACACACTGCAACTTGACTCTACCATAGTGATGTCATTTTGGTCTTCTTCAAAGAACAAAGGACAACAACTAACCAACATACAAATGGTAAATGATAGAGTCAAGAAACAACCATCTTTCAAAAACATGTTTTCAAGACATACTTTTAAGTTTAATCTGCATTATTATTTCATCCATCATTTTCTTAAGTCTAGATAGCCAACAAAATGGTAAATCAAATCCTGGTTTGTAGCATTTGCCCATTTCTGAGGTGTAAATGCTCACACTGAAAATTTAACATTTACCTCTCTAGCTTGTAGAGGCAGCTAGGTGGTGCACTGGAGACAGCTCAGGACCTGGAGTCAGGAAGGCTCATCTTCCTGAATTCAAATCTGGTCTCAGATATTTATTAGCTGTGCTACCCTGAGCAATTCACTCAACCCTGTTTGCCTCAGTTTTCTCATCTGTAAAATGAGCTGGAGAAGGAAATGGCAAACTACCCCACTACCTTTGCCAAGAAAACTGAACAAAACAACAATTCCAGCCTGTGGGATCCATCTCCAGCATACCAATGGAACCAGACATTGACTCCATGTTCTCTGACTCCAGCATTAATGATCTTTCACTGTGTCACAGTGCCTTACTCAACTATAATTCAAGTAATTTTGATCCCTGACACTAAAAGATTTGAAGAACTGAGTTGGAATTACCCCACACACACACACAATATCTGACTGCCATATTGAATTTGTATATTTATTGGTAGATGAGATATTTTTTCCAGGCAAATGGGAATTGGAATGGTTGGAATGATGCCACATACTGGAGACTTGCTGTGGGAAAGCTCCACCATGAAGAAAATGCCTCAGAGGGCAAGGCCATGTGGCTTTTCCTTGGCGTCAGGAAGTGATGTTTGCTCATGGGTGCTGTCTATCAAGGCTACCAGCCAATCAACTTAAGGAGCCTCCTATTTTCTGGGAGGAGACAGGAAGGAGGAAAGAGAGCCTGCGCGGAGAGCTCTCGCTTTTTTTTGGGTTCCTGACTTGATGGTGGTGGCGGTGGCAGAGGACTTCACAGGAAATTTGAGGAAAGATAGGAATGCCAGGCTGTTGGAATTCTGTTCTCAATCTTTTTCTTTCTATTTTTCAATAAACTCTTAAAAACCTAAACTAGTTTTATCAGTGATTTTAGTCAGTTTCACCCAAAACTGGGGGAACAGATTAGAATCCACATTTAGAATCTTAAATTACACAGAATATAAATATATATTCTCAGGAAAATATATTTCACTGATTGCATCACCTGTCTTTCTGTAGGAATAGAGCATAGAAACATAGATTAAGAAGCAGAAGGACCCACATAAATTATCAGCATTTTTATACATGACCAACAAAGCTCAGCAGCAAGAGATAGAAAGAAAAATTCCATTTAAGGTAATGATAGATAATATAAAATACTTGTGAGTCTACATGCCAAGATAACCCCAGCAACTCTATGCACACAATTACTAAACACTTTTTCCACAAATAAAATCAGATCTATGTAATTGGAAAAATATCAATTGCTCATGGATAGGCCAAACTAATATAATAAAAATGACAATTCTACCTAAATTAATTTACTTATTTAGTGCCGTACCAATCAGACTACCTAAAAAATTTTTTAGAGTTAGAAAAAAATAATAACAAAATTCATCTGGAAGAACAAAAAGTCAAGAATATCAAGGGAACTAATGAAAAAAAATGCACAGGAAGGTGGCTAGCCATACCAAATTTGAAGCTATGCACACAGTAGTAAATGACTATCGTAATCTACTGTTTGATAAACCCAAAGACTCCAGCTTCTAGGGTAGGCACTCAGTATTTGACAAAAACTGCTGGGAAAACTGGAAGATAGTATGGCAGAAACTAGGCATAGACCAACATCTTATACCGTATACCAAAATAAGGTCAAAAGGGATACAAGATTTAGACATAAAGAGTGATACCATAGATAAATTAGGAAAGGAAGGAATAGTTTATCTTTCAGATCTATGGAGAGGAAAATAATTTATGCCGAGACAAGAGATAGAGAATATTATTAAATGTAAGATAGATAACTTTGATTACATTAAATTAAAAAGGGTTTGTACAACAGAAGCAGTGCAGCCAAAATTAGAAGGAAGACAGAAAACTGAGAAACAATTTTTACAGCCAATATTTCTTATAAAGGCCTCATTTCTAAAATATATAGGGAACTAAATCAAATTGATAAGAATGTAAGTCCTTCCCCAATTGAGAAATGGTCAGAGGATACGAACAGGCAGTTTTCAGATGAAGAAATCAAAGCTATCTATTGCCATATGAAAAAATGCTCTAAATCACTATTGATTAGAGAAATGCAAATTAAAACGACTCTGAGGTACCACCTGACACCTATCAGATTGGCTAATATGACAAAAAAGGAAAATAAGAAATGTTGGAGAAGCTGTGGAAAAATTGGAATAGTAATGCATTGTTGGTGGAGCTGTGAACTGATCCAACCATTCTAGAGAGCAATTTGGAATTATGCCCAAAGGGCTATGGGACTGTTCATACCCTTTGACCCAGTGGTACAACTGCTATGTGTGTATCCCAAAGAGACCAAAGAAGAGGGAAAAGGACCCACATGTACAAAAATATTTATAGCAGCTTTCTTTGTGATGGCAAAGAATTGAAAATCGAAGGGATGCCCATCAATAGGGGAATGGCTAAACAAATTGTGGTATATGAATGTGATAGAATATTATTGTGCTATAAGAAACAATGAGCAGGAGGAATTCAGAGAAACCTGGAAGGACTTACATGAACTGATGCTGACTGAGAGGAGCAGGACCAGGAGAACACTGTACACAGTAACAGCAACATTGTGTGATGAACAATGGTGATTGACTTGGCTCTTCTCAGCAGTGCAACAATCCAAAATAGTTTCAAAGAACTCATGATAGAAAATGTTCTCAACATCCAGAAAAAAGAACTGTGGATTATGAACACAGATTGAACCATACTGTTTCTACTTTTAGGCTGGTTTTTTTTTTCTCCTTTTTTGAGGTTTTTCCCTTGTGGTCTGACTCTTCTTTCACAAGATGACTAATGCAGAAATATGTTTAATGTGATTATACATATATAACCTATATCAGACTGCTTTCTGTCTTGGGGAGGAGAGAGGGAAGGGAAGGTGGGAGAAAAATTTAGAACTAAGAATCCTATGAAAACAAATGTTGAAAACTATCCTTATATGTAACTGGAAAATAATAAAATACTTAAAAAATAAAAGAAGCAGAAGGGACCTCAACAGCCATCTAATTCAACCCCTTCTTTTTACAGAGGAGGTGCCTGAAGAACTGGACATAACTGAAGGCAAAACGAATTGACTGAAGGGCCCTTTTCCAAAGTCATGTAGATAGTAAGGCATGAAAGGAGGGAATTGAATTCGGTGCCTCTGACTCAAGAGCCAATGTTGCTACCATTATATCACATTGCTTCCTAAGTGATGGACAGATTAAGAGCTACAGCCCACATATATTTGGGAAACTATTCCCAAAATAGCCATCATTTTGTTGAGTTAAAAAGAAAACTGGAGGATAAAAGTAAACTCAACCCTAAAATCAAGGTACATTACATGATGTCAAGATGGGTTCTGTTTGCGTGTCAAAGGATGACTCAGGCCTTCACTTGGTTACTCAGGAAAGGGCAATACAATAATTTATCTCTCTGACTCAACATTCCTGCTTTCTAAACAGACAGCCCTGCCAGAGTCCATGGCTTCACTAAAGAGTTTATCATAGCTTCTTCCTTTCCATCACTACTCATCTACCTCTTTGGGGACTTTAAATGAAGACTGGATAGGTTCTGAGCAGCCAAAGGGGTCACCTGTGGACTCTTACTCACACTCAGCACAGGACTGTGAAACACACACAGTGAGCTCAGTAAGTAGCGTTAGGACAGAGACTCTATCTTCAAAATTCCTGATCCATTACTAATTTCTCAATGCTTCCCTCCTCTGACAGAAGTACTGAAATGAACCCGTGTTTCTCTGTGTCTAAATCATGCATTCTGGGAGCTAGCTCTCATGTATCTATTCCATATCACTGAAGGATAAAAATATACCTCATAGGGACCTTTGTTCAATCATTTTTCAGTCATGTATGACTCCTTTTGACCTTCTTGGCAAAGATATTTGAGGTGGTTGCCATTTCCTTCTCCAGCTCATTTTATAGAATATGCTGGAATGGTTTGCCATTTCCTTATCCAGCTAATTTTAAAGGAGAGAAAACTGAGGCAAACAGGGTGAAGTGACTTGCCCAGAGTCATACAGCTAATAAATGTCTGAGGCCAGATTTGAACTCAAGAAGATAAGTCTTTTTGACTTCAGACCCAGTACTCTATCCACTGTGTCACCTAACTGCCCAAGAAAAAGGATGTGATTTACCCAAGGTCATACAACTAGAAAGTGGAAAAGCCAAGGTGAACTCAGCTTTCCTGTCTCTCCTGGCACTGCTCCTATAATTTAGAGCCTTATTGAGATTTTTCTAGGACCCTCCCCCGAAAAAAGAGCAGATTTGTAGGGTGACTTGTTGCCAGGTATATATTAAATGCAAGAATTTTGATTAAAGGATCAAGTTGTAGGAGTTTTTGTTTCTTGTTCCCCCCCCCCGCCCCCCCGCCATGCCCCACTCCTTCCTTTCTTTGCCTGAGAGACCTGAGGACAAAGGGTCTTTGGCTAGGAAAAACAACAAAAACAACACAAATGAAGAGCCTGACACACATAATTTCTTGTACAGTTTCTTTCGCAAAACCATCTCCTTCTCCTTCTCCTCCTTCTCCTTCTCCATCACCTTCACCACCACCACTACCCCTGCCCCGCCCCAAATAGGCTTAGGGGCATAGGATGTAAGCACTTTAAATAGGAAGTAGTAAGGCTGTCTCATTCTAAGAGAGACTTGGAACAGGGATATAGACCCTGAAGGAAGTTGGGTTAAAAAAAAAAAAAAGACAACCTTAGCCTAAGCCAGCCAGCACTGGTGCTTAGCTGGGTGCACTAGCCCAACCCCACAAGAGAAAATAAGGGAGCCCCAAAGTACTCTGAGAAGATAAAGTCCAGAAGCTGATAGATACCAGCAGAGCACCATCTTACAGTGACCACAAAATCAGGAGGAAGCAAAGCCACTGAGACAACACACCACGACCACACATTTGGCAGACACTGCAGGATCAGTATTTGGTGTGGTGTCATCAGTAACTCTGTCATCTCAGAGGCAAAATTTGTCCCTACACATGTGACCTGATCACATATCTTCTTTATGTGTGTCTCTCTCCATGTGTGTATAAATGGAAACCTGTGTTTCTGATATGGAGCACACACGTATACCACTCCATGCATGTTCCCTATGTATGTGATAGATAGAGCATGGCCTAGGTTTGTGGAATTTATTGCTGCTTTTCTTGCTATGACATTTCACTAAACGACTTTGCTTTGAAGTAAATATAGCATGTGGCTAACTAATTAATGTAAATATGTCAATGGGGACTAGCATTTCTTTTTTTTGTGGATGAGAACCTACAAAGTACCTTGAATAAGAGCTAGCTTTTCTAAGGGTGCCATGAATGAGAAGATCATGTTTATTTTATCTAAAAGTCATCAGAAGGGAAGCTACCTTTCAGCATTGCCTGTGTGCAAAGCTGATAATTTAGATAATGTGAGCGTGTCTTTGTGTGTGCGTGTGTATGTCAGGGCAGCAGTTACCACAAAGTACGCCAGTGGAATACTCTTTCCCCATTTTTAAAACCAAAAAGGACAATGCTAGCAAGTACTTCCTCTTTTTTAGTTTCATGGCAAGTGAGCAAGCAAGAGAATTAGAGATTTAAGAGGAGAATGGATGTTTTACTCTTTCTGGACTGACAGTAGTCAAGATTTTGCTCTGCCGAGGGGGCAGCTTGTAATTTTCCTAATGCATCTTGAATTAACTGTGTTTCTTACACTCACTTATTCAACGGTTGGAAAAAGAACCACACTGACTTGATGTCCCTAGATAGTCCAGTATCTTGGGTTCATGAGAATTTATCCAATCTGTTCTAATGATGTGTTCTAATGAGAAGCAGTACATTGTTTTTCAAAGTGTGGTCCTGGGACTCCTGGGGGTCCCCAAAATTCTTTTAGTGGGGGTATATGAAGTTTAAATTATTTTCAGAATATACCAAGATATTTTCATTTCTAATCTAACTATATCCATTGATATAATCCACATTTAGGGTCCTCAATAATTTTTAAGTCTGTAAAGAAGTCCTCCCACATCAAGTCTGCATAAAGGGAAGGCAGCTCTCTCTTCCCTCTAAGGACTCAGCACAAGAGCATGAAGGGAAGCCCCAAATCCCCACCCCACCCCAAACAGCTGCTTCTTTGCCCATTCTCTTGATATCACGGGCAAAATGTCGGAGGCAAAAGCAGCTGGGCCCAACATGGTTTTTCAGCTAAGATGATTCTTGGAAATGCCCAAGTACAATCTCAGAAATTAACTAGAACAAAAACTAGAATACAGAAATACTAAAAGAAAAAAGACAGAAATCGAGTCCTCATCATCTCCCCACAGTAGATCCAGGTTCCATCAGGAACAAGGAAAGTTCTATACCATATATGTTGTGTTCTGTTCTGTGCTCTGTGTGTCACCCCAGTTTAGGAAGAATATTAACAATCTAGACAGTACCCAGAGAAGCACAATCAAACCTTTGAGGATCCTTTAAAGTGACTATAGTTGTTTAGCCAGGGGAAGAGAAGATATAATAGCTCTCTTCCAGACTTGTTCTATTGAGCCATGCTGGGAAGAACCAAAAACAATGGTGAAAGTTACAAAGAGCCAAATTTGGGTTTGATGTCAAGAAAAACTACCTGATGATTAGAAGCATCCAAAAGAGAAATGGGCTATTAGGGGAGGTGGAGGGAACCTCCCAAAATCAGAGAAGCCAGATGGCCACCTGTTGGATTTGGCATAGTGTAGATTCCTTTGGACTGGACTAGAAAGCCACTGAAGTCCCTTCCAACTCTTGAATTCATTGATTATGTGTCTGAAAAATATGACTGAAATGAGAAACTGTGGGCACTTAAAGTGATACATTTTAGTGATCAAAAAAATGTGGATTTAAAAATGTCTTTTAAATAATGTGTTCTTAATGAAAAGTCAAGCAGAAAACAGCCAAGTAAATTTTTCATAAAAGGATCCGGAAAGATATTCCCCTTAAAACTGCACACACACACACACACACACACACACACACACACACACACACACACACACACACATACACACACGCACATACACACACACAATTCTGCTTTAATATAGCTTCAATTAATGTCTAAAGCTATAAAAGTCAATATTATATGAAAGGACACCCTGAACCTATCCCTTCAAAGAGTGGGAGGTCTACAGCTATTATACATGGTGCATATTATCAACCTTTTTCAGTGTTGATTTGCTGTACTGATTTTTTCCCCCTTTCTGTTCTCTTTTGTTGTTGTTTCCTCGTTGTAAAATGGGGATAATAATATCTCCTATCTCATAGTATTATTGTGAAGATAAAGCAAGATAATATGTATAAAGTACTTTTCAAACCTTAAAGACTTTATAAATGTTACTTATTATGATACTTACACAGTATCATTTTTTAGTAAATACTTTAGGGAATAAAAAAGCATACCACATGGAGGGCAGTGGAGTGGAGTGAGAAAAAATGTTAGATCTGGAATCAGAAGAGAGTAATAATAATTACAATATCAACAATAGTATCATTGATATAGCACCTACTATGTGCACCTTACAAATATTATCTAATTTGATCTTCACAATAATCCCAGGAGGCAGCTGCTCTTATGATCTCTGTTTTACAATTGAGGAAACAGGCAAACAGGTTAAATAACTTGCCTAGGGTCACAGAGCTAGTAAGTACCTGAGACCACATTTGAACTCTGGTCTTCCTGACTCCGTGCCCAGTGGTCTGTTCCCTATGGCACCACCTAGTGACTCCAATACTACCTGTGTGCCATGGACATAAATTTCCTCATCTGTAAAATAAGGGGATTGGATGGGATGATAGTTGAGGCCCCTTTTGCTTCTAAATCTATGATTTCTGGAATTGCAATTAAAATTGTGCTGTCAGAATCTGTAAAGTAATCCTCCTTTGTGGCCAAAGAGGATAATCCAGTGGGGGTGTGGCATCAGAATGAAGCATATCCCAACCCCAACCATACCATGGCCCAGTAAGAAAGGGACTAGATCTATGATTCATTGGTATAGGGAACACCCTGGTGAGAAAATTCACTCTACCAGTACAGATGGGAGCCTTCTCTGTAATTCAGAGTCTCAGAAAGATTCTTAGAGCAGAGGAACAAATGCCTACCAGGAGCAGGGCCTAAACCAATTTAAAATGTAACTGGGAAATGTTTAATAAAATGAATGAAAATACAATAAAATAAAGATAATGCTAAATTCTGGTGCCCTCTTTTCTATCTGAGTTTGACACAAGTGGCCTTGAATGCTGAGAGCTTAAGAGAATCAAGCCATCATACAGGCCGAGAGTGCCAATAGGGACCTGAATTCAGGCAAGGGTCCCAATGCTGCAAAGTTCTTTCAATGTTGCATGTCCTTCCCCACCACCTCCCCCTTCTGGACTTTGGGGAGGGAAAGGGATATCATTCTGCAGGGACACAAGCCATACCTTCTAAGGGATGGTCTACACTCTCCCTCCTTCCTTAGGGAAGACATTTGTTTGTCCTCTACCCTACTCTTAACTGACTGCTTAGAGCAAAGCTTCTTCAACTGTGGGTTTCAACCACCTGCAACAGTAAAAGGTTATGTATACCTATTTTATGTACCTATATACCTGGGGTAAAGATTTCTCAGATGGAAAGGGATTTTGAGTGGAAAAAGTTTAAGAATCCCTGTCCCAGGTGGTGAAAATTCTAAGTTATAGTTCTGTCCATAGCATAGAAATAACAACAATAGCTGGTATTTATAAAGAACTTTAAGGTTTGAAAAACATTTACCAATTTCATCCTTTTGATCCCCATGACAATCCTGTAAAGTAGGTAATATTGTGCCCATTTTATAGATAAGGAAACTGAGACTTAGAGAGAATTTAAAATATCTGCTTGCAGGAAAATCAGTTCTATGTGCTTTATATGTACAGGTATGCATGAGAAGAAGAAAAAGAAACCAGCAGAATTTTCACTAATGGTTGAGAACTATGTGCAGTGTAATCATCATTATTTACATGGCTCAGTCATTAGAATAAAAAGGTCTTGCGTGGAATTATTATTTGACCTTCCTTGTATCCAAAATCATTTAACAGGATCTCAAACCTCCCCTCCCCATGCTCCCCCAGTCATCCCTCTCCCCTATACCTCAGGTTCTTGGGCAGCAGACCTGGGTACTCTCTGTTCCTCCCCTGGAAGCACCAGCTCTGTGTGATTGGTTTATCAAAGGACTTTTAGAGAGCAGAAAGTTTTGTATGGTGAGTCCCAGAAGCAGGGAGAGAGGCTATTGTTGATCCTTCATTCTCCAAGAGGGCCAATGGTATCAGCAGAGCGATGTCTCAACTTGCATGTGAATTAGATTTAAGTGAGGCAGAACTGAGCAAAGTCATCAGCTTCACTCTTTCCTCCAGAGTTATCTAAGTCCAGTGGCAAGACAAAGATCAAGACTAGTGGTGAATTGGGAGAAGAGGAAGAGACCAAGGGTCAAGTCCTCCTGACTTTTTTTTTTTTTGGCTGCATCAGGAGCAATTTATTAGCATAACACTTTTTTTTTTTTTAAGATTTCATAACGGCCAAGATGGCGGAGAGTAGCCAGCAAATTGAGTGAGCTTTCCTTCTGTTCCCTCAAAAAGAACATTAAATGAAGCCTCTAAACGGATTCTGACACTACAGAACCTGCAAAGAGACAGAGAGACACAGTCTTCCAACCAGAGATAATTTAGAAGACTTCAGGAAAGGTCAATCTCACTCGGGCAAAAGGAAGGCTCAGCTCACTGCAGTGCAGAATGCAGGAGAGGGTCTTGGCAAGTCAGCAGGAAGCTGTGGGCCACAGCGGAGCAACTGAGGCCCTTGGATCCTGGCACAACAAGCCAGTGGGGCAGCACAACAGTGGCAAAACCCACCTGCACCAGTCGAGAGGGCAGGTTGCCAGCTGCAGGGACACTCACAGGACAGGTGCCAGAAGGCCTACTGATCCCAGTGTGCTTGAACAGGAAGTCCAGGGCCAAGTTCACTGATCCCAGCACACTCTGACAGGAAGTCCAAGGCAGTGAAAAATCTACAAGCCATAGAGGCCTCAGTGTAGAGAGCCAGTGACACAGCCCCTATATCCCAGCACAAGAAACTTGAAACAGGGACCCTGGTGCCCCCAGAGGAGACCTCAACTTTAAAAAAATAAAAAATAAGCTGCATTATGAGTAAGAAACAAAAAAGAGCTCTCACCATTGAGAGCTTCTGTGTTGACAGGGAAGAAGCAAACACAAATTCAGATGAGGACAATACTCCCAAATGAAGCCTCAGGAGGAAAGATGAATTGGTCTCAAGAACAAAAAGCCTTCTGGAAGGAGCTCAAAAAGGATTTTTAAAATCAATTGAGAGAAATGAAAGCAACATGAGAAAATTATGAAAAAAGAATCAGCAGCTTAGAAAAGGAAGCACAAAGATTGACTGAAGAAAACAATTCCTTAAAAAAATTCATCAGGCCAAATGGAAAAAGGGTGCATAATCTCACTGAAGAAAACAATGCCTTAAAAATTAAAACTGGACAGCTGGAAGATAAAGAATCCATGAGACACCAGGAATCAGTCAAGCCAAATCAAAAGAATGAAAAAATAGAAGAAAATGTGAAATACCTCATTGGAAAGACAACTGATCTGGAAAACAGATCCAGGAGAGACAATTTGAGAATCATTGGACTGCCTGAAAGCCATGATCAGAAAAAGAGTCTGGACACCATATTCCAGGAAATTATTAAGGGGAACTGCCCTGATATTATAGAATCAGAGGAAAAAATTGTCATTGAAAGAATCCACTGATCACCTCCTAAAAGAGACCCCAAAAGGAAAACTCCAAGGAATATTGTAGCCAAATTCCAGAATTATCAGGTGAAGGAGAAAATACTCCAAGCAGCCAGAAAGAAGCAATTTAAATATCATGGAGCCATGGTCAGGATTGCTCAGGACCTAGCAGCTTCAATATAAAAGGATCGCAAGGTTTGGAATATGATATTCCA
The DNA here is from genome assembly GCF_019393635.1 of Dromiciops gliroides. NCBI lineage: Eukaryota > Metazoa > Chordata > Mammalia > Microbiotheria > Microbiotheriidae > Dromiciops > Dromiciops gliroides. The sequence continues at coordinate 189,165,645 of NC_057863.1, forward strand.
GAAGGTAAAGGAGCTTGGACTGCAGCCAAGAATCTATTACCCAGCAAAACTGATCATTCTCTTTCCGGGGAAAAGATGAACATTTAATGACATTGGAGACTTTCAAAGTTTCCTGAGGAAAAGACCAGAACTGAATAGAAAATTCGATCTTAACATACAAGACTCAAGAGAAGTCTAAAAAGGTAAATGGGGGGGGGGGGAAGTTACTCAATTAGGTTAAACTGTTTACATCCCTATGTGGGAAGATAATACTTATAAATCTTGAGAACTGTAAATGTATCTGGGCAGACAGAAGGATTATACAAAGAGGGTATAAATATAAATTGTCTTTGATGTGATGACATAAAGGAAATTAAGGGGTTAAAAAAGGAGCTTATAGGGAGAAGAGGAAAGGGAAGGTGGAATGGGGTGAATTACATCATATGAAGAGGTGAAAAAAAAATCTATTACAATAGAGGGAAAGAAGGGAGGGGTGAACATTGTTTCAACCCTATTCTCATTAGATTTGATTCAAAGAGGAAATAATATATACGTTCATTTGGATAAAGAAACTTAGTTTATTCTTTAGGGAAATAAAAGGGGAAGGGGGGACTGATAAAACGGAGGGCAAAAGCAAGGGAGAAAAGGGAAAGAAAAGGGAGGGGGGGTGATAAAAAGGGAGGGCAGATTGAGGGAGGCAGGGGTAAGAAGTAAAACGTTGGGGAGGAGGAATAGGGTGAAAGAAGGGGGGAAATTACAAAGGGGGTAAATAGAATGGAGGGGAATAGACAGTCAGTAATGATAACTGTGAATGTGAATGGGATTAACTCTGCTATAAAACGGAAGTGAATTGCAGAGTGGATTAAAAACCAGAATCCTACAATATGCTGTTTACAAAAAACACATTTGAAGCAGAGAGATACACACAGCATAAAGGTAAAAGGCTGGAGCAGAATATATTATGCTTCGGCTAAAGTAAAAAAAAGCAGGGGTAGCAATCCTTATCTCAAACAAAGCACAGGCAAAAATAGATCTCATTAAAAGACATAAGGAAGGAAACTACATCTTGCTAAAAGGCACTATAGATAACAAAGCAATATCAATATCAAATTTGCATGTGCCAAGTGGTATAGCATCCAAATTCTTAGAGGAGAAGTTAAATGAGTTACAAGAGGAATTAGTCAGTAATACTATACTAGTGGGGGATCTGAATCTTCCCCTCTCAGAAATAGATAAATCTAACTGAAAAATAAATAAGAAAGAAGTGAAAAAAGCTGAGTAGAATACTAGAAAAGTTAGACATGATAGATGTCTGGAGAAAATTGAATGGGGATAGAAAGGAATATACCTTTTTCTCAGTAGTACATGGCACATTTTCAAAAATTGACCATGTATTAGGGCACCAAAACATCACAGTCAAATGTAGAAAGGCAGAAATAGTAAATGCATCCTTCTCAGATCATGATGCAATAAAAATTACATGTAAGAAAGAGCCATAGAAAAGTAGACTGAAAATCAATTGAAAACTAAATAATTTCATTCCAAAGAATGAATGGGTCAAACAACAAATCATAGAAAAAATCAATAACTTCATCCAAGAGAATGACAATAATGAGACAACATACCAAAATCTATGGGATACAGCCAAAGCAGTGCTTAGGGGAAATTTTTGTAGCTCTAACTGCTTACATGAATAAAAAAGAGAAAGAGGAGATCAATGAATTGGGCATGCAACTTAAAAAGCTAGAAAAAGAACAACTTAGAAATCCCCAATTAGATACTAAGCTAGAAATCCTGAAAATTAAAGGAGAAATTAATAAAATTGAAAGCTAGAAAACTATAGAATTAATCAATAAAACTAAGAGCTGGTTTTATGAAAAAAAATAATAAAGTAGATTAAATATTGGTTAATTTGATTAAAGAAAAGAAAGAAGAAAACCAAATTACCAGTATCAAAAATGAAAAGGGTGATGTTACCACCAATGAAGTGGAAATTAAATCAATAATTAGGAATTATTTTGCCCAACTGTATGCTAATAAATTTGACAATCTAAATGAAATGGATAAATATTTACAAAAATACAAACTGCCCAGGTTAACTGAAGAGGAAATAAAACCCTTAAATAAGCCCATATTGGAAAAAGAAATTGAACAAACCATTAATGAACTCCCTAAGAAAAAATCCCCAGGGCCAGATGGGTTTACAGATGAATTCTACCAAACATTTAAAGAACAATCAATTCTAATATTATACAAATTATTTGGGGAAATAGGTGAAGAAGGAGTTCTACCAAATTCGTTTTATGACACAAATATGGTGGTGATACCAAAACCAGGCAGAGAAAAAATAGAGAAAAAAAATTATAAACCAATTTCCCTAATGAATATTGATGATAAAATCTTAAATAAGATATTAGCAAGGAGATTACAGCAAGTGATCACCAGGATAATACACTATGACCAGGTGGGATTTATACCAGGAATGCAGGGCTGGTTCAATATTAGGAAAACTATCAACATAATCAACCACATTAATAAGAAAACCAACCCAAATCATATGATTATCTCAATAGATGCAGAGAAAGCTTTTGACAAAATACAGCACCCATTCCTAATAAAAACACTAGAAAGCTTAGGAATAGGTGGAGCTTTCCTTAAAATAGTAAGCAGTATCTACCTAAAACCATCTGCAAGCATTATATGTAATGGAGATAAGTTAGAGGCCTTTCCAATAAGATCAGGGGTGAAACAGGGATGTCCATTATCACCTCTATTATTCAATATTGTACTAGAAATGTTAGTGATAGCAATGAGAGAAGAAAAAGGAATTAAAGGAATTAGAATAAGCAAGGAGGAAACAAAATTATCACTCTTTGCAGATGATATGATGGTATACTTAAAGAATCCTAGAGAATCAACTCAAAAACTACTTGAAACAATTAACAACTTTAGCAAAGTAGCAGGATATAAAATAAATCCACATAAATCATCAGCATTTCTAGACATGACCAACAAGAGATAGAAAGAGAAATTCCATTTAAAGAAATGGTAGATATAAAATACTTAGGAGTCTACTTGCCAAGACAAACCCAGGAACTCTATGAACACAATTACCAAACACTTTTCACACAAATCAAATCAGATCTAAATAATTGGAAAGATATCAATTGCTCATGGATAGGCAGAGCTAATATAGTAAAAATGACAATACTGCCTAAATTAATTTATTTATTCAGTGCCATACCAATCAGACTACCTAAAAATTATTTTATAGAGCTGGAAAAAATAATAACAAAATTCATCTGGAAAAACAAAAAGTCAAGACTATCAAGGGAAATAATGAAAAAAATGCACAGGAAGGTGGGTTAGCTGTACCAAATCTGGAGCTTTACTATAAAGCACCAGTCATGAAAACTATCTGGTACTGGCTAAGAAATAGAGTGGTAGATCAATGGAATAGGCTAGGCACAGGAGACACAGTAGTACATGACATTAATAATGCAGTGTTTGATAAAACCAAAGACTCCAGCTTCTTGGATAGGAATTCAGCATTTGAAAAAACTGCTGGGAAAACTGGAAGATAGTATAGCAGAAATTAGGCATAGACCAACATCTTACACCTTATACTAAAATAAGGTCAAAATGGATATATGATTTAGACATAAGAGGTAATACCATAGGTAAATTAGGAGAGGAAGGAATACTCTACCTTTCAGATATTTGGAAAGGAGAACAGTTTATGACCAAACAAGAGATAGAGAATATTATGAAATGCAAAGTGGATGATTTTGATTACATTAAATTTAAAAGGTTTTGTACAAACAGAAGCAATGCATCCAAAATTAGAAGGGATGCAGAAAGCTGGGAAACAATTTTTATGGCCAGTACTTCTGATAAAGACCTCATTTCTAAAATATATTGGGAACTAAATCAAATTTATATGAATCCAAGTCATTCCCCAATTGAGAAATGGCCAAAGGATATGAACAGGCAGCTTTCTGATGAAGAAATCAAAGCTATCTATTCCCATGTGAAAAAATGCTCTAAATCACTATTGATTAGAGAGACGCAAATTAAAATAACTCTGAGGTACCACCTGACACCTATCAGATTGGCTAATATGACAAAAAAGGAAAATAATGAATGTTGGAGAACCTGGGGAAAAATTGGAACGCTAATGCATTGTTGGTGGAGCTGTGAACTGATCCAACCATTCTGGAGAGCAATTTGCAATTATGCCCAAAGGGCTATAAAGCTGTGCATATCCTTTGACCCAACAATACCACTTTTGGGTCTTTTTCCCAAAGAGATCATAAAAAAGGGAAAAGGACCCACACGTACAAAAATATTCATAGCTGCTCTTTTTGTGGTGGCAAGGAATTGGAAGTTGAGGGGATGTCCGTCAATTGGGGAATGACTGAACAAGTTGTGGTATATGAATGAAATGGAATTCTATTGTGCTGTAAGAAACAATGAGCAGGAGGAGTTCAGAGAAACCTGGAAGGACTTGCATGAACTGATGATGAGTGAGATGAGCAGAACCAGAAGAATATTGTACACAGTATCATCAACATTGTGTGTTGATCTACTGTGATGGATTAGATTCTTCTCACCAATGCAATGGTACAGAAGAGTTCCAGGGGACTCATGATGAAAGGGGATCTCCAAATCCAGAAAAAAAAAAAGAACTGTGGAATATAGATGCTGATTGAACCATGCTATTTCTTTTGTTTTTGGTGCTGTTGTTTTTCTATTTTGAGGTTTTTCCTCATTGCTCTGATTCTTCTCTTATAACATGACTAATGCAGAAATATGTTTAATGTTATATATATATGTGTGTGTGTGTGTGTGTGTATGTGTGTGTGTGTGTTTGTGTGTGTGTGTGTGTGTATATCCTGTATCAGATTACCTGCTGTCTAGGGGAGGGGGGGAGGGAGGGGAGGGAGAAAAATCTGAAATTGGAAAGCTTGTATAAACAAATGTTGAGAACTATTTTTACATGTAACTGGAAAAAAATAAAATACTTTTATCAGAAAAAAAGATTTCATAACAACTGAAGTATGTACAAAGTCTTACAGCATTTATACCATAAAAAAGTTTCTTATTAGCTGATGAAGTATATAAAAAGTAGGGATGCAATGTACTTGCCAACCTCAGGAAGATCCAGGTTCAAGAAAGGATTGCCTGTTGGACCCTGGGCAAGATGCTTAACCACTCAAGTGTTCCCACACCATCCTTGGAAACCATGAGCTGCATTGTTGACTGGTACTATTAGAGGCAGTTCCTTCCCTGCACCAATTAATTCACCAGTGAGTTTCACCAAGATATCATCTATGTGGCACTGGAAAGTGGACACTCTCAGGTCTTGGGCCTCCTGACCCACTTGGCTGGGATTCCTATGAATCCTCTCTCTATCTCCATCTCTGTCTGCCCTTGAAGACTCATAAAAGTTTTAAGGCCAGGCACTGGGCCCCCCTTTTATTTTTGGTACAGGAACCATCTATTGTACAAAGTAAAGTCTGTGTTTTTCTCCTTCTTTCCTAGAACTCCAGGGACAATGGCCTGCCCCCCATTTGCATGTTTCTCTTGCTCTGTTCCTGTGTCCTTAGTGTGGCTTCTTCTGAGGTTCCCTAGTAGCAAGGGAGAAAGTAACCCTGAAGTTCCAGGGAAGACATAGACAGGAAGGCCATACAGATTGTTTGCCCTCACAAACTGCCAGGCAGGTACCCCCAACAAGAACAATGTTCTGGGTTGGGCTGGGCTGGGCTAGGCTGCTCTGAACTACACCCTTGGGAAATTTATGTAGTAGATCCCAGAGGCCTCTGTTCCAGGTCTTAGCTAAGGCCCAAAAGTAAGTGATTGAGGAATGTGGGAACCATTGTCCCCATGTGGCAGCACCTTGAAGGGAGGAAATTCCCCTTGCAGTCAATCCCTGCCATCTTGGCTTAGTCCAGGTTCTCAAGGTTTATAATCTGAAACATCCTTGTATTTTCCCCACGTTGACTTCTGAAGTGAGGAGCCAGTGTCTGCAACAGCACTGAAACCAGGTCTTCTCCATCAGCAAGAAGTTAGCCAGCCACATCCCCTTCTCGGTGGAGTTTCCCAGCTTCCCACCATCACTGAGCTGCTGAGCAGAGCCCAAGGAACCTGACTGAGCTCAGGGCACACTAGCTCCAGGTTGTACAGTAGATGGATGTGGGTGCCCTTCGGGGATACACCTGCCCATGCAAATGGGCAACAACAACACAGAGACGCATGGTGGCTAGCTACCTACTTCGCCACCCATAACCGGCACTGCACCAGGAATTGGAATGTGCATGCAGTTGAGTCCTTTATTTTATTTTATTTTATTTTATTTTTTGAAGCAATCAGGGTTAAGTGACTTGCCTAAGATCACATAGCTAATAAGTGTCTGAGGCCGGATTTGAACTCAGGTGCTCCTGACTCGCGGACCAGTACTATTATTTACTTATTTACAGAGACTTCTGGGTAAGTACCTTCATCCACATTTAAGCACTTCTTAAATTATTCCTAGAAAATATCATTGTAATATAAGAAGTGACAAGCAGGATGATTTCAGAAAGACCTGGAAAGACTTGTATGAACTGACGTATAGTGAAGTGAGCAGAACCAAGACAGTGTTGTATACAGTGAGAGTCTGATGAACTATGAATGCCTTAACTAATCTCAGCAGTACAATAATCCAAGACAATCTCAAAGGACTATTGATGAAACATACTATCCACCTACAAAGTAAGAACTGATGCTGTAATGATTGGAATGACACCACCTGCTGAGGTGAACGTCTCTGAGGGCAAGACCATGCGTCTTTTCTTTGGCGTTAGGAAGTGACATTTGCTTGTGGGAAGAAGACGGGGGAGCAAGGCGCTTTGACTCCCTCTCTTTCCTGTGGACGCTGGCAGAGAGCAGAGCTAGAAATTCGATCTCCCTTTAATAGATAGATGAATGTAGGCCTTTCTCTCTCTCTCTTTACCAAACTCTTATTCTCCTTAATAAATGCTTAAAAGCCTAACTCTTGCTAAAGCTTATAATTTATTGGCGACCACTCATTAGATATTTTAGACAGACTAGCTAGAATTTTAGTTTTAACAATACTGATTGAACACAGATAGACACCTGCTATTTTTCACTTTCTTTCATTTTTTTCTTTTATTTGAGTTTTCTTGTACAAAATGACTAATGGTAATGTTTTACATGATTACACATGTATAACCTATCCGCCAGAGGAACCTTAGCTGATGTCTTTCAAAGCCAGCCCAGAGACAATAGAAATCGGATTAACACAGTAAGGTAGAGACAATAGAAACCACACCTATCTGAAACCCTTCGCCCTCAGAGGGTCTGTCTTTCACTAGACCCTGACATCCAGCATGGTACATCTCATTTTAATATGGACCACTCTCAGGTCACATCAACCAATGGAACTGAATGATTCTAGCCAATTAGCTCTGAGCAGTGTATAAGAGCCACCTCTATCTGACCCTGGGCAAGTCACTTAACCCTCATTGCCCTGCAAAAAAAAAAAAAAAAAAGAGCCACCTCTATCAAAGGAGGAAGGTGTCTGGACTGGGCTTGCCCTCTCTTTCACGTGGGACCCCTGTGAACGAGCCAGGCTTTCTCTTCTCTCTTTCCTGGGACTCCATGCTGGGTATGTAATTACTTAGGCCTATAACTAATGGGGAGGTTAGTCAGACACATGGTTAATATTTTAGTAATTTGTGATCTTAATTAACAATAAATACTTGCTGCCAAAAGTGGTGCAAAGGCCTTTAATTTGTAAGTAACAATATATATCTTAGAAACCCCAGCTTAGTTCCCCAGTAAGCAGGCATAGCCCACCCCCGACCCCCAATATTTTAAATGACACAGAGGGAAGGAGAAATAGAATTTGGAACTCAAAACTTTTAATAATTTTTTTTAAATATTCCTAGAAGCTGTAAGAACACCCAATTGGTCCTTTGGGATTTTATATTTTACCATTTATTGGCCCACTCCATACCATGTTTGTGGAAGATTCTTATTTGAGGAATACTGGCAGCCTTCTTCTCCTTGGGACAGTTCTAATTGTTAGGAATCACATCAAGCCTAAATTGGCTTCTTTGCAACTTCCTGGTTCTACCGCCTGAGAAATATTGTATTATTGGTTAGGCTCCAACCAATCACAATAAAGAATGTCTTAGATGGGATTTCCTCCATTGGCCAAATTGAATATTATTTGAATGTAACAATATCAACAGCAAAATATGTAAATGATAAGCACTGAATGTCATAAAAATCTGTCTAATATCCCCATCCTCCAACAAATCCTCAAAGAGAATCTACCCAATGCTCTGAAGGCCTTTCTCTACATTATGTAGCATGTAGGGGAGAGGTATACCAACACAGTACTTGACTGTCCATTCCTCATTCATTATACACAACCAGCCCACCTTCCTTTCCTATCATAGAGGTCCTTTATGACATCTTTTATGCTGCTTCTCAAGCTTCTTGAGGCTAGAAGTCATGTCTTAATTGTTTTTATATCTTCCCTCCTACTCCCCATTCTCTAGTATAGTGTTTCATAAAACTGCATAAAAATTCATATTAAGTGCTTAGTAAATGGTTCATAGAATTTTAGAGTTAAAAGGTACCTTTAGAAGTTCATTTCAGGGGCAGGTAGGTGGCGCAGTGGATAAAGCACTGGCCCTGAATTCAGGAGGACCTGAGTTCAAGTTCAGCCTCAGACACTTGACACTTACTAGCTGTGTGACCCTGGGCAAGTCACTTAACCCCCACTGCCCCGCAAAAAAAAAAAAAAAAGTTAATTTCATCTAACAACCCATTCCAATTAAAGAGATAAGGACATTGAAACCTAGAGTGATTTAAAAAAAAAAACAATTATGAAGATCACAGATCTAAAGATGAAAGAAATCTTAAAAGCCATATTGATCTTAGCAAGCCCTTTATTTTAAATATGAAAACAATTAAGGTCCAAGGAAGTCAAGTGACTTGTACAGTCATACAGAAAGCACCAGATGTGAAATTTTAACCCAAGTCCTAGGGTTGCAGAGCCAGTTCATTCTACTGTATCTTCAGTTAACAATCCTTTGTTAAGTGCCTACTGTTTGCTAGGCACTATGTTAACCTGCCTTCCCACAGACTAGTAGGAACCTCAAGGTTGTTGTTAAGTCATTTTTCAGCCATGTCCAACTTTCTGTGACCTCATTTCAGGTTTTTGTGGCAAAGATACTGGAGTGGTTTGCCATTTTCTTCTCTAGCTCATTTTACAGATGAAGAAACTGAGACAGAGTTACGTGACTTGCTCAGGGTCACACAAATAGTAAGTGTCTGTGGCCAGATTTGAACCTATAAAGATGAGTCTTCCTGACTCCAGGCCCAGCACTCAGGCTCAGCAGTGGTTACACTGTACCACCTAGCCACGTAACAGGGAGCAAGTGACAAAGCCAAAATTTAAGACGAGCTATTTAGAGTTTGAACATAGTATGTGTCATCCCACCATTCCATACTTTTGCACAAATCAAAAAATTTAATACAAAATTGAAAATATGGCATAAAATAAGTCTTCTAAGCATGATCCCCTGAATTAAACTTGTCAATGGTTCATTTAATCTGATTATGGTAGTAGAAGATGATTTTTTTCTTCTAGAGAATTGAGGGCAAATTGCCAGAAAAACTTTCCCTTAAGGAAAGCCCCTTAAAAATGACTCATTGCTTTCTCAGCTTTGACAAGGGCAACACTTTAATGATTTAATGATAATTGAAATTCCCCTCTCCTGTGAGACTTTTAAGGCAAGGAAAAAAATGATTGAGAGTACATGAATGAATAATAAAATCCTTTACAGTCATATGATGCTTTTGGCCTTTGGGAATCCAAAAGGCAGTAAGTACTTTCACATTATCTAGGTTTATTTTTACCATAACCCCACTTTGTGGATAGGAGAGAAAAAGGTGGATTGCACTGAAGAACTGCATTCAATAAGCACTGATACGAAAGGCCATCTTTTTCCAAACAAACATTTTTCTTGAGATGGTGTCTACTGCTGAATCATGGAACACCACAATCTCTGGAGAATCCAAACCACGACAACCTAAATGTCACTAAAGTAAAACATAGTAATAATAATAGCTACAATTTAAATAGCACCTGATATGTGCCAGGCACTGTGCTAAGTGCTTTACAATTATTACCTCATTTGGCCTTCACAACAACCCTGGGAGGTAGGTGCTATTATTATTATTATCTCCATTATCTCCATTTTACAGGTGAGGAAACTGAGACAGAAGTTAAGTGACTTGCCCAGGGTCACACAATTATTAAGTGTCTTTGGTTGGATTTGAACTCAGGTCTTCTTGACTCCAACCCCAGCACTCCATCCACTGTTGCCATGGTAGTAAGTATAAATAAGTTTCAGCACATTAGCAATGAGGAAGGTCACTTGTCCAATGAATAGATACTGAGGGAAAATAAATGTGGCATATTCTATAAAGTGAGAACATTCCCAGGGGCAGCTAGGTGGCGTAGTGGATAGAGCACTGGCCCTGGATTCAAGAGGACCTGAGTTCAAATCCCACCTCAGACACTTGACACTTACTAGGTGTGTGACCCTGGGCAAGTCATTTAACCCCAATTGCCTCACCAAAAAACAAACAAACAAAAAAGTGGGAACATTCCCTTATGTTGTTATAATGCTTTTTAATTTATTTCAAAGTATTTTCCCTGGGGCAGCTAGGTGGCACAGTGGATAAAGCACTGGCCCTGGATTCAGGAGTTCCTGAGTTCAAATCCGGCCTCGGACACTTGACACTTACTAGCTGTGTGACCCTGGGCAAGTCACTTAACCTCCATTGCCCCGCCAAAAAAACAACAAAACAAAACAGAAAACAAAAAACAACAAAAAGACCCAAACTCAAAGTATTTTCCCATCTCTTTAGCCTCATTTGACCACCGAATTTTATTAGAGTTGGAAGAAACCTCAGCACCAGCTAATGGAAAATATAGAAAAGGAATCCCCAATTTAACAAATCCAACATATTTAGCTTCTCTCTGCTTGAAGACCTCCAAGGACAGGGAAACTCACCACCCCTTCTCTGGGTAGCCTTTTCTGCCTTGGGACTGCTCTAATTGTCAGGAAATTTGTCCTCTCAACCGCTTAAATTGGCTTCTTTGTAACTTCCACCTATTGTTCCTGGTTCTTCCTTCTGAGACCAAATGGAACAATATGAAACAAGGCTGTCCCTTCAAATACTTAAAGGACAGTTAGGTAGCCACCTCTCCCCACTCCAGTCTTTTCTTCTCCAAATGAGACATGTCTATCTCCTTCAATTAATCTTTATATGTCACGGGCTCAAGGCCCAATATTTTCCATATTGCCCTCTTCTCTATATCCCCAAGTTTTTCAATATTCTTCTTAAGCTGTTGTGGAAAATCGCATACTCCAAATGAGGTCTGCCAAGGGCAAAATAAATTGTGACCATCGGTGCTCTATAACATTCACTTTGTGGACTGCCATACAACCTCCTGGCTCATATTGCACTTTTTTCAGAAGAAATGCTGTCTAACCATGCCACCTTGTCTTGTACTTGGGAAGTTGATATTTTTGAACTATGAATTTCATAGTATTAAATTCAGCAGGGCAGCTAGATGGTGCCATGGATAGAGATCTGGGCTTGGAGCCAGGAAGATTCCTATTCTTGAGTTAAATTCTGGCCTCAGAAAGTTACTAGCTGTGTGACCCTGGACACTTAACCCCTATTTGCCTCAGTTCTTCATCTGTAAAATGGGGATACATTGGAGAAGGAAATGGCAAACGACTCTAGTATCTTTGCCAAGAAAAACCCAAGGACAAAAGTCCATGAGGTCACATGGAATTGGACTTGATGGAACAATGTGGATAATTAAATTCACCCCAATGCTGTCAGGATCTTTTTGGATCCTAACTCTATTGCCCAGTCTGTTAGCTGTCCCTCTAAGCTTTGTGCCATCCACAAACTTGATGAATATGTTATTCACATCATTGATAAAAATGTTAAATAATGCAGGGCAAAGTACATATCTCTAGGGTACTCCATTAGCCTTGCCCCATTGACACTAAGATTTTAATAACTGCTCTTTGAGTCTGTCACACAACTAGTACTGTATCTAACTGCATTATTGTCTAATCCAAAGCTTCTCAAACTGTGGGTCATGTAACTGAATGTGGGGATCACAAAAAATCTGGCAACAGTAAAAGGTTATATATACCTATTTTATATACCTATATTCCCAGGGCTGTGTAAAAATTTCTTAGATGGAAAAGGGTTTTGATTGGAAAAAGTCTAAGAAGCCCTGATCTAATCCACATTACCAAGAAAGAGTTCAGAGGGAAAGGGAGAGAGAGGGACAGAAAGACAGAGAGAGAGAGAGAGAGAGAGAGAGAGAGAGAGAGAGAGAGAGAGAGAGAGAGAGAGAGAGAGAGAGAGAGAGATGAGACAAGATGAGACCCAGGACAGAACTCTTAAGCACAGCTAAGAGTCAAACCCAAGTCTTTAAAAAAAAATGTTTTTACTGATGTCTTTTGTTTTTATATCATCTTCACTTCCAAATGTCTCCCTCCCCACTCCATCATCCAACAAACCTTGAACAAACACAACAGTGTTTCAAGTGAAAAAAGCACAACACTTCTTAAAACAAAGGTTGAAAAAGAAAGTGTGGGGAGGGGGAGAGGACATTTCAACACCACCACTAAGCACCAACCGTGCAAACCCAGGTCTTCTAAGTTCAGTACTAGGTCACAGATCACATAGAATAAGTAGAAGCCCTCAGATGACAATCTGCCTTTTATTATTTCATCTGAGGAAATTACAAATACTACAGTGTCTAATTGCTATACTTCAAAACATCCATGATTCCACCACAGGAAATCAATAATCCCTCCACCTATACACAGCATAATTATCCAACACTTAGGTTTTCATTACTCTGGCTTCCTTTGAAGCTAAGCTCTAGGTCCATTTTCTATAGGAGGCCTTTCCCTATCCTACCAGCTGCTAAAGCCTTCTAAGGCTACTTTTCCCTTTCTCTGTACATGTCTTGTCTTGTTGTTGTTGTTCAGTCATTTCAGTTGTGTTGGACTCTCCATCACCCCATTTAAGGTTTTCTTGGCATAAAATATTGGAATGGTTTGCTATTTCCTTCTGCAGTTCATTTTACATAGATGAGGAAACCACAGCAAACAGGGTTAAGTGACTTGCCCAGATCCACACAGCTAGGAGGTGTCTGAGGCCATATTTGAACTCAGGAAATGCGTCTTCCTGACTCCAGGCCCAGCACTCTATCCATTAAGCTACCTAGCTTCCCTTTACGTCTCATCTTACCTAATTGTTTATATGTTGTCTCTGCTATAAAATTTAGGCCTCTTAAGAGTACAGGCTGTTTCCCTTTGGTCATTGTATACCCAGCACTTAGTATAGTGTCTGGTACATAGTAAGCACTTAAATGATTCTTGGTGACTGGCCTGAGAACCCAAGGTTCTCTCCCTGGCCACCTGATAATGAGCCTTTTGGACTGGGGCAGCTAGGTGGCAAAGTGGTAGAGCACTTGTCCTGGAGTCAGGCAGACCTGAGTTAAACTCTAGCCTCATACAACTTACTAGCTGTGTGACCCTGGGGAAGTCACTTACCCCTAGTGCCTAGACACACACACACACACACACACACACACACGCACAAAACGAATTAGATCACTCTTCAAACAACTGACACATTGTGTTATCCGTCCACTTCAGCTACACAGAGATGATCAGACCTTTGATCTTGCCATCACCAACAAGTGTTCCACTTCTGTTCATGAACTATAAAATTCCTTTATCCGATCATAATATTTTATCATTGCATCTTTCCCTCGGCCTTATAATCCCTGTACTTATCCTCTCCGTGACCTCCAATCCCTCCACCTTTCATTTCTTTGCTGGAACATCACTCTCACAATGGCTATTCTCTTCTCCCTTGACCCTTTGGTGCAATAGTTCAAGTCTTACACTAACCTTTACACTCTAGTCCCTTGCCCACTTATCCTAGATCTGATCTGCTGCCTATGCTCCTATTCACAAACTGCTGAATGGTGCTGGAGAAAATCAGGAAACCATGTTGACTGGGCCCAAAACAAATTTATGTTACATAATCTACACTAGGCCCTCAATGACCTTGATGTCTTATCTACATACACTTACAGTGCTTTTTGAGTTAAAAGTGCTGTCCTTATCTTAGAAAAGAGAAAAAGACCTATTTCTCCAAAAATATTTATAGCAGCTCTTTTTCTGGCAGCTAAGAACTGGAAATCAAAGGAATGCCCATCAATTGGGAAAAGGCTAAACAAGCTGTTTAATATTATTGTGCTATAAGAAATGACAAGTAGAATGATTTCAGAAAGGCCTGGAAATACTTATATGAACTGATGTATAGTGAAATGAGCAGAACCAGGAGAACATTGTGCACAGGGATAGCAATATTGTTTGATGAAGAACTGTGAATGACTTAACTATTCTCAGCAGAACAATGATCCAAGACAATCCCAAAGGACTCATGATTAAGCATAGTATCCACCTCCAAAGAAAGAACTGATATTGATGAAACACAGAATTAAGGGGTACTAATTTTCACTTTTCTTTATTTCAGTTTTTTTCTTTTGTTTTCTTGTACAAAATGATTAATATGGTAATATTTTACATGATTACACATGTATGATCTATGTCTGATTGCTTACTGCCTCAGGGAGGTGAGGGATAGAATTTGGAACTCAAAACTTTAAATAAAAATATTTATTATCCCCCAAAAATGTTGTCATTTAATTGTTTCAGTCCTGACTGATCCTTTGTGACCCCATTTGGTGTTTCCTTGACAAAGATACTGGAGTTGTTTGCCATTTCCTTCTCCACCTCATTTTACAGATGAGGAAACTGAGACAAACAGGGTTAAGTGACTTGCCCAGGGTCACACAGCTAGTAAGTGTCTGAGGCCAGATTTCAATTTATGTCTTCCTGACTTCAGGCCCAGAAATCTATCCACAAGCCAATGGCTGTCTCCTAAGCTTAAAGTATCTTCCATAAATTTGGAAATGTAAGTATTATCATATAGCAATTTCACTGGCATATGGAACTCCTAGGAGAGGAAAATTCCTCTATCAATGCAGGTCACAATTTCTTTGTAACTTATGGTCTTACAGGATTGCCTAAAACATGGAGAAATGGTGATTTTTTTCCCCTGGGTCACAGAGCCAATATGCATCAGAAGCAGGACCTAAACCCAAATCTTAGCTTCAAGACTATCTCTTGATACACAATGCCATGCAGCCTCTGCCATGCATGTTTATTGGCGGAGGCAATAAAAACTTTAATGGCTCTGAATTAAAATCATGGCTTCCCAATTTGAAGCCCTTAATGGGATTTTTTCTGTCTCTGAATAGTGTCCAAAAGAAATAATTATGACATAGAACACAATGCCCAGCAGGGCTACATATACACAGTCATTTGATTCATGAGACCAAAACAATAGTATCACTTTATTACTGGTGAGTTTGTTAAACATTTCCAGGAAACTGTAGACAAATGATGCCTGGAAAAGCTTCTTAGAATTTCTTAGGGCTCCTCAGAGATCCTTAGATATTTTCTGAGCAAAGATGACAATAAGGTCGTCTGCATCTTTGTAGTTGTTGCTATTAAGTCACTGCTAGTGGCATCTAATGTTACAATGGATAGAGCCCTGGGCCTGGAGTCAGAAAGTCCTGAATTCAAATCCAACCTCAGATACTTACTAGCTATGTGACTCTGGTGAAGCCACTTCCCCTCAGTTTCCTCACCTGTAAAAGTAGCACCAGCATAGTGCCAGAGTTGTGAGGGCACAATGAGACAGCCTGGAACAGAACAAGTGCTGGAAAAAACCTTGTCTCCTTCCTTATTCTGTGCTTGCACTGCTGGTGAAGGAAGAGTCCCACACAGTCCTGGACATGTTTCCATAATTTTCAGACTCACACTGAGTCTCACCCAGAAATATGGGGACCACAACTCCCATGTAAAGGAGGTACAGCACCAGTCACCTTCATTTCCATGATCCTGGCACTAGAATAGACTTTTTAGTACTGTAAGAAAATAATAGGGTTTGGGGAACACCCAAAGCTGCCCCCCACCATTGATTGGATTAAGATTAATTGGATTGACTCACTTCACTGATTAACTCACTTAAAGTTAATTCAATTAAAACCACACCTGCAAGGCCCTCAAGAGGGTATGTTCTCAGAGGGTATGAACTCTGACCTCAATAGGGGACCATCCTCAAGTCCAGTGAACCAATGGATTTTCATGATGCTAGCCAATTACCTTGAAGCTGTGTGTAAGGACCACCTCTCCTCCAGACCCAGAAAAGGTTTCCACACACAGTTACTCTCAGTGAGACTCTCTCAGAGGCACTCTTGGTGGCAGAGGACTTGGAGGAAGAAGCAGGCCAGGCTGAGCTCTCTTTTTCCTATAGGCTAGAAGGCCAGGCTGAGCTCTATTCTCTCCCCTACGCTAGATAGGCCATTTCTTAACTTTCTGAGCCAAGTGTTCTCTCTTTACTAATATTTAATATACTTTAATAAATTCTTAATGCCCCCAAACTGGTACTAAAGCTTCTAATTTATAACTAACAACTATATTAGGTACCCCTAGCTAATTTTCCCTATACTTGGGACAGTAATAAGACCACACATACAGTTTTACTCACCACAGTACCAAGTATACACAATGACTGAACAGAGTGACTTATGGTGGGTATGTTCAGGATATTATTGGACCTATAGGAATATGTCAGGACTGGGTTTGTTTTTTTCATTTGTTTTAAATTTTATTTATTTTCTTCTGTATCAGAACCTTACTCTCATCAGATCTGGTTTAAAGAGGGAACAATATATATATCTAGAAGTATATAAAAGTCTTCTAAATTTATAAAGAAATAAGGGCACTAGGGGACAGGATAAGGGACTTTTAAAAGGGTGTGTAGATTAATATTTGGCAAGGTGGGTAGAATAAGGTATAAGAGGGTAACAGAAGAGGATAAGGTAATATGGATAGGGTAAGAAGAGAGTCTGAGAAGAATAGTAGTGAGTAAAAATATCATGGAGGGAAATTCACAAATAGTAATTATAACTTTGGATGTAAATGGGATGAACTAACCCATAAAACAAAAATGGATAGCATAATGGATTAAAAATAAGAATCCAAAAATATGTTGTTTACAAGAAACATTTAAGAATGAGAAATACATACAGAATTAAAATAGAGCATTGGAGTAGAATTTATTATGCTTCAGCTGATGCAAAAAAAGACAGGACTGTTTCCTATCAATGAAATAAATGAATTCCTCACTCATTTGTTCTTTCATTCAAAAACATTTATTAAGTGCCTACTGTTTGGACTCAATGTTTATTGCCTGTGTGACCTTGGACAAGTCACTAAAATTCCCTGGACCTTAGTTTCCTCAACTATAAAATAAGAACATTGAACTAGATGGTTTCTGAGGACCATCCAGCCCCTTATTTATGGTCCTATTAGACTTGGAACAGAAAAACCTAGAAAGAGCTGTATTTAATAATGCACAACAAAAAGGAAGGTGATCTGGAAGAGTGGAGTACACACTCACTACTATCTCTCCTCATGACCGCCTAGGCAACCAGATATAATGGAAAGATTACTACCTCCAGGGTCAGAAGACATGCATGAATTCAAATACTGTCTTGGTTGCTTAATACTCCTGTGTCCTTGCACAAGTTCATCCAACTTTCTGTGCCTCAGTTTCCTTACCTGTAAAGTTAGGGGGTTGAACTACATACCCTCTATGGTGCCTTTAACAACTCAATTATATCATGTTGTGGGTCTTCTAAAACCTTCTTCTGATGCTTTAATCACAGCCTTCATGCTTAATGGCTACACCAACAGAATACAAACTTGTGCTCACTTGCTCTCTCTCTCTCTCTCTCTCTCTCTGTCTTTCCCTTCCCACCCATCTCAGTTTAAATATATACATATACACATATATAATGTTATATTATATCATCTTATATTATATTATATGTATATTGGGCAGCTAGGTAGTACAATGGATGGAGTGCCACATCTGGAGTCAGGAAGACTCATCAAATCTGTCCTTGGACACTAGCTGTGTGACACTAGTCAAATTACTTAACCCTATTTGCCTTAGTTTCCTCAACTATAAAACGAGCTGGAGAAGGAAATGGCAAACCACTCCAGTATCTCTGCCAAGAAAACCCCAAATGGGATCATGGAGAGTCAGACACAACTAAAACAACTGAGCAACAACAACAACTATATACATACATACATACATGCATGCATGCATGCATATATATGTGTGTATGTGTATATTATCATATTTGTTATATATTATATATTTTAAATAATATTCTGGTAAAATTCATTTTTATTTGAAAAATAAAATGATCATCTGATCCTCCAAGACCCATCATTATTGCAATAGATTAGAGATATTTTACTTCTTTTGTATCATGGACCCATTCGTTATTCTGATAAAGATCAGGGAATCCTTATAATAAGGATTTTTTAATGTATAACATAACATAAATAGGACTACAAAGGAAACCCATTATATTAAATAATAGTTAACAATGTTTTTGGAAAAGATTTCCAAGACAAAGAATGTTGGCACTAGAAAAGACACCCTCCCCACACCACCCCCAAGAATTTTAGAGCAGCCACCTCCTTTTTACAGACTGGGGCACTCAGGTTTGGAAAAGTGAAGGAAAACAGGTGACCCAGGTCACACAACTAATCAGCAATATATGGAACAACACAGATCCAGAGACATGGATAAGGATGTAAGGGACAAAAACAGCCTTTATTTATATTATATACCAATGATTGACTAGTCCTCTAAAGTCATCCTCTGATGCTTCATTAAAGGCAAGAGTAGATTATATGTGAAAATATATTATATATATTTATATATAATATGCATATCTACATATATAATATATACATAGATTATATATACAAATGTATTTGTATAAGCACATATAAAAATAAATTTATATGTGTCATGTGGTACATGTGTGTATATTTCTATATATGTTTCCATGTGCAGACGTTTGTATTTTGCACATATATGTACTGTGTGTATATATATATATGCATAAGTATACGTGCTATACAGCTATATGTATATAGGTGTGTCTAATGTCTCTGAATCAACAGCTGGATTTGGAGAAACATCACCAGAAGTTTTACTAAAATGCTATGTTTTCTCAGTCATAGAAAAATAATAATACTGTTTAGTAAACATGTAAATAAAGTGGTTGTAGTCTATATTGACAGAGGAAGTAAATATACTGCTAAAATCATGTATTCTTAAAATCTTAGTAATAACTATCTCTACAAAATCATTATTGTTTCTACTTCAAGTCAGAAGTAATTTTAAACATGTCTTATGTATACATTGGGTTGTCATTGTGTTTACTTTTATATATATGTATATATATACATATATATATGTACATACATACATACATACATATATATATATATATTGGGGGGGGCAATGAGGGTTAAGTGACTTGCCCAGGGTCACACAACTAGTGTCAAGTATCTGAGGCCAGATTTGAACTCAGGTCCTCCTGAATCCAGGGCCGGTGCTTTATCCACTGCACCACCTAGCTGCCCCCTTCTTTTACATTTTTTACATTGTATCACTTCCCAATAACTACCCCTTTCCACCAAAGAACCATATACAGTTAAGCAGAAAATAAAACAACCTGTTGAAGATATACAGCAATATATACCACATTTGATTCCTATAGTCCACCACCTCTCCACTGAAAGGAAGGAGATATGTTTTATTATTAGTATTCCAAAATCAAGATTTCATTGTCTTGATGTGTTTATGTGTTTTTTAATGGGGTATGTGGGTAGGTGGGTGGGTAGATGGTATGTGTGTGTGTGCAGATTATTGTGGTCATGTATGTATTCTGTTCTCATTGTTCTACTTACTTCATTCCGCATCAGTTCAAACAAGTCTTCCCAAGTTTCTCTAGATAACTTATATTTATTATTTCTCATGGTACAATATTTTGTAATTTTTAAAAAGTAACATCTGCCCTGTTTCTGTTATAAGGAAATCTGTCTGCATCACACACATATTATTTTCATTTCTTAGCTCTCGTAAATCATGTCAACATTTGTGGGTTTCATGACTCTAGAACTCTGGCTTCTAGCTCAGTGACTCAAGTTAATTTGATTGTATATGCTCTCCCCAAGATTATCAATAACTCCTTATGTGATAAATCCAAGGGCCTTTCTCAAATCTCATCCTTCATTACATTTTTATAGAATACATCTCACCACCTCTTCCAGCATACTCTCTTCTCCTAGGGTTTTCATGACACTGTTTTTGTTCAGTCATTTTCAGTCATGTCCCCACTCTTTGTGATCCTATTTGGGGTTTTCTTGACAAAGATACTGGAGCGGTTTGCCATTTCCTTCTCTAGCTTGTTTTGCAAATGAGAAAACAGAAGAAAACAGGGTTAAGTGACTTGTCCAGGGTCACACAGCTAGTAAATGTCTGAGGCCATGTTTGAACTCAGGAAGATGAGGCTTCCTGATTCCCAGCCCAGTGCTCTATGCACCTAGCTGCCCCTAGCTGCATTGCCATCTTTAAGTAAGTCCATGTTGTTGTTCAGTTGTATCTGAATCTTTATGACTCCATTTGGGGTTTTCTTGACAAAGATACTGGAGTTGTTTGCCATTTCCTTCTCCAGCTCATTTTACAGATGAGGGCCTGTGGCAAACAGAGTTAAGTATCTTGCCCAGGATCACACAGCTAATAGGTATCTGAGGCCAGATTTGAACTCAGGGAGATGAGTCCAGGCCCAGTACTCTATTCCCTATGCCACCTACCCTACATGTTTGACTAATCATTCTCATTATACTTTGCTACATCAGTATAGGTTTATAGGTTTATAGCTTAGTGTTGGACTCTTCTCACTACCCTTTCTCTTAGCGATCTTATCACCTTGCAAGATTTCAATTAACATCTCTACTGATGATGCCCAAATCTTCACACCCAGCCCTCGTTTCTCTCCTTACGCTCTTTACTAACTGCACCTACCCACTAGACATCTCCACCTGGATGTCTCAAAGTCAGTTTGCTCCAAAGATGACTCATTGTCATCTCTCCCTGGCACCTACCAAAAATAAATCCTTCTTCCAAAAAAACTTACCCCTCTTCCTGTCCTCTGTTTCTGTTGAGGAAACCACCTCGGTCTCTTTCTTTGACTCTTAATTCATGACTTTTCATGTCCATTCAGGTGATGTTTTGGCAATTCTACTTCTATGATATTTCTTACATCCATCCTCTTCTTTCCATCAAATGACTACCATCCTTGTACAGGTCATCATCTCTCATGTAAAAAATGATAACATCTTTATAATTAGTCTCTGTTTCTAGTTTCTCCAATCCATCTGCCACGTAGCTACTGAACTAATATTCCTAAAGCATAACACCAACCATGTTACTATGACTACAACAATGACAAAGACAATGACTACTGCTGCTGCCGATGCTGTTATTACTGCCATTATTATTCTGACTGCTGCGGCTGCTACTAGCTAGAAATTATATAGTACTCTGAAGTTTGTAAAGCACTTTATACATATAGAGATATAAATATACATATTTATCTATTTATTTTATATTTATGTAATCTTAGTTAATTTAATATCATATTTATATATTTATACATATAAAGGTACATATAAGATCATTTGATTAAAATGGTTCTGTAAGTTAGATGCTATTATTATCCCCATTTTACTGAGAATGAGGGATGTTAAACGGCTTACCTTTAGGATCACAGAGTAAATGTCTGAGGCAAGGTTTTCCAGAGTCCAGGTCCAAACCCTAATTGTTTTGTTGCATAGCTGCCTCAAGAAGCTTCTGTGACTCCCCATAACCTTTAGGATAAAATAGACAATTCAGGCATTTTTAAAATCCTGACTGATTTCACATTATTCCTCCCATTTAATCTACATTGAATAATTGAACATTTGAGCTAAATTGAACTAGTTGCCTTTTCCCTGTATCTTCCTCCTCACCTTCATCTCTTGGAATCCCTAGCTCCCTTTTTGGCTCAGCTTATGTGACATCTTCTACATTAGGCCTTGCCTGATCCCCCCCTTACTGTTAGATTTTTCCCCTGCCCCCCCAAATTATTTTGTGTTTACTTATCTATATACATATTGTTCCTCCTCCATTCCCCACCCAC
Organism: Dromiciops gliroides; assembly: GCF_019393635.1. NCBI lineage: Eukaryota > Metazoa > Chordata > Mammalia > Microbiotheria > Microbiotheriidae > Dromiciops > Dromiciops gliroides. The sequence goes on from NC_057863.1 coordinate 189,187,948, forward strand.
TCTTTTTGAACAGGTTCCCTGTATGCCTGGTGCCTAGCACAGTACCTGGCACATAGAATCAGATTTAGGGGATTAAAAGGCACCCCAACAGCCTTCTAGTCCAACCATCTCCAAAAAGGAATACTGATTTTAACATTCCCAATATGTCATGGATCCTCCAGCTTCCACTTGAAGATCTCCCCTAAGAGAGAACCCATAGTCTCCTGAGGCAGTGTCATCATCCACTTTGGGACAACTCTGATTATTACGAAGTTTTCCCCAACATGAATTCTAATTTAGGCTCTTTGTATTTTCCACCCACTGTTCTTGGTCCTGCCCTATGGTGCCAAGTAGAACAAGTCTAATCCCTGTTCCACAAGATCTCCTTTCAAATAGTCATACCTCTGCACTCCATCAGCTCCAAAACATGCCAAATTCGATATTGGAGACATTTTGATGAGAAAAAAAAATGCTTTAGCACTCCATTCCTTCTCGGCACTCATCACACTTGCTAAAACCTGTATAAGTCAAAATGCCATCCAGCATCTGGTGGCATCCACCCTGCTGGCCCTGCCCCCTACCCTGGCCCCTTTCACTGCCCACTACCACTAGCAGGTGGCTGGCCTGAGCCCCTCCCAGCACTGTTGAAGCTACTGTTGCTCAGAGAGCAAGGGATGGGATGAGGAATGGAGGGGATCTAAGCTCAGCCCCCTCTTCACCCCCTCCCCCTGCCCCTATAGCCCAGCTCCCTCATTGCCTTCCCCAACCCCCTTCCCCATCATGCTACCAGATCTTAAAGCTGCTCTCCCCTCACCTTGGTTTCCCCACCCTGCCCCTTCGTCACCAGCCTCTTTCCAAAGCCCCAGCAATGGTTCAGTTGTGGATGAGACTCGTAAAGTGAAGTTAAATTGTGTTTTATTTTATCTAATTATTGTTTTTTATTTATGTCTATCTGGTTTTAAGATTTTGTATTAAAAAACAACCCCAACAATTTATAAAATGTAAAGTAAAATGTGAAATTTCTGGGATTCAGAAATGGATTATTTCCATTTACATTACTTTCCTTATGGAAAAAATTCATTTAGCACTCCTCATTTTCACCACTCATTCCTTCTGGATCCAATTAACTATGAGTATTATGGCACCACTGGACTTGAAAACAATTATCCAGTTTGCTCTGTCATCATCAGGTGCTACATCCTGATACAATATGTGTACATGATGTTGAGCTTGTTGCATTTCATTGAAATTGAAAAATTAGACATGGTCACCATGGACTGGTATTCTTTCTAAAAAGTCAGCTCTAAAACTAAGTATTCCTCATCCCACAAGGACTTGTCTTCACCACAATGGTGACAGCTTCACCATTATAGGTAGTGGATAGAGCACCAGGCCTGCAGTCTGAATTTAGACACTGACATTAGGCAAGTCCCTTAATCCCTATTTGCCTTGGTTCCTCATTTATAAAATGGGGGCACACTAGAGAAGGAAATGACAAGTCATTCCAGTATCTTTGCCAAGAAAACCCCATGAACAAGTCAATGGGGTTACAAAGAGTCAGATACAACTGAATGACTAAACAAGGTAGCACAGTGGATATAGTGCTGAGCTTGGATCCAGGAAGTTGTGAATTCAAATCCAGACAGATATTTACTAGCTGTGCCAACCCTGGACAAATCACCCAACCTCTTTCTGCCTCAGTTTACTCAACTACAAAATGGAAATAACAATAGCACCTACCTTCCAGGGTTGAGAATTAAATGAGGTAATATTTATAAAGCTCTTCACATAGTGCCTAACACATAGTGAGTGCTTAAGAAATGTTTGTTCTCCAGTGGATAAAGCACTGGCCCTGGATTCAGGAGGACCTGAGTTCAAATCTGGCCTCAGACACTTGATACTTACTAGCTGTGTGACCCTGGCCAAGTCATATAACCCCAATTGCCTCACAAAAAACACAAACAAAAAATGTTTGTTCTCTTCTTCCTAGTAGAGATCCTCATACTTCTTGTTTCAAATCTTAGTTTTTCCATTCTAGAATTCCTGTTCATCTAGTTAAACCAGATGTTTCTGCTTTTCTTAACTTCCCACCTGATTTGCACCACAGCCCTTTCCTCTGGCTGGTATTCCTGTCTCCTCCCCTTAATTCCTGTTTAGGTAAACATGCAGCAAAAATTAGTCTTCAACAGTAACTCCATTCTTACCCTATCCAAAAAAGCCTTTGGTTCCAAAGGTTTGTAATACCTGGGTGGGAGTGGGGATAAGCTCCCACTCTCTATAAAATGCTCCAATAGTGTGTGTCTCAAATAGCCTCTGACAACCGAAGCCCAACTCCTGGCCTTCTCATGGCAGAATTGTTTCCACTAACAGGAAAAGGGGCGAGGCAAGTCACTGGCGCCTTAAAACCAGTTGCTTCGGGCAGGTGGGGCTTGTTAGCCTTGGCAGGCAAGCCGCCTAGGGGAAGGAAACCCTGATTTTAAATCTCTGCTGCCTTGAGGCTATACCCATATATGGGAAAGGCTTCGGGAGTTATCTCTGAGGAAAAATCATGAGTTGGAGTCCCTTAGGCAGTTGGATGTTGGACATCACATCCCTCTGGCAACTCCTGCAGCGGCACTGGTGCCAAACTGTATTGGCTCTGCCTCTCCTTTGGATCCACCAATGTCACGGACAGGGAAAACCTGCTGCATGGGCAACAGCTTGTTTTCCATATTGATCTGCCCAGGCCAGCGCCCTGGAGAGGACACTCCAGCTACTCCTCATGGGGTAGATACAACACAGGATGCAGCAGTTACCGGTTATAAGTCACTCAGGAGCTGCGGCTCCTGTATTGGACTGCACAGCCACACTGTGGCCTGTGACTCTTCAAGGCGCTGATCCATGGTGGTCCTCAACTGGTGGAGGCCTACTACTACCCTATCCATGGCCATTAACTGTTCACCTGCCATAACTGATAGGACTTTGCCATTGTCCTAGTATCTGTGATAAGAGCATGAGGAATTAAACAGCTAACTTTGGTATTAGATAAGTAAATAGAAGTATATTTGTGATTTGGCAGTGAAGTGGTACAGTGAATAGAGCACCAGACCTGGAGTCAGAAGGATTCTTCTTTGTGAGTTCAAATCTAGACTCAGACACTTCCTAGCTGTGTGACTCTAGGCAAGTCACTTAACCTTGTTTGTCTCAGGTTTTCTCATCTGTGAAATGAGCTAGAGAAGGGCATGGCAAACCACTCCAGTATCTTTGCCAAGAAGGTTCATGAAGAATTGGACATGACTGAAATTACTAAATAACAAAACGGTTCCTACCTTGAATTTGGTTTTCATACACAAAATCTAAGATAATGTGGAGTACAGTGCACTAAACTACAAACCAGGGCCCCAGAATGTTGATATCTCCTTCAGGGAAGGTGAGTACCTCAGTGAACAAGTATTCAGACACAAGTGGCAGACAGCTAAATTTGTGGGCACTGACAGCTTTCTGTTGTCCTAAATAAACAGACCCATAGCAAACCTGTTACTTCTCTCCCAGAGAAACATGAATATGGGCATACCCTCTGGATGTATAATCAACCTTCCCTCTCCTAACTCCCCACTCCCATCCCAGGAGATGCAGAAGACTCATAGAAGGATGTGGAAACATAGGCTTTCCAATATCCTCTTAACCACTTGCTCATGGTAAGGGTGCCTGCCTTTATTTCTCTATTTCTGTCATACTCACATTTCTCAAGATGAGCATACTTTCCTAATCCTCTGACCTTGTTTCCTCTTATTGACAAGATTATTAAATAGGTAGCACAGGGAAATGGTGTAGGTAGTTAACCTAAATTATAGCAAAACCTTGCATAAAGAACCTAATGCTGCTTTGTAGAAAGGATGATGAGATGTGTGCTACAATTAGACAAAAACTGGTAGAGTGATTGATCTCAAAAGAGTTCAGGGATGGAACTTGGTAAGAGGTCTCTCTTGAAGTGCTCCAGGGATCTGTGTTTGGTCCTCTGCTGTTTGAATAATTTTATTAGTAATTTTGGTGTCACACATAACAGGCAACTAGGTGGAACCATAGCTAGGTGGCAAAGGAGATAGAGCGCTGAACCTAAAGTCAGGAAGACTCATCTTCCTGAGTTCAAATCTGGTCTCAGACACATACACACTTAGCTGTATGGACCTGGACAAGTCATTTAATCCTGTTTGCCTCAGTTTCCTCATCTGTAAAATGAGGATAAATATTAACCTTTCAGGATCATTGTGAGGATAAAATGAGATGTTTGGAAAGTATTTTGCAACCCATAAAGGCTAGTTATTATTATTATCTAACAAAACTTATAGGACAACACTGAATGACAGAGTCAGGATCCAAAAAGATCTCAGCAATTTAGAACATCTGACTGAATCTAAAATGAAATTCCATAGTGATACATGCAAAATCTTACACTGCCTCCCTACCTCTACTGTCCTTATTGAGTAAGTGCCTTAGGTGGCCCACTGCAACTATATCTTCCTATATCTAAATTTCCTATATCTTCCGAACAACCACCAGGCTCATATCTTCTGCTAACCATTCCCTTACTTACCACTTATGGAACCATAATGAAATGAATACAACTATTGCTTTTGAAAAAAGTATTTCAATTTCCTATAGCTCTACTCACCATCCCTGTAACTTTCTAAACCAAAATATTCCTTCCAGGCAGAGATCCAAGTTTAACAACTGCGGGGGCACGGGGGGGGGGGGGGTAGAGGAGGGTAGGAAGGAGGGAAGAGGAATGTACTGCCAACACACTTTTAGGTTTAATCTGTATCATTCTCTATTATTCACATTTTCCCACTACTTTCTTAAATCTGGACAATCAATAAAATAATAAATTAAGCCCTGATTTGTAGCATTTGTGTATTGCCAAGCTGTAAATATTCACACTGAAATTTTAACAATCAGCTCCCGGGGGCAGCTAGGTGGCACAGTGGTGGATTCAGGAGGACCTGAGTTCAAATGCGACTTCAGACCCTTGACACTTACTAGCTATATGACCCTGGGCAAGTCACTTAACCCCAATTGTCTCACCAAACAAAAAACAACAACAAAAAAAAAACAATCAGCTCTCAAGAATCTTTTTGTGCAGGCTCCAGCACACCACTGCCCCTGGCCACCACTCCCCAAATATGTTGTCTTCCCCTAGAATATAAGCTCCTCGAGAGCAAAGACTGTTCATTTTTGTAGTTATACTTTATTATATGATATATAAAAATATTTTATATTTTTATATTATATATACATACGTATATCTATTATGGACGTATCTGCCGAGGGCCAAACACAATGCTTGACACATAGTAAGCACTAGATAAATGCTTTTTTCCATTTATTCATTGGCATGAATTGCCTTAATAGATGGGAGATTCCCCCTCATTATTTTAACAGAGATTTTAATGATCACTTATTAGGAATATTAAAGTGTGGCTTCTTTTGAAGTCCCTTCCAACTCAAAATCCTGTTACCCTGTGTGTCTGACCATCTGTGTGACCATGTTCCCCACCCAAACCAAGGTCAGTGAGAATAAAATCCCCAAGATAACATAGACATTGTAAAATATCGCAGAATCCTGTTCCACTGAAAAATAGTCTCTAAATTGCCCACTGGGAATCTGTAAATTGATGTTTGCAGGAAATGGATGAAAATAAAATCTTCCTTACTGAAAAAAAATTTTTATGACTATGAGTTAAAGAAAAGAGTTGTTTTTTTTTTTTTTACTGTAAGATTCAGATGATTAACTGAGAACAAATGAGAAAGATATCAGTATGTCATCTCCTTTATCTAACCCTGGTGGGGAGATATGAATAAGTAAGTTTTCCAGATAACTAAAAATTTCCCCTTGATGTACCAAAGTATTTCTTTTTCAGCCATTTTGATATAAATCTCCCCGATGGAAATGTTTCATTGAGAGACTTACACTCTAATTCTGCTCTGCCAATACATTACATTACTGTATAACTTTGGGGAGGTCACAACATCAGTTTTCTCATTTGTAAAATTAGGAGATTGGGTCAGATCGCTAAAGTCTCTGAGATTATATATGAAATCAGATAACCGTGTTTAGTTAGATTTGTGCCTAAAAAGGTAAATATTATTCTTACCCTCAATGGATGGCCTGAGGATCTCTCTTGTAAGGAAATTCATGAGCTTTACTGCATGAATGTTGAAACATCTCTTTTGTTTCTTTCTGGATTCTTAGATGTGTTCTAAACAGGTAAGGGAAATTAATAAAAATATACCATATGAGAATTTTTTTTCTATAGTGGCAAAGAACTAGAAACTAAGAGAGGTACCCAGTCAAGGAACAGCTGGACAAATTATATATGTATATATAAATGTATGAAATACTATTGTGCTATAAGAAATGATGAAGGGGATACTTTCAGAGAAACCTAGGAAGACTTCTATGAAATCACATAGCGAGAACTGAGAAGAACCAGGAGAATAATTTCTAACAACAATATTGTGAAGATTAAACAACTTTGAAAGATTGAAGAACTCTGATCAATTCAATGATCAATCATGATTCCAGAGTACTATTGATGAAACATGCTCCTGATAGAGAGGTGAAAGACAGGATGCAGAAAGAGAAAAACACTTTTGGATACAGCCAATGCAAGACCCTGTATTGCACGATTTTCATATTTGTTTATTCAGCGTAGATGAGGATGGTAGGGAAGGTAAAGATTAGGTATCACCCAAAAAAGAGAAAAGAATGTCACTGAAGCTTTAAAAAAATTTCACAGAAGATAAAAGTAGGCCACAAAGAATAACAAACAGGACAACTTTGGAAGATATACTTGAATTTATTAGGTATTTTAAAAGACAATCAAGCAGAGGCCCACAGTTGTTCTATTCTTTTTCTTTTACTATATATGCTCTTTTCAGTTTGTATTTGTTAAGTTCAGAATTAAAAATAAAAAATGAAATTGTCAACAACAAAATGCAAATATAAAATTGTAGATTTATCCTCAGGTTTATAACCATCATTATATCCAGAAGTCTAAGTTGTCAATGATTCATTCCCAGCCACCTATCTCGGACCCTGCTTGACTTCTCCTCTAAACTTCTGCTCCTTATTTCCAACAGTATATCTACCCCTGGATATACAAGTAACAATTCAACTACAACATGGCCAAAATTCCCCAACAAAGCCTATCCTATTCCTAACTTTCTTGTGATACACCATTCTCCTAGTCCTAGGGACCTTCCATCTGACTTTCAGTTGAAGCCTCCTGTATGTGTCATTAGAAATTAGACTTTGAGGTCTGTGAGCCCTCTCTTTTACCTTTCTTTATCTCCTCAGCACTTAGCACAGTGCCTGACATGTTTTTGTCGGTCAGTTGTTTCAATCGTGTCGGACTCTTTGTGACTCCATTTGGGAATTTTTGACAAAGATATCAGAGTAGTTTGTCATTTCCTTCCCCAGATCATTTTAAAAATGAGGAACTGAGGCAAACAGGAATAAGTGACTTATTCAGGGTCACACAGCTAGTAAGTAAGTGTCTGAGGTTGGTATCGAACCCAGACCTCCTGACTCTGGGCCCAGCACTCTATCTACCGTGCCATTTATCTGCCCTGCCTGACACATAGTAGATGTTTAATAAATTTTTACTGACTGACTCATTGATCTATAGGAAAGAAGAAATACTTAGGGGACATCCATATTTTAGGGTTGCGATATTTTAATAAAATCCTTGAGGCCAGGGACTGTCTCATTTTTATAATTGATACCTAGAGCCCAGCACAACACCTAGCATATGGTTGACATTTAATCAATACTTGTTAGCTGATTGATTATTTGATTGATCCAGCAAAGGGTCTGTCATCCTTGCCATAACCAAAACCAACTCTAACCAATGGCTAAACAAGCCCAAAAGGCTGGAAAAAGAAACTTCCCTCAGATCACCAGCCTGACTTTCAGCACAGCCCCTGCAGCTCGTGATCCAGAAAGCAACTCCTGTGGAGCTTCAATCTGGCAATTACCTCACCTGCTTATCTTGTAGCCTCTGCTTCCTTGGGAGTCAGAACTACAGAAGACCTGGAAAAGAAAGTTCTTACCTTTGGCATCATGAAAGGGTAATCATCTCAGTTTTACCTATGGAAGTGACACTGAAGAAGAGGCATTCCTCTCTGCCTCATTGCTGAATTGTAAAGGGCCACCCAGACCTTCCATCTGACTTGTAGCTAAAACCTCCTATTGTCTTCCCCATTAGGATGCGTGGGGACCAATTTTTAATTGGGAAGTGCTAGCTAAGCGGCTCGCTGCAATACTGGGGCAAGGAAGGAGACCGGCAGCCTCCCTCAAAACAGAAGATTTATTTTAACAAGAACGAACTTAAAAAAAAAAAAAAACACAAACAGGATCAGCAGGATCAAGGGAAAGGATATAAAATGGGGAAAGGGAAATTATAATACCTGAAAAAATACCACCGCCAAGGAATCAGCTGAAAATACGCAGCAGAACACCTGTCGATCTCCAGCTTCCACCTAGAATGCCCAATTCTCCTCCCCCAAACCTAGAAACACCCCCACACAGCCCCAGCCAATGGGATGGCCGCTCTGACAGTCACATGACTGCCCTCACTAGGCTTCCAATCATTATAATTTTGCCAGGTCCATGTAGGTGTCGGCGAGTGGTGATGACGTGAGGTGCCAGAGCCCTGGCAACGGCTACAACCAGTGGGTGGAGCACCATATGGTTTTCGGAGCCCCAGGTCAGTGTGCGCCGAGGCATAAAAACTTCAAATAACAATTCTTTACAGATGTGAGCTTCAGTCTTGATTTTCTGTTTGTGTCCCCAGCACTTAGCATATTTTGCACATAGTAAACACATAATAAATAAATGCTCTTTCATTGATTCATTCATCACATTGCATTCTATTCATACATTCAGTCATTTACAAAGTCTTTGATTTAGAAGTGCAAAAGATCTTTGATGCTACCTCACAGGTCATAGGTCTTAGATTCAGATTTAGAAGAAACATTAAAGGACATCTAGTCCAATTTACTCATTTTACAGATGAGAAAACTGAGGTCCAGAGACTTTTCCAAAGGTCACATAGTAAGTGACAGAGGTAGGTTTTGAATCTAGATCCACTGGCTCTAAATCTAATGCTTTTCCCCCAATTGTGCCATATTGCACTGCCCTTTATTAAAATAATCCAAAGCTTATGGTCTTCAGTGAAAGATAATGATTAATGCTGTGATGGGATTGAAGCATAAAAATGACCCAATAGGTCACCCAAGACCTCTCCAGTCCAATATTGTTTTTCACTCAGTCCAAGAAATCAGAAAATCTGGGTTCTAGTCCTGTCTGTTACTACAATTTTGCAATGTGACCTTAGGAAAGTTGGGCTATCTTTGGGTCTCGGGTTCATTATCTGTAAAATCATGGAGTTGGGCTAAATGTTTTCTAGGGTCCCTTCTAGTTCTAACATTCTATTATTTTATTTAGGCAATTTTCATTTACGTGAAAACATGATCCTCACAGAGAAGGCTTCAGAGCTGAAATTGTTATTCCTGGCAGAATCCAGCTTGGCAGCTGTTAATTCCTTCGGCAAAGAGTTCCCAGCTGCTGAGTGAAAGATTTCCTGGAAGAAGGCTCTAAAACATTTTTAAACTAAACAAACAAAGCAAGTCTGCCTTTCCAGGGTCAGAGCTCTTTATTAACCCCCAAAGCTAATAGGATCCCAAGATTTCTATAGCAGGGAGAGAAGGGAACAAGTCGGAAGGAAGAGAAAAAGAAGCTTGTTATTAAAGCAGGACCTTGAGTGCAAAATTTCATCTTGCTCTGGAGGTAAGGGTCCAAAGGGGAAATTAAAGAGGAAAAAATATATCATTCTAGGATTTGGATCTACATATGAGGAAACTAAGACTGATCAAGGTGAAGTGACTTGTTCAATCTCAAAACTGATAGTAGTACGCATCAGAGCTGGGTACAAAGTTAAGTCTTCTAACTTCAAATCCAGGGTTGTTTTTATTCCCCCCCCCCTCCCCTGTATCATGGTTCTGTTTTTTTTTTCCTTTAGCTTGAAAAGAGGAAGATGTTGAAAGGGAGAAATTATGTGAGTAAATATAGCATAAGGCCTCTGGGGGCAGTGCTTTGCCCAGGACTGTATTTTTGAGGGCACTAACTGCACTTTTCTAGAAGTGCTTTTCCCCCATCAGCAGATGCCTCCTTCTTCCCATATGCTCACTCTCAAGTAGAAGTGCATCCCCTAGTTCCATTGTGCCTGTCAAAAAGTGCTATAAAAATAATAAGCTCAATTGATCTTAGAAAGGCATGGAAGACTTGCATGAAATAATGAAGAGAGAAGTGAGCAGAATCAAGAGAACATAGTATATAGTTATAGCAATATTGTTTTAAGGATGACTTTGAGCAACTAAGTCACCTTGACTATTATAAATACACAAATTAAAAATAAAGGATGTATGAAGTGTAACGATTGGAATGACGCCACCTGCTGGATACTTACTGTAGAAGAGTTCTGCCCATGAAGCAAAGGTCTTTGAGGGCAAGACCAGGCTTCAGGAAGTGACGCGGACTAGTGGGAGGAGGAAGGAAGAGACTGGCGCTCGGTCTCGCTCTCTTTCCTGAGGACGCTGGCGGAGAAGGGAGCTAGAAATGTGCTCTCCCTTTAATAGATAGGAATCTAGGCTTTTCTCTCTCTTTACCAAATTCTTATTCTCCTTAATAAATGCTTAAAAGTCTAACTCTTGCTAAAGCTTATAATTTATTGGCGACCACTCATTAGATATTTTAGACAGTTTAGCTAGAATTTTAGCCCCTTAACAGAAGAAAGACACTGTCCAGAAAAAGATTGATAGAAGATAAATAGAAAAATAACTTTACATTCATATACCTATCTATGTAGAGTGGTAGCCATCTCTAGGGTGAGAAGAAGGGAAGAAAAAAGGGGAAAAAAGAAATTTTCATGATAACTGTCATATATTTGGAGGGAAGAGCAAGCTGTAGATGGTAGATTTGCAGTTCCATGTGCAATCACTTTTTTTTCTTGTACTGCATAATGGAAAATTTGTTTTGTTTCCCTGAACTGAGAATAAAATGAAACCAACTAAAACAAACAACAAGTGTCCAGTTTCCCTCTTCACCATAGAAGTGGGCTTTCTCACCAGTGTCCTTGCTCCAACTCAGCTCCACCTGTGAAGCTAAGACCAATGAAGTCCAGAGCTGAGGGACTGTACTTGAGACTGTAGTCAAGTAGATTTTTCAGTGGTTCACTAAAGAACTACCATATGCTCAAGGGCCACTGCTGATAAGATTTGTGAAGGCCAAACAGTGTAGGAAGAAGGCCTCCAGCCCACGTAGGCCTCGCCATAACCAGCATGAAGTCAGGGCGTGGTGCTGGAGCTTCCTAAGTTCTTTTCTCAGTCTTCTGCACCTCCTGCCCCAAGATACAGAACACTGCAGATTTTCAGGATCCTCTGGAGTGTCTCAGCTCCCTGTGTTGCTGCAAATTTTGACTCCTCCTTACACAAGGTGGCTGTGAGGTGATACAATGCTTGGTATCCTCACAGCACTGGCTACTGGTAGGCAAATTCAGCCCTATGTACCTCAATAGGGCTGAGGCTCACACCAGACCCTCCATGGACAATTTTCTTCTCTTAAACAAGAACCTGAGACAGGAATCATCATACTGGAGGTGACTCTCATATGACTGCAAAGAGAAGAGCTATGAGATCACTGTTATTATTCAGCTAATGACTCTTCAAAGGATACCAGTCCAAACCAGCCTGAAAAATAGTAGCTCAGGATGCTTCAGTCTGGGTAAGATAGTTAGGAAAAGGGTATGGAAGAGCCCAGCTCTCCCAAATGTCCTCCAGCAAAAATCTAAAAAGCATCATCAAGAAATCCAAAGAGAAACTATAGCAAATAGCCTTCACTCAGCCCAAGACTGCACAAAGACAGCCAGAAGCCTTTGAGATCTCTCCACCAGGAGAGCTCTTATGAATGTAGGTAAACAAGCCAGAAATCTATCAAATGTTGAAATCAAAGTCACTCCAGAAGCACTTGAAATGCTAGGAAAGGGTGAAGGTAAAGAAAATTGAGAGTAAGTATCTAGGTGGTACAATGGATAGAGTTTGAACAATGGTTTGGAGTCTGAAAGACTCAACTTCCTGAGTTCAAATCTTTCCTTGGACACTTACCATTTGTCTTGCCCTGGGCAAGTCACTTCACCCAGTTTGCCTCAGTTTCCTCATCTATAAAATGAGCTCCAGAAGAAAATAGCAAACCACTCCCCTATCTCCGCCAAGAAAACCCCAAATGGGGTAACAGAGAGTCAGGCAACTGAAATGACTGAACAACAAACAAGCCTCACTCTGAGGGAGAAAGGAGTGCTAAGAAATGAGCAACCCTCTGAATGCTACATCTGAGAATGGAGTAGAAGTTTGCAGTACACTGAGCTGAGACACTCCAGAGGCCCCATAAAGCCTGCAGTGTTCTGAATCTTAGGGGAGAAGGGCCAGGGGACTTGGAAAAGAATATAGGAAGATCCAGGAAGTTGGAAATCCATAATGCTCTAATCATGCCCTGACTGGGCTGTTGTACTGGGGATGAAATTCCACCATAATCTGACCTAAAGTGCTCACAGTGGTCCTAAATGGCCTAAAACGATATGCCCAAAGGACCCTTAAATCTACTTCCACTTTGAACACAGTTACACTAGAGGAGATGAAAGTCTCTTATAGGAACCCAGGTATTTGTGGTCAGGATCAAAAGTGCCAGCTAAAAGTGGGATGGATCTGGACCCTAGCTAAAAAGCAAAACTAGGACGTGAGGCTAGAGATTTAGATAAATTAGATATTTAGATAAATTTCTCCCAATACTAGGGAGAAATATTATGGATCAAGTACGTACCCTGGAGATCTACTCAGAAGAAGAAAGGAACTCTACAACAGTTTACAAGTAGAAACTTGAGAGATTTTTTTTTTAATAAATTGGCCACAAGACCTATAAGAATGAATGTCTGGTTTGTTATCCAAAGAAGTCTTGTTTGCTATCTCTGTCCTTGCAGACACAATTTAACTCAATGAACATTTTCTAGTCATAGGAGGGAACAAGGAAGTTCTTACTAGTCCTCATTCCCAATTTCTATCCAATCACATTCTTCTTCCACCTATGATGCTAACCTTATTTCTGTAGTTGCCAAAACTATAAACTATAAAAAGAATGGTTTTGGCTTTGCTGGGGAGGCTGAGATCCTATATATTGATCAATCCATGCCTTACTAACAAATTTATTGTGCTCAGAACTATGTACCTTGGGTCTACCTTAATTTTAACTGTCACATATCGAAAATAACTGTCCTGGAAAATAAGTCAAGGAGATACAATTTAAGAATCATCAGGACAAAAACAATAACACTTGGAAACCTAATTTTAAAAATTACAAAAAACATCTGTTAGAATCAATGAAAATGCTAATTATCTCCTGAAACCCTCCAAATGAAAACTCTCAAGAATGTCATAACTAAAATTAAGAGCTGTATCTTTAATGAAATAGAGGTACTTCAGGCATTCCTAATAAAGGAAAGAAGTATATTCTTTGAAATATAAATATAGGAGTCAAACATAGAAACCTAAAAAAGGTTGAGCAATGTGAAGGGGCTAATGAAGGGGTTACTATTCTAATGAGGGCAGAAACCCTAGAACTTTAAAGTCTTCAAAGTCACAGAGGACAAAAAAAATAGTGAGAGAGCCAGGGGGTGTTTTCATCACTTTTGATGATCTTAAGAAAGGAAAGAAGTCATTTTGACTATTATAAATATCAAATTACCAACAAAGGACATGGTAAGGAAGACTGGTATCTGCATCCAGAGAAAGAATTGATAGAAGTATGTATAGAATGGTTTTATGTATATACTTGTAATCTAATGTTAGCCATCTCTTCAGGGGAAGGGAAAAAAGAAGTTAAATGAAACTTTATTATATATTTAAAAGGAATTAGCAAGTAGTACATTAATAGACTTGCAAATTTCATGTCTAATCATCTTTTTTTTCTACTCTGCTATGTTATTGAAATGCTGGTTTTATTTCTTAAGTTCAGAATAAAATAAATAAAAATGTCTTAAAAGGAAAGAAAAGGAAGTTACTAGAGGAGAACAAGAGAGAAGGGGGACTTACTATTTCTATTAGTTGGGTTACACACGAAGAATAATATACTAATTTACCCAGAGCCCCTGAACTCTCCGTTAGGATGGAACTCTCTCCTCACTGGTAGAGATCAATGCCCTGCACCTACATAAAATGAAATTTTTTTTGCACTGACGAGTTTTTTTAAAAGAAAATAATTTAGATCTGCCTATTGACAAGAGTGATCTCCAGATAACCATATGTTCATGGTCTAATATAAGGTGCTGTCTAATGGAACTGATGATGTTAGATGCCCATTTCTGTTCACATTACTTAGCACTCAGATCAAAGTTCCCTTTCACCTCAACTAGTGGGATAAAATGGGTCAATATAATCAGAAGATAACAAGTTGTATCCTCCCATCCCTAAACACCCAGAGATCATTTCTATTTCAAGAAATCTTTGCTGGACTTGTAAATTCTCTCCCTCTTTCCTCTTAAATAAGAAGTGGCTGGTAGCCAAGGTTATTTGAGTCCTTTGGCCTGTGAAGGTCCAGCCTTCCATGTCCTGACATTTCTTCCTCCCTGCCCTTGCCCCAGACTTTTCTTCACCTCTTCTTCTTGAAACTTCTTGTTTCAATACAAGATCCCCACTACACTTGTTTAATGCCCCTCTCAATTATGATGTATTTTATGCATATGTTTTAAAATCTACTAATAGGATGAGTCCTTGTTATAATCTTTCCCAGTACAATGTTACCTCCTTAAGGATATGGATTGTTTTGTTTTTGTCTTTGTATTCCTGGGGCTTGGCACATAGAAAACATTTAATTATTGAATTAAATGGGGATCAAATTAACCTATATGTATGTGGTGAATGGAGCTTGTAGAGAGAATGAAGAGATTATGTGCAAGAGAATGACCTACTTAGGCTGGAAGGAATAGTAAAGATGCAGGTTTAGAATTGGGTTTTTTCCCTTTGTGTCATCGTTGGGGAAGAAGTGGGGAGAATGGTGGAATTCACCAATGTCCATCAAAGCTCAAATCTGTCTTGCTTCAGAGGCCATATACAGGGTGTAATAAAACTAGCACACACGCGCGCGCGCACACACACACACACACACACACACACCAATGATGGTAACTATAGTCAGCTGAAGCAGAAACTGCCCATATGAATTGAACAAGCTGAGCTTATTAATAACGTGCCCCATTCTCCCCTAGAAGTAGGCATGAGGCATCCCTACTTGCTCCATGCCTGCATATCTGCCTTGCAGAGAAGTAGAATTTCCAATCCAATGGAACCTGGGCTGTGGGATAACTTAGAAAGGGGAGAGGTCAAAGAGGAAGCAGGCATTTTAAAGTCTCTCCAGAGGCCCTAAATTCAAGAAACAAACAAATTTTACAAAGTTCATGCCAGTCAACAAACATTTATTAAGTGTCTACAATATGCCAACTAGTGTGTTAAGTACAAGGAGTAAACATTTGGGGAAAAAATGACGGCGGTGATGGGGGAAGGAGAGGATAAGGGGAAGCACCCTATGTGGGGGCATGACAGAGTCCATTCCAATACAGTACAGCTGATTAGGAAAATGTAGAGATGGTTGGCCTGGAAATTCTCTTTAAAAAGAGGTTTGGAGATATTCATTACACCACCCTCCGTGTCCTTCAATCAGAAATCAGAAGGCATTGAGGGTGCTGATGAGGTATGAGTACTGAGGCTGTTGAGATCTCACAAGACTAAGAGTTTCCGGATGACGAAGTTCCTGTGGGCATGGTAGAGTCCAGTCCAAAGGAGTACAGCTGAGTGGTAAATGATGAGATTGGCTGGCCTGGTAGTCCTCTTTGAATGGGAGATTTTGGAAGTTCTTTGCTCTACCCTCTAGCCCTCTAATCAGAGGACCTACTTGTAGGTTATTGCTTTGTTAATGCTTAAAAAGATTCTAGTACTTAGATATGTTTTTAATAATGGAATGAGCTGCCCTGTGAGTTGGCCAACTTCAGAATCATTCAAGCAGCAATTGCTTGGGAAAGAAGGTTAAATGATTTGACATTCAAATGGGTCCTATCCAATTTAAGTATCTATAACTTTAAGAATCTCACTCCGTGCCCAAGAACTTGAGATTTAGAGGGCATGTGATGACTGTCTTCAACTATTTGAAGGGCTGTGATATGGGAAAGGGATTAGACTGATGCTGCTTATAACAAGAAACCCAGACTAGAGACAATGGGCAAACACTGCAAAAAGCCACATTTAAGCATGACATCCAAAAACACCCTAACTATTAGAGCTGTCCAAAAGTCAAATCTACCAGAAATGGTGGACTTCCCCTTATTGGAGAGGCCAGATGAGTTCTTGCTGAGTATGTTGTGTTATTGTATAAGGGCGTCATAATCACTAATCATAATATAACTTATGTAATGCTTTAGTACTTTTTATATTTTGTTTGTATGAATTTGATTCACAAATAATTCTGTAGGGGTGGTGTTATATCCTTGTTTTACAAATGAGGAAACTGAACTGAGAGAAGTTAGGTGACTTAACAAGGGTCACTCAGGTAGTACAAATCTGAGTCAGGATATGAACTCAGGTCTTTCTGACTCCAAATTCTGCCATCTAACTATGCAACCTAGAAGTCTAGTCTCCCTTAGGCATGTTCTGGAATAGGTGGCTTTTAATATCTCTCCCTTCCAATAGGAGAGTCTATTATTACATTTCTAAGAGCTGTTCTATGTCATTCCCACTTTATACCCCAACTTAGCCTCTTCAAAATACTTTTGAATCCATTGCCACTGGCCTCCTTTGGTATTTTGCAAAAAAAAAAAAAAATTTCATCTCCTGACTCCTTCCATTTTTGCTTGCCTGTAGACCCTGCATAAAATCTTCTCTGCCTCTTGGTATCCCTGGATTCCTAAAATCCCACCTTCTATAGGGAGCCTTTCTTCTTGTAGTCATTGCAGTTTGTGCCCTACCCTCCATGACCCCATTTGGAGTTTTCTTGACATACTGGAGTGGTTTGCCCATTTCCTTTTCAAGCTCAGGTTACAGGTGAGGAAACTGAGGCAGACAAGGTTGAATGAGTTGCCCAAGGTCACACAGGTAGTGTCTTCAGCCATATTTGAACTTGGGTCTCCCTGATTCCACCCAGCATTCTATCCACTGTGCCATCTAGCTGCCCCAAGCCTTTCTTGTTTCCCATTAATTTTTGGTGTCTTTCCTCCAGTGATTTATTTCTAATTTATCCTTATCTATATAACTCATTTCTACATAATTATTTGTATGTTGTTTTCCCCCATTAGACTATGAGCTACTGAGAATAGAGATGGTCTTTTTTTACCTTTCTTTGTATCCCCAGTACTTAGCACAGTGCCTTGCACATAGTGGGTGTTTAATAATGCTTTATTGCCTAACTTTGGAAGGATGAAAATAGCCCATATTCTTGTTAAGGTTCTCTAACATACACAGTCTGACTTGTATTTGTATTATTTTCAAGTGTTATATTAAAATAATGTTCCTGATTTCATTAAAAGAATAAACAATCCACACATTTTGCCCTTAGTATTGCAATGTTGGCTCAACTTCAAGCCAGAGTTATGGCCAAATATGTGGGAAAAGGAAGAGCTTTGGAAAATCACAGTCATACTCATTTTTTATATAAACTCAAAAAGCTCAGGAGTTCAAGAAAAGTCTCATTTAGGCTATATGTATATGCATTTGGAACTAGGAATTATAGGTCTGGGTCTCTCAAGTAGATTCGTAACTTTAGAAAATGAGGAACCTTAAAGATTGACTAAATCTAAGCCCTTCATTTTACAGATGAAGAAACTCAAGCTGAGAACAGTTACTGACTTACCTTTGGTCACATAGAACAAGTACTTAAACCCAAGGCCTCTGATTTAAAAACCAGAACTTTCCACTGTACTTTTTTTTTTTATTTTTGCTACCCCTAAACTGTATTTCTATTTTGTAGTAATTGAGGAAAGGGCAGATGTCAACAAAACAATTTTTCTCTCATGGTTTTCTTACCATTTTACCATATGGTTGTATTCTTTTAAAAATTATTTCCTTTGGGTGTAGACAAATTATGGCAAAGAAAAGTTCAGGAAACTTGCCCTGAGATCTCTGAAATTTCCCTCCAAACAACTTTAAATATATGCCCCCAAAATGTTTCTTTTTTAAAGCTTGGTGCAAAGGGTACTAATGTGCAGGGATTCAAAGATTAGTAGGAAGACTTCCGGGGCAGAGCTTGAGATGGCAAAGAAAGGCAGTGAGCTCTGGAACTCACTACACGATTCACTGCAAAAGCATTCAATAATGCAATAGGACAATTCCTGGAGCAGCAAAACCCACAGAAAAATGTGTTGAGATCATATTCCAACCAAGGATGGCTTGGACGTTGGAAGGAGGGAGCTGCTGTGCCTGAGACAGGAAGTGGTAGCCCCAATCTCACCATTCACCCTGACACAGATCCAGTTCCAGGAAGGGGGCCCCTCTACCAGAGAAGAGACCCCCAGAGACTCTGAATCAGCTACAGTGCCAGTGTCATCTGGAACTAAGTATCTATAATTTTAAGAAATCTCACTCCCTGCCCAAGAACTTGAGGTAGTTCCCTATAATAACAATTCCACTCATCTAGGAGCAATCTCTTCTCTCTATTACAAGAATTCTTCCCACTTTAAATCAATTTAATCCCCTAGCCATCCCACTCAGCCAACCCCACTTTTTATTCCATAGCTTTGCCTTTTTACATTCTATTCCATCCATTCCCCCCTAAGAATCCCAGACCCAAACTTCAAAAACTTTGTTTGGTTTTTTTTCATCCATCATAAACCAAAATAAAGACATCATCAAAAGACAGGTGTTGCCTGAAAGAAGTTGGACCAGTCATGCAGTCTGAGTGTAGGATTACAGATAGAAACTCAAATGTTAAACCTGTAACCACAAAACTGAACGTTTAGAGATGATTTAGTCTTTTTTATGCAATATATGCTTTACTCAGAACAATGTTTTTAAAAGGATTACAAATGAAACATTATATTGAAATGCAGTTATCAAAATATTTGAATGCATTCACAGACAGCAGGTTAAGAATTCTTAACCTAGAAGATAGTCCTTATTGTAAATTTTAAAAAACATGTATTAAGTGCTTTCTATGTGCCAAGAACTGTGCTAAGGATATAAAGAAAGACAAAACCAGTGCTTGCCCTCAGGGAGCTCACATTCTAATGGGGTAGACAATATGTAAATAAGTAGATATATAAAAGATAGAAATTAGATGCAAGAGAGGGGCAGGATACTAACAAGAATAACACACAAGAAAAAGTAAAGGTTCTAGTGACCTAGATCCATGGATAAGATCACAAATCCATTCAGGTACCAAAGTACTAAGTCCATAAAAGCAAGCCCTTCACTCCATTCATTTAAGCTGAGAGAAACAGAGGCCTCTATAGCACCATATGCAGACAGGCAATATATGTTCATTTTACTTTCTGAGTCAATACTTCACCATGAGTCCAGTGGCTTGGGGGTAAATTCTAGGGGGGGAGGCATCTACCAGAAGAAAATAACTCTTTGTCATTAAAAAAAGAATATGGTTGTGGTTTTATATTATTTCCTTTCTGTAAGGAGTAGAGAGTTGACAATCATGACTGATAATCTTTGCTTTTCTAGTAGCATATACTTTCCCAGGTCTCTGTTTCCACCTTCTATGTATCCATATGCCAACAAAGACCAAGAAGATGAGTGAGAGAGGAGCCACAGCAATTCCCCAGGAAAACGTAGGTTCTGGAAGAAGCCACAGAACCCAGTTACTGTGCATAGCATTCTCTAATTATCTATCTTGAAATTGCAATAAATGTTTGCAAGAAATGAATCTTTATATTGATTATATTGATTAAAAAATGACAATGTATAGTTATGATTTCATACCTTTGGGCTTCACATTCCCCCTATCAGTGAAATGCATCTAATGTTTCTCTCCCCTCCTTCATAGGCATTTGGGGAAGAGGGATAGAATTGGGTTCCTACCAATGGAAACTCCCTCCATCCATGCAAACTGACAACATGTGTGCTAACTTAAATTTCCCATCACAACTGGGAGATTAATTGACTTGCTCATGACCACACAACTATTTCAAAGTTTGGACTTAAACTCAGATCTTCCTGACTTCAAGGCTAGTCCTCTCTATCCATACACCAGGGATTTTGAGAAAATTAACTAAGACCTAAAATATGAAAAAAAATCTAGTATTCAAGTGTTACAAATGTCAGACATTGTGCAACATGCATGGAGGCTCCTTACTTTTAAGTACCTTCTTTTAGTATCCTCATATTAATGTAAATCACGAATAAGAATAAAGCAAATGCAACATGCAAGTAAATCATCCTAAACTAGAACAGTCGCTGCTACTGTTTCTATACTGAACTCCTAGTTATCAATTCATTATTTGATTACAACTTCTAACCAATTCAGAATTAGCAATCTTGAAGTCTGTTTTCCCACCAAAACAAAGTTGCTAACACTGGGCCTAAGGGGCATAACTATAGATTTCCTGACTAGAGATCTGCTTTTAATATCTGAGATCTGATGAACACTATGTTTTTCTATTTTTAACACCTGAAATTTGATGAACAATTTTTCTTTCTGCTTTTAATACTGAGATTTGATGAAACAATGGAGGGCTACTTCTAGAATCTGTCTCCGGAGTCAGTAATACATACTATAAAACAGTTTCCAGGGGACCATAGGTCATTTTATGATGGATTTCCTAATGTCAGAAGTGTATATGGGTAGAGCACTTTAGGATTACAAGATGATTTGCACACTAAGATAAAGTTATAATTACAATCTATATATTACAGGTAAACTGAGGCTCAGAGACATGAAGTAACCTACAAAGTTAGTAAATGGTAAAAACAGAATTCAGCCTAATTTTTCTGATTCTTAGTTCTTTGCTCTTTTCCAGGGCTAGTATCAAAGGAACCACATTGCTTCCTTAAATTATTAGTCTGAATCTACATTTTGGAGTTTGAGCATTCTTTTTTGGTATGTTCTATAGTGTCCAGAATAAAATAGAGATCAGTTCAACACCAATAACCAAAAAGAATTATTCAAATCTAGGAGTAAACTTTGTCTGGCCCATCTTTATTCTGTCTGGCTGTCTACAGTAACCCAGTGTCTAATCTGTATAATTGACATATTCACTTCAGAATGTGCAAGCTTTCAGAAAAAAGAAACTATTTAGCTAACCTCATAAAGAATGATAAACATTACAGTTTGCCTTTCTGGTGTGCCCACTTCCTCTAACAACAACAACAAAATGTTTCTGAGTTTCAATGACTGCTCTGTGTGTCTTATTTACTCAGTCACCAAGCTCGAGAATTGTCTCAGACTCTCAACCTTCAGAAATAGGAAGGCACTATTGGTAAACCTACAGCTGCCTCTTTCCTTGAGCCTTGCTCTTGACCATGGCAGGGTTGTCTCTTCAACTCAGTATCTCTCTGAAGCACTTCAGTGCTTTTCAAAGTGTATTAGAGAATCATTATAGCTTTTTTTAAAAATTAGCTCATCGTCCTTTAACCTTTTCATTTAACACATCTTTCTCCGCCCCCTCACCCTGATCCCCATCCCATCCAACTCTAATATATTTACATTTTATAGTTTATATATATATATATATATATATATATATATACTCTCATACATATGTGTATATGTATATATATAATTGTTTAAAATGAGAAATATTCATCCTGTTCAGAGTATAATCCATTAGTGCCATCTATCAGTTAGAAGGGTAAAGGGGTTTTTAAAACAGGGTTTCTTAACCAAGAAATCTGGGAATAAATTTCAAGATACTTATGAACTTACATGGGGAAAAAATTACATTTTTATTTTCTTTTGTATACCTGTATATTTTATTTTATGGCATTTAAAGACCCTATTCTGAGAAGGAAATCATGGGTTTGGGGAGACTGTAAAGAGGTCTGTGAAACATACAAAAAACTTAAGACCCCTTAACTTCAATAATGTCATGGAAAAATGTATTTGAGAGACTATTATGGAGATGGAGTAATGATTCGACCTGTTCTGTATGCTCCACAGGGCACATCCAGAAGCAAAGCACAAACAATAAGTATTTATCAGGCACCTATTAGGTTCCAGGTTCAAATGCTAGAGATATAAAGATAAAAAAGGAATCAGTCTCTGCACTGAGGTAGCTAGATGGTACAATGCATAGAAGACTGAGCAGGAAACTCAGGAAGACCTGAGTTCAAATCGAGCATCAGATACTTACTAGCTGGGCAAAATACTTAATTTCTGACTGCCTTAGTTTCTTCAACCTATAAAATGGGGATCAAAAAGCAGGTGCAGCTAGGTGGCGCAGTGGATAGAGCACTGGCCCTGGATTCAGGAGGACCTGAGTTCAAATCCGGCCTCAGACACTTGACACACTTACTAGCTGTGTGACCCTGGGCAAGTCACTTAACCCCAATTGCCTCACACACACACAAAAAAAGCACCTACCTCACAGGACTGTTGTGAGGATGCAATGAGATAATGTGTGTAAGGCACATAGCACAGTGCCAGGTACACAGTGAGTGCTTAATAGATTCCTTAATTAATTAATTAATAATTCCTTTTCCCTTGAAGAGTTTGCAGATTACAAAGGAAGTCACCATGTACACATATAAGTGCATGTGAAGCAGCAGGAGGGATCAAGAAAAGCTAGAGTGTAAAGAACATAGGATTCTTAAGAAGCACAACTTCCTAACAATGAAAGCTATCCCCAAATGGAATGGGCTGAAACATGAGGATGAGAGTGGGGGAGAGTCTCCTTCACAAGCTAGACAACTACCTTTTCAAATATGTTAGAGTAGGGACTACTTTTGAAGTATGATCTGGGCCAGATGGTCAGAGGGTCCTTCCAACTCTCAATTCTGTGATTCTGTTAATTTATCAACAGAGAATTTGTGCTGTTTGCTCCCCCTTCCCCCCACCCATGAATGAGGACACTTACCTTCTTTAACTCTTGCTTTGCAATGTCTGGTATCCCAATCTATTCTTGGCATTACATATAAATTCAGTGTTCAATCCTTCTTTTCCACTGAATTAAATATCAGAGGCACTTCAATATAGCTCTTATTGTTTTCTGAATATTCACTGGGTGAGAAAAAGGTTTGCATAAAAATGTGGATGTAAAAAAACCCCCAAACCAACCTTTATAGAGGTATTTCAATTCTGCAAGAATTCATTATTAGGCCTAGGATGTGTCAAGGATGTGCAGGACAATGACCAATACAAAGACAAAAGGAAAACCACCCCATCCTCAAGGATCCTTATTCTCTGTCAAATGCATCCATTTTGGCTAGATCAATTGAAAAATTCTTAAAGGAGCATTTGACCCTGCGAATCAGGTTCATTTTGATAAGTTCAAGCTCTTATTGAAGCTCATTCATGGGATAAAACTAACTACAGTAGCCTTGTTTTAATTAATGGAAAATCATTTTAAAATATTTGGCAAACAAGTTAATCAGAGCCAGCAGCAGCAAATTTGGGGAAAATCTAAGTGTGCCACTGACAAATCCTTTTGCACATAAATGGACAGGACCTGGATTTTGCCTACAGATGAGTAACTAGAATAAGGAGTGCTAACCAGTGGAGCACCTCTAACTCTATCTCTGAACCAGAAGGACTTCTAGCTTGTCAATTTACTCTGGTCTAGCAACTGGAGCTAGAGATAAGAGCGTAGTTTGTGATCTGGAATAAAAGTGGGGCAAGGAGACTACAAAGCTCAGTCAAAGAAGGCGCAATCCGATCACGCCCTAGAAGGGACCACTTAGGACATGCTGGAAGTTTGCAGCTCCAAGGCCTGATGCCACCACAAAGATCCAGGAATACTACAGCGCCTCCAATACCTTGGAGAAAACAGTGATGGAGTCCAAATAATACAGATCAAAGCAATACAGGACCCCAACATTTCCCCTAAAATGTGTAGAGCCTCAATCTTTGCCTTGGTCCTTACACCAAGTCCTAATTCAGGAAGAAAGGCTCAAGAATGAGAAATACAAAGAGGATATTTAATAGAGGTTGTATGGGATCGTCCCCAAGCTCATAAGCAGTAACTAATTGCTTGACAAATATTTCTCTTCTTTTTAAAATATAGAATTACGATTTCATTTGTAGAGGAAATTCCAATGAGGAATTTCTTTCTAATAATATCATACAGATCTGCAAACCTTTTGGAACTTATAGGCTAAGAAAATTGCCCAAGGCACTGAGAGGTTATTCTTCATTATTCTGAGGCTGCCTTTTCTCTGGGTTGCTACTTCTCTGTTGCTTGCCAGCAATGTGCAAATAACGAATTAATTATTTTCAATCTATTAAAGCATGGATTTATGGACCATTATAGCTGGAAGGGGCCTAGAGCATCATATATTCCAGCTCTCTCCATTTACAAAGAAGACACTTAGGGAGGGAAGTGATTTACCTAAGATTGTCCATAAGAAAGGAGAAAAGCAAATTGTCCTGCATCTTGGAACAGTGTCTTTACCTATCCCCCAAGCTGTGTTGTGCAGACCAAACAATACTGATATTTAGCATTGGGCCATAAGGATGACCAAAACTACACTTATTTTATCATTTTTGGCCTTTCAATTGACCTTTCTTCAGTTCCACTTAAGGGAAGAAGGCTTTTTTGATTTCTTTGATTTTAAAACTGATGTTTGAACCCGAATTTTCTCTTCAGTTAACTTCCCTATGCTTATATGAAATGATACAAGGTAAAATAAGCACACACACACACACACCACACACACACACTACAATAATGTAAACAAAAACAAAACAACAACAGAAAACCATAACTGAATACTGGGTAATTATAATGAACAAAATTGGCCTCAGAAGGAAGATAAGAAAAGAACCTAACTTTTCAACCCTTCATTGAAGATATAGGGGCCTATACATGTAGAGTACTGCATATAATGTTACCCTTTTCCTAAATGTTGGTTAATTCCCTTGCCTTTTTCCCCTTTTTAAAAAAACTATTGTAAGAAATTACTTTCTGAAAAGTAGAGGGGAGAATCCAGTAGGAAAATGTAGGGGAGGTAAAAAAAAGATTTTTAAAAAATTATTCTAAAAATACCTAACATCCCTTTACAACTGCTAAAATTAGATCTGATCTCTTGCTACACATCACTCCCTGAAAAAGCCAGTCCAGGAACCAAATGAGTGATGAGATTCTAAATTCTGTCAAATGAGCTACTGGTGTTGTCCTTCCTTAACCCGTCCTTCTTTGTAGACATTATCCACGAAAGTGCCTATTTGCTGTCCACCACAAAAGCGTTGTAGACTCTGAGCCTGATGCTTTGCAAGGAATTACCAGTTTTGAACCTAGATAAAGAAAGGCAGCTTAACAAAGAGTCATAAAAGAGCAATTTAGGAAAATGTGTGTACGTGTGTGCATGCATGTATGCGTGTGGTGTATGTGTGCATGTGTGTGTGTGTGTATGTGTATGAACAAAGACTTCCTGACATAGTTTCCAATAGGGGCCTCACTAAACTTTCTCAAGTACATTCATAAACAACCAAATATTTCAAGTGATAAACCATCTTGGGGGCCACTTATTTTTAAAAACCATCTGGCCACCCACGTCCTCTTTTGCACAGGAAAGCTAGATTCCCCAGTTCCCTAAAACATTCAGATTATCTATGAGTTCCCCATCTCATCTATTTCCATTGCTGGTCTATTCCAGTTTCTTGCATGGTCTCTGTAGAATCATGAAATAGCTAACATATTAAATATAACACTTTAAGGTTTGCCAGGTGTTTTTACATCTAGTACTTCATTTGATCCTTACAACAACCTTGGGAGGGAGGCTATTATTATCATCCCCATTTTACCATTGAGGAAATGGAGGCTAGAATTACCCAGGGTCACACAGCTATTAAGTACCTGAGGCAAGATTTGAACTCAATTCTTCCTGACTCCAAGTCTAGCACTCTGCCAACTGGGCCACCTAGCTGCCTATAATAGAAAGGAATAGGAAGCAGAGATGTCAGGGGTGTCAGGTACTGGGTTGGAGAAAACAAAAAGAGGGAATGAACTTCAGAGGCCATATTGTGTAGCAACTTGGAGTTAGGAGAACCTGAGTTCAAATCCTACCTCAGTCTTATTAGTTTTGTGAACTTGTACAAATTATTTCACTTCCATGATCTTTAATACTTCATTTGAAAAGTGAGGGGGATTGGACTAGATGGTCCTCTTTCAGTTCTAACTCCATGATCCTATTATGCTACAAAGTTACTATTCCCATATCACAAACTCTTTGGAAAAACTCTCCTGTTCTTCTTTCAGATTTCTTTTCTGACCATTCCTAAGTTTTAAATAACATACTTCTCCAGTTTTATAATCACTTCCCCATTCTGATGTCTTTCTTTTCTTCAAATTAAAAGAAGAAATGGTTCCAGTCCACATTTGCAGTCTGCCATCAACAAACCAAAAACCAAAGGCAACCTTTTCTTGTCTTCCCACCCTTATGGGTTCCCACCCTTCTAATGTACATCTTCATCCACACACCCACACACACACAACACACACACACACACACACCACTCCACCTCACACACCACACACACACCACACACTCACACACACACACCCTTGCCACGTCGTAAGCTGGCCCAGATAGAGCTGATATACAAACTTGAATGCCAAAACATCAGGTTACCAGTTCCCAAAAGTCTGTTTAAAACTACATTTTTCCCCAATAGTATTTACTTTAAGGCTACCAAATAAAGAATGTGTTCATTATAAAACAGAAATTAAAAGTAGGATATCTACATCTTTACTATTTGTTGTTGTTTAGCTGTTTTTCAGTCAAGTGTACTTCTTCCATCAAGTGTACCCTTTTAGAGTTTTCTTGGCCAAGATCCCTGAAGTCATTTGCCATTTCCTTCTCCAGCTCATTTTGCAGATAAGGAAACAGGGTTAAGTGACCTGCCCAGGGTCACCACAGCTAGTAATAGTCTGAGGCTAGATTTTAAACTCAAGAAGAGGAGCCTTCCTGACTCTAGGCCCAACATTCTATCCACTGTACCACCTAGGTGCCTACATGAATGCCATGATGCGTTCTCAAAAAAGTCACCCAGTATGTGTTTGAGTCACACTCAAATACTTCTATGTGCATCTATATGAGTTATTTGAGCACTGTGCCACCTTGGGTTGATTCTACACTCCAACAGTTGAGAATGAAAATTTCAGTTAATTGGCATTTTCATGACACTAACCAAATAGCTATGTTTTTCCTGTATTGGCTCATTTTTTTAAGTAACACATAGATGGAGTTTTAGAATAACTCTTAAGAAGACAGGAAACATATTGTGTTTGTTCTATTAAGCCCTTAGAGCACTATGGACCACCAATAAAAACTGTTGGCCTTCTTTACACAATGTCTTCCTGGTATAATGTGTAGAGAGAATATTTGTATAAAGAATAATTTTACGCATTAACTAGTCTTGGTTATATAAAGGAATCCCTATGCTGAGTCCTTTGCAAAAGGAATACAGCTGGTTCCCAATCAGGCAAAGAATGAATGCCCTGATATACTTTCAAGTGTTCAAATCTAACTATTTGAATTATAATCATGCAAAATATGGTCATTAGTTCCAGCCCAAGAGAATATACATTACAAATTCAAATAATGTGGACCATTCATGGGATTCATTATTTGCACTAACTGGGACTTAGCTATAATCACTCAGAAAGGGACACTTTTGTATCTTCATATTTTGGACACCCCTGACATTTGTTAAAGTTCAACTCTGGTGCCTCACTATGGTTTAGAGGTATCTCCAGGTCCCTAAAATCTATACCAGCAGAGTGGAAGCTCTGACTGATGTAATCAAGTGTGGACCTAGTAATAAATTTTGTGGATGTGTATGGAGGACCAACCTACCCTAAGTTTCAGGGACGCTCTTCAACAAGTTGGTTCAGGAGATAATTTTTTTTAGCCATAGCACCTTGGGAAGACCTTCTACTAAGTCATAGTGGGGTTGCCACTTGCTTTGGTTCAAGGAATAACTCCACCAAATTTGTTGTTGAAAATGGTAACAATAATAGTAATGATAATAGCTAGAACTTTACAAATATTATCTCTTTTGATTTTCACAACAATCCGGGAAATTTTGGTGTTTTATTGTTATTCCTATTTTACAGATGAGGAAACAGGTAGACAGAGATTAGCAACTTACCCTGATTACACAGCTAGTATTTGAGGCCACATTTGAACTTAGATCTTCCTGACTCTAATTCCAGCACTCTATCTACTGTAACATGTAGCTGCCTCAATCAATGCCTAATTACTTAATCCTTATCTCTAAGTGAGAGAGTGGGACTAGATCATTGACCCATTAGTCTGATTCAAGGGTTTTCAACATTTTGGGGTATGTGCTAGATACCTCTGGAAGTCTGGTAAAGCCTAAGGACTCTGCTTAGAATATTTTTTTAAGTAATTGAAGGAAATGCTAAATTTCAGTTAGAGGTGAGTGAAAACAAAAATGCATTTTTCCTCATTCAAGTTCAAGATGAAAGCTGTCTATAGACCCTAGGTTAAGAGCCCCTCCTCTAGTTGGTCCCTTCCAGCATTAAATCTATGATCTTGCAGTGAGAAACAAGCATCAAAATCTAACAGACTGTTCTTATTACATGAGTGCAGTGAGTACATTCGAGCACTTTGAGCGTTTTGGGTTTGAAGAAGTCATTGATGAGCCTTACCAAGAGAAGTCAAGATAGTCTTATTAGGTGCAACAATAACAGGCATGGTCACCTCCTTTATTTCTGGGAAGGGATGAAACAGCGATTTCATAGGAAAATAGCAGTTCCAGGAAGCCAAAGTGTTAAAGAGATAACAGCTGTCATCTCATTTTCAGCCAGTGGCTGTCCTATTGTTTGCCCTTAATTATGTTCTACTTTATTCCCCTTACATAACACAGATTTATCCTTTATCTTGCAAAGGAAACAGTCTCTCCCCAGGACTGGAGCAGCTTGGGTCACTGCCTTTCCCAGAAGAATAATTACAGAAAAGGTCAATGTAAATACACGTGTGACCAAGTCTCATTCTGGACACTGTGGCAGACAATTAATCATTTTCCATCATAGTTTTTAAAATCTGATACATTTCTATCCTTTAAACAATTACGATCATAATGTTCAGCTATAATTGTTAAAGTAACTAGCACTGTTAACCCCAACTATAAATAAAATTCCCCCAAAAGTAATAAAATTTTAAATGGCTATTAGCATTATTCATCACTAGAGTAACAATTGTCTTATAACAAAATTCCATCCACATGTTGGACAGATGCAAACCAGTTGGCAACCTTGCCAAAATGTCATAGATCCCTTTGGCAGTCTGGTGAAGCCCAGACTTCCCTTCTCAGGAAATTGTATTTAAAGGCATAACAATAAAATACATAGAATTAGAAAGGAAACCTAATTGCATGAAAATATAGTTATCAAAAAATATAGTTATCAGGGCAGCTAGGTGGCACATTGGATAAAGCACTGGCCCTGGATTCAGGAGGACCTGAGTTCAAAGCCAGCCTCAGACACTTGACACTTACTAGCTGTGTGACCCTAGGCAAATCACTTAACCCCCATTGCCCCGCAAAAAAAAAAATATATATATATATATATACATATATATGTATATGTATATATGCACATATACATATACATATATACATGTGTGTGTGTGTGTGTATATATATAGTTATAGTTATAGTTATCAAGTCACTTAACCCTCATTGCCCCGCCAAAAAAAAAAGTTCATGGACCACAAGTTAAGAACCTCTGCCCAAGAGATATGATTTGAGAGGAAGCATTGTAAGGTTCACCAGCCTGCAAAAATCTCAATTGTCCTCTCATGCTTTCCTATACCTAAAGTTCCCAACATCTGATTCTTGTCCTTGAACTAAAGTGCTGTAGCTCAAGGAGACTCTCTGTCAAAATCCAAATTTAACAGCTGTTCATTTAATACCCAGATTTAATTTACCAGAATTCTAATTTTGGAGAGCAGAAAACAAATCCCCAAGGGAATAAAACATTAGAAGGAGACGTTTTGCTGGGGGGAAGTAGAAAGGAATGGGGGACTGACTGCCTGATGAGATGACCCTCATATGGACTATCAGAGGGAATCTTAGTTCTGGGCAGTCAGTGGGCAGCTGAATACCTTGAGTAGTAGGAAGGCCAAATAGGTTGAAGTAGTGGGTGATATGATGCCCACAAAGGACATCAACCCATCTACTCTTCCCACTTAACCTGTTACAAGGGTATTTCAAATAGTGACATGTATAAATGCTGAGTACCATTTGATCAATGCATTTAGTTATCTGATAATAGAGTAACATAAAATCTTGGTTTTAGCTAAACAGAAACTTTCCTTTCCTTTCCATTTCAATCCATGACCAAAGGATGCACATAAAATATTAGCATTCAGTGTCTTCTTCACCTAAAGCCTACTTCTGGGAGGCAAGCAGGAGCACTGCCTCTACTGAATCTCAAGTCATTTTGGGTAACATTATATTGGACAAAATGTAAGTCTGCTGCCCCCTCGTGTTTCTTGCCAGTATTGCACTGACCACAGTTTTAAAGCCTGATCATGGCAGTGATGGGTGTCTAACAATGAGAATTACATGCCTAAGAATATGGTGCAGATTCAACAGCTCCACAGAATACTCCCTGAGTGACCTTGGGAAAGTGACACCCATCCCTGCTCTGAGTTTCTGTTTGTCACTGAAGAAATCACTGAGTAGACTGGAATAGGTGATCCCTAAGAGTCTTTTCCAGGACTATGATTTTGAGTCACTACTTACACCTGGGGTATGAACATATGAGACAGTATGGCATCACAGATAGAAAGCTGAATCCAGAATTCTAAGACATGGGTTCAGGGCTTACCTTTGCTAAAAAATGGCTGTGATCTCAGGCAAGTCACTCATCCTCTCAAGGCCCCAGGCAATTCTCTGTGACTTTTAAGTTGCTCAATTCAGTCATTTTCAGATGCAACCATCTCCTCTTGACCCCATTTGGGGTTTTCTTGACAAAGATCCTGTAGTGGTTTGCCATTTCCTTCTCCATGTCATTTAACAGAAGAGAAAACTGAGGCAAATAGGGTTGTGACTTGCCCAGGTTCACATAGCTAATAAGCATCTGAGGCCAAATTTGAACTCAGGAAAATGTCTTCCTGACTCCAGGCCAGACACTCTATCCTCCATGCCACCTGCAGAGCAGGGTTAAAGAAAAAATACCCTCACTAGATGTTTCCTTATACCAATGAAATCACCTGTCTGAACTCCTTGAGAGTAGGTATGCTTTGGTTCTTTGTATTTGTAACCCTAGCACCTAACAAAGTGCCTGGCATATTGTAGCTTGTTGATTGACAAGCAATGATTGACATAAACAATAAGGACAGTAATTGGCCTTTACTTTGTTACTGTAAAGACCAAAAAAAAATCAATCTTTTTCCAAATTGCCCAGTTTTTTTTAATTAAACATTTTTTGAGCTTGCTGAAGTCGTTGTAAAAGGTGCAGACATCAGTTAATTTAAAAAGTAAAAACAGATACAGATACAGATACTCAATACTTGCGATAGCCTGCACAAACATCTCTTTCCTCTATACAACTGTTATACCCAGCACTGATTCACTGGGAACAAAAAGAGCTTTTTTTCAGTCCTCCAATGTCATGGTTGACTAATTATGGCCTAAAAAGGAGAGAAATTACTGCTAGACATATCAATGGATAATTGCTCAAAATAAAAGATCACACATATCTTGAGCATCAATTTCCTCACATCTATAAAATTAAGGTTGGACTAGATGACCTAGTTCAAGA
Source organism: Dromiciops gliroides (assembly GCF_019393635.1). Lineage (NCBI taxonomy): Eukaryota > Metazoa > Chordata > Mammalia > Microbiotheria > Microbiotheriidae > Dromiciops > Dromiciops gliroides. The sequence goes on from NC_057863.1 coordinate 189,219,951, forward strand.
TTCAAGGTTCCTTACAATGTTAAATCTTTGATTGTAGGGGATAAGGATGAGACTTGTGATTTTATTGATTCATCGAACTGCCAGAGAAGGGGACTCTTCAGGTCAGCACCTCTTATGCAATCTGTAGTCTTAAAAAATTACCTACGGCATCAAGAAATCGAGTGACTTGCCTAGAGACTCACAACCAGAATGTATCAAAGGCAGCATCTGATCTTCTTGATTTCCAGGTCAGCTCCCTATCCACTACACTGATGCCTCTACAATCTTATGATTCCCTTCAAATTATTGTATTATCACATCTAGAAGTGGCTAAAGCTGTACTGAATTCTTTCTTGTTTTTTGGGTTTTTGTTTTTTTTTTTTTTGGTTTTTGGTGAGGCAATTGGTATTAAGTGACTTGCCCAGCGTCACACAGCTAGTTAGTGTCAAGTGTCTGAGGCTGGATTTGAACTCAGGTCCTCCTGAATCCAGGGCCAGTGCTCTATCCCCTGCACCACCTAGCTGCCCCTGTACTATAATTCTTGATGTTGATTCATGCCTTATATGGAAAACTATTTCCATAGACTGTATTAACACTTTTTATTGAAGTTAGAATTGTCAGGCATATAGCAGCTCTTTGCACTTGCACAATGGGTTCTACTTTCTAAACATTTTTTTTTAGTTTAAAGAAAATCTCTCTCTCTCTCTCTCTCTCTCTCTCTTCTTTCATCTCTGTCTCTATTTCTGCATCTCTTTCTCTGTCTCTCTCACTTACTCATTTTGCTTTGCCCCCACACACCTAGGGCAATGGCAGACCTCCAGTAACCCCTAATATTGAAACTCCACAAACTTGTTAGTAAATATGGCTGGAGTGAAAAATTAAAAATTTAAAGATCATATACTTCCAATACTTACTCACAACACGTAGCTTAATGTACCTGGTGATGTTATGCTTCACACCTTCATAGACAAAAGGCAGCTTGCACATGTAGTAACCAGAGTCATCCAATGATACATTGTTTATAAGGCAGTAAACAGATCTTTTCAAAATTGAAAACTTCTTGTTGCTTTGGTCCAAAAGAACTGAATCCTTTGAGAAATATTTTAAACATTACCCTTTATACTTTGACATGTGTAAATAGAATCATCATTGACAACTCATTACTTCTCTTCAACCTTAAGTCTAATCAGTATTTATTAAGCTCCATGAGCCAAGCACCAAGTACTTCGGACAATAGCTCCTATCATATGCTAAATGTCCTTTTTGTTTTATAATCATGGAGTGAATTCACCAAAAGGTGGAAATTTTTGAAAATGTTAAAACTCCTCTGAGATAATATTAATTATTATTATCTTCCCTCTGAGATTACCTTCCATTTATACTGAATATATATTTTATGTTGTCTCCCCCATTAGACTATACAGCTAGCATTTATATAGCAGCATTTTAAAGTTTGCAAAGCACTTTACATATTCATTCTCAATTATTCCTCACAACAACTCTGGGAGATAGGCTCAATTGTTATTTCCATTTGATAGATGAGGGAACTGAGACTGAGAGAGGTTAAATGACTTTCCCAGGGTCACATAGCTAGCAAGTGTCTGAGGTGATATTAGAACTCAGGTCTACCTGACTCTAAGTCCAGCATTCCATGCACTGTGCCATCCAGCCTCCCATTAGAATGTAAACTCATTGAAGGCAGTACTCTGCTTTTCCTTTTCTTTGTATCTCCAGAATTTAGTAGAGTGCCTGGCACATACTAAGCTCTTAAAAAATGCTTGTTGAGGGCAGCTAGGTGGCACAGTGGATAAAGCACTGGCTCTGGATTCAGGAGGACCCAAATTCAAATCCAACCTTAGACACTTGACACTTACTAGCTGTGTGACCCTGGACAAGTCACTTAACCCTCATTGCCTCACAAAACAAAAAATAAAAATAATAAAAATAACAAAAAATAATAGAAACAAAGTTGATTTTTTTTCCTACAAGTAAAAGAAGCAATTGCCCACTGGTTCTCTATATAACAGATGGACCATAATAGAAACTCCATAAAGAATTTTTTAAGATAAATTCCATCCTCGTTATTCAAACTCAGTCAATAACTGAGAAGTCCATATGATAATTATCAACATGTTTCTAGCACTTTATAGATATTGTTTCATTTGATCTTCATACCAGCCTTGTAAACAAAATAGTGCAGCTATGACTATCTCAACAACAACCAAGGTCACATGGCTAGTAAGTAGTACCACAAGCTGAGACTCGAACCGAGACTTTCTAACTCCAAGACCATTGATATTTCCATACGCTCAAGAGGCCCAAATTGTGACCCCATGGTCAACCAACTTTACAATAATGACCAACTTTTTATGACCCCCTTTGGGGTTTTTTTTAGCAAAGATACTGGAGTAGTTTGCCATTTCTTTCTCTAGGTCATTTTACAGATGGAATAAGAATTTTAAGGGCATATACCTTATACCATTTTATTTCCATGTTATTTCTGTCTTGGATAAAATCACTTATGTCAGGGCATACTAGATTTCCAGGACCTGAAGCAATTAGAACTTGGGAATAGGAAATGTTTTGCAGAGATGCTTCTGTCTTCTTAAAGACCTTTAACTCAACAGACATTGTGGCACAATAAGATTCATTCCTGCAAAGAGATGGCATTTTGTTATATCACACAAATGCAGAAGGAATGTCCAAGAGGTAAAACAGCACAGTAAAACAAGCATTGAATCAAACCTGGATTCAAATCCAGGTTCTACTTTTTCCTATCTATGAAAACCCTTCCTAACTACAGTGTCTCTCTCAACCTCAGTCTCCCTACCATAAAGAAGCCATAATAATTGTTCAATCTCAATAACAGGGTTATCAAGTTGATCAAATGAACTAATGCATAGGGAGATGCTTTTTAAATTATAAAAGCCCATAAGAACACAAGAATATATGTTAAATTATATGTCACAATAACACTGAAGGAATATTATCACTATACTGAGTTTAATGTGGCATACATTTGCATTGATTTTATCAGCATTTAAAGAGATAAACATTATCATAATAGCTAATTGACATCACTACCTTTCCGCATGCCAAAGAAGATATCTTCGAAACATTCTGCTTGTCTTCTGACAAGTCCATAATATCATAAGAATTAGAACTAGAAGAAACCTCAAAAGTCATCCATTCCAGGTACAGACACTGCCTCTACAGCATCCCTAAACAAGGGACCTTCCAGCTTTTATCCAAAGAAATATGTATAGATATGTAGAACTATATTATACAGATATATGTGTATGTATGTATCTGTACATGTATGTTATACAGATATATACATTATGTATATGAGTAGAATATAGAAATGTATGAGTATATATTAAATGTATCTATATACATGATAGATACATGCTAAAACAATTATATCATTCCCTCCCCAACTCCAAGTCACCCAATCATCTTGGTTAGATCAGAGATGGCTTTCCAGACAGCCTACTATCGAAGTATTTGTCATGATGGGCCAGGCTGAGCCAAGGGTCTTTTGTTCCCACAATCCTAAATCCTAGCTCAGTCTCCTGGAGACTTCCCCTATCCCAATTCCCCATACTTGGGAGTCAGCCCAGCATTTCAGGGAATAGGCCTGGCAAAATCACAGCAAAGAAACTCATTTCTGTGAAACAAATGGCTTGGTGGATTACAGGCCCATTAAAAAAAAGTTTCCAATACCCCAAGTAGCAAATGAGCAAGCCTCATGTTGTATTGCTAGAAATACAACATATTCAATAGGTAACTTCTGTCTGAATTCCTATCTATTAAAAAATATGTGTGTGTATATAATCACTTGGTATTATATATGTGTGTGTGTGTATATATGTATATGTGTGTATATATACATACATACATATATATATTGGGTCCCATATGTGGCCCAATATCTTCCACATAGTAAAGTTTAATAAATTGAACTGAATTGTTTTAAGCATTTCTTCTTTGCAACTCCTAGGAGGGTTTCATAACACTTATCATATATAGGTATATATTATATCATATCATATCAGGAAGGAAAGTGAACAGAAGCTGGAAGACATATAGAGGAAGAAGAGTGACTAAAAATGAAAGTGAGGGACTCATTTCACAGTTCTGTCTAATCGATCAATATGCATTTATTAAATGCCTACTATGTGCTAGGACACATAGGGCAGCTAGGTGGTACAGTGAATAGAGCACCAGTCTTAAAGTCAGGAAGATCTGAATTCAAATCCAACCTCAGACACTAGCTGTGTGACTCTGGACAAGTAACTTAACCCTGTTTGTCTCAGTTTCCTCATCTGTAAAATGAGCCAGAGAAAGGAATGGCAAATCACTCCAGTAACTTTGCCAAGAAAACTCTAAATGTGGTCACAAAGAGTCAGACATGTCTGAAAACAACTGAACAACCACCACTATGTGCTAGGCATTGTGGGTACAAAGACAAAAATAAAACAGTCACTGTCCTCAAGACCTGACATTCTATCTAAGGCAGGTCTTCTCTTATAATCAAGCTTTTCAAGAGAACTAGAAAGAAGAGCAGTGTTGAAATAAGGGAGTCATTTATTAAAATAACAGAGCAAGAGGCAGAGCCAAGATGGTAGAGTGAAAAGAAGCAATTGGTGCTAACTTGCCACTGTCTCTTTTCCTCAGCAATCTAGAAAATATCCCATTCTGAAATCTGACCAAGAAAAATAAGAAAGTCACAGTAAGTTATTTTTCGAACACATGGCAGCTTAGGGAGAATCTGACAGGTTTGTAGAAAACAGGGATACACATACACACACATACACACATACGTACATAGCACCCATTTCCCCTTCCCAACCCCCACCAACAATATCACTTCACAAAAAGTTCCTACCTAAAGGTGCAAATGTAAGTTCCTGTGTCCTCTAGTGATGCTGGAAAAATCCAGAGAGCATTATCTTTCATCCATGTTCTGCCTGATTTGCCGATTCCTAGAACCATCTTCTCAGAATCATTTTTATGCCATGACAGGTTGAAGAAGACTTGGTTGTGGAGCATCAGGAAAGGGGGTGTCAGGACTACAGGCTCTCCTTCAACTTGAATCTTTCTAAATACTTGCCATGGTATGGGCAATTTTCTACAGTCAGAAAGGTTAAAATTAGCCTTTGATTCTTGCACCAGTGTGAATGAGCAGCAAGAAGCTGTGGACAGAACTCTGGATTTGGAGTCACATGATGTGGTTTGAATTCTATCTTTGCCACCTACTTCTTTGTGTGACTTTGAGTAAATAATTTCTTTGCTCTGGGCATTGTCTCTGGCTATTCCCCTGGACTGGAATGCTCTCCTTCCCCAACTCCAACTACTCACCTCCATGGCTTCCTTTGAGTCCCAAATAAAATCCCACCTCTTACAAAAAGTCTTCCGGAAGCCTCCTTAATTCCTGTGCCTTCCCTTTGTTAATTATGTCCTGTTTATCCTTGCTTGTTTTGTATATCATTGTTTGCATGTTGTCTCCACCATGAAATTATAAACTCCTTAAGGTCAGGGGCTGTCTTTTGCCTCTTTTTTGTTATCTCCAGCATTTAACACTGGCTCTTACTGCCTGGCACCTGGTAGGTATGTAAAAAAATATGTATTAAATTGAATTGAATTGAATTTCATCCCTCTAATAGTCAGTTTTCTCTGGGTTCAATTCTCATCTATTAATTATGTGACCTTGGCAAGTCACTTAACATCTATCAGGAAAGAAGAAAAAGCCAAACAAATTCCTCACCTGTAAAATGAAGCAGTTGGGATCCCTTCCAGTTCAAAATCTATGACCACAGATTTCTAAAACACAATATATTGACTGTGTCTGGGCCATTTCAAAACCATGAGCAGTTCAGCCAATCCTGTCTTTTTTTAAAATTCTCTTGTCATTTCAAAGAGAAAAAAATGACAAAGCCAGTTTCATTTGATTAAACTTAAAATAACTACCTGATCTGGCCACCTTCTCCATGTTGCTGCCTCTGATTTCCCTCCATCAGAAGAGATTCTTCTATGAACTCTCTGACACTTGGTTTGTACCTCTCATGTACTTCCATGCTCTACTGCATCGAAGCTACTTGGAATATACTTTGGTCTTTGTAGCCCTAGCACCTCACATGGTACCTGGCATATAGAAGGAGCTTGATAAATGTTTGCTGATTGTTTCCCATCTGCTAGACAGTGAGTGCAGGGGATGTGATATGACTTCTGCATCACTGGGACCTAGCATCTCATTAGCAGCCAGTATATTGCCTTGACACATAGTATGCCATCAATCAACATGTGTTGCATTGGATTTGAGTAATGAATTGAATTGACCATATTTTACTTTTTTCAGTGTGTCCCCTTTACTTTTTTAAGAGGTGTCGTGTTCAGACAAAATAATCCCCTTTTACACAGGAAAAAAAAAAGGAAAACTAGACACAAACAAGTTTCCACTCATCAGATTTGGTTTTTTACCTGTGCTTTTCTTGGGCTGGATGCTGGATGCAGAAACATTCACTGCCAATGCACAGAAAAGGAAGAAAAACCCAAATTTCTGGAGGCAGGAAACTGAAATCTGAGGTCCAGTACCTGGAAATCTAGAAAAAGTGAGAAAGGTCAGACAGGAAACCATAAGCCAACCAAAGTGTTGCACATATCCCCTGAGGATCCCCTGAAGGGATATCACAAACAGGCCCTGGGACACTGGAGAGGCTAGACCAAAGGTTCTCAAAGTAATCACATCCTGATCCTAGGATTGAGGGTTTAGAACTGAGAGGGAATTTAGAAGCTACTAGTCCAACCCCCTCTTTTTTTTTTTTTTTTTTTTTAGTGAGGCAATTGGGGTTAAGTGATTTGCCCAGGGTCACACAGCTAGTAAGTGTTAAGTGGTCTGAGGCCAGATTTGAACTCAGGTACTCCTGACTCCAGGGCCGGTGCTCTATCCACTATGCCATCTAGCTGCCCCCCAAACTCCTCTTTTTACAGATGAGGCAACTGAGATTCAGAGAAGAAGTGAGGTGTCTAAGACCAGACAGATCACAAATGTCTATGGCTCCCAATCTACCATTTTTACCATTACTGCACTTAAGGTAGTGAAGTGGTAGCTACTGTGCCTCTGCCTGAAATTGCCCATGAGGGAAGGAAGCCTTAGGTCGTAGAGATTGGAGCACTTGGAAACAGCAAGGTAACATTCCTTTTGCTCATCTGTTGCCTCTGCTCCCCCCAAGAGTTGAAATCCCGATTACTTAAGCATTATATGAAGAATTTGAAGAGGATTGGAAAAAAGATGAAAATGATTAGCATGATTCAGTTCTGGGTACCACATTTTTGTTGCTATTGTTTAGTTGTGTAAAGCCAAAAATTCTAACTGTGAAGTCTAAAAAACTCTAATGTGTGGTCACCTTAAATTAGAAGCTGTAGCACCAGTCTTTGGACATTAAGCAAAATTAAGCAAAGAGAGAGAGAGAGAGAGAGAGAGAGAGAGAGAGAGAGAGAGAGAGTAAAAACAGCTTTCATCTAGCTATCTAAGATTTCCTGAACGAAAAGACCCAGATCCTTAGCTGTTTCTCCCAGAAGCTCCCTGTGAAACAGGAAAAAGGGCCGTCCTCACACACAGCTCCAAGTTAATTGGCTGATACGATTGATAGACAAGACTAACAGGTGGTAACTTTCAGATGCCAGGCAACTTCCCGATGCTGTCTTATTTTAGGAAGGGTATTGATAAGCTTAGTGGATTCAGAAGGGCATCAAGGTCATGTTAACTGTGTAGTTCAAGAATCTCCAATGGTTTCTTATTGCCTATAAGATAAAATACAAATGCCTCAGATTGTCATTTAAATACCCCCAAACTGTAGCCAGCCTTCACTTTTCACTAGTGCTCTTTACATTCCCTCTATTTCAGCTGAACTGGCCTATTTGCTGCTCCCCTGAATTCAATACTCCTACCAACTCTATGCCTTTGTACAAGCTGTTTACCTGTGCCCTCCCTCTTCAATTCCATCCTTTAGAATGTTACTTTCTTCAAGGCTCAGCTCTGTTGCTATTTTCTTGCCTAACTGATTTTTTTAAACATTCACTTACGAAAAATATTCCATTCTACAATGAACAAATGGAGTCACTATCTATATACAACTTTATACTTATAGATTATGTTCTTTAGACTTCTCCTTATGTCATTTCAGACATATTTGTTATTTCTCCAAATCAGATGGTATGTTCCTCAAAGATAGGAATCATATCTTTTCTTTATTTGGTTATCTCCCAAAGAGATGTTCAGTATTTACTTCAATAGTTCAAAAGGTCCAGACTACTCCCTTCATCAACACATATGGCACAGTAGAGGGCTGGGCCTGGAGTCAGGAAGACCTGAGTTCAAATCCAGGCTCAGACAATTACTAGAAAGTCACTTAACCTTTGCTTCAGTTTCCTCATTTGCAAAATAGGACAATAATATCATCTACAATCCAGAGTTCAGTTTTTGTGCAGATCAAATGAGATAACAATTGTAAAGTGCTTAGTACATAGTAGGTACTATATTAATGTTAGCTATATAAATGTATATGTGTATGTGCATGTATATTCATAAATGTATATATGTATATGTATGTGTGTATATCCATGTTTTAGGAATTGATAATCCATGACAGGCCATGGCCATTGAAATTGTTGGTCTTGTGGGCAAACTTCTGGCAATGAGCTAGAATTTAGTTAACCTAGTCTTCAGATGATAGCCATGTGGTCTACCAATGGTCAGGCCCATCCTTGAAGTCATTCTCTCTTTGTAGTTCCTGCCTTTGAGCTACCAGCACCTCCAATAACTCACCACCACTTCCATACCACAATTAAGTATCAGCTGCAGACATAAGTCAACCACTGTCCATCAGATTGGGTTTGCAAGCCATATTCAGCTTTGGATAGAATAGTTATTGGGTTTTTTTTTTCCACAATAGGATATTTGTTGTGGGTACACACTAGCCAGCTCTTTGGCCTGGGAGATTTCAGGCCCATTTTCTCTTTGCTTTTTACAGAATGTGGCTCCACCATGAGGTAGCCTAAAGAGTCCTGGAGAACTAATATATTGGAAGGTGAGCTTCTTGAGGGAAGGAAATATTTCTTTTTAAAAAAAATTTCTCTTTAAGGGAAAAGGACCCACATGTACAAAAATATTTATAGCAGCTCTCTTTGTTGTGGCAAAGAACTGGAAATTGAGGGAATGACCATCAATTGGGGAATGGCTAAACAAGCTGTGGTATGTGATTGTAATGGAATACTATTGTGCTGTAAGAAATGATGAGCAAGAGGTGTTCAGAGAAACCTAGAAGGATTTACATGAACTGATGCTGACTGAGAAGAACAGAACCAGGAGAACATTGTACACAGTAACAGCAACATTGTGTGATGAACAATGGTGATAGACTTGGCTCTCCTCAGCAGTGCAATGATCCAAAACAATTTCAAAGAACTCATGATAGAAAATGTTCTCAACATCCAGAAAAAAGAACTGTGGATTATGAATGCAGATTGAACTATACTGTTTCTACTTTTGGGCTGTGTTTTTTTTCTCCTTCTTTTTTGAGATTTTTCCCTTGTGGTCTGATTCTTCTTTTACAAGATGCAGAAATATGTGTAACGTGATTGCACATATATAACCTATATCAGATTGCTTTCCATCTTGGAGAGGAGGGAGGGAAGAGAGGGTGGGAGAAAAATTTGGAACTAAAAATCCTATGAAAACAAATGTTGAAAACTAGCCTTATATGTAACTAGAAAATAATAAAATACTTTTACTTTTAAAAAATTATCTTTATATCCCAATTGGCATTTTAAAAAATTGAAATTAAATTCCCTCAGTCCCTAAGTCTAGGACACAGTTTCTTCAGATCAAATTAGGTGACATTGCTGACTATAAAAGGGTCATAGAAGTCCTAGGAAACAAGGACAGTAGGGAGGTTCAAGAGATAGAGGGACTCACTAAATAAATTCTTACCAAGAGTCAGTGGTGGTCCTAAAATCAAAGCCCAATGTAACTGCCACTCTGACAGGTAAACAGAAAGGGAAGTGTGCTAGAATCAATCTTTGGGATGGTTAATTTCAGATTATAAAACTAGAAACTCTAAAGGAAGAAATCTATGATAGAACTTTGCTGCAAGAATGGTTGGCATATGACAAGAGGTTGGTTCAATTCAACAAATATTTATGATGTGGTATAATAAAAAGTACAATAGCTTTAGGGGAAGAAGACCTGGGTTCAAATTCTGCCTCTCATATTTACTACCTGCATGACTTTATGCAAGTCACTTAAACTCCATGGACCTCCACTTCCACATCTATAAAATGAAAAGGTAGACTAGATGGCCTTAGAGATACTTTCTATCCTATGATCCTAAGTACCTACTATGTATTAGATACTATTCTAGGATTTAGGGGTACAGTGATAAAATAAAATGCAGATCTGCCATTAAAGGGAAACTAGGTGGTACAGTGGATAGAGTACCAGACCTGACATCAGGAAGATTCAATTCTGGATTGAATTCTGAATTCAGATCTGGCCTCAGACACTTACTAGCTGCGTGACCCTGGGCAAATCATTTAAACCATTTGCCACAGTTTCTTTATCTGTAAAATGAGCTGGAAATGACAAACCACTCTAGTATCTCTGCCAAGAAAACCCCAAATGGGGTCATGAAAAGTCAGACATGACTGAAAATGACTGCCTTCAAAGAAATTACAATCCGGTGAGGGGAAATAGAGTATAATGTAATGTGATGTAATCACCTGTAACCATGATATCAAGAGAAATCCAAACAAAATGGCAGTGACAACTTGGCACACTTCTGTAGTCTTAACAGTTATAGCTCAAATAGCAATTCTTAGGGAGAAATATGAACCCATAGTGCTTAAAAAGCCTCAGTGCACTTATCTGATGATGAGATGACAGCGCTGGGGATGGTAGAAAGAGCTTTGGGAGACTTGTGGTCTAGTCCCTGATGTTATACTAACTAATGTCTGTATGGGACATCAATTAACAACCAACTAGCATTTATTAAATACCTTCTAGGTGGTAGGCATTTTACTGAGCTTTTAGATCCAAAAACAAAAATGAAGTAGTCCCTGCCCTCAAGGAGGGCATTCTGTCAAGAAAACACAGAGTTCTCTTACAGTCTTCCCATCCTTATGATTCTCTTTCTTTGGAATGTAACAAACAATAAACATTCAAAACTGGGCTTGCACTTTGCATAAAACACTTCCATTCTTCTCCAGTTATATGATTAGTTCCCTTTTTTGTTTGTTTTGTTTTTTAAGTAGTGAATCAGAAACATCTGGCCAAACCTTAGAGATGTTGACTAATTGGGGACAAGGGTCAATCCAAACTAATAAAAAGTCTACATTTAGAAAGTTTTAAAAGCATAGTTTTCTTTCAAGGACTAATAAAGCCTAGGTAAGTTGTTTGTTGATGAAGAAGCCTTGAAACCTTCTTTGGTAAATAAAGGCCATGTTTATTATACTAGTAGTTGCTTCTGAAGTATTTAAAAAACAATTGTTTCAAATTTTATGCATATCCTCTGTGATGTTATAAGTTGTTCATTTTATAAGTCGTTCAAAGTCCCTTTTTCGGCCCAGACACAAATGGTTAGACATGTAAATATGCACAGTTTGAATTAAGGAGATTGTAGTACAGTGGATAGAGCCCCATCCCTGGAGTGAGGAAGACACTTACTAGCTGGGTGACACCCCGAAAGTTGCTTAACCCTGCTTTGTCTCAGTTTCCTCATCTGTAAAACAAACTAAAGAAAATGGCAAAACACTTCAGTCTCTTTGCCAAGAATACCCCAAATGGGGTCAGATAGGACGAAAATGACTCAACAACAACAAAAATAAATAAACATGTTTCCCAAGTCATTGAGGAAAGACATATTTTGGGGGGTCACCTAGAGACAGTTTCCCAATAGGCTCCTAAGAGATTCCCAAAAGGCAGCAAGATTTAGAGAATAGTATGTAGGGAGCCTGGGTTTGAATCTTCCCTCAGCTGTGTGACTATACTATGAAGGGAAAATGATCATTCTAACACCCACTTCACAAGTTGTTGTGAAGAAAGCACTTGGTGTACATCAAACAACTATACAAATGTGAACTATGTTTACTACGATTGCTAGTGTGACTGGAGTATGTCACTAAATGATCCCCTAGTACCCTGAGCTAGGGCAGCTAGGTGGCACAGTGGATAGAGTGCTGGGCCTGGAGTCAGGAAGACTCATCTTCCTGAGTTCAAATCTGGCCTCAGACACTTCCTAGCTGTGTGACCCTTGTGCAAGAAACTTCACTCTGTTTATCTCCATTTCCTCATCCGTAAAACGAGCTGGAGAAGGAAATGGCAAACCACTCCAGTATCTTTGCCAAGAAAACCCCCACACAGGGTCATAAAGAGTTGGACACAATTGAAATTACTCAGCAACAACGTACCCTGAGAGACTTAAGCACATATGGGTAGGCACTGGGACAAGTGTGACTGTTAGGAATGGAAGGTACTGAGGCAGCTAGGTGGCACAGTGGATAGAGCACTGGCCCTGGATTCAGGAGGACCTGAGTTCAAATTCGGCCTCAGACACTTAACAATTACTAGCTGTGTGACCCTAGGCAAGGCACTGCCTCACCAAAAAAAAAAAAAAAAAAAGAAAGAAAGAAGAGAAGAGAAGAGAAGAGAAGAGAAGAGAAGAGAAGAGAAGAGAAGAGAAGAGAAGAGAAGAGAAGAGAAGAGAAGAGAAGAGAAGAGAAAAGAAAAGAAAAGAAAAGAAAAGAAAAGGAATGGGAGGTACCTGTGAGTTTATCTAGTCATTGTAGTGTGCAAAGGATGCTAGGTTTAGTATCTGAAAATCTGGGTCTGAATCATACTTACTACCTGTATAACCAAAGGCAATAAAATAATAAAGGCTCAAACATAGCATTTCTAAAGTAGTTTGAGATTTACAATAACTCTATGAGGTGGGAAATGTAAGTATTATTACATTTTACAGATAGGAAACTGAGGGTCAGAAAGGGGAAATAGCTGGTAAGTTTTAGGGCCAGGACCTGAACCCAGGTTCCTGATTTCAGGTCCAGCATATCTTCTAGTTTGCTACTATACTACCAACCTATGTAAATTAGTCTCTCTGGGTCTCAGTTTCCCCACTTGTTAAATAAGAAAATCTTAGTTCTTTGAGCTTCTTCATTTTTACCTGGTTCCCTTTTTTAAATGAATAATCCTTCACCAGTGAGAGAGACAGGGAGGAGGAGCAGGAGCAGGAGAAGAATGAGAAGGAAGAGGAGGAGGAAGAGGAGGAGGAGGAATAGAGAGAAAGGGGTGGGGGAGAGTAGCTGGACCTAGGTTCAAGTAAGTCATGCCTCTGACACACTGTGTGACCCTGGAGAAGTCACTTAACTTCTTAATAACTTCTGCTCTAGCTAATTCTCCAAGACTTGTAAATTGAAAAGATTGGGAAGTGAAATCCTGCCAATCTGCATTGATAGTGCAAGTTTCCTCAACTAGAAGTTCCCTGTACCAGTGAAATCACAAGTCCACTCCCTCTCCCAGATAGATGGACAGATGAACAAACATACAGATAGAAACAGAGATAGAGACAAAAAGATACAAACAGGAACTCCATTTCTTTAGATAAAAAACATTCAAACTCACAAAGGTGAACTAATGAAAATTCATCACCCTTATTGCTGTCTCCAGCAGATAATTTTCCCTAGAAAGTATACTCTCTGAAGGCAGAGACTATTTTTCATGCTATCTTTGTATCCCCAACACCTGGCTCAGTGCTTTGCCCACAGCAGTTACTTAACATTTATTTTTGCTAAATTGAATCTAGTTGAATTGGTGTCCTTCCCAACCAATGCTAATTTAGAGTGAATGTGCACTTTCTGGAAACTCAATCTGCTTTTATGAGTCAAAAATACTTTTACTGAAGATTAACCACAGCATAAAAAAGAGAGAAGCAGTCACTGGGATTTAATGCACACCTCACACGGGAGTAAAATGGTTTTGTTTTTTCCCTTTCATGGTATGTGTCACAGTGGCAATAAATTCTATTCTGTTGTGGTACAGGATGTGTTGCAAGAGCTCAATTCTGAGAGCTAAACTTTGCTGTTGTCATCCCAGGTTGGCGACATGAACATAATTACCTTTTTTGTGAGATGTTTTGTGAGATGCTGGCTGCTCACTGAAATCACTAACTCCTGCCATCTTGTTACACTTCTGTTCAGTCCCTTCTCTTTCAAAGTTAAAGCAGGATTTAAGTAATCTCTTGTCTTTTTTTCAGTTGTTTTTCAGTCACATCTGATGCTTTGTGACCCCATTTGAGGTTTTCCTGGCAAAGATACTAAAGTGGTTTGCCATTTCCTTCTCCAGCTCATTTTGTAGATGAGGAAAACTGAGGCAAACAGGGTTAAGCAACTTACCCAGGGTCACATAGCTAGTATCTATCTTTTGCTGGGGCAGAACTTTTGGGAAAACCAGAGCTATCAGCTACCTACATTCAATGAAAATACCACAGTTCTTGGCATCAGGTAATCTGGATTAAAATTCAAATGAATTCTTAAACAAGTAAAAATCCCATCTAGCAAATGAGGAGGTTGGATTTCTAGTCCTCCAAGCTTAAAAGCACCATGTTATTTTTGACTCTGCTCTCTCCCTCCTCCATCTAAACAGTTTCTAAACTGTATGAATTCAGCCTCTAAATATCTCCATCCATTCTTTTCAATTACTACTCCTACCACCCTAGCACAAGCTTCATCATTCACCTGGACTATCACAAAAGTTTCCTAATTGATTTCTCTCTCCAAGCCCCTCCTCTCTCCATTCCATCCTTCACATGTGTCACATTTATCGTCCACGTGCATCAAGAAGACGCTATGTTCTTGAAAGTTCAGTCAGTAAGCATGCAACCTCTGGCAGGGGATATTCCAAGTAATTCACAAACATTTATCATTATATGATTAGAGATGTGCTGGAACCAGCTCCTATTGACTCTCAAGGGTCCATTGTTAAGTTTTCAGTAGGATCATTTATGACCCATTAGCATCCGACACAAATGAGGACTTGATTTGTTGTTTTATTGACTGTCTAGACCAAAGGTATCAGAAATGTTACAGGCCTGGGGGACCTCAGAAATTTTCTGGGGGGACTCAGGGAACCTTCTCCTTGAGAAGCTAAACTGAAGGACAGACACACCTAATGACCAGTCTTCCCCCCCTCCCCCGACCCAGGGAGATAACCCCATTAAGTGTGGCTGCTGCCTGAATGGCACCAAGGGGACAGAGATAACTCCAGAAGTCCTCTCATTCAAGCCTTCACTAAAGCTTTCCCCACCCACAAAGGGAACTTTCCATTGTCAGGTAGTGATCACCCCATCAGCCATTTATAAAAGTTTATAAAAGGGGGCGGCTAGATAACACAGTGGATAAAGCACCGGCCCTGGATTCAGGAGTACCTGAGTTCAAATCCGGCCTCAGACACTTGACACTTACTAGCTGTGTGACCCTGGGCAAGTCACTTAACCCCCATTGCCCCACAAAACAAGCAAACAAACAAAAAGTTTATAAAAGACTTTTCTCCTGTTCGGGGAGATAGGTATCTCAGAGAACCGTGTCTCTGGAACTATCTCCCCTTGAGATTCCTCTTGAGGTATACTTTCTCTAGTGCTCAAATAAAATCTTTTTTTTTTTTTTTTGCTGGGCAATGGGGGTTAAGTGACTTGCCCAGGGTCACACAGCTAGTAAGTGTCAAGTGTCTGAGGCCAGATTTGAACTCAGGTACTCCTGAATCCAGGGCCGGTGCTTTATCCACTGTACCACCTAGCCACCCCATAAAATCTTATTTTATTCTAATTGGATTTGTGTGTGAGAGGGTATAATTCCTTAAAGAGGAATACCTAAGGACACACCAACCATTTCCCTGTGACATAATAAATAACATAGTATAGAGCATAGATAACGTTAATGTATGGTTCTCTAAGTCAATATGCTGTCCACATGTACAGATCTGTATGGTTTAGTGGCCTCATTTCTACTTAACACCAGTAGTATAGATTTTTTTTAAGTTTTATTATTATAATGTAGGTTAAACATAAATATTTCTTTTTCCCAGAAAGTTCATTGTTAAACATTTACCAGCATACCTTTGACCTCTGGACTTCCATCTCAAAAAACAAACAAACAACAAAAAAAAAAAGCTGAGAGAGAGGTCTTCAGTATGTTGGAAAAATACACACATGAGGATTTATGGGAAGACAGTCACACAGCATGAGATGGCATTGATGAGTTAGCTATTTGCATATCTGAAGGAATACTCCCATCATTGAAAGCCTGCAATAAGAGTTAAGGGACTCTGACTGGAGGAAACTGCAATGGGTTCCCAGCTGCCTATGTTATGAGCAATGATTGCCTCCATCTCATCATAAGAGAGGTATGATACATTCATGCGAAAGTAACCAGCCTTTGAAGTGTTAAAAGCTGGCTGCTGAGTCATGGAATAAGTGTAGCAAGCCTGTCCACTGGGTGGCTAGCTATTGAGTAAACAGAGGAGGGGTTTTCAGCCAAATGAAACCTGTAGACCACTTCTTATAATAATGTTTTTAAAAGCATCAAATAACATACCAACAAAACCAATTATACTGAAAGTTATTTAAAAAACACATTTTTAAAAGTTTACAGCCCCCTATATTAAGAACTCCTGAGATAGACTGAATATATTGACAGATAAATAGATAGTGCTATTATGAGCCATACACAGTCTTTGAATCCTGTGGCTCCATCAAAACATCCAAACAATAACCATAATAGTCATAATCATTATAATGATTTATATGGTACTTTAAGGTTTACAGAGAATTTTACATAACATAATCCTGTTAGGTACGTGATGATTTTACAGATAAAGAAACTGAAGCTCAAGTTGACAGAGATTTGCCCAAGGTCACACAGCTAGTAAGTGTCTGAATCTGGATTCAAACTCAGGTATTCTTGATTCTAAGTTTGTACTCTATCCACTACACCAAATCCATGGAAATGTTTCAATAAAAGAATGCTCAGATTGGATTATGTCTTCCTTTTACCCAAAACCCTTTAGTGAGATTCTTTTTGCTTAAGTCCACACTCAGCCTGGCATTTCATTTAATGCCCTCTGTAATCTGGTACCTCCTTGCCTTTCCAGTCTTATCTCAGACTTTCCTCCAAGTAAATTTAGCTCCAACCAAATCAGGCTACTTTCCATGTGCATGCAGTACTTTCATGTCATTGAACTTCCTTGGTCAATTTCATTTTCCTCCTATATAAAAAGAGGAGAATTCTCTGAGAATCATTCCAGCTCTGAATCTATGATGTTATGATCCTATACCTCCATTCCTGTGTCCAATTACCTATGCCTAAAATATCACCACAGGGCTGCCAGGTTGTGCCATCATGCATAAAGTACCAGGATTGGAGTCAAGAAGACTCAACTTCCTGAGTTCAAATCTGACCTCAGAGACTTACTAACTTTGTGACCCTGGGCAAGTGACTTAAACCTTGTAGGAAATAATTATTAATAACCGATATCCTGGGGGACCCAGTAATCTCTTCTTTCTTTTTTTTTTTTTAGTGAGGCAATTGGGGTTAAGTGACTTGCCCAGGGTCACACAGCTATTAAGTGTTAAGTGTCTGAGGCCGGATTTGAACTCAGGTACTCCTGACTCCAGGGCTGGTGCTCTATCCACTGCGCCAGCTAGCTGCCCCCAATCTCTTCTTTCTTAATCCTTTCTCCCTTCTCCCTCCCCTCACCCTTCAAAGGCAAGTTTTCTTTGAAACATGGGTCAAACCAACCCAAGCTTACAAAGGAGTCTTGGGTAGAGACAAATCCATTTGTCTGGATAACTGAAGGACTTTACTGATGAGACCCAACCACACCTAGGTGGAAATTATTTTGCTCTGATCCGCTTGGGGGGGGGGGTTACATTTTTCTCTGATGTTGTCCCTTTTTTTTTTTTTTGGCAGGGTAATGAGGATTAAGTGACTTGTCCAGGGTCACACAGCTAGCCTGATATTGTCTTACCAAGAGTTGAGTGACCTGAGTCATTTTAATATTAAATCATTTTAATATAGCACACCTCTAAACCATGTCAACCAATTAGATTTGATGGCTATGTGAAGGACCTCCTACAGTTATTAGGGGTCTCTGGTATGAGAGAGATGGCCAATGGGCCTCCTTTTATTAATATCCTGCTGGCCTATTAAGAAAATGATTAAATTAGCCAAAAACTATGTCTCATATTTTGAATCATCACACCCCATTTTCTTCAGTTTCCTCATCTGTAAAAGGAGCTGGAGAAGGGAAGGTCACAAAGAGTTAGATATAAAGGCAATACAATATTTGGCTTTTGAGTGAATAAATAATGCAATACTTCTGAAAGGCACTCACACTCAGATTAGTCAGGAACCTAGCCACGCTTTCTTCTAGAAGCTGTCTTAGAATCCAAGAACTCTGAGTTCCAGGTTTCTGGTCAGGGAGTCATGCTGCATGTCAGCATCATTTTCCACCATTTTAACTCCTGGCATTACCAGACCACCTGTCA
The DNA here is from genome assembly GCF_019393635.1 of Dromiciops gliroides. Lineage (NCBI taxonomy): Eukaryota > Metazoa > Chordata > Mammalia > Microbiotheria > Microbiotheriidae > Dromiciops > Dromiciops gliroides. The sequence goes on from NC_057863.1 coordinate 189,238,526, forward strand.
GGCAAGAAGCTCATTTTCACGTACTCCAGATCTTATTGTATTTTCCTGACAAATAGCATATCTGTGAAATAATGATCCTTCAATTCTCTGGCCTGGTGCCTATTGTGCATAGTAGGTACTTAATACATGTGTATTGAATGGATGAGTGAATGAGACTTTGATTCTGAAAGGCCTTCATACACAAAAAACATAGGATCAACAGAAACCGTTGCCACATACTCTTTAGAAACTTGGTTTCCCAGTCACTAAATATAATTGGAATGAGGGAAGCTGGGGTGGTGGGGGTTGGCGGGGAAGAATGGAGTCTAAAATGTGTATTGCCAGCATAAACAGCCTTACACTAGAGTGAAGATGTAGCAAAGGTTACTGTCAGCAAAAAGGAAGTGTTGAGCTTCTTCCATCTGGGGCAGCCAGAACCCTGGGGTAGGCCTCAGGAAAGGATTAGTCTACTCCCTATTCTGTAATGACCTCACCTCAATCATTTCACCTCTCACCAGCCACAGCTACCAATGCCTAAAACAAGACAGTCAAACCAGGTGATTATTCAGGGCCCCGTCCTCTCTAACAATATATAACAATTTATAACTAAAGTCATGTTGTTGTTCAGTCGTGCCCAACTCTTCACGACTCCATTTGGGTTTTCTTGGCAAAGATACTGGAGTGGTTTGCCATTTCCTTCTCCAGCTCATTTTACAGATGAGGAAATGGAGGCAAATATGATTAAGTGAATTGTCCAAGGTCACACAGCTAAGAAATGTCTCAGGCCAGATTTGAATTCAGAAAGATGAGTCTTCCTGACTCCAGGCCCGACACTCTTATCTACTATGCTACCTAGTTACCCCATTAAAGACAAAGATTCATAGACTTAGAGCTAGAAGTAACCTTAGAGACCCTCTAATGCCACCTCCTCATTTAACAGATAAGGGGAATGATTCGCCCAATATCACCCTAGAAGTAAATGGCAGACCTGAGATTTGAACCCAAATCCTTTGAGTATCAGCATTCTTTCACTTGACTTTGGATTGGGTTGGGGGAGGGGGAGGGGCTCTAGTATCCAACATGAATATTCACTATTGAATATCAGCTACACAAATACAATTTCTCTTGTAAAGGAATTCATACCAATTTCAACTATGAAGAAGCATAAACCCTGGCTTTGCTAACCTGTCCCAGTGAATAATGTTGCCTAAAGCCATTTAGTCTGCCTTAATCTCTATATTGATGAAAATATTGGGGCTAGCTAGGTAATACAGTGGATAGAGCATGGGGCCTGGAATCGAGAAAATCTGAGTTCAAAACCAGCCTCAGAGACCCGATATGTGACCCTGATTTAACCTTGTTTGCCTCATTTTCCTCATCAGTAAAATGAGCCAGAGAAGGAAATGGAAAACTACTCCTGTCTCTTTGCCAAGAAGACCCCAAATGGGGTCACGAAGAGTCAGACATGACTGAAATGACTGAATAACAATAAAAATATTCAATTAATAATAACAATGAAGAATCTGAAGGTGTGGAAAGTGCTAGAGTAGGAGATGAGAGACCTGAGCTCTAGTCCTAACTCTGATAACAAGAATACTGATGCTATCACAACAACAGCAAAACAAAAATAAAAAAGTTCCATTATTAAATAAATAATTGATTAATAACTGATAATAATAATATTGGTGACAATAACATTCAAATAGTATTTTAAAGTTTGAAAAAATGCTTTATATATGTCATTTCATTTAATCCTAACACTTCTCTGAGGTAGGTGCTATTGTTATCCCCATTTCATAGATCAGGAAACTGAAGCCTAGAAAGGTTTACCAATTTAGCCAAAATCTCACAGCTAAGGGAGTGTTTGAGGCAGGATTTGAACTCCAAATCCAGCACTCTATTCACTGTACTAAGCAGGTACTTCTAGTCATGCATAGCCTTGATCAAATCACTTCACCTTTCTCTGGGCCTCAGTTTCCTGATCTATAAAATGAATAGAGAAGGCTAGGCTAACTTAACCTTTAAAGTTGTTTTAACACTACCCCCACCCCACAACTTTAGAGAATACAAAACAAGTTGCATGTCTATGAATATAATTCCTGGTCAAGAAGTGGAAAATTGTCTCAAGAAATGAAGTCAATAGTCTAGAAAGCAGAACTTTATTCTAACAGGAGAAAAGGCAAAACCTAAAACTTGAGAAAGAATGATTTTAATTTTTTTTCATTCTTTACTTGCCCTCAGGGAAAGAATGGTATTGGTTTTGTTACCATGGGCTCTACAGAAATATTTGCCCTATTATGAACTTTCCAGGAAGTGGCTTCAGATGAATGAACCACAAGAACATGATAGTAATGATTTCATTACTCAAAACCTCAGAATGGAGCTGCAACTAGGGTCTCTGGGAAATGGTGAGTCTTGATCAAGTGTGGAGGAAAAGGGAATTGGGATTATGCAAATTCATTCTAAAAAAAATGTCATTTCCTCAGGGTTGGAAGTAGTTTGACCGAGTTGAATTAGAATCTTTAGAAGAAATTTTGAAAATTATTTTTATTTCTTCAGAAAAAGAAGTCAATTCTGTCCAGATACTCAGCTAGTCCAGTCTCAGAAAAATACGTAAAAACATGAAGTTCTACCACCACCACACAGTTGTCATCACAGTGAATGCCACCTTACTGTGTCATGAATGTCCTTTGTATAGTACAGTCCATTGCCTCTTGATATAAAAAAACAAAAAAGCCTCGATTGTTACTATGAGCAAATATGTATACCAATGGAAAATGAGTCAGGACCACTTGGATATAAGGGAAGCTGCTCTTGGAAACCAAAGCAAGAGGCAACATCAAAGACAGGATGACCGTGTGTCTGGGCCAGAAAGACAGCAAATCACAGAGCTTAGAAACCACCTGGTCCGAGGTCAGATTTGAATTCAGGTCCTCCTGAATCCAGGGCCTGTGCTCTATCCACTGCGCCACCTAAGCTGCCCCCTATAAATATCAAGGGGAAGGGAATAGGATGGAAGGGAAACTGTTAACAATAGTAATCATGAGGGGCAGCTAGATGGTGCAGTGGATAGAGCACCGGCCCTGGATTCAGGAGTACCTGAGTTCAAATCCAGCCTCAGACACTTAACACTTACTAGCTGTGTGACCCTGGGCAAGTCACTTAACCCCAATTGCCCCACAAAAAAAAAAAAAAACCAATAGTAATCATGAAAAAGAGAAAAGCGGGAAAAATTGTACAAGAAATATTTATAGCTACTCTTGGTGGAGGCTAAGAATTGAGAATCAAGGGAATGTCCATCAATTGAGGAATGATGGAAAAAGCTGTGCTATATGATTGTAGTGGAATGGTCTTGTGCTACAGGAAATGACAAACAGGATGATCCCAGAAAAACCTGGAAAGACTAATGAACATCGATGTATAGTGAAGTGAGCAGAGCTGGGAGGACATTGTGCGTAGTGACAGCAATATTGTTCAATGAGCAATTGTGAATGACTTAACTACTCTCAGCAATGCAATGATCCAAGACAATCCCAAGGAATCCTCAGGGTTGGAAGCAGTTTGACTGAGTTGAATTAGAATCTTCAGAAGAAATTTTGAAAATTATTTTTATTTCTTCAGAAAAAGAAGTCAATTCTGTCCAGATACTCAGCTAGTCCAGTCTCAGAAAAATACGTAAAAACATGAAGTTCTACCACCACCAGAAGCTTACTATGCACCCTTATAGAAAGAACTGATAAAAAGAACACTTGTGGATTGTACATATATAACCTGGTTGCAATCTTGTGGAGGGGGGAGGAAAGGGAGGGAGGGAGGGAAAATAATTTGGAACTCTAAATCTTATGGAAATGAATGTTGAAAAGTACCCTTACATATAACGGGAAAATAAAATAAATACAATTTAAAAAGAAACCACCTAGTCTAACCCCCTTGTATTACTGATGAGGAAATAAAAAAGAAAAGTGGTTTATTTCAGGAAACACAATTAATGTTATAAATTGTTCTTGTGGTTCTGTTTACTTCATTCTGCATCAGTTCATATGTTCTTTCGTATCTCTGAAATCATCTCTTTCCTCATTTCTTACAGCATAATTGTACTCCATCACATGAACATGCAAAAATTTATTCAGCTGTTCCTTAACTTATGGGCGACCCCTTTGTTTCTATTTTTCATCCCCACAAAAAGTTGCTATAAATATCTTTGCACCTAAAGAATCTTTTCTTCTTTCTCATTCTTACTATAACATCAACATTATAAAAATGAATAATTTTGAGGGCTTTTATACAAAAAAGAAGAATGAATTGGACAGAACCAGGAAAATAATTTAGACAATAACAACAAGGTAAAAAACAAACAACTTTGAAATCCATAAAAACTATGATTGATACAATGACCATCCATGAGTTCTTCCTTACGCTGGACCTAAATTGGCTTTCTTGTGTTTTCTACCCAGCATTCTCTTTTCTTTTTAAATGTGTGTAGGTGGTAGGTGTGGGCATCAGAACTAATTGGGGCTGGGGAACACAGGACAAGCCAGTTTGGGGGAACTCCCAGCCAAGATTCCAATAGTTTCCTAGGAATGTAGTCAGAGATCTGTAAGCTATTGACTCTGGCCTTTGTTTTATCCTGTGGAAGAATATAAGCTAGACCTACTTCTTCCCGTACATGATACTTCTTGAAGTATTAAAAACCTGTTTCACAATTTCCAATCCCTTTGCCCCAATGCCATACACATATAGGGACACCCTAAAAGAGATCAGGATATTAGCCTGTGGGGTGAGATGACCCAAGGATCCAGGGACCCTGTCACTAAGTCAGGAAGACCTAGATTCAAATCCTCCACCGGTGTGTTGGTAGGTAACCCAATCCAGTGGGGAAGAGGAAAGCTTTCTTAGGCCTATGTATAGCAAGAATGCAACTTCCTATAATGTGTGACTTGTGGAAGAGTTAAGACATATTTATGCTACAAAGCATAATCTCATTCCTATTAAATCACCAGCATCTTGACTGGTAGTCATTCAAACTGTCTTCCTTGCTTCTACTTTGTACTGAGCTCTACTTCCTGCCTACGTGGAATCTCACTTCTTAAAATACCAGCTCTTAGGTCAGGCCTTTTTGCTACCTCTTTTTCAGTACTAGGACCTATGACTAAAAGTCTCACCAGTAAATTGGGTGTGGGGGGCTGGAGGGCACAGGCTCTCCCCCCACTTTCGTACTCCTCTTCCTTCTCCTCAATATTTCAAATCATCCTTTACCTTTCATAGCAATCCAAGCCTACAACCCTGAGTCATTAGCACTCCATCCATTTGAGCTCAATTTTCTCATTTTAATGAAGAGTAGACTGAAGCATTGAGAATTTAAGTGATTTGTCTATGGTCACACAGCAAGTCAAGTGTCTCAAGCAGGATTTGAATATTGGAGAAAAATAGGCAACTTTAAGTTTTGCAAAGCACTTTACAAATATTATCTCATTTTATTCTCACAATAACCCTAGGAGATAGGTGTATCCCCATTTTACAAATCAGGAAATTGAGACAGTCAGAGGTTAAATGAATTCCCCAGGATCACATAGTTATTAAGAGTTTGAGGTGGGCAGCCAGGTGGCACAGTGGATAGAGCACCGGCCCTGGAGTCAGGAATACCTGGGTTCAAATCCGGCCTCGGACACTTAACATTTACTAGCTGTGTGACCCTGGGCAAGTCACTTAATCCCAATTGCCTCACTAAAAAAAAAAAAAAAGAAAAAAAGAGTCTGAGGTGGAATTTATACAACTGTCATCCTAGAAAGTACAGGAAGATTGGACTTGAGGAGGGTAAAGAGGATATTGAGGATAAGTTTTTATTTGGGGATAAAGGAGAATCCTGAGTCAGTGGCAAAGCCTGAGGCAATCCTGAGGAAAGAGACTAGGAAAACTTGAAAATACCAGATTAGGGGCAGCTAGGTGGCACGGCAGATAAAGCACCAGCCCTGGATTCAGGAGAACCTGAGTTCAAATCCGACCTCAGACACTTGACACTTACTATGTGACCCTGGGCAAGTCACTTAACCCTCAGTGCCCTGCAAAAAAAAAAAAGAGAGAGAGAGAGAGAGAAAGAAAGAAAAGAAAATACCAGATTAGGAAGAGAAGGTCCTAGAAAATGGACAACTAGGACAAGCCTAGCCAGGGAAGAGGGAAACCAAATCCCCATACCACTTCTTTTTTTCTGGTCACCCTCCCTATACTTTACACCCACTTGTCCCAGTTTAATTGTCTATAGAAACAAAACAAAACAAGCCCAGTTGGTTTTCTACATCTCAGCCTTTCAAATAGTTTCATATATGTATCATATCTCTCTTTCTTGTTGCCTTGGGGCATACAATCAAACCAACTCTGTCATCCCCTTTAGGTACTTCTCCAAGGAGCCATTTTTCTATGCCGAAATTTTTCCTTCTTTCTTCTTTAGCTGTGACTTCCTTCTTTCTTCTCATTTTGTTGATATTGAGAATGTCAAGATTAATTCAGATCCTCCCTGAGCAGCTAGGTGGAACCACCATACCTGGAATCAGAAAGACCTGAGTTCCAATCCCTCCTTGGACCTTTACTAGCTATGTGACCATGGTCAAGTCAATCAATCTAGAAATATTTACTAAATGCCTACTATGTGCCAGGCACTATTACTTAACCACTTTCTGCCTCAAATTCCTCAACTGTTAAATTAGCACCTATTCCAAGGGTTGTTGCAAGGATCAAATAAGATATTTGTAAAGAGCTTAGCACAGGGTCTGCACATAGCAGGCACTTAATAAATGTTTATTTCCTTCCTTGCAAAAGACACACAATTTCTCTGAGTCTCAGTTTCCTTATTTGTAAAATGAGAGGGCCTTCCTAGATGACTGGGGAGGTCCCTTCCAGCCCTGAATCTTATCACCCATCTAATCTAATCCATGATCTGGATAAACTTTAGCTTCCTGCCAATGCTTGCTCTTTGATGATTTGATTCTTTCAAGATGTTGTCAATCATTTACACCTTGTTGTGCATGATGTACAGAAAGGAGGAAAGAGCCTAAGGGCACTGAAAAAAAAAAGAGCTAAGGGAAGAAGATAAACAAAAGATAAATCATTTACCCACAATTTCCTTAGATTCAGTGATGACCTTAGCACATTATTTCATTATGTTCCCTAACTTTTTTTCTTCCAAATCCTAGCCCTTTGTATTGTTTACATGTGAAATTATGTAAAACCTTACCATATTAGTCATTTTGTACAAAAAAAAACCCGAGTAAAAGAAAAAAATGAAAGAAATAAAGTGAAAAATAACATGCTTCAGTCTGTGTTCAATCAATATCACTTCTTTCTTTGCAGGTGCATAGTATGCTTCATCATTAGGCTTTTGGGATTGTCTTGGATCATTGTATTGCTGAGAATAGTTTAGTCATTCACAGTTCTTCATCAAATAATATTGCCGTCACTGTGCACAGTGTTCTGGTTCTGCTCACTTCACTATACATCAGTTCATACAAGTCTTTCCAGGCCTTTCTGAAATCATCCTGCTTGTCATTTCTTGTAACACAATAATATTCCATCACAGTCACATACCACAGCTTGTTTAGCCCCCAATTGATGGGCATTTCTTTGATTTCCAATTTTTAGCCACCACAAAACGAGCTGCTGTAAATAGTTTTGTACAAATAGGTCTTTTTTTTTTCCTTTTTGGGGATGTCTTTGGCATATAAACCTAGGAATGGTATTGCTGAATCAAAGACTATACACAATTTGATAACCTTTGAGCATAACTCCAAATTGCTTTCCAGAATGGTTGAATCTGGGGGCGGCTAGGTGGAGCAGTGGATTAAGCACCGGCCCTGGATTCAGGAGTACCTAAATTCAAATCCGGCCTCAGACACTTGACACTTACTAGCTGTGTGACCCTGGGCAAGTCACTTAACCCCCATTGTCCCGCCAAACCCCCCCAAAAAAAAACCCCAAACAGAATGGTTGAATCTGCCTAACTTCTTTTTAAAACAAATAAATGAAACACAAAGAGCTTATCCATAATATGCCATGGCTAGCATGCTTGTTAATGTTGAGTCATTTCCAACTCATCCTGATCCCATTTGAGTTTTCTTGGCAAAGGTACTAGAGTGCTTTGACATTTCCTTCTCCAGCTCACTTTATAGATGAGGAAACTGAGGCAAACAGGGTTAAATGACTTGTCCAGATTCACACAGCTAGTAAGAGTCTGAGGCCAGATTCAAATTTAGGTCCTCCTGATTCCAGGCCCAGAACTCTGTCCACTGTACCACCTAGCTGCCCTATGGTTAGTGTACTTATGAGTCACATAAACTAAATACAGGCCTTATCTCCCTATATATATATACACTACTATGTTCTTCTCTAGTTAACAGTTCCTCCATATGTTTATATCTCACTATATCACTATAGAATGATTTAAGAGAATTAGACAGTTAAAAAATGGGTTTCAAGTTCCATGTTTGTTAGGCAGGCCAATTGTTTCTGTTATTTCTTACAAAGGAGAAGGAAAAGTAAATAGCCCTGCAGGAAAAGAACTTATGGGAAATCTGGTTTGACCCTTGTGGAAAGCAAATTAGGGGTCATATACACAGTGTATGCATTTGGAAGACAGTGATGAGGTCTCACAGTACACTCACAGACTAAAATTCCTACTCCTTTTGATTAAGGCTTAAGCTCCAAACATCCCTATTATGGTACCTGGGACAGGTAACCCATTAATTTGCAGATATTAGCTATCTAGCAGACATCCAGAAAGAGAACAGGGAATATGAGTAAAAAAGGTAAACTGAGATGAAGAACCAGGGGAAAAAAATCATACAGCCATGCTGGGAGGGAAAAACATATAAGTGGAAAAAAATAAAATACTATTGAGATGGGGGGGGCAGAATATATATATATATATATATATGGAAATATATAAAGAAAAGAAATATATAAATATATGAAAGAAAGAAAGAAAGAAAGAAAGAAAGAAAGAAAGAAAGAAAGAAAGAAAGAAAGAAAGAAAGAAAGAAAGAAAGAAAGTTAAGCAGTTTCCTCAAGTTCACATTATTAGTAACAGAAGGAAGCTTTGAACCCAGGTCACCTGAGATCTACTCTAGTATTTTACCTATTATGCCACTCATCTCTAGGTCCTAGAAAGGACACATCCTGGAAGAAGAGGGCAAAGCACATAAAACAAGTAAAAAGGTGAAAGGGTCACCAAGGAGTATGGATGGAAAGCCTCTAAGCAAATCTCAACCACTCCTCAATTTGGCTAAAGGAAGGTAATTTTAAAAAATAGACTCACCTACATTTAGATAATTCCTTGAGCTCTTTAACAGTAGGTACTCTAAGAAGAGAAGAGAGAAGGAATGATTCTAATATGCTTAGCCATTCATCTCTTCTTGCCCTGACCTATGAGAGATTATTGTCCTCTTGATGGAAACAGCATCCATTTCTCCACCACTTCTATCTTCAAAGCTCCTTACCTGTGGTTCTGCATTCTTTTACTTTGTCCCTGCTTGTGAACAGGAGGCTGCAGGCAAGGATTTTCCCTTCAGCTCTTGTGGCAGTAGATTTATAGGCTCTTACCTCACCCCACCACACACACACACACACACACACACACACACACACACACACTCCTCAGTTTCCCAATCAAGTTTGTGTCAGCCCCAAAACTGACTGTACTGGCACACCTTTTTTCCTCCTTCCCGAAAGAGCACCTCTCCAGGGCATCAGCCCTATTGGATGTCTCTGCTCTCTGCCCAGATAGGGAAGTTATCAGCAACTTCTGCTTAAGTTTCGTGTGTGTGTGTGTGTGTGTGTGTGTGTGTGTGTGTGTGTGTGTGTGTGTGATGAGCTACAGATTGCGTAGTTCCAGATGATAGAGGTGGTATTTCAGTAAAGCCTGAATTATCACGATGGATGGAGTGTTTAGTCACTGAAACATTAAGGTCTCCAAGGGGATGGACCATTTCACCAGAATGTTATGATGGGTTTGTTTTGCTCAGGGACTACTAATAGGCTGTTTACTCTGTTTTTGGAATTTTAGAGAGCATTATTAGTATTTCTTTAATTGAGTTCTCTGGAGCTAGCCAGAAAACGGAGTTTTAGCTTAGAGGCCCCAGGCCATGTTCATCTGAACAAGGCAGTTAACTTCAGAATCTGTGTCCCAATTGCCCAGTTCTGAATGAGAGGATTCTTTCTCCCTTTGTTCCTTTGTTCTTTATTTTCTCTATCGAACTAGAAACAGTGTCTGAGATAAAGAAAGTTAGTATCCTGAGATAATGAATAGGAGAGCTGGTGGCCTACGCGGACCAGCAGTAATAATGTTAACTCTCTTTTACATCATGACTTTCCTTACAATGATTCTGTGAGTTAACTAATGTATTCTCTACTTTAAAGACTAAAAAACTGAGGCTCTGAGAGGGAAAAGTGACTTACATAAATCATAAAGCTAGGAAGGATCTGAACTGGAATTAGAACCCAAGTCTTCTTAGTCCCAGTCCCTTACTCTTTCCATATTCCCATTTTGCCCCTAATAGCTAATATTTCTTTTTTTTTTTTTTTTAGTGAGGCAGTTGGGGTTAAATGACTTGTCCAGGGTCACACAGCTAGTAAGTGTTAAGTGGCTGAGGCTGGATTTGAACTCAGGTACTCCTGACTGCAGGGCCGGTGCTCTATCCAATAGCTAATATTTCTAAAGTCCTTAAATGTTTGCAAAGCTCTTAACATATATTATGTCATTCAAGCCTCACCAAAAAAAAAAAAATTGGTTAATTCAGAATCATAGAAATACATACAGGGGACAGCTAGGTGGCACAGTGGATAAAGCACCGGCCCTGGATTCAGGAGGACCTGAGTTCAAATCCAGCCTCAGACACTTGACACTTACTAGCTGTGTGAACCCGGGCAAGTCACTTAACCCCCACTGCCCCGCAAAACAAAACAAAACAAAAAAAATGAAATACATGCAGCAGTCATATAAATGGAAAACAACAACAAAACAATGAAAACTGAATGCTGCTAAATTATAAAGACTAACCTTGGCACAATGGTATGAGAAGCACCATGGGAGGAGGGGGGAAGCACACTAACTTTTCAGTCAGAGTAACTGGGTTCAAATCTCACCTTTGCCACTTACTAAATGTGTGACCTTGGACCAAGGGACTTTGGTTTCCCTTTCTGTAAAATGGGGAGAGGATAAGGATTGGACTAGATAACATAGGCACTAGATGGCACAGTAGATGAAGGGATAGGACTGGAATCAGGAATACTTGAGTTCACATATCCTCAGACACAACTAACTAGCTTTGTAACAAATGGCAGGATGTATTTATTGAATATATGTGATTTGCAAAAAGGAAGAAGGAAGGAGCTTAATGGACTCAGCTAATTCCTGCAAATTTAATGAACCAAACAGGTCTACTTGAATAAAACCTCCCTTCTCATTGCCTTAATTTCTTCATGTGTAAAATGTAAAAGTTGGATTCAAATAGCTCTAAGTTCTGTTCTAGCTCCAAATCTATGATGCTAGGTCCCAGTGAATTCCATGTCCTGAAGAAAATAGAGAATGAAGTCTGCCTCATTCCTTTGTCATCTAGAGAAGACAGTAATTTCTAGGATTCAGTTCCAATCAAATAAAGTATTACACAAAGAGAAAAGTCATGAAACTATAGAATGTTAAAGCAAGAAAGCACCTTAGTCATCATTTAGACCTACCCTGTTTTTCTACAGACAAGAAACTGGAAGCACTGTTGTTTAATCAGTCAACAAGTATGTATTGAAGAAGGTCTTATGCTGTGCTCAGTGTTAGGGATTTAAAACAAAGCAAAAACAGCCCCTGTCCTCAGGGCACTCACATTCTAATGAGGAAGATAACATTCCAACAACCAGTCACAATACACAATGATACGGGATAAAATCGGGAGATAACCTAAAAGGGACGGCACTAAGATTAAGGAAAGGCAGAAGGTGGAAATTTAGCTGAAATTTGAAGGAAGCCAGGGAAAGCAGGGGTGAGGAGAGAGAACATTCCAAACAGTGATCAGACAGTGAAAAGGCAGTCAGGAGATAAAGCAATATCAAGGCATCCAAAGTCACTGGATTACAGAACATAGTAGTAGAGTGTTAAAAGACTGGGAATGTAGGAAGGGTTATGAAGAGTTTACAAAGTCAAAGGATTTTATATTTGATTCTGGATATAACAGGGAGTTAGTGGAGTTTCTTGAACAGGGAGTGGGGTTGGGAATGCCATGATAAAATGTGCCTCAGAGAGTTCAGTTTGGCTGCTTAGAGACTTGAAGACCAAGTTACTACAATACCGGGATATAAAAGAGCCAACCTAATATTTGGTTTAATTGGCTTGATAATTAACAACTCTACAAAGATTCATTAATGGATCAAAATAGTATTTGTTGAGCTACACAAAAAGATTGTACTTGTCTTAACATTTTTGTTTCCAGGGCTTTATATAGTACATTCTCTCTCTCTCTCTCTCTCTCTCTCTCCCCTAAAGAAAATACCCATTTTATTTATATTGTCTATGTCCTACCTACTGTATTGCAAGTTCCAAGTGCAGAGAGTATATCCTGTATAACATCATGTAAGCACTTAATAGACTCATATTTAAGGAATGAAAGAAGAAAGGAAATTCTATGTGAGGAATAAAATACAGAGTCTGGATCTAGCCAGGTATGTTAAGTCAATGTGAATTCATTCCAGCTAGAAAATCTCACCTAAAGCCATCAGCCCAGCACAGGAGAGAACTCCAGAAAATCAATCATGCTTTCTGAGGTCAACATCAATACTTCTCTCTCAGTCCATCATATTTGTAGATAACTCCATCAAGTACTTAAGCCATGCTTTGGTCAACAAGCAATGTCCCCTTGCAGAGGCACAGCTATAAGTCTTATAATCTATAAAAAAGAGGTTTGTATAGCTCTTTCTTTGGATAAAGTAGATCAGACAATCATAAGGAAATAGTTTGCTTGGTCTTTTTAGGAAGTAAAGTTTTAGAATCAATTCACCCAAGAGTCAATATCTCAGTATCTTAAATATGGCTCCTGGCACAAAATCCTCTAAGTAGAAAAGTAAGTGTTATAGGGCCTAGCACTCCAGAAGTTCTCTGGGGTACATCAAAGAACCTTCTCCTGGAGAAACTAAACCAAAGGACAGACACACCTGAAGAGATAAGTGGAACCTGAACAGGATTGAGCTAGCTCCAGGACCACCACCCTTCATTCCAGTCTCCCACACCCCTGGGGAGATAAGATTAGATGTGGCTGCTGCCTTTGTGGTGGGAAGAGGAGACAGATGGCTTGAGAGATCTGCAGACACCCCTCACCCAATTCCCCCAGCCACCATTAGTGGGGGATGGTCCTCCCTCAAAAGGGGACTTTCCACAGTCAGATGATCACCCCCATCAGTCCTCTATAAAAGTATCTGCCTGTCTCCTGCTGGAGATTAGTATCTCAGAGCCATGCTCTGTGCCACGCCTTCTCCCCATGAGAAGTCCAATAATTTCTCTCTTGGTCTGCCTTCCTCAACCCCTAAATAAACTATTATCTTATTCTATTGGATTTGTGTGCAAGAGGGTGTAATTCTTTAAAGAGGAATTCCTAAGGACCCCAAACCCCAACCCCTATCCCAAACCCCCTACCCTATTTCCCCACAACAGTAAGCTTTCTTTTGTCCTTCAAATAGTTGCCCTGCCTCTTCTGACTCTAGGCTCTGAGTCATGGGAGATACCCTTAAGGTTTGTTTTCATGATTATCCACAGCAGCTTGGCAGGATTTCCCCTCCCCTCCACCCTCATTGACATGCTGGGAAAGGGATGACCTACAAAGTATAAAAGCATTGTTGAAATTTCTCTGATGTTTCAGGAGAAAATCATTTAGGATGCCTACTGTAAGGATTGGAAAGATGACACGTCATTTAAATTTTTTTTTTTTGCGGGGCAATGGGGATTAAGTGACTTGCCCAGGGTCACACAGCTAGTAAGTGTCAAGTGTCTGAGGCCGGATTTGAACCCAGGTACTCCTGAATCCAGGGCCAGTGCTCTATCCACTGCACCACCTAGCTGCCCCAACACATCATTTTTTAAGCTTGGGGGACTCTAAAGGGACTTTGTAGCTTCAAGGATCAGTAACCAATGAAAAATGTAAGCAAAAATTCCTGCCCCCTTTCCTTTCACTATGTAGCAAATAATTGAAAGAAGGTGAGCCTGACTGACTTCATGCCCAAGTTTGAGATAGGGGTAGGGAACGAACAAATGAAATCACTGGTGACTTAAAATATAGTACAGAAATAACTCCATCTCGGGAAAAATAGGTGAAAAGAAGGGCACTGCAGAGGCCAGTCTAACCGTGGGGGCAGTTAAAATAGGATCGGCAGCCAGTCCCCAGGAAAATCTGACCCAGAGAGAAAGATTTCATGGTAGTGAGCCCCTGGGATTGATAGCCTATGGCTGTGCAAGGGAATGAGGCCTCTCTATGTGGCATAGTCTAGCAAAGACCATAAAAAACAAAGATGTGGTCATGTCAGCTCCCTGGGATAGAGCACTGATCACTCTACCCTAGTTATGCCTCTAAAATATGGTAGTATCACTAAATATGTGAGACTGCAGAAAAGAGGAATTGCTTGGGACAAAAAGAAAAAAATAATGGAAAGAGCAGTGAAATTAAAATAACAGAAAGATATGAGTTCTGGTTTTGCTTCTGATACTTTCCAGCTCTGTGTGGGAAAAGTCCCTATACTTTTCTGAGGAGGAAGTAGACTGAGTTTGGGGAAAACAACTTCTCTCAAGAAAAATAAACCTTAGAGGTTAAAGAAACAGAGGGGACTTGTTTACCTGAAAATTAATGGAACAATCAACATAGGAGAAATAAGGTCTTTAATGGGGCAGAGGAGGTATAAGGCATTGCAAAGCAAGAATGCTAGGAATACCCAAATATGGGGACTGAGGACAGGGTTTAGGTGGAGTAACAGAGCAAAGGGAACTATGAGGCTGCTACTTAACTCTAAATAGAAACTACCTAATGGATCCTCTTACATAATAACCTAAAGTCCTGGGAGTAAGGTAGGGAATCTTTCAGAGAGCATAGTTTGTTTGGGGGAAATCCATAAGACAATCAAGAGTCTGGAATTGACAAAGATTGGTTACTCCCATGCAATTCATTGGCCTGGGAATGGGGAGTAGGTGGGGATCAGTCAGTTCTCAGTAAATTGTGGTTAGACAGGACTAGCCTTACTGGATTTCTTATTTGAAGGTAGGCCTCCACTATCATCTGTAAAAAAGTATTAATAATAACCCCTACTTTGCTAGGTGGTGATGACAATAAGAAGAAACAATGTTTGTAAAGGGCTTTACAAAAATTAAAGTTCTATATAAATGTCAACTGTTATTATTACCAGACATAGAGCCTTGATTTTTTTTTTTTTTTGAGTGAGGCAATTGGAGTTAAGTGACCTGCCCAGAGTCACACAGCTAATAAGTGTCAAGTGTCTGAGGCCGGATTTGAACTCAGGTCCTCCTAAATCCAGGGCCAGTGCTCTATCCACTGCGCCACCTAACTGCCCCAGAACCTTGATTTTTAAAGATTTATTATCTCACAATAGCTTTTTTTGTTGTTGTTTTTGTTTTGCAGGGCAATAAGGGTTAGGCGACTTGGCCAGGGTCACATAGCTAGTAAGTGTCAAGTGTTAAAGGCCAGATTTGAACTCAGGTCTTCCTGAATCCAAGGCCAGTGCTTAATCCACTGTGCCCCCTAGCTGCTCCCTCACAATAGTTTTTTGTTGTTGTTTTGGCGGGGGGTGTTGGTGAGGCAATTGGGGTTAAGTGACTTGTCCAGGGTCACACAGCTAGTAAGTGTTAAGTGTCTAAGGCCGCATTTGAACTCAGGTCCTCCTGAATCCAGGACCAGTGCTCTATCCATTGTGCCACCTAGCTGCCCCCACAATAGCTTTTTAAAGAAGCTTTGTCAACATAGCAAAAATGTGCATAGAGATTTATTCATACCAAGGTGCTCAGCCTTGCACCCAGTTCATAAAGTTTCCAGCTTCATCTGGGCAAGAAAAGAAGGAAGAAAAGAAGGTCAGAAACAAGAGGACACAGGATTTAGAGCTGGGAGAGGCTCTAAAATTGGATCATCTAATCCAATAAATACTTTCATTTTTCAGGTAAGGATACTGAGGTCCAAAGAAAGTAAATGACTTGCCCAAAGTCGCAGAGATTATAATTCAAACCCAGCTTCTCTGACTCCATATTCAATGTTCTTTCCAATATAGCAGGGTTGCCAGCCTTTTCTATATTATGTACAAAAGAATCTTGCTTAAAGCAACTTTGAATCAGATCTCATGTCAATGTCCAACAAGGGAGAGTTTGAGAGCAATGTCGATAGAGAACTATGCATGAAACTAAGTTGCCCAAAACGTGTTGACTGATATCCATAATGGGAGTTTTCTCAATGTGAGAAATAATTAATAATTGATATTTTTGGGGACCCAGAGATCTCTCCTTCTTTTTTAGTCCTTTCTCCTTCTATCACTCAAGGTCTAAGAACTCATTGAAAGTGAGATTAGTCTGGGTCAAATTAGACCCAAGCTTACAAAGGAGTCTTGGGTGGACACAGATCCTTTTGTCTAGATAGCCCAAAATGTTACTGATGAGATTAAACCACACCTAGATGGAAAGGATTTTTGCCCTAATCAGTTTAGGGGGTGAAACGGGGGGAGGCCTTACATTCTTTCTTTAGATTTCATCCCTGGACTTCATTTTATATATAACCTACCTCCAATCATGTCAACCAATTAGATTTGATTGCTGTGTGATGGATCTCCTACAGTGGGAAGGGTATATGAACTCAAAGCGGACCACCATGAAGGGTCTTTGGTCTGAGAGAGATGGCCTAATAAAATTATTAAATTACCCAAAAACTATGTCACTCATATTTTTAATCATCACATCAACTGAGAACATAGAAATCACAGATCCCTATCTAGTATCTATTTTATCTGTAGAATGTGCCAGTCATCCAAACAAGCACTCCCTAATGCTTTAAAAGTGTTTTTCAAATGAACCTGTGAGGTAGATACTAGATATATTATTATCTCTGTTTAAGAGATGAGGAAATTGACCCTCAAGAGGTTAAATGATTCCTCCCATGTCATAAATGTCAGAATCAGTATGTGAACTCAGGCCTTCAGCTTCTCAATATAATACCTGAGTATTAGTGGTTTTGTTTCAGTTCTTCCTGAATAATACTGAAAAATGTTTTCTAAGCAACTTCCATTTTTGTCAGTGATACTGATGTGGGATGGAATTTGGGGTACAATTGATTGTGAGCCCTCCCAAAAGAATTACAAGACTCAGTGACTCAGTTTCCCAAGTTTTCCAGAAAAGTGGAAAGGTATCTCTTGAATAGTGAAAGAAAAAATAGATAAATTGTTTACCAGTCTCATTATAATAATCTCCACCTTGGGGAGGTACAGGGGAAGGGCTGTCCTTCTCATTATAATATTTCCCACCTAGGGGTGTTACAAGGGAGGGCTTATTCTAATTTGGAGTTCCTGGTGTCCTAAACCAACCCCTGAGGCAGGTACCTTTTTCAGTGGAGGTGTGTTTTGGGGGTTTACATGTCATAAGGTGAATCTGGGGGCAAATGTGGCCTTTTCTGCTCATGTCTCTTTCGGTTTCCCATGACTAGTTTCAAAACATAATCGTTTTTCTTTAGAATTTCTATGGGTTGTCATTTAGTCTAAGGTCATCATGGCCTCTCTCCCTCTGTTCCCATTATGCGCACTGATTTCTGTGGGTACAAGAACCTAGAATAAGTTATCCGTTACCTGGGGCTACAGCTTAGAGCTAATATCTGAATTAGAGCTTGGGTCTTGGGTTTTTCTATTAATCCCTTTTTGCCTCCTACATCAATACCAGTGATATCAAAATGAATCTCTTTTATGAAGCTAAAGTAGCCATAATCCCCTCTTAGAAATTATAGAAAAGACAAATATCAGAAATAGATTATCGAAGAGAACACATCTTAGAGGAAGGAATTAGTATTGTGGAGGAAGAAAACTGAATTTGGAGAAAATACCTCTCAAGGAAAAGCAACCATAGAGGTTAAAGAAAAGGAGGGTGACGTGCAAATAGAGACCTTTGGACTGGCAAAGATTAGATGAGCTTTATTGGATTTCTATCTTGAAAGAGGCCTCCACTACCTTAGATATAGAATCTAATCCCACCAGGGTTGATTAGCTCTCAGGGCAATTGTAAAATAAGTCCCTTGTCTTTAGCTCTCTCACTTCCTGGAAACTTCTCTTTTCCTTCTATCTTAAAATTGTCCACACTCCAAAATTAAGTTTTAATCCTCTTTGTTTCTGTTGCTCATTTGTGTTTGACTCTTCATGAGCCCATTTGGGGTTTTCTTGGCAAAGATACTGGAATGGTTTCCCTTTTCCTTCTCCAGCTCATTTTACAGATAAGGAAACTAAGGCACACAGGGTTAAGTGACTTGCCCAGGTACTGATCTTTGATGACTCATGAAACCTCAAGGTTAATACATTCCAACACCTTTGTTAATATATTTTCCCCCAAATCACCTGGCCCTAATATTCAATCTCCCAATTAGGGAAAGCAGATGATAGATGTTTTCCTTACTCGAGGTTCAGCTCCACTTAGCTGCCCCTCTATTCCTCCTAGAACCTCCATTAATGAATCCCTCCTTTCCTTAAAGCAGTTGATCTCAGTTATTTTTTTTTTATTTTAATGAGGCAATTGGGGTTAAGTGACTTGCCCAGGGTCACACAGCTAGTAAGTGTCAAGTGTCTGAGGCCAGATTTGAACTCAGGTACTCCTGACTCCAGGGCTGGTGCTCCATCCACTACACCACCTAGCTGCCCCAATCTCAGTTATTTTTAGGAGTACAGGCTGAGTAACCAAATTTATATTAATTTATGAATAATGGATGACTAATAGTGAGGCCAGCATGAATAGTGCATAAAAGCCTAACTTCAGGGTCAGAAAGACCTGGTAAGCCCTGCCTGACACATGCTTGCTTTGTGATCATGAGGAAAGTCATTCATGCTCTCAGTGCACCCAGACAACTCTGCAAGCCTGTAAGTTATAGCTAAGGAGTCCATCAACTTAAGTACAAAGAGTTTCCTTACTAGAAGTTTCCCCATATATTTCTATTTTCTTCATATTACATCACCCCTCACCTACTATAGCAAACTGTCCAGAAAAGTGGACATAAATCCCTTTAGAATTGGACAATCACTTAGTGGTGATCTAGTCCAAAGTGTAACTGAAAAATAACCTCCTTTACAACATTGATGTGGGATGAAATTAGGGTCAGATTGATCATGAGTCGTCCCAAAAGAATTATAAGACTTAGTGACTCAGTTTCCCAAATTTCATTTCAATACTGTGAGCAATCACAGAGAGAGAACCAGAAAAGTGGAAGGGTATCTCTCAAATAAGGAAAGATAGAAAGTTATATTTATAGTATGGATAATTGATTATCAGTCTCATTATAATAATCTCCACTTTAGGGAGGTACAGGGGAGGGCCTATCCTAATTTGGAGTTCCTGGGGTCCTAAGCCAACCCCCGAGGCAGGTACATTTTTCAGTGGTGTGTTTTGAGGATTTACATGTCATAAGGTGAATCTGGGGACAAATTTGGCTTTTTCTGTGCATGTCTCTTTCTGATTCCCATGACTAGTCTCAAAACACCTTCATTTATCATTTATTCCTAATTTGAGTTTCTATAGTCTGTCAATATATCATTGTTGTAGTCTAAGGTCTTCATGGCCACCCTCTCTAAGTTCCCGTTATGGGTACTGATTTATGTGGGTAGGAGAACTTAGCATCCTGATTTATAAGTTGTCCATTAACTGGGGTCCAAATCCCTCTTAGAATTCATATCTGAATTAGAGCTTGGGCCTTAGGTTTTTCTGTTAACCCCTTTTTTGCCTCCTACATCAACATGACCCACAAGTGATCATGCCATTTATGCTTGAAAACCATGAATGAAATGGAAACTCCTTTCTGAAGCAGTCCATTTTACTTCTAAATAGCTCCCACTGCTAGAATTTTCTTCCTTATATTCAAGCTTCCACCTTTCACCTCTTGTTCCTAGTTCTTCCCTCTTGGGCCAAATGGAACAAGTCTAATCCAAATTCCATTAGAAAGCCCTTCAAATACTTAAAGACAGCTCTCATGCCCTAAGTGTTATCTTCTCTAGATTAAGCATTCCAAGTTCATAGGACCATAGGCACATAAATTTAGAAATATCCAGTCTGACCCACTCACTTAATATAAAATCCATGGCCTAAGATAAGCCCTATGCCCTTGTCAAGAACTTATGGTCTTATGGACCAGGGTCAAATCCTGGAGACCTGATCCTAAGAAAATGGTTTTCTCTGTGTGACTCTTTGTTTCCATCTTTGAATTTCTCCAGCAGTATCTTTTGATATACTTAGCATAGAACTTGTGTTTAGGTCTCCCCAAATGTGGGACCCACAAGGTCCTCTACAAGCACTCAAAATGTCAAATGCATATTAGGAACAGGACAGTCATTACTTCACGCCAAAGAAAATGCACAAGGGTAAAAGGCTCACCCTCCCCCAAAACCCCCACCCCTACACACAGAGAAAATACATAAAGCTCCCCTGGGAAGAGAAATAAACTTCATTAATAGCAATCATACAGTAATCTACTGAATTAATCCTCAGCTCTCTGAGGGAAAACTGCATACTAGACACACCTTCAAGTTTAATTTGTATTATTAACATTTTCCCATCACTTTCTTAAGACAATCAAAACAACAAATCCAGCCCTGCTTTGTAGCATTTTCTAATTTCTGAAGTGTAAATGCTCACATTGAATATTTAACAATCAGCTCTCAAGCCTCTTTTCTACAATCTTTCCTCCAGAAAGGAATAATCTGAGGGACTCCTTAACAAGTTGGACCTGCATTTGCTGAGTAAATAATGGGCTTAGTTCTCCAAGTAGGATGTTGTAAAGGAAATATGTGAAATGCTGTCTTCTTTCTCCAAGGAGCATGCAACATCAGGAAATAAAGCCCTTTCTTTCTTCAGAAGGTCCAATCCCTAAACTTTCCAGTTTGAGAACTCTTGAATTTGGGATTATCCATGAGGCATCTTCAAAAACTAATACTATCTAGGAAATTTCTCTTCTCTCTCTCTCTCTCTCTCTCTCTCTCTCTCTCTCTCTCTCTCTCTCTCTCTCTCTCTCTCTCTCTCTCTTGACCTAGCATTCTGATACTCCAATGATTCTTTTTTGTTTGTTTGTTTTTGTTTTTGTGGGCCAATGGGGGTTAAGTGACTTGCCCAGGGTCACATAGCTAGTAAGTGTCAAGTGTCTGAGACTGGATTTGAACTCAGGTCCTCCTGAATCCAGGGCTGGTGCTTTATCCACTGTGCCACCTAGCTGCCCCCAGAAGTTTCTCTTCTCTAGATAGAAATCTAGATTCTGGGACCATTCTACCTATAGAATTTGAAATTCCTCTTGTCCTTCACATAGGAGTTTGAGGCTCACTAATATTGTCCATGAACTACCCACTGTTGTATACAAGCATTTGTCTGCCTTTTCACATCATTTTTAACTGTTCCTGGAGAAGACTATGCATGGCTACAGACTCCTTCATAAGAGAAGGGAACTTCTCTATCTCAAGTCTCTACCCACTAGTCTTTCACTATCATCCTAAATAGCATTGACTATGTCCTCCCTTACACCTCCTCATTAACTTCCAATGGCTTCCCATTACATCAAGTATGCAATCTTCTATTTGGCTTTTAAAGCTCTTCATAACCTGACCACTTCCTATATTTCTAGTCTTCTTACATTTTAATCTCCTCTTTATTTTCTAAGCCCCAGTGAATCTAAACTTCTTGCTGTTCTTGAACAAGACACTCCATCTCCTGAATGGGTGCATTTTTCCTGACTGTCCTTCATTTCTGAAATGCCCTCCCTCCTCCCCTCTTCCTCTTGATGCTTCAAATCTCAGTTAAAATTCCACCTCCTGCAAGAAGTCTTTCCCAGTCCTCCTTCATCTTGGTATCTTCCTTCTAAATGATCAAGATTAGCTCTAATTTATGTTGTGAAGAGTTGTTTTGATGTTGTCTCTGCCATTAGATTGTGAGTTCCTTGAGGACAGGAACTATTTTTCCCTTTTTTAAGGTATCTATCCCCAGTGCTTATGTTCCTGGACTTAATAAATACTCATTGATTTGACTTCCTTTCTGTCTTATTAAAAAAAACTTCTAGGTGGTGATGTGGATAGAGTTCTGGGCTTGGAGTCAGGAAGACTCATCTTCCTGAGTTCAAACTAGCTGTGTGACTCTGGGCAAGTCACTTAACCCTGTTTGTCTTAGTTTCTCATCTGCAAACCACTCCAGTATCTTTCTTTTTTTTTAGTTAGGCAATTGGGGTTAAGTGACTTGCCCAGGGTCACACAGCTAGTAAGTATTAAGTGTCTGAGGCCGGATTTGAACTCAGGTACTCCTGACTCCAGGGCCGGTGCTCTATCCACTGCGCCATCTAGCTGCCCCTCATTCCAGTATCTTTACCAAGAATACCTCCAAATTGGGTCATAGAGAATTGGAAATGACTCAACAATAGCCTTTGACTAGAAGTTTTTTAATAATTATAAAATTTAGTTTCAAACCCAGATGTAAGACTTTACCTTTAAGGCTATATGACTACATCTTATTACATTCGGCTCAAAAGTCTATCCTACCAAGATCTTTATGAATTCTGAATCCCTGATCTTCCTCGAAGCTTTGTGCTCTATAATTGTGGTATACATACATACATGCAATCTGTGCCTTTATCCAAGCCATTAATAAAAACTACAAGCCTCTGCTACTTTTACCTTTTGAAGTTGGTATCAACCCATTAATGCTAATCCACCCACTTCCAATATAGGAGAGGCCCAGGATCTTCCTCCTTTCCTCCTCCAATACAGACTTGCTTTCCCTACAAAGAGACAAAGGTGTCCTTCAGCCCTGATTGGTCCTGGTATCCCCCACACAACTTTCCTGATCATCCAAGGGGATAAGATGTTCCAGGCACCTAGCCCTTTGGCCCCTTGAACTCCTTCACCATATCCTGCACTGATAGACATTATTTCTATATGGAGATGATAGGGAATGGGGGAGTGAGGTGCACATTGCATCCAGAAAAAGCTAAGTTTCACTGTATTATTGCTGCATATTGGCTGTTAGGGCAAAGTAAACCCCTTTTTTGTTCATTTTTCATCGGCTTATGAGTGCCTCATTTCATCCCGACATCAATCTTGAACTAAGAGAGTACTGATATTAGAGCTGCCTCTAATACCTATCTTTGGGTCAAGCAATTCAACAGTTCTATCTATTTAATTGTGCTATTATATGTCTAGCCCACATCTCTACATCTTGTCTAAATGAACAATTTATTTTTGGTAAAGCCATGCTTACAATCTAGGCATACTAATAATATAAACAATGATAATAATAATAGCTAGTATTTATACTATGGATCAGGCTCTGTACTAAGAGCTTTTTTCAAATATTATCTCATTTGATCCTCATAATAACCCTGGGAGGTAGGGGCTTTTATTATCCCCATTTTATAGTTGAAGAAACTGAGGCAAACAGAGCTTAGAAAACTTGCCCAGGGTCACACAGCTAGTTAGTGTCTGAAGTCAAATTTGAACTCAGGTGTTCCTAATCCAGGCTCAGCAGTATATCCAGCTGCCTCAAACTATGTCTTTGGCATTTCCCTGACCTCCCAGCCTAGTAGCTCTGTCAAAAAGGGAAATGCTCTTAAGTTGTGTCTCTACCACTTGGTTCTAAATTGCTTATACTATGTTTGGGACTATTTCTTCACCCTAGTTTTGCACTGGAATATGTAAGTCAAATTATTGACCTCTGCTTAATTACCCTAGGCCTTTATAGCTCCTGAAAAGTCCCTTTTAGGACATTAATAGGAACATTAGACTACTAAGCAGAGAAGAGACCCCTGCTTTGGGAGATTGATCCACTATAAGGAGACATTAGTGTTGTGCTTTAAGTTGCTGGACCCAGGGACCAGGTCTGCCAGGAACAACTAGCCATTTGGCCTTGGATCGGTCTTCTAACTTCTTTCTATTGGCTTCAATTTCTGCATCTGTCTACAAAATGAGTTCCTCTACAAAATGAGAGGGTTGGGCAAAATGATTTCTAGAGTCCCTTCCTGATCTAAAATTTCATGACTGCTATTATGTGTGGACCCCTGGCTCTGCAGTAGAAACCAGTGAGTCACCTTATCTGATATTTGTTAAACTCTCAGTCATTATTATGACACCTGAAAGTACAATTAAAAGGAAATACCATTTTGATCATTCTTTGTCAATAGCTTTTAAGACTCTAGCAGGGTTATCTCTTTTACATTAGTATCCAAAGCACTCATTTGCCCCAGGGTAAAACTAGTCATAGAGAAAAATCACCAGTCACCATAGGCTTATTCAGCCCAAATGGAATCCTGGACGGAGATTATTCATCAAAACCATCTAGTTATCTTTTCCTTCCCTGTTCCTAATTATTCTTTCACAGGATGTGACTTTGGACGTGTCGCCATCTGATTGCACTTTTCCCAATCCATTCAACCCTGTTTTATTGATTCACCAAGGTATCCAAAGGACTAAATCTCTCTTTCCCAGCCTTTAGTGAATGGCATCTCAACTCCTTGGGAACATGGTCTTTGTGGCCTTTGCTTCTGTAAAATTCCCTCATTTTCCAGAGGAACTGTATGAAAACCTGGCCTAACCAATCAAAGGGCCCTTATGGCAACAGAGATTGAACCTAGCTGATTTGCAAATAGTCAGAAATTCCTGAGAACAATAAAAGCACAAACCAAGCAGGCCTCTCCTGAGACCTTTGGGGATTTATGATCCTTCTAGAGACATCATTATCTGCTGGAGACTTTCAGCAAAGAGCTCCCCTGTTTCTCCCTATCACATTTTTTTGCATTCAAGGGATGGACTGTCAGGATGATTTGCATTTGTGCAAATGAAATTAAGAGCATCCTGTGGCAAACCAGGAAGCAGGGAGTTAGTCTGACTGACTTATCAATAAAGACATAAAATTTAATTGTACAGGGACTACACAACCCCACCCCCTTTAGATACTCTTCAAGTCTGTGTGGAACCTCTTGAGAGGTTTCCCCTGCAATGCATGTAATCAGGTTGCTGATCACAATTTTTTAAATGGGTACTTTTGTCTTTATAACTGTGATTCACTCTGTTTCTGGTTTTTGTGGGGGACAGTTATCTGGTTTTGACATATCCCTAGCACCTAGCACGGAATTAATCTCACAGAAAGTGTTTAATGTCCTTTGAACTGAATTAGACTCAAGACCTCCATGAGAGTATGTGAACATGGGGCAACACTTTTCTTTGTCTATAGCTATGGAGAGCTGAAGGAAATAAGAGTCAGGACTGGAAGAGAAAGAGTTTTCATAGTAAAGAGGCAATTCTATACATATATTCTTATGATATACATATATGTGATATATAGTCTTATAATATACACAATGTGATATGCATATTATAGATATACACATATCTGTTGTCTTTAATGACCACAACATAATAAAAATTATAATTGATGAAGGGTATTTAGAGGAACGATTTGAACTTTTAAGTGGAAACTGAATAAGATAATCTTAAAGAATATTTGGGTCAAAGAAAAAAGTCATAGATATGATAGATATTTTATCAAAGAAAACGAAAATTGTATCATGATACAACTACATATTGGGTATGTAACTAAAAAAACTAGAAAAGCAACAAACATAAAATGGAAATGTTGAAAAGAAAAGAGAAATAAAATGGAAAATAAAAACCTAGTTAGTTTATAAATAAAATATGAACCTGCTTTTTAAAAAAATGAGATTTTCAAAAGAGAAAATTAATAATATCAAAACATGAGAAGTCACAAGAGATGAAGCAGACATAAAGAAAATTACTCAAAAGATTTTTCCCAATTATATGGATCAATGAATATTATAACAAATTAAATGGATATTTACAAAAAATATAATATACCCTGATAAAAAAATGAGTAGATAATTTAAATAAATTTTAGAAAAAGAAATTGAAGATAACATGGAGATAACAATATCCATATATTCAGAAAAGGCTTTTGGTAAGATAGAACATTGATTTGTGTTTAACAATAAAAACTTTACAAAGTATAAGAATACATATACTTTTCCTAAATGTGGAAAATGGACTCTACCTAAAACCAAGAGCTTAGCATTATCTATAATGGAGAAATGTTAGAGGTTTTTACAGTAAGACTGAGGGAAAAACAAGGATTTCCATTATTGCCACTATTATTAAATATGCTTCTAGAAATCCTAGCTATTACAATAAGACAAGAGAAAACAATAGAGGGTTTACAAATAAGCAAAGAAGAAACACAGTTATTGCTTTTTGTAGATGATACCATTTATTTAGAGAAACTTAAAGATTTTACTAAATTAATCGTAATAATTAGTCATTTCAATAACATAATGGAATATATAACAAATCAATGAAAATCATCAGAATTTCTGTATATTACCAACAAAATTCAATAGGAAGAAAGGGGAAAAAGAATTTAATTCAAAATAACTATAGAATGTATAAAATATCTGGGAATCTCTCTACCAAGATAAACACAAGAATTGTATGACATTATTGCAATAGTGTTTTTGTTGTTGTTTTGTTTGTTTGTTTGTTGTGGGGGTTTTGTGGGGCAATGGGGGTTAAGTAACTTGCCCAGGGTCACACAGCTAGTAAGTGTTAAGTGTCTGAGGCCGGATTTGAACTCAGGTACTCCTGACTCCAGGGCCAGTATTCTATCCACTGCGCCACCTAGCTGCCCCTGCAATAGTGTTTTGCAAACACTATTTAGAGAAATAAAAGAAAACAAGAAAAACAAATAATTAGTGAGAAATCAATTACTCATGGTTGGGCCAGGTTAATAGATATGATAATACTATCTAAATTAATTTGCATATTTAGTGTCATACTAATCAAACTACCAAAGGAAAATAGAACAAAATCTATGCAGAGGAGTAAAAGGTGGAAAATCTCATGTAAAATAATGAAAAATGGTCAAATAAAAAGAAAGGAAGAAAAAGAAAAGGTGGAGGAGGGAAACCTAGCACTACAAGATACTGAACTATACTACAAAGCAATAATTATTAAAAATTATTTAGTATTGGTTACAAAATAGACAAATTGAATAATGAAACAGATTAATAAGTGACCCAGAAACAATCAAACATGGTACCATAGTGTTTGATAAACCTAAGGATAACTACTACTAGTGGGGGGGGAGGGATGGAGAAAGTAGGGGAGGAGCTGCTAGTGTCTTTCTTTTTTATTTTAGGCTGTATAAATGACTGCGTGAGGCTAGTAGCCATTTGACCAATGGGATGCAAATCTTTAATAATCTGTCTAATAGACTACTTAAGAAGAAGTAGGGAGTGGTGGGCTCAGGGTCAGGAAGTTCTTGGTTTAAGTTCTACTTCTGACACACATACTACTGTTACCTCTTTCACATTGCTGGGGTTTGCCCTACCACCCCCATCTGGAAAATCCTCATAAATTTTTTTTTGCCTTCTCTTTGTACCAGAGAAGAAATCTGAATTATTATGGTATTAAAAGATAAAATATGTTGATATTACATGATATTATATATATATTTTATGCATTTCTGAGTTTCTAAATTTTTTTGTGTTGTCTACTGACCTTTACGTGTCATTTGCAGCTTTTGAAAAAACCCCCCAAAATTCCCACTAATTTCTTATGCCAACCCAGGATATATCAAAACCGTGATAGGAAAAAGTTATAATGTGGAAGGGATAACTGTATTTGTATGACTCAAGAAACTCTAAGGCATCAAACTACAAGCAGATGCTGATTTGTTTCAGTGCAAAGGTTCTGTACATGGGGAAATTTCCTCCACTGATGAAATTATAGATCTAGACCAAAAACAAAAACTAAACTGCTCATGTGAAAGTTCTTGTCTTTCCTGTCTAGTTGTAGGAACAACTATTTATCTCTACTATAAGTTCAAATAACACACACCCACATCCTCTAACACCCACAGCTCCTAAGAATAGCCCAGACATTAAACTATCATTGTTAGTCTGGAACGTTGGTTTCATTTCACATTCCTGACACCAAGGTAAAAGGGTTTTCAAATATATTTTTTTAGTCAGTTTCTGCATTTAACTAAGGGTTCTCTGCATAAACTTCTTCCTTTTGAATATTGATGCCCTTTGAAAAGAAGTTAATGTCAATTAAAGAAGTGAATCCGCTGTAAAGAGAACCAGTAAGATTATTACAACAAAGTCTTTATCTCAATTAATTAAAAATCCCAAATCAATGGACACTGCAGGGTATATATCAAAACAGTTGTTGTTGCTTGTCCTTCATTCTCAGAGGACCATGACATTGGGTGATGTCACGACTTGCAATGAGTTGGGTTTAAGTGAGGGAGGGCTGTGCAAAGTTACCAACACTCACTCTCTCCTCCAGAGCCATATGGGTCCAGTGGCAAGATGACTAGAGATGGCCCTGGATGGTTTAAAGCAATTGGTGTTAGGCAACTTGCCCAGGGTCATACAGCTAGTAAGTGTATGTGGTGAGATTTTAACTCAAGTCCTCCTGACTCCAGGGCCAGTGCTTTATCCACGGCACCACCTAGCTGTCCCATATCAAACAGTAGAAAGTAGCTGAACAGATTGGCATAGTGTCTAGAACTAGGGAGGGAATAGTCCAGCGGTATTGTGAGGCTCAAAAGAGATCATGGATGCAGAGGACTTAGTAAATCTTTCAGTCCTGTTCAACTCCTTGTAATCCTATTTGAGGTTTTCTTAGCAAAGATACTAGAGTGGTTTGCCATTTTCTTCTCTAGCTCATTTTACAAATGAGGAAACTGAGGCATACAGGGACAAGTGACTTCCCAGGGTCACACAGGTAATAAGTGTCTGAGGCAATATTTGAATTCACAAAGATGAGTCTTCTTAACTCCAGGCCCAATGCTCTACCCACTGTGCCACCTAGTGCTCCTGGAAAACTTAAAGAGTTATATAAATGCCATTGTTGTTGTTGTTGCTGTCATCATCATTGTCCTTCTTGTTGTTTTTGTTATGAGATTACATAACCCAGGACTCCAGTATGGTAATGACTTCTTTCTCTTACCCTTCTATGTGTTTCTGCTGAGCTCAAGCAATGCCAATACATAGGTGTGCTGATAAATGCTTAATAACCCAGCTCTCCAGGGAGAAAAAGGATGTGCACACACTTTTAGGTTTAATCTTACATTATTAATGTTTTCTTAAGTCTATATGATCAACAAAACAAACCAAGCCAATTGATAGCAATTGCCAATGTCTGAGGTGTTAATGTTCACACTGAAAATTGATCAACCATGCCTCAAATCCCATTAGAGCTGGCTTCAGCACACCCGTTTAGCCCCACTGCATTTGTTTGACCACTAGCCTGGTCAAACCACATCTGAAGCATTGTAATAATTTAAATGTGTCACAAGTGAGGAAGGAAATAGAAAAAAGTTGGAGAGCATCCAGATGAAGGTGGGTAGAATGGTGAAAAGCTTTAAGGTTTTGTCATGTAAGGATAAGTTTTGAAGGAACTAGGGAAATTTTAATGTGAAGATGAGAATATTAGGAAGAATGTTCAAAGATAAGATAGATACCTTACAGTATGTGAAGAACTATTATGTGGAAGAAAGACTTTGTTTAATTTGATCTTCCTTTTTAATATTGGCACACTTTGGGGGAAAAAAGTCAACTCTTCATATTTAATCATATTTCTTTGCCATAAAGAGAATCAGTGAGAATATTACAAGAAAGCCTTTATCTCGATTAATTAAAATTCTACATCAGTGGACACTGCAGGGTATATATCAAACAGTAGAAAGTAGCTGAACAGGCTGATACAGCCTTGTACTATAGTAAAGGTGGCATAGTACCTAGGATCAGGGAGGAAATAGAATATTAGAGTGGTTTGCCATTTCCTTCTTCAGTGGATTAAGGCAAACAAGGTTAAGTGACTTGCCCAGAGTTGCACAGCTATTAAATGTCTGAGGCTAGATTTGAACTCTGGCATTCCTGACTCCATGCTTGGTGCCCTGCCTACTCAACAGCTTCTAGTATTTGAAGAGATATTATGTGGAAGAAAGACTCTATATGTTGTTTGGTCCCAAATAGCAGAACTAGGAATAAAGAATACCCCTTCCCAGAGAGATAACGAGTACTGTTATCATATTTTTAAAAAGAGAACAGAGAGGGGCAGCTAGATGGCGCAGTGGATAGAGCACCGGCCCTGGAATCAGGAGTACCTGAGTTCAAGTCCGGCCTCAGACACTTAACACTTAACTAGCTGTGTGACCCTGGGCAAGTCACTTAACCCCAATTGCCTCACTAAAATTAAAAAAAAAAAAAAAGAAAAAGAGAACAGAGTAGAATTTGTAGGAGAGACTTACCTGTCATCTAGGAGTTAACTGTCTTCTTATGAGAGGCTTTTTTTTTGGGGGGGGGGTGAGGCAATGGAGTTAAGTGACTTGCCCAGGGTCACACAGCTAGCGTCAAGTGTCTGAGGCCAGATTTAAACTCAGGTCCCCCTGAATCCAGGGCCCGTGCTCTATCTACTGCACCACCTAGCTTCCCCATGAGAGGCTTATTTTAACTCATATGCTAAGAAAAGTCATCCCAGGGAGAAATGCTGAGAACACTTTACCTGCTCTTCTGAGAGAACTGCTGTTGTTGTTGGTCTTTTTTCTTGAAGAGGATCATCATGAGGGTAAATGACTTGGAAGCAAATTTTATTTAAGTGAGGCAGATCTGTGTAAAGTCATCAGCCTCACTCTCTCCTCCAGAGTCATCAGTCCAGTGGCAAGAGAAGTCAAGACAACATGGCCCAGAATGACCTTGACCTTGACCATGGCCCAATAGGATTATGGTCTGTGGAGGATTTGAGCCATTGCAGCCTGAAATAAGAGGAATTTTCTCACCACTGATGTATTGTTGAAACACTTAAATATGTCTTTGTTTTGCTTATTACACTGTTAATAAAATATGAGTAGTAACATTAATGTAGTTTGAATATATGATACCAGATGGTTTTAGACTTAGGAACAAGTTTAAGGGGAAAGAGGTTTCTCTGATTTGTTTACAAACTGGAGTGCTCAGTCAGACATCATCAATAATTTAATGAGAGATATTTTGCATTTCTAGTAAGTTATAAGAAAAATCAGAAGATACCCCTTTGACTTTCTTAGAACCTTTTTAGACTTTCTTAGGTAAAGAAGATGGGAACTAGTAATAGTAAGAGAAGGTTGACAGGTGGTATGATTGTCAACTAGAGCATGAATGCATGAACGCAACACACACAGGCAATATATGCAATCTTGTCCATAAGGCCTGTTACATTTGCAAAAGGCAGATTTAGGTCTATTTTAAAGGAAGAGGTCCTAACAGCACTATTCAAAAGTGAAATGGGTAGCTTTAGGAGATGATGGATTCCTCTCTCCAGAGGCCCTCACACAAAATCCAGATTTCCATTTATCAGTTGTTGCTGCTTCTCAGCCTTACAACTACTTACACAGAGAATCTGTCTGGAAGAATCTATGCCACTTAGCTCCAGATTCCTGCCTTGTCCAGTCACCTTCAGCCCTGCCAGCATAGTCCCCCAAACACCACTTTCTCCCTTTTTCTCTGATAACTTTAATCAACTCCACACTATGATTGTTTCTGAAAAGGGCATATAACACAGTCACATGACTGTATTCTTGTCCTAGTAGCTATCCCTGTGACTTCCCAACAAAAGCCTAGACATCGTTCTCCTATAGGTCTTGTCATTCCCTGCTCCCCATTAGAAGATAAACTGTATAAGGGCAGGAACTATTTCACTTTATATTTGTATCCTCAGCACTTAGCACAATTCCTAGAACAATAGAAGTCCTTGATTTAAAAAAAAAATTCATTCATGCTATAGAGATAATTATCTTGCTCAGATATGGATTAGAATTGATGGTCTGTGAAGTGTCTCCTAATCACAAAGTCTGCAGTTTTGTAACATAGACAATACATCATAGTGTAGTGGGGAATGGGTTTAATTGATCAAATTGATCATGTGGCATCCCAAAGATTCAGTGATTCAGTTTCCCAAGTTTTATTTGAAGACTGGTGGCCTCCCAGCACCCAAGGTGTCTCAGATAGGGAGAGGAAAAATGGTTATATTTATAGTGAGAAAAGTAGGTTATCTCTTCATTATCTTAATTTCCTTCTTGTGGAAGGTTCATATCCTATTTTGGACTTCCTGGGGTCCTAAGACATCCTCCAAATCTTGTACCTTTTTCCCTAGTAGGTGTGTCTTGGGGGTTTAAATGTCATAAGGTGAACCTAAGGACACATTTGGTCCTTCTGTGCGTGTTCATAAAGACGTGCTTAAACTTGTTAGACCCCAAGGGTCTCTCTGTTTAGGATATCTCTTCACTAAGATCTGGTTTCTAGGTGAAGTTTCTGTTTCCTGTCATCTAGGAATATGTCTATTAATGGCTATTAATTAATAATGGTCCCTGGTTACTGTCTCCTTAGGCTTCTGTTGATAGTGTTGGTTGATAGGGACTCGAACCCTCTGTTACTGTACTGTTGATAAGAACACAAACCTTAGTTTCTCTATTAACCCTTTTAGCTACTATTGATCAAGTTTTAGGTTATCTGTTAACCCCTTTTTGCCTCTTCCATCACTAGCTCACAAAAGGGGTGATAAGGTCAGGCTCCCAGCATCAAGTTTCAGTCAAGCCACACTCTTATTTGCTCCATCATTTTCTCTGCCTTTATAAGGAAGAAATTGTGTCACCATAGCCCCAAGCTTGGATTTCCATGGAAAATTTCTGACTTTAGTTAATTTCCTCAGTCAGGCACTACTTAATCATCAGTTCACCATCTTGGAGGAAAAGGTGGAAATTTGCCTGCAGGTCACTCAGTGGTTTATGTGGCTAGTTAACAAATACAACATAAGATTTTGATGGCTTGAAAATGGGCTTTCTAAGCTGCTGGAGTAAGTGGACTATTTTTAAATGAGGGAATTTAGAGGAAAGTGGCTAAAAACATTATTTAGATGAATGCAATTCTAAGGAAAACTGTTGAAGCAGGATCTTGCTTTTACTTACCTCTTGGTAAGTTATCATTATGCCCTAATGTATTTTTTCCATTGTAGAATCTATGGTGAAAACATTCTGGAGAAGTCCCATTCTTTCAGAAAGAAGTCCAACATGGTTCACGAGCAGCAAAGCAGCATCATTGCATCTGAAGGATTTATTAAGCTTTATTATGGACCGTATTGTCATGGAGATAATAGGTGGTGGGGGTCTTTATGTATTCCTCTGTAAAGAATTACACTCTTACACACAGTTCAATTGGAATTAAAATGGTCCTTTATTGGGTGCTAGAGAAAGTGGCAAAGAGGGAAGTTGAAGACTTAACCTCAAGAGCTTAGAAACCTCTTCCTCCAAGAACAGAAGGAAGGCCAAAGCTGTTATATAGGATAGATGGGGTGACCACCTGACAATAGAAAGTTCCTTTGGGGGGGGGGGAAGATTCCTGAGAGTCAGGAGGATTTTTCTTTTGGAATTATCTTTCTCCTAGCTCAGGTAGTAGCCACCCCTAATTGACTTCCCTCCTACTTCCATCCTACTATCTAGTTGGCCAAGCTAAATTTGTCCCTTAATTCCTTGATATGTCTGTCCTGTTATCTGGTTATCTTTGCTTTTGCTTCTCACAGGAGAAATTTCTGACTTATCCTAAGCCATTGTCACCATGCTAGGTACAGAGAATGCAAAGATAGATAACCTAAGACACAGTCCTCTCTCAAGAAACTTGTGAAATATTTAGAGAAAAGAAACAAGGACACCAATAATTGTGTAATATAAGTTAGAATATGATTAAGTTCACTGAAAAGGACAGAGAGGCCTCAGAGATTTCAGGAAGGCAGAGAGAACAGGAGAATTAGGGAGCTAGTATAGTTCCACAGAGAAAATGCTGACAATGGAAAATCTGAAGGCTGACCTCAAGTCCTTACATCCTGTGTGACTTTGGGCAAGACATTTAAAATCCCTGTATGTCAGTTTCCTCATTTGTAAAATAAGATGATTGGACTAGCTGACCATAGGTCTTTTCCAGCCCTAGATTTATGTTCCTAATAACTCACATTTATTTAAATTTATAGTTTTTAGTTCTATATTGTGAGAAAATAATTATTAATAATTGATTTCTTGGAGACCCAAGGATCGGTCCTCACCCTACTCCAGAAAGTGGAGTTCTCCTTCAACAAATCTCAACGGGAACAAATCAGAGGGAACAAAAAGGACGGAGATAGATGTTTTTTGTCTAGGTTGCTGCTGAAGGACTGATGATTAAACAATACCTAGATAATGGATTTTGCCTTCAGCAACTTGAGTGAGGGGTTTTTTCCTTCTTTTTCCTAGAGTTCATTTTAGTGTAGACCACATTCAAGTCCTGTCAGTTGAATGATGCTAACCAATTAGATTAATTTGATACGTAATGACTTAATTAGCTTGGATCAATGTATAAATGACCTGCCTCTTTCAAAAGAGGACAAAAACCCTTGGAAAATGCCATATTAGGACTTCTGGGGCCTCTTAAGGGTTTCTCTTGCCTTTCTGAGACCACATGGTCTCTATCTCACTCTCAGCACTCTCTCTCGGTTTTCTGGGACAACATGGTCTTTGCCTCTCTCACATTCTCCCAGGTCTCCTTGAGACCACATGCTGTCTCTCTGAGAGACCACATGGACTCATGTAAAGATAGTTTCAACATTCATTTTTTTAAGATTTTGAGTTCTAAATTCCACACCCCTCTTTCCTTCCCTCCCCCCTCCTGAAGCCAGCAAGCAATCTGATATAGATTATATATTACATTAAACATATTTCCACATTAGTCATGTTGTGAGAGAAGAATCAGAACAAAAGGAAAAAAACACAAGAAAGAAGATACAACTAAAAAACAACATAAGTAAAAATAGAATGCTTCAATTTGCATTCAGATTTCAGCATTCTTTTTCTGGATGTGGAGAACATTTTCCATCATGGGTCTTTTGGCATTGTCTTGGATCATTGTATTGCTGTTGATGTATTGATGTATTGATCATCACACAATGTTGTTGATACTGTGTGCAGTGTTCTTTTGGTTCTTCTCATTTCACTCAGCATCAATTAATGTAAGTCTTTCCAGGTTTACTGAAATCTACTTGCTCATCATATCTTACAGCACAATAGTATTCCATTACATTCATATACCATAATTTGTTTATCCAATCCCAGATTGATGGGTGTCTCCTCAACTTCCAATTCTTTGCCACCAAAAAAAGAACAGCTATAAATATTTTTGTACATGTGGGTCCTTTCCCCTTTTTAATGATCTCTTTGGGATGTAACCTAATAGTGGTATTGCTAGGTCAAAGGGTATGCACAGTTTTATAGCCTATTGGGCATGGTTCCAAATTGCTGGATCAATTCACTATTGGTATAATTAATACCAATAAAAATTATAATAATATATAATATAAATAATAAATTATTTATAATAACAAATTAATAAAATGCTTACCCCAAACTGGTGTCTATAGTAATTAATTTTTGAACATAACAATATAGTATTTCACATAGGAAAGTGGTCTTTCCTTATTCTTCCAGTAATTAGTGACTCCACCTTCCTTCAACTCCCTGCGTATTTCTTTTTTATATTATCCTATATGCACTTATTGGTGAATGTGTTATATTCACTTAGTAGAATGTAAGCCCTTTAAGGGTAGAAACTGCCTCATTTTTACTCCTCAGCACCTAGCATGGCACCTGGAACATAGTAGGCACTTAACAAATGCTTAATAATTGATTGTTTTAATATTTGCAAAGCACTTTCTTAACAAAAACAGAGATAGTTTGAGTGTTATTGTCTCCCTTGGAAAGGTGAGGAAACCGAGGTTCAGAGAATTTAAGTGCCCCATATCAATTATGCTTGCTGGTCCCTCAAACCTTCTGACATTATATATCACCTTCTTAGATGTTCCAGAGTTTCAACGTTATGGTTTATGGTACTACTTCTCAGTGACCTATGTGACTCTACAATGGGGTCAGCCTCAAACCAGGGTATCCTCTGGAAGAAGCTCTCCTCAACTGTTCTCACTGCTATGATGACCAAGAAGACAATAACAGAAGTGCCAAAGGGAAGATTGAGTCAGTAGCCATAACGATAGCCAACAGAAGCAAAGTAAGCCTTTCCTCAAGTTAGAAGGAGTCAGTGCTCAAACAATATGACTTAGAACTGTGGAAATTTATTTTGATTTGGGGACCCTATCTTTAGGCTGAGATTAGAAAGCCTTAGGCCCTCAGGGTCTCTCCCCCTCCTCCTCAGCTTTAGCTGAGTGAAAAAGCCCCGTGGGCTATACAAGACGCCAGGTCAGATAGCTGGGGGGAAAAAAAAAGCCCCCAGCTCCCTCTGACCTGAGCGGAGTTATCTGAAAGATAGCCTGTGAGGCATGAGGCTCGAGAGCACACCCCCCTCAC
Organism: Dromiciops gliroides; assembly: GCF_019393635.1. Lineage (NCBI taxonomy): Eukaryota > Metazoa > Chordata > Mammalia > Microbiotheria > Microbiotheriidae > Dromiciops > Dromiciops gliroides. The sequence continues at coordinate 189,275,151 of NC_057863.1, forward strand.
CAGCTGCAGCTCTGGCTGGCAGATTAGCTTGGTCTGTGGGGGCGAAGGAAGCCCCGAGATTTGAGTGGAGAGAAGAAAAGGTATATATAGACCTGGGAGGTAGACTAGGGGGGACGGACTAAGGAAGGAGCTGAGGACAGACTAGAGAACGGGCTGAGGACGGACTAAGGACGCAGGAGAAGATGAGAAGGACTATGGGAGACGGACTAGATAAAGAAGGAGCGAGGACGGACTAGATAGAGGGGCTGACTAGAGGGGAGCCCAGACAAGGACAGAGGAGAGTTCGGTTCGGAAAAGGAGAGACCGGGCTGACAAGGTTACAGGCCTTAATACAAACCAGGGAAAGTGTAACGTGCCCTGAGGTCAGAGGCGGCTAAGGCCCATATTGTATTCAAGAAGTTCAAAGCGCAGCAGGTGGGAAAGAGACGCAGTGGAAAAGAGACCGCAGGAAAGGAGTCAGGTTGTACACTTTATTTCCCTGTATTCCTAATTTGAAATAGTATCTCATAAATAAACTCTGTTTGGATTATTTGGTTAAGAGGCTTCTTAATTTTTAGTCTATCAGTTTGGGAGCAGTGTGGTGGAACTTTATAAACGGCCTACGTTAAATTAACAAAGTCAGATAGCCAGTTAGTCAAAAGTCTACAGATTAGTCATCCACAGTTTAGTCCCCCCAAAATTAGCCCTAGTTAACAAAATATTTTACAGAACGCATCCTCTCTACACATTTGTGATGGGCTCTGTTCTGACGTGCAAGGTGATATTGCAGTTGAGAAATATAAGATTAATGTTTCATTTTAGGAGGTTGAGAACTGATTTACATTCTGAGTTGTAACTTCAGAAAGGCAGGCATACCCTCAAAGCCCTGAGACCTGAACTATCGTGCTCTTTGAGTCAGAAATTTCTTTTTTGGAAAGAACAGAGACACAACTTCTCTAGTCCTGACTCCAATTTAAGGAACCAAATGGAAAGTTTGGGTGGCACAGGGGTTCCACCAAACCAGCAAAAGAAACCAAAAGAAACCACTGAAAGAAAATGAAGGGAATAAATGAAAGAAGGGCAGAGTTGCAGCAGGAGAATGAAAGGTCATGATGAACCATTGAGGTTTTGAAGGACTTTCAGAATAGAGGACTTAGGATAAGTGTACCATTTGTATTCTCTTCAACAACAAAGCAAAGTTACCAAAAAGGGGGAGGGGCTACTCTTTTCCCAACTTTATCTCCTCAAACCTGTCCACTAATAGGCATTGTAATTTGCTTTGCTTGTTTCTTTTACCTAAATGTTTCCTGTGTCTTGATAATTGCCTCAAAAAGGCTAGGGATGCAACAGAGATGCACAAAAATTTTAACCAGGGCAGTGAGGGCTCTGAGCTATTATAATTGTGCTACTAACTTATAGTCTGGATAGACTAGATTTGGACTCGCTCAGGATAGACCTGAGTTCACCAAAACCATATGAAATAGGTGCTATGGCTATATCCATTTTATAAGTCAGGAAACTGGTTGAGAAAAGTTAAGTAAGGTCACACAGCCAGTAAGTATCTGAGGCAGGATCTTAACTCTTCTCTTCCTCACTCCAAGTCTAGCAATCTACACATTTAGCAATCTAAACAAAGTGCCACTTAGATGCCTATGTAGTAGTCCAAAACAAACTTTACCATCCATAAAGTAACTGCTCCCAGAACATAAAGTGGTCATCTAGTCTCTACATGAAGACCTCCAAAGAGGGGGAAGTAGAACTCATAAGGGCTGATTGCTAAATTTTCAATGTAAGCATTTATACCATGGAAAACATTACATCGATATTTGATTTATTATTTTGTTAATTGTTTAGACTTAAGAATGTGATGAAAAATGTTAATAATGCAGATTAAACATAAAAGTGAGTCATGCACATTTACAAGGACACTGCTGAGGGAAGCCATTACTTCCCAAAGCAGCCCATTTTACTTTTGGACAATTCTTATTGCTAGAAAGATTTTCCTGACATCAGGCCTAAATTTGCCTTTTGTTTCCCCTATGAAACCAAGTAAAAACAAACCTAATTCCTCTTCCATAGGACAATTTCTCAAATGCTTGAAGAAAGCTATTGTTTCCCTTGGCCTAGATCATCTCTTCCCCAAATTTAACATCTCCAGTTCTGTAAATCAATTTTCATAAGACTTATTCTCAAAGCCCTGCACCATTCTGTTTACACATCTTAAGACACACCTGAGCTTTTTCTAATGACCTTCCAAAACTGCATGACCAAAAAGTAACATCATATTCCAGATACAACTTGATCAGGAATCATCCTTGATTTCCAATTAGTCCATGATCTCATTAGTATTTTTGGATGACATATCGCATTATTGACTGATATTGATCTCACAACACACTAGAAGAAACTCCAGATCTTTTTCAGATAAACTGCTGTCTAATGGGACCTTCCACACCTTGTACTTGTGAAGTTGATTTCTTCAACCCAAGTGTAAGACTTTATTATTATTTATTATTATTATAATTATTATTATTATTAATTATCTTGATTGAATTTAATGTCATTAGATTCAACCCAAAGATTTCTTAGAATCCAGTATGTTAGCTAACCTTTTGTGCTTTCTCAAATATTGACATTCAGGCTATCTCTTTAGCTAAATATGGATTTAAAAAAAAATTTTGAGGCAGCACTGGGCCAAGGAGAGATTTCTTCAAATAGTTTACATAACAGCCAAACTAGACCATTCTCTTTCTATAGTTCTTGTCTTGCCCTTTCCCATGCTGGATCTCTGCTTTTATTTCCTCTCCCAAACGGCACCCTACCCTCCTATATATGGAATGGACTCTCCACCTTCTCCATCATCACTCCCTCTTGAAGTCCCTGTCTTTCTTCAAGGCCAAATTTCTATACCATGTCTTCCATGAATCAATGAAAGAATGGGAGAGCATTTAAGTACTTAAAGGACAAAGCACTGTCATAAGTGGCAGAGATACAGATATAAAAGTGAATTGATACCTGCTCTCTAAGAGGTTATACTTTAATAGGGTGAGAGGAAAATGACCCCTGCTCAATTATTCTCTGGAACTCAGCAGCTGCGGTGTGACAAAGGCTCATTTATTTCTTCCTCTCAAGAAACGGCACCCCATTGTACAGCTGGTGGAGTGCGAAGAATGGGGACTCGAAGGCCCCATTTTAATCTCTAGTTCCTAATGCTGGATTACTCAAGGGTTACAATCTACCAGGGAAAGCTAGCTAACTGGAATGCAGTATTCTTTTTTTTTTTAATTTAATTTTTTATTTTTTTAATGAGATTTTATTTTTTCCGTTACATGTAAAGATAGTTCTCAACTTTTGTTTATACATGCTTTACAATTTCAGATTTTTCTCCCTCCCTCCCCTCCCTCCCCCCTCCCCTCCCTCCCCCCTCCCCTAGACAGCAGGTAATCTGATATAGGTTATATCTATATATCTCTATACATATACATATAGATATATATATACACACACATATATACACATAATAACATTAATCCTATTTCTGCATTAATCCTGTTACAAGAGAAAGAATCAGAGCAGTGATGCAAAACCTCAAAATAGAAAAAAAAAACAACAGCACCCAAAACAAAAGAAATAATATGGTTCAATCAGCATCTATACTCCACAGTTCTTTCTTTCTTTTTTTTCTTGGATTTGGAGATCCTCTTCTATCATGAGTTCCCTGGAACTCTTCTGTACCATTGCATTGGTGAGAAGAATATAGTCCATCACAGTAGGTCAACACTCAATGTTGATGATATTGTGTACAATGTTCTTCTGGTTCTGCTCATCTCACTCATCATCAGCTCACGTAAGACCCTCCAGGTTTCTCTGAACTCTTCCGAATGCAGTATTCTTAACACTAATTTCCATAATTATTCTTTGAGTTCTTAGGAAATGGGGAGGAGACACAGGGACATTCCTTCAATCTTCCTGGGAGAGGACCTGGTTGAGACCAGCTCAGGACTACTTGAACCACGTGATCTGTTAGCCAAAGGAGAGGGAAGGGGACCTGAGACTTTTGTCCTCAAACAGGTCCAGAGGAGTATAATTTGAATGGTGACCATTATATCCTTATCGAGAGGAGACCAATTTTCTCACATGGGGTAGACAATATACGCAGAAAGCAAAATGGCAAGACACTTCAAAAAATAAAAAAATACATATTTTTAAAAGAATGCATCTTCTTTAGTCATTGCTTTTTTAAAAAATAATTTTTATTGATATCTTTTGCTTTTTTGTCTTCAAAATTTCTCCCAGTAACCCTCCAACTACCCCAAATCCAGAGAGATAAATCATACAATAAATATTTTTGAAGAAAAAAATTTAAAAAGAAAAATAGCACAACTTATTATTTCTCAAAAAAGTCTAAAAAGAAATGCATTTATGCCAGAACTGTACATTCCCCACCTCAGCAAAGAGGTATGATGGGAATGTTTTCTCATCTTTTCTTTGGCACCACGTGGTTCTTTCCTTTTATGCCACTGTAGACCGAATATATTGTTTTCTTGGCTCTGCTTATTTCATTTTGCATTGGTTCAGATAAGTCTTTCCATGCTTCTCAGACTTTATCATGTTATTGGTTTCCTTTAGCATTCCTATACATTTGTATATCCCAATTTGTTTAGCCATTCCCCAATTGATGGGCATCTACTTTATTTTCAATTCTTTGCTAGTACAAAAAAGTGCTGCTGTAAATATTTTGTTATGTATATCGACTTTCTTCTTGTCAATCCTCTTTGGAGTTTGCTGTTTGTCCTTCATTCTTGAAGAGCACAATGATATTGGGGTGATGTCATGACTTGTAGTGAATTGGATTTAAGTGAGGCAGGGCTGTGCAAAATCACCAGCCTCACTCTCTTCTCTGGAGCCATCTGGGTCCAACAGCAACATATAGATCAGGAGATGGCCCCAGATGCAGTGGCCTTTTTCTTATTTTAATTGAGGCAATGTCCATTCAATGATTTAAGGTTAGGTAAGAAATAGGCAAAGAATGACCTCTTTTACCTAGTCAAAAAGAAAAATAAATCAATCAATTAATGGGGGCACGGGGTGGGGGGGGGTAAAGGGGAAGACCTTTGGGGTTTCTAACCAATATAGAAACAATTACTATTTACACTCACTGAGCCGTCAAAAGGCCAAACAATGGCAAAATGAGGCTTGGGCTGGGACCCGATTTTGGCCAATAGATGAGAGCCAGAGTTATTTGGGTTTAAGGCTTGGTCTTTAAAAAAAAAAAATCTAACCTTAAATCCTGAGAAGCTTGGAGTATATGACTTCTAGGGGAATTTCTGGGTTAAACGTTATGGAGTTTTTGGTCAGTTTATTTGCAAAATGCTTTCCAAAAAGAGTCGTACTGATTTGCAGCTCCATCAACAATGCACTAATGTACCTGTCTTCCCACAGTCCCTCCAATATTAACTACTCCTTGTTTCTGTCATCTTTGCCAAATTGGCTAGTTATGAAGTTAAATATTAGAGTTCTTTTAATTTGCATTTATCTTATTATTGGTGATTTAGAGGATTATTTCACCTGGTTGTGTTGTGGGCAGAGCTCCATGCTGTGGGCAGAGCCTGGGACCTGGACGGGGGCAAGGGGGAGGTAATTACCTCACCCAGGCAATTGGCAGGTTCACAGAAAATCTCTTAAAATAAATAAAGAGAATTTACCTCTTATACATTTCAGAAAAAGAAGGCTCTGTGCCAAGTAAGGAGATTGCAAAATAACTGGGAAGGGCATGTTTTGGGGTTGAGTGATGACATATCAGTCACACATCTTGTTGATGTACAAAAAATCCATATCTGAATGCATGGAACTTGTAAGGTTCTAGCAGACCTTGATATGCTTATCAACATTTACATCATAGATAGAATTGTCTCCTGGCAACATCACATTCCTAAGGTGGGAAACAGGATTCTTTTTTTATTTCTGAAATCTTTGGTTTCAGTGTTTAAAGTTTAAGGATTGGTTTTCACTTCTGCTAAAGTCTGTCATCTAAGTTTCTTAAGGTCTGCATCCTAATACAGTAGTTAATAATTAGCAATTCTTATTCAAACACTTTGACCACTTAAAACTGCTTGTGAGTGTACACAGACACACATGAGCATGTACACATACTTGTGCACATCCACCCATATGTGTTATCTCTATATCTTGGAAAACAAACCCTTAGCAAAAAAAAATTGATACAAGGATTCTTTTTTCCCATTTGACTGCTTCCCTTCTTGCCCTAGATACATTAATTTTGTTTGCAACAAAAGCTTTTTAATGTCATATAATCACGTTTTCTATTTTATCTTTTGTGATTGCTGCTCACTTGTATAGTTAAAAATGTCTCCTACCCAAAATTGTGAAAGATATAGGGCCTCCTCTCTTCTAATTTTTTAAGGAATGACCTTTAATATTAAGGTGAAACATCCATTTTGAATTTGTTGTAGAATATGGCAACAATGTTGGTTTAAACCTATTTCCACTACACTACTTTCCAGTTTTTCCTGACAATGTTTTTTAATCAAATAGGGAGTTCTTTCCTAAATAATTTGTTTTCCAATTTATCTATCACTATTATTGAGTCTCATCGTTTCTAGTTTTCTCTTTGTCTAATTTACTCCATTGACTTACTTTTTTATTTTTTTAAACAATGCCAAATAGTTTTGATGATTGCTGCTTTATTTCATTATTCTCCTTCTGGATCTTTATTTTTTTCCTAAATGAATTTTGTCATTATTTTAAAACCATCACCACCAACCATCTCTGAGACAATGATGGGCATAGTCCAAGATGCTGAACATAAGAGCTTTGGGAATGGCAGTGCTTTCAGCCTGTAGCACTCATCCTGGGAAGAAACTTGGGCAGATGCAGCCTGGTGACTACTCCTGAAGATGCTACAAACACAGCTACTAAATTCCCAGAATACAAAATTCTTGCTGCCAAAGTCCTTGGTACTATCAGATGGTTCAGCTTCAGAAACAAATATAATTTTGTCAGTGGAAATGACATTAAGGAAGAGGCATTACCATTTGCTTTGCTGGTACACCCGGAGGCCCGTGGGACATGGCCATGTGACCTGCAGTTAAAAACCTTTCAGATGTGTGGTCTTCCCCACTGTACCATTAGTACAATGATTTGTATATAGTAAGTATTTGATAATAGGGGCAGCATCCGAGGCTTAGAGTGAGGAAGAATCATCTTCCTGAATTAAAATCTGACCTCAGACTAGCTATTTGACCCTGGGCAAGTCACTTCATCCTATTTGCCTCAGTTTCCTCATCTGTAAAATGAACTGGAGAAGGAAATGTCAAACCAGTGTCTTTGCCAAAACCCCAAATGAGGTCACAAAGAGTCAGACATGAAAGAAAAATGACAACAGCAAACAAAAGCAGTTGATAAAGGCTGCATTCATTCACTCAAAGAGGAAAAAAGTCTTACAAATGAACAAGAGAAGAAACCCTGTGTCTTGAGAAACATGATTCATAGGTACTGGTTTTCATTCTCACTAGAAAACTGACGTGGGTGGGGAGAAAACCAAATACTGAGTCAGCATATCTGCCTCAAAGTAGTACAAGACCTATTAACAGAAAAAATTTGGAATTGTGTCAGAAGTCACTCAACTATTCTTATTCTTAAACCTAGTAATCCCATCATTGGGCACAAGCAGAAAAACTAGAGACAAAGTGAGTACCCATCATTTGGAGAATGGCTGAACAAATTGTGATGTATGAATATAGTGGAATATTATTGCAATGAGAGCAATAATGTAAAGGAAACTGACCTTTGAGTAACTGTAATGACTAATCTTGTCAGAGAACAGGTATAAAAAGTCACTTCCCTTTTTTTCTTTAAAAAAGTTGAGAGGTGGGAAACAATGGGTGTGAATTATTGCTTATGCATCAATCACTTTGCTGGTTTTTCTTTCTTGGTTATAGTAGTGTATTTGATGAAGAGGTGAGGAGTCAATGGGGGTGGGGGTAGATGGTAAAATATCTAGATGTAACAATGACCTTACAAAAAGAAAAAAATTTAATTTAAAAGTAAGAATTGATGGGAATTAAGCAGTTGAAGGGGAGGAGAGGATGTTCTAAGATATATCAGCTAGGATTCTCATTAATCTCATAAGATCCCATGGGTTCAATTATTCCCTATCAATATGATTCTCGAATCTATAGTATTCAGCCCTAGTCTCTCTCTGGTACTCCAGTCCCACAATGTCAGTTGCCTGCTGATATTTCTATATGGTTGTCCCCTAGGCATCTAAGTGGGCAGCTAGGTAGCACAGTGGATAGAGTTCTGGGCCTGGAGTCAGGAAGACTCATCTGCATGAGTTCAAATCGAGCCTCAGACACTTCCTAACCCTAGGCAAGTCACTTTGGGTTTGTTTACCTCAGTTTCCTTCTCTGGAAAATGGGCTGGAGAAGGAAATGGCAAACCACTCCAGTATCTTTGCCAGGAAAATCCCAAATTGGGTCACAAAGAGTCAGACAGCACTGAAACAATTCAATAAAAGACATCTAAAACTAACCATATTGAGTTGTGAAATAATCTAGCCATTCTGGAGAGCAATTTGAACTGTGCATACCCTTTGACCCACTTGATACAACTTCTAGGTCTGTATCCCAAAGAGATAATAAAAAAGGTAAAAGGACCCATATGTACAAAAATATTTATAGCAGCTCTCTGTGGTGGCAAAGAATTGGAAACCAAGGGAATGCCCATCAATTGGGGAATGGCTGAACAAGTTGTGATATATGAATGTAATGGAACACTATTGTGCTGTAAGAAATAATGAGCAGGTAGATTCAGAAAAACCTGGAAAGACTTAAGTGGACTGATGCTGATTCTTCTTTTACAACATGACTAATGCAGAAATATGTTTAATGTGATAGTATATATATAAAACCTATGTCAGATTGCTTGCTGTCTTGGGGAGGGGGGAGGAAAGGGAGGGAGGGAGAAAAATTTGGAACTAAAAATCTTATGAAAACAAATGTTGAAAACAATCTTTATATGTAACTGGAAATAATAAAATACTTTTATCATTTTTTAAAAAACATAACCATAAATAGATCTTTATATTTATCACTAATCTTGTTCTATCTCCAGATTTTCTGTTTGTCAAAGGCACCACCCAGTCACTCAGATTCACAGTTTTGGAGTTATTCTCAATTCCCTCATGAATCCCACTTTCAACGCCACCATTTCCAATTAGCTGTCAAGAAAGGCCAAGGTCATCTACTATATCCTGGACCATTGCAAATCATCTTGAATTTTGTCTTCCCACTGGACTTTGATGACTCTGAAGGAGAGAATGAGGTTGATGACTTTGTATATCTCTGCCTCACTTAAATCCAATTCATTCACAAATCAAGACATCACCCTCATGATGTCATTGGTCTTCTTCTAGAATGAAGGCCAAATATCTCCACAAAGCTCTCTTGCATTTATCCATCCCTCTCAAAGCCCTTGATCATTTATTGGTTCAGAATGTTATCATATATCAACTACACTATTACAAAAGCTTCCTAATTGGCCTCCTTTTCTCCAATCTCTCTCCTCCCTAAACCATCTTTCACAAAGCTACCAAATTGGTATTACTAAAGCACAAATCTGAGCCTACAACTCCCCAGTTCAAAACATTTTTTGCTGTTGTTGTTGGAGGCTCTCCATTGCCTCCAGGTTAAAATGCAAACTCTTCTGGCATTTAAAACTCTTCACTGACTAGCTCTAACTAGATTGATTTTACATTACTCCCTCTCACACATTTAACATTCCAGCCAAATTGCCCTATTGCTGATCCTCATAGGCAACATTCCATCTCCCACCTCCATACATTTTCATTTACTGTCTCTCATGCCTAGCATGCTCTGCCTCCTCACCTCAACCTCTTGGAAGATCTACCTCCTTTCAGGGCTCAACTCCTACACAATTCCTTGTCTGATTTCCCAGTTGATATGGTTCTCCCTGGCCCCACAAAAATGACTTTGTATTTTGTATGTATTTTACATTTACTCATCTTTATATATTTTGTTTCCTATTTTTGTTTCCTATTTCCTTCCTTCCCTTCCTTTCTTTCCTTCTTTCCACCCCTTGCCTCAGAATGTAAGTTCCTTGAAGATTGGTTCTGTTTCACATTTTTGGTTTTGTAATCCCAGGACCTAACACAGCATATGGCACAAACTGGATATTTAATAAATTTTAATTTCAATTAAAATAACATTACCTTACTTTATCCAGTTCTAAGAGTAAGATTCCACTATAACAAGTTAACAGCTGACAAATGTTTTGCTTTTGATAGGGTTTTGTTGTATATTAGAGTTGGAATTGAGGACTGGGTTCCAGTGTTTGGCAAATCTGAGAGCACAAGTTACTTGGGGAAATCTGAGAGCATAAGTTTCTTCCTACTTAACAAGAACTTCCTATTTAACAAGAACTGAGAGAAATGAAAGGCAACTTAGCAGAAATTAGTTTTAGATCAACATCTCATAATATAATAACCTCAAAATGGATCCATGACCTGAATATAAAAGGATATACCATTAAAAAAATTAGAAGTGTTAGTTGCCTTTCATGCCTTATGGTTAGGGGGACAATTCTTAACCAAACAAGGGATAGAGGTAATCACATGCAAAAGAATTATGCTAACTTTGATTATATGAAATTTAAAAGCTTTTGCACAAATAATTAGAGCTAGGAAATCAAGAGAAATTTAGACTGGAAAACAAATCTTTGTATCAAATATACCTCAGGGACTGATAGAGAGGGAATTAATCCAACTATATTAAACCAATGCATGTTGTTTTTCAGTTATGTTTATTTTTCAGTCATATCTCACCCTTCATGATCCCATTTGAGTTTTCTTGGCAAAGACATTGGAGTGGTTTGCTATTTCCTTCTCTAGGTCATTTTATAGATGAGGAAACTGAGGCAAACAAGATTACTTGACTTGCCCAGGGTCACAAAGTTAATAAGTATCCGTGGCCAGATTTGAACTCAAGAAGATGAGTCTTGCTGACGCCATATTCACTGTGCCACCTACCTTTCCTGAACCAATGTATAATGATTATTAAACCAATGGTCAAAGGATATAAATAAATAGTTCTCAAAAGAAGAAAATTGTTTTTAATAATATTTTTCCCAATTACATGTAAAAACAATTTTAAATATTCTTTTTAAAAATAATGTTGAATTCCAAATTCTCTCCCTTCCTCCCTCTCTTTTTCCCTCCCTATGATGTTAAGCAATTTGATATAGATTATACATGTGCAATCACGCAAAACTTTTCTATATTAATCATACTGTGAAAGAAAACAGAAAAGAATAAAAAAATAAAGTGAAAAATAGCTTTCTTTGATCTGTAGTCAGACTGCATCACTTCTTTCTCTGGAGGTGGATAGCATTATGAGTTTTTCAGAATTGTCTTGAATCATTGTATTGCTGAGAATAGCTTAGTCATTCACAGTTTATCATCATACTATATTGTTGTTACTGTGTACAATGTTCTATCTCTGCTCACTTTGCTTTGCATCAGTTCATATAAATTTTTCCAGATTTTTCTGAAAATCATCCTGTTTGTCATTTATTACAGCACAATAGTATTCCATTACAATCTATATATCACAATTTGTTCAACCAGTCCCCAATGATGAATATCCCCAAAAGAGGAAAGCTATTAAAAATTATTCTAAATCACTAATAATGGGATTATAACTCAAAACAACTCTGAGGTTTTGCCTCATACCCAATAAATGGTCAAAGATGACAAAACATAGAAATTATCATTATTGGAAGGGTTCCAGGAAGACAGGTACATTAATACACTGTTGATGTAGCTTTACATAATCTGGGATTATGTAAAGAAAGTGACTAAAATATCTATACCCTTCAACCCAAAGATCCCATTTGTAGAAATAAATCCCAAGGAGATCAAAGCCAGAGACAAAGTTTCCATATACACCGTCACTTCCCAGACTGCTCCATATTACACTGCCTCTGAGTACAGTATGAGCCTCACCTCTTTTCACCAGCAGCTTGGACTAAACCCATGGGTCCCCCAGTTATGATAGATCAGCTAGCTTTTGCCTTATCTTGCAGGGACCAGGCCTCCAGGCAGTACTGACTATTCTATGACATGCTACAAAGGACATGCCACCTCTTTATAATTCCCTGTAAGTGTTACTTTCCTTATTAAAATTTCAGTCTCCTGAGGTCAACTGTTTTATAATCTATCTATTCGTTCTATCTACCTAAAATATTCACATCAAATCAGTACATTTTGCAGGTGCAAAGTAAAAGGACTTGACCACTGGTTGAGAAAAGGCTAAACAAGTTGTGGTATATACATGTAATAAAATTTCCATGAGAACTAATGGCTATGAAAAATTAAGAAAACCCTGGCAAGATTTATAGGAACTGATACAGCAGAACCAGAAAAGCAGTATATTCAATGACAAACAATATAATTGGGAAGAACAAAAAGGAAAGAAAAGAAAAAGAAAAGAAACTGAACTCTCTATATCCAAGTTTGGTCCCAAAGAAGAGTTGAGTGAATATATCTGCTCTGTTCTTTGAGGAGGTTTGGCTTATTGCCTCATCACAGAGGATAGTAGTGAAGAGGGAGGGATATATTCACAAATGATAATAACATAAAAACAAAAACTATCAATTAAAATAATATTTTACAAAGAGAGAATAGCTTTCCTAGCTTCAAGTCACTTAAGCTCCCCAAGCCTCAGGAACCTTATCTATAAATTAGAGATAATTAATACTACAGTACTCACAGGTCATTGTGAGGAAAGCCATTTATAAGCCTTAAAGTGCTTTGTGAAATAGGAGTTACTGTTACTAATTGAAATACTTCAAGGTTTTGCAGTTTTATTTCTGTGAGTATTCCCCCTGGCACTCACCAACCTTTCCCAACTTGATGGATGATCTCTTCATTCACCTGTCCTGGAGTTTGTCCTCACCTAGCTAGAATGGTCCTCTGTTGGTAGACAGACATGCCAGTCTATGTCACCAGGCCTGTGATAATCATAGTTAACATTTGTGCTAAATGCTTTGCAAATATCAATCATCTCATTTGATCCTCACCACAACCCTGGAAGGGAGGTGCCATTATTGTTATTGTTGTTGTTGTTATTGCTGTTGTTATTCCCATTTTACCGATGAGGAAACTGAGGTTAAATGACTTACCTAAGGTCACACAACCGGATACCAGACTTGTACTCTGGTCTTTCTGACTCTTGGCACAGCACTCTAGCCATTGTATCACAACCCCCACATGGGGTCGTGACCTACAGTTTAAGAAGCTAGGACTTAGATGGCCCCTGAGGTTCCAGAAAGATGTCAGCCTTTCCAGCTTGGTACAACTAAGCTAAGCCTGTCCTCATACTGATATAGCTTCCAAGAGAGCCTAAGGGCACTCCCACTCCATGGGGAGGCTTCAAGGAACAAGTTCGTGGGAGAGTGGATCACAAAGACCTTAAACAAGTAGATCTTGGAGTCCTTCCCATCAGCTTAGGGGAGTGCTCTGTGCCTGTCTTCAAGGAGGACCTCATATGCATAGCTTAGACTGGAGCTAGCACACGATTAGTTGCCCAGTTTTATATTGCTCTTTACTGAATAATTAAGATGGAATGAAAGGTCAGTTTGAGGAATCTGAGCTGTTTGGCCTGGGAGAAAGGACACTTAGTGAAAACATTATAGATAGTGTGGAAAAAGTTGTCCCTAGAAAAAGACTTGACTAATGCTGCTTCCCCACTCCTATGCTTCACCCCTCCACCCAGGACAGAATGCCTAATGGATAGAATTTGCAAAAAGGCAAATTAGGGGTTAAGGTAAGGGAATACTTCTAAACCGAGTTACTCAAAGGGTAATGGGCTGCCTCAAAATCCTAGACGTCTTCGAGCAAAAGCTGGATGACCACTTATCAGGTATAGGGTGAAGAGATCATAGATTTTTAGCAAGAAGATGGCCTAGAGTTCATCTTGCTCAACCCCTTTTACAAACGAAGAAATGAGGCCCATGGAAGTGTTCTCCAAGAACTTGCCCAAGGTCATAGTGGCAGAACCAACCTTGGAACTCAAGTCCTCTAACTCATCTGATTCTAGATCCTAGGCCTCCTTGCCTCTTGTATTAGAGAAAGCATTCTTACTTGGGCACAGAATTGGACTAGATCAGGACTTCTTAAACTTTTTCCACTCACAACCCCTTTCTGCCTAAGAAATTTTTATGCAGTCCTTGGTATATAGATTTATAAAATAGGTATACATAATCTCTTATTGTTGCCAAATTTTTCACAACCCCCCATATTCAGGTATGCAGCCCCACATGGAGTCACAACCCACTGTTTAAGAAGTGAGGGCCTCGGGGCAGCTAGATGGCACAGTGGTAAAGCACCAGCCCTGGATTCAGGAGTACCTGAGTTCAAATCCGGCCTCAGACACTTGACACTTACTAGCTGTGTGACCCTGGGCAAGTCACTTAACCCTCATTGCCCTGCAAAACAAAAAAAAAACCCAACAACAACAACAACAAAAAGAAGAAGTGAGGGCCTAGATGGCATCTGAGGTTCTGGAAAAAGGTTAGAAAATACTGACTCTGCTCATTCCTATCTGTGTGACTTTGGGCAGAATAACTTGCTTTTCTGAACCCCAGTTTCCTCATTTATAAAACAAGTTATTTGGGGACAAAATGAAGAATAGTTTAGGTAAAAGGTACAATTATACAATTTAGTCTTAACGTCAAGAAAAAACATCCTAACAGTTTTGTTGTTGTTCAGTCATTTCAGTCGTGTTCAACTCTCCATGACCCCATTTGGGGTTTTCTTGGCAAAGATACTGGAGTGGTTTGCCATTTCCTTCTCCAGCTCATTTGATAGATGAGGAAACCAAGGCAAACAGGGTTAAGTGACTTTCCCAGGGTCATACAGTTGGGAAGTATCTGAAGCTGGGTTTGAACTCAAGAGGATAAGTCTTTCTGACTCAAGGCCTGACACTCTATCCACTGTTTCAAGAACTACCTCAAAATAGAATGATCTGCCTCAAGAGGTGATGGCCTGGGGCAGCTAAAAAAAAAAAAAGAGGTGATGGCTTACCCATCATTGGAGGACTTTAAACAGAAACTGGATGGCCATTTCTCAAGAGTGAAATGTCCTTTTGGGTATGGATAATAGGATCACAAAGAGGTAGAAGGGACTTTAAAGGTTAATAGGTCCAACCCCCTTATTTTACAGATAAGAACCCAGAAAGGTTAAGTAACTTATCCAAGATCATATAAGTAGTAGCATCAAAGACCAGATTTTTTTTTTTTTAGTGAGGCAATTGGGGTTAAGTGACTTGCCCAAGGTCACACAGCTAGTAAGTGTTAAGTGTCTGAGGCTGGATCTGAACCCAGGTACTCCTGACTCCAGGGCCGGTGCTCTATCCAGTATGCCACCTAGCTGCCCCCAAAGACCAGATTTAAAGTCAGATCACTGACTTCAGAGGATAAAAGATTTAGAGCAGAATGAGAACTTAGGAGTCAAGTCCAACCTCCACAATTTATAGTTATGGAAATTAAGGCCCCAAGAAGTTAAATGACTTCCCCAAGTTCACACACCTGCTAAGTGTCAGAGTCTGGATTTGAACCCAGGTCTTCCTGACTTCAAGTGCAGTGCTTTACCTCTCTGTTTCTGAATCAAGAGTTAGTGCTCTTTGAAGTGATGAACTCTTGGTATAATGGGGTAAAGCAGATGAATGCTGTGCTCTTTTCCAATTCTTAAATTCTGTGAGTCTGAAAATGATAGCATGGCTAATACCAGATCTCAATCCAATGATCTCATGGGCAGTGTGAATAAGAGCAAGCCTATCCACCCATTATCTTGAAAGAGAACTCAATGTAGAGTGCCAGAGATGGTGTTTTTAACAAAGCAGGAAATCCTCCTGCTAACTTCCTGGCATGTAGCAACAAAACAGTTAAGTAAAGAACTCCATGTACCCTACAGAAAGTCTCTGGGAAATGGGGTAGGTCTATTTACCAGCTTTTTTGAATGACTGAGATTTCACCATGAGAGGTAGAAGAATACATCTTCCACTTATGTTCAAGGCTTTTTTTGGGGGGGGGGTCACATTTCATCAATAAATGAATTGCAGCCAGGGCAAATGCAAAATCATTCTCCAAGAGCTATTCCACATGAGGGTTAAGGGTACTTAGTGAAAGGAATGTCTTAGAATTCAGAACAAGAGAATTTTAGAAATCGCCTAGTCTAACCCTCTCATTCTTTTCCAGATGAGAAAAGGTTCAGAGGTCAAACATTCACCAAGGCCACATTCCATTACAAGAAACATTCTCCAAGGGCCAGGATTTGAATGCATGTCCTCAGACTCCCAGTCTTATGCTCTGACCATACCACCACACTGTCATGGCTCATTTCATTAACTTAGAGTCACAGATGCTTAGAGCTTGAAGGATCTGAGAACATCCAGGTTGAATAAGAAACTTCTCCATGACATAATTGACCAGTGGCCTCTTCTGAAAGCTTTTCAATGACAATAAGATATTGAGTCCCAGGGAGGTATTCACTATCACAAGTATTCTCTGTAGGCAAGAAACTTTTTTTTTTCTGACTCTGTTACCCTCACTACAGATTACAACCTTGACCTTGACTGACCATTTCCATAAATGTCTGCTTTTCTAATATGAGAAGGACCTTGTAAGAAATTGACTAAAACTATGAAAAAACCATGTTAGTGGTGCTATCAAATAAAAATAGAAACAGGGACCACTCATCTGTACATAAAGATCTTCGAAGGTCGCATATTGACTTAGTTTTACATTTTGATGTTATGTATATTTTACTACATTTTATGTATTTTATTAAATATTTCCCAATTACATTTTTTAAAAAATTTTTTTTAAGTGAGGCAATTGGGGTTAAGTGACTTGCCCAAGGTCACACAGCTAGTAAGTGTTAAGTGTCTGAGGCCGGATTTGAACTCAGGTACTCCTGACTCCAGGGCCAGTGCTCTATCTACTGCGCCACCTGGCTGCCCCCTAATTACATTTTAATATGGTTCAGGCACACTCTGGAGTGTTGTGTAGTGCATGCTGCCCAAGAATCATGTGTGTGACAGCTCTGACTCAGGACATGTGATAACAAACATGAGTCATTAAATGAAGAGAGCACTGGATTTGGAATGAAGAGATATAAGTTTGAATTGTACCACTGAAGTCACTTTCGCCGCCTGTAGTAGGGAGTGAATTTTACCTCCTAAAACAGGGATTTTAGTGCCAACCTCACAGATTGGATCATAAGATTATAGATTTAGAAGTGGCTGGAACCTCTGGAGGCCCAGAGAGCTTAAAGTGACTTGCCCAAATACATATAGGTGACAAGTGGCAGACCTAGAATTCACAGCCAGGTCCTTGGACTGCAAATCTCTTTTCTCTGTACCTTGATGATAACAATATCAATTTATGTATAATTTCTACTTGTGTGGCCTTGGGCAAGTCACTTCAACTCATTGGGCTTCAGTTCCTCATCTGTAAAGCGGGAGGGTTCAGTGAGATGGCATCTGAAATCCTTTCCAACTCTAAATTTATCTTTCTATATATTTCATTGTAAATAGTTTTTGCTTTTATAATATTCAATATTAATTTTAGCAAGTTCAATAATAATTCTATTATGTATATGTACACAAATATATATGTGTGCACATACAAATATACATGTGCATGCATACATAACCTTAAAGTGTTGGTTATTACTATATGAGGTGAGATAGTGTGGATAGAGCCCTAGACTTGGGGTCAGGCAGACCTGAGTTTGAATCTTACTTCAGACACTAGCTGGGTGAACCCTAGGCAAGTCTAAATCTTTCTCAGTCTCAATTTCCTCATTTGTAAAATGGGAATAATAATAGCATATATCTCACAGAGTTGTGAGAATCAAATTAGAAAACACATTTACAATATTTTACAAACCTTAAAGCATTATGTAAATGCTAGGTATTCTTATAATTATTCTAATAAAATACACTGGGTATGGGTGTGGAAACTACTAGTAGAAAAATATGAATAAATAAATGAGCCTAACTGAAAATACAGTTTAAAAAAATCTTGGCGATTGTAACTAAGTTACTTGATGTGTTGTAAATAGCTAACGGGGGTAAAAGGTGTGGGAGGAAAAGGATTATGGGAAAGAAGATTGTTACTGAGATAGTTTTACTTTTAAAAAAATAGCTTACATAAGGATTGTGACCTCGGTTTGGCTCCTAATTTCCTTTTTTGTATATTAGAGACTGGCATCAGTTTGATGCTAGGGAAAGGTTCAGTGGACAGGCTCTCACCCCACTCCTAATATCTCCCTAACAGGGTTCACATACATTTGGGTAAGCCTCACATAAATATCTCCAACTTCTGAGTAACACCCCTTAAGATATAATTATAATTATATAGATATAATCTATATCCTCATGACAATGCTGATAATAATATAATACAACTCTGATAATAATAATAATAATAATAATAATGCTATTATCATCCTAATTTTAGGGATAAGGAAACTAAGGCAGAATGAGGTTAAATAACTTATCCAGAATCAGATAGCTTTTAAGTGACTGAGGTCAAATTTGAATTTGACTTCCTGACTCCAGATCCAACACTCTATTCACTGTGACACCTAGAACTCCTGTGTAACTCCCCTTCAACAAAGCCTTAAAGGGCACTTGTGATTGACCAGTGCTGGGGAGATACTGGGAAGATCACCAGAAAAGCATGTAATATGGTCCCTGTTCTCAGGTAGCTTATGGGGGTAATCCTTCTTTTGCTTCAAGCTTGGGCTTTCAAAATAAAGGCTCAGCATTAGGAGTGCCCCATTAGGGATGGTCCCAAATCCTGCCTTTGACAGTGTGTGTTTGTGTGACCATACACAAACTCACTTAATCTCTGACCCTCGTTTTTCTTACATGTAAACTAGAAATGACAATACCTCTCTCACGGTATTGCTGTAAGGAATCTCAGCATAAATGTGTGCAGATCTTAAAGAATCATATATAGGTCCCTATTAGTGCCACATTATAACTTTTCAGTTATAATTATTTAAAATATGGTCAAAAGTACCAGTCCAATGGAAATACATAGGGTGAATTCCATTAATGCAACCACTTCAGGGAATTCATTATAATGAAGGAGGACCCAGCTACATACAAATGTCATTATTATCATTATTATTGGACCTTACCAATTAAAGGATGGTGGTCCTTGGTTTTCAATCTCCACTAAATTAAGAACAGATGTTATTATCCCATGCCAGGAGGAATATGGACTACATACAAGAGTTTCTTGAAATCAATAAAGAAAGCCACTGAGGGAGGGTGTAGAGTAGTCTTATCAGAATCTTCCTCTCAAAAGTAGGACATAGTTGTATTCCCCAGGGGCTGTGGAATTAAGTCACTTCAGTTGATTTTCAAGATTTGGAGTATTAACCAGAATATTATTATAAAGTACAGAATCACTCCCTGAACAAACATGTTAAGCTAAATTCTTTTCCTAGGGGTAAATATCTGAGAAAGCAGCCCTTTATTCCTTATTGGTAGCAAAGAAAAACACATCTGCAGTTCCACCCCAGCCTGCAGCTAAAGCAATATTTTTGCAGCTCACGCTAATGTTGAAGGGTTAGTAAGACAGCCAAATTATTGACATCAGTCTACTCTGGCCAAGACTCAGCCTTGAAGTGAGTTTGGAGCTGAGAAGAAGGAGGGGGCCTTAGATGAAAGAAGGAGCAAAAAGGTGAGAAAAGGGGGGAATCCAAAGGAAGCCATTTAGCAATTTTTAAAATAATTTTTATGACCTCTTGGTATTGAGTTTTGCTTCTTGTTGTTCAGTCATTTCAGACCTCTTATGACCCTATTTCGGGTTTTCTTGGCAAAGATATTGGAGTGGTGTGCCATTTCCTTCTCCAACTCATTTGACAGATGAGGAAACTGAGGCAAATAGGGTTAAGTGAATGGATTTGAACTTACAAAAATGAGTCTTCCTGACTCCAGGCTCAGTGCTCTACCCATTGTACCATCTAGATGCTCTAAGAGCTTTGCAGTCCTGTACAAATTTGCTATGGACAAATGCCCTCACACGGGTCCAGGGAAAAGAAAATAAGTTTAAAGTACATTGAGAGAGACAGTGTAAAGTGTGGAAAGAGCATCACTCCCATACTTAGAAGCTAAAGGTTAATATTCCAGTTTTACCACTTATTACCTTTGTCATCTTGGGCTAGTCAAGTTCTCTAGGTCTCAGTTTCTTCATCTGTAAAATGGGTGGGGGCCGGGGGGGGGGGTGTCATATTAGATGGCTCTGAAGTCCCTTCTATCTCTAGATCTATGATCCTATAAGGTGTGAGAAGATAGGGGTGAGAAAGCAAAGACTGGATTTTGGTTGAAAAAATTGTGTTTTTGTCCAAGGGCCACTGCTATAGGCCAAGAAGGAGTAGGTAGGAACCTGAAAATAGCCTCTATATCTGGAGCACAGCCCAGATTTTCTTATGTGCTTTTCAGCAGCAGCCCCATAGTCCAAAGTCTGCAGTCTCATTGGACTCCATCAGTTTCCTAGCAGATTCACTTAGTTCTTTATGAGAAAGACTGTAACATTTGGGAAACATTTTGAAACCAGATGGCTACAAGCAAATTCCTCCTAAGGCAATATACCCCTTTGTTTCAAAGACGGATGTATGGCATTGGGCAAGAGCCAGACCAAGGACATTTTGTTTCCTGAACACACTCTGAATCAAAATTTCTGAGTTTAATGGGATCCATGTTCTCTGTCTGACCCTATTACCTAATTTTAGGGACTTTTGAGTTTATAATACATTCCTAAAGTGATATTCAGAGCTAGAACTAGCATGGGATGACCAAGACTTTACCAGCATTCCAGGGCAAGGCCAGTCCTTCTATCCAACCCAACCTCACAGTGCCACAAAAGCTATATTCCTCTACCAGGTCCACCTTATTCCACAAGGGTTCCCCATCTACCCATTGAACACACACCCTCAAAAGTTGTCATTACCTTTACCACCACCCTCACCCCTGCCAGGGAGCTGGTGATACTTTAACCACCTGAGAAAAGCAGTCTTCTACTCCCACCCTAATACATAAATTTACCCCAGGCACCAGGATTCCTAGCTATGGATTTGTGAGATCCTGAGGCCTTCCCATAAGGCAAATAAGTTCTCCCAAGCCCTTCAGTCTTGTCAGCACTGGCCTTAGAGTGTCTTATGGTTTCTGCCTCTTCTCCCCTCCCCCAACCTGCCACAATTCAATGTGGCATGGATTAAGCCTCCCCTGATACTTTGCATCACAGAAAGCTCTCTCCCCAAAGATGTCTTCTCATTCATCCACACTCTTGCCATAGGCCCTCAACTTTCTAGTTATGGCTCTGGTGGCACTGAAATGTTATTGAAAGTTCTAAGGGTGGGGCAGCTGGGTGATGCAGTGGATAAAGCACTGGTCCTGGATTCTGGAGGATCTGAGTTCAAATCCGGCTCAGACACTTGACCCTAGTCATGTGACCCTGGGCAAGTCGCTTAACTCTCATTGGCCTGAAAAAAAAAGTTCTAAGGGTGAAGACTTACCTGAACTATACATATATATATATAAAAGTGAACAGAACCAGGAGAACGTTGAACACAGTAACAAAATATCATTCAATGAAGAACTGTGAATGTCTTAGCTATTCTCAGCAATACAATGATCCAAGACAATCGCAAAGGATGAATGATGAAGCATACTATCTACCTCCAGAAAAAGAATTTATATAGGTTCAATACAGACTGAAACGTGCTATTTTTCACTTTCTCCTTTTTTCTTTTATTTCAATCTTCTTATACAAAATGACTAATGTGGAAATGTTGTACAGAATTGCATATGCATAATCTATATCTGATTGCTTATTGCCTTAAGGAGGGGGGAAGGGAGGTAGGAAAAGAGGAAGAGAATTCGGAACTCAAAACTTTAAAAAAACTTAAAAAAAAAAATTCCAAGGGTGGCAGAATTTGGGGCCTGAAATGGAAAACAGAATAATAGTGTAGTTCATTTGGGTTCTGCCTTATTTAAAGACTTAAGGACGAGCAGCTAGGTGGCGCAGTGGATGGAGCACCAGCCCTGGAGTCAGGAGTACCTGAGTTCAAATCTGGCCTCAGACACTTAACACTTACTAGCTGTGTGACCTTGGGCAAATCACTTAACCCCAATTGCCTCACTTAAAAAAAAAAGACTTAAAGACTTAGGGGAGGAGGGGGAGATAATTTTACCTACTGTTTAATATATTTCTTTTTATTGATAACTGTTAAATTTCATATATATATATATATATATATATTTGAAATGGTCAAAAATAATAACAGTTTTGAAATGGTCAAAAGTAACAACAGTTTGTCCTTGGAGTCTGGGTCACCCTGATTATATTTGGTACACAGAAGATTTGTCAGCATTTATGTTATAATATTAAATCATTAATTTTTAAAAATGGAATTGTTGAACATTGAAGATTTTCACTATGGGACCAAATGTTTCATTAGATCCAATGGACATTAAGAATTTTCACTAGTGGGTCTATTAGAGCTAACCTATTTCCTTATATCTTTTCCTGATGGTTTCCATTAAAAAAGAACGTAAACCAATTGAGGGCATAAATGGTCTCATTTCTGTGTTTGTATCCCAGTATCTAGCACAGTACTTGCCATATAGTGGATGCTTACTAAATGTTTGTTGATTGATTTTTAGTATATGTAAGTCTGATAATATTTATAATAAACAAGAAGAAAGAATGATGATGAAGGTAGGAAAAGATGTGCTATATAATTAATATATAATTTAATCCTGAATTATTTAAACATACTTTTGAAAATAAAAAATGAGAAATGGACAACAGACATGATATTAAGACTTACTACAATAATTTCACGCAGAAATTAAACCAATATAAATTGCTATAGAAAGGAGACCAAAAAACCCTAGAAATTGCCTCCAGCAATTAGTCAGCAAAATTTCGACTTACTAAATGGAGAGATGGCTGACAAAAGCAATACCAAGCTATTGTAGAAACTCATCTGTAAAATCTTATGAAAACAGTGCAGCTAGGTGGCATTGTGGAGAGAGCACTGGCCCTGAAGTCAGGAGGACCTGAGTTCAAATCTGTCCTTAGACACTTACTATCTGTATGACCCTGGGTAAATCACTTAACCCTTATTGTCTCCTCCCCAAAAAATCTTATGAAAATGATAATGAACAATTATGAGCAGTATTGTCTCACAAAACAGTGAGAAGTAAGGGAAGGTTAAATTAGTTTACATAAATCTTGGCAAGATATCCAACCAAGCAAAGTCATAGCAAAGGTATTCAAGTTTAAAAACAGAAAGTAGATTACAAATAGAAGAAAAATGGAAAAGACTGGTAAAAATTATTACAGCAAACTTTTCAGAGGGATGACATGAGTGGAAACCTATGTTCTGCCATTGATACTGGCTTCAGAAATGATCTTCAAAAAAAGCTCCCGGGGGCAGCTAGGTGGCGCATTGGATAAAGCACCGGCCCTGGATTCAGAAGGACCAGAGTTCAAAGCCAGCCTCAGACACTTGGCATTTACTAGCTGTGTGACCCTGGGCAAGTCACTTAACCCGCATTGCCCTTCAAAAAAAAAAAAAAGAAGCTCCCAAAATTGTGCACAGAGACAGCAATACTGTTTGACGAAGAACTGTGAATGACTTAACTATTCTCAGCAGTATAATGATCCAAGATAATCCCAAAGCATACTATCCACCTCCAAAGAACTGATATTGATTGAACACAAGCATGCTATTTTTTATTTTATTCAAATTTTTTATACAAAATAACTAATATGGTAATGTTTTAAATAGCTGTATGTGTATAACCTACATCTGCTTGCCACCTCAGAGAGGAGGGAGGGGAAGGAGGGAAAGAGAGATAGGATGGATGGAACTCAGAACTTTAAATAAAAATGTTTAAAGTTAAGGGGAAAATGCTCCCTTTTATGGACTCCCTCTTAGCTATAATACAGTCTCATTATCATTTTCTATGAATTCGGGGCCAAAGAACAAATATCCTTGCCTCCCAAGTATCAACCCTGTCACAAGGGATTCTATTTTATCATTGTAACTTTATTTCTTAGTATTGTGAAGTCTCTGGAATCCTCATGCAGTATTTCCCTCTCAATGTATGCTACTTGAAGACATCAAACCCTATTGACATTAGAACTAGAAGGAAGCTATAAAATCATCAAATCCAACCATATTATTTTTTAGATTTCCTAATATATAACTTTATAGATTTCCTAATCTATAATTACACACATAAATATGTATAAATCTATATAATCTATAACATATTTATAAATATATAAACTGAGGTCCAAAGAAAAGAAATGACTCATAGGGTCACACAACAAATTAATCACATATCAAGGTCTCCTAACCCCCAAACCAGTATTCTTTCCACTACACATCATGCTAGTTATCAGCTAATATTCTAGTTAACAACTATCACTTAACAACCAGATATAAGCAAGACTCACAGAATCACAAAATATCAGAGCTAAAAGGGGCTTAGGAAATTATCCAAAAATCATTTTGTAAATGGGAACACAGGTCTAGAAAGAACAAGGTCACACAACTAAAGTGATAGCACTGGGATTTGAATCTTGACTCCTTGTCCAATAAGTGCTCCTGACATTACGCCATGAAGGAATAGGGGACACTATAAGTCCCCTGAAGAGCTAAAGGAGTAAAGACTGCTAGGGGCTTCTAGGAATACCAAAGGCATCCTCTATCAACCCTCTATTTCTACTTAGTGCAACCTCAATACACAATTCCTTTCTTCACATTGAAAGTCTCCATACCTTAGTTCATCTTCTTCCTACAGCATAAAAACTATCTTTATGAATATTTTAGTTATATAACCCCCAGGGACCACAAAAATGGAAGAGGGAAAAGTTATAGTCTCCTCCAAAAATTTTTTTCTTAGAGACCCTGAACACCTCAAGGATTTAACAGGGAAAACAATATTAATGGAAGTGGAGATAATTGGGCCTAGGAAGAATACCAAGGGGAAAAACCACCTACCAACCAACCTGTACATTGTACAGTAGGCTTAAAGTTGTCATGCACGTTGACCTTGGGCAAAGGTATTTGGATGATTTCTTGGGTCCTTCTAGCTCTAAATGCTCTAAATTCTTCTGTTGTTTTCCAGGAGGGGCAATTATAAAACCAGAGAGTGTTTTCCAAACATGGGGTACATATGCCACCAATAGCTATGAGAAGCTTATGTGGAATATTTGGTAAATAACTATTACTATATTGAAATTAATCTCATTTTATTTCTAATAAATAAGAAATAAACATTTCTAATATGAAAGGTGTAGTCTAGAATTTTTCCTTGAATATTGAATAGGGGTTTAGATAAAGTTAATTAAAACTCAAAGTGTATAGGGCCCTAAAAAGTTTGAGAATCCCTGGCCTAAGATCTTAGCCAAATGGATATTCTCCAGTCTTTTGGTGCAACAGGTGTTTGTTGCACCAAGCGTAGGCTTCTTGGGCAACCCACGACCCTAGTGCTCACCACACACCATTTCATGATAATGACCCTTGTGTTTTCCTGAGGTGATTTCTTCATGAAATAGCTACAAACTCAAGTTCTGGTTTTAGGTCCTGTGCAAATATCTATAGCCACCTCCCAGTTATTCGCAGCAATAAAGGAGGAGTATACACCATTTAAAGTAACTTACGTTAGGCTTTGGAATTTCTCCTTCCCCCATCAAAAAAACGAGACAATTAAATCTTTTACCTCTTGTAGTTTTCATTTATGATTTCTTGAAACATAGCTTTGAAAACCAGGCTTTGATAAAGTCTTTTGGGATTCAAATGGAGCTATTTGACTATGCCTTTAAGCCCAAATCGCTCTGGTAAATTGTCCAATTGATTGGTCAATTGGTCCCAATTTGAGCCTCAAATTAACAGAAGATGGAATAATACTTGTGCCATCTACCTCAGGGTTTTTGTGAAAAAAAGATTCATAAATCTTAAAATGATACAAAAATATGAAAAGGTACAGAGAACTAGGACTCAGGAGATATGGGTTCTAGTCCTGGTTCTGCCTATTATTAGCTATTATTTATTTTTCCTTTTTATAAATATTTTATTGATGATTTTTAAATTTTGCTGTCACTTTCAAATGATCTCCTCTACCTCTCAGACAGAATGGAGTTCCCCTCTGTAATGAAGAGGTATAGTTAAATAAAACAAATTAACATCTTAGCCATATTTTTTAAAGTATGGCTCATTTAAGGCCTAAGGTTCATTACCTCTCTGCTGAGAAGAGAAAAATATGTTTTACCATCAGTCCTCTGCTGTCAATATTGTACACTGCCTTGATTAGAGGTCTCATGCCTTCCATTGTTCTTTTTCCTTATAATATTGTGGTCATTGCTGTCTTGGTTCATTTCATTTTGCTCTGCAGCAGATTTACAAGTCTCCTTAAGTTTCTCTGAATTTTTTATGTCTGCATTTCTTATAACTATAATATTCTTCTTTATTCATATACCACAATTTTTAAGCCAGTCCTCAATTTTAGGACTCCTACTTTGTTTCCAGGTTCTTGAATTAAAATGCTGCTATATATATATATACATATATTTATGTCCAATTATGTATATATGCATATACCAAAATTAGTCTGTGTATGTGTGAGAGAAAGAGAGAGAGACTTTTCCAGTTTTTTACTTACTTGTAATATATACTGAGTAGTGGGATCACTGAAGTAAAGGAAATCAGGTAGCTGAGTGGACAGAATGCTGGACCTGGAGTCAAGAAGACCTGACTTCAAATCCAGTCTTAGACACTCACCAACTTTATGACCCTGGGCAAGTCACTTAACTTCTATTTGCCTTAATCCACTGAAGAAGGAAATGGAAAACCATGCCAGTATCTTTGCCAAGAAAATCCCATATGTGGTCACGAAGAGTCAGACATGACTGAACAACATCACTTAATGATGTCTGGATGAGTCAACGGATATGTACAGCTAAATGACTTTTCTGGCATCATTCCAAATTGCTTTCCAAAATGGTTGGATCAATCCATAGCTCTCCCAAGACATTAGTGTGTCTGTCTTGCCACAGCTCCTCCATTATTTACCAATTTTATCTGGTATCAAAGCATCTTTGCTCACCTCATCAGCATGAGGTGAAACCTCAAAGTTCACATCAATCAGTAAACATTGGCATTGCACTGAACTGTGGTGATACAAAGACAAAAATGAAAGTCCCTGCCTTCACAGAGTTTGTATTCTTCCTAGGTCTCAGTTTCTTAATGTGGAAGAAGAAAGGGTAGAGCAATTATATGTTTAGATGTTCTCTAGGATTCTTTCCATTCATTTATTCATTCAACCCATGAATAAGTTTCAGACACTATTCCAAGTTCAAGGGCTGCAAAGACAAACTATACCCTCAAAGAGCTTATATTTTATTTGGGGAGTGTGGGGGCGGGGGAGAAGGAGAAACATCAATATTAACACAATACCAAATACAAAATATATTAAAAAGTTAAAAGAAAGTAATTTCCATCTCAATTAGTATACATGTATATGTATGCACATACACACATATACATACACACAAACATATATGTTTGTGTGTGTGCACATATACATATACATATACATATACATACACACGGAGAGCAAATAGCTTATTGTGCATCAGGATACAGTCTCAGGAAACCTCTCCTTTGTCCCCAAAGTCACTGAATGTTTCAACATAGGTGCTTGCCTAACTATTTCCCAGACAGGGAACAAAGCAGAGGTTCTCATGAACCCTTGAGAAATCATGGCCTGCTAAGCTTCTGTGGTTTCCTCGTATGCAAGAAAAGACTAGGTTATGACATGGTGCTGAGCCGAGTCCAGGTGGCCACAATGAACTTTAAAACCCAGGGTGGTCACAAGAAAATGTTACATTAGCATTGGCACAGATGCCCCTGCATTTGTAGAGAGTACTACAAATGCAGGCTCTACCATAACTATATAATCATACTCTTGGACAAGAGAAGTTAAACTTGGAGCTTGATGTTTCCAAAATAAATTCCTCCTTCCCTTTGGGAACCTTTGTGGTCTCTGTGGCCAAGAAGTCCATCAGGGCCATGTGACCACAAAATCCAAACATTGGACAAGAGCTGGAAGGCCTGGTTTGTGTTCTTGTCCTTCTCTTTGCTCAATATATGACCTTAATGACCCCTTGACATTCCTTTGCTTGTTTGTTCTGTCTATAAAAGACAGATATGGGAATATTGATCCATTCTATCTCTCTCTTTCTCTCTCCCATCCATTCCCTTGTCTCTACTTGACCACTGTTCTCTTTCAGGCTCTCCTTATCTCTTACCTGAATGATTGCAATAGCCTCCTAATTTCTGTCCTCTCTATCTTTCTTCTTTGTCAACAGTTTCCCCTTTCTCTGATCCATCTTTTTTCCCCTTTCTTTTTATTTACTTCTCTTTATTTATTTTTATAAGTTATTGATGTTCAATCATTCAAAACATTACCATATTAGTCATGTTGTGAAAAAAGACACAGACCCAAAGGAAAACACACACACACACACAAATACAGAAAGTAAAAAATAGTATATTTGATCTGCATTCAGGCTCCATCAGTTCTTTAAAATTATCTTGGATCATTGTATTACTGAGATTAGCTAAGTTATTCACAGTTGATTGTTATAATACTGTTGTTACTGTGTACAAGGTTCTCCTAGTTATGCTCACTTAACTTTGCATCTGTTCATGTACATATTCCCAGGCTTTTCTGAAACCATTTGCTCATCATTTCTTATAGCACAACTTTCTTATAGTATTCCATTACATTCACAACTTGTTCAACCATTTCCCAATTGATGGATATTCATTCAGTTTTCTATTCTTTGCCAACACAATAAGAGCTGCTTGAAGTATTTTTGTACAACTAGGTCCTTTCCACCTTTTAAAAAATCTCTTTGGGTCTAATCCATCTTCTATAAAGATTCCAAAATAATATTCCCAAAGCACAAATTTGACCATGCCACTACGCTGCTCAAGAAGCTTCAGGGGTTCTCAATAGACATTATATATTGACATTGATATAATCTCTTCTAACATTTAAAGTCCTTCACAATCTGAATCCAGTGTGTTCAGAATTATTTCATAGGATTCCTTTCCTGTACTTTTTGTTCCAGCCAAAGTATCTTTTGTCTGTTCCCTACATATATTCTGTGTCCCATGGCCATGCCTTTTCACAGGCTATTTATCCTCCATTCCTGGAATGTTCTCACTTCTAACTACCACTCTAGCATTTAAGTTGAGGATCTAGCATTTAAGCTTCTTTTCAAGAGTTACCCTCTTCTTTCCCTCAAGTGTCAGAAAACTCTCTCCTGAAATTATTTTCTGTTTACCTCATACATATTTTGTTTTGACCTATCTATACACATAATGTCTTTCTGCTTTCCCCTCCATATTTCCATCCCCAGTAGAATATAAGCTCCTTGAGAGCAGGGACTCATTTATTTGTTTTGTTTTGTTTTGTTTTTTAGTGAGGCAATTGGGGTTAAGTGACTTGCCCAGGGTCACACACCTAGTAAGTGTTAAGGGTCTGAGGCCAGATTTGAACTCAGGTACTCCTGACTCCAGGGCCAGTGCTCTATCTACTGCACCACCTAGCTGCCCCTCATTTATTTATTTTTATTCCAAGCACCTAGTGCAATACCTGACACATGGTAGGCATATAAGAAATGTTTGATGACTTAAATTTTATTGAGTCCTAAAACCTGTTTTATCTCCCAAAGTTGTCAGGAATACCTATAGTTGTCAGGATAATAGGAATCTATAAAGAAAGTTGTCAGAGATATTCCAGAAAGAATAGTAGTGGCAGTATTTGAAAATTGTATCACTCTTTCAGTATTCAAACAATATTGATTGATGCCTTCTATAAACAAATAAGAAAATTACATAATATTTATAGTCTCACAGAAAGGATAAAACATATATGCAAAGATGCATGATAATCTATCAACAAGCATTTTTTAGGTACTTACTAAATGCCAAGTACCATGAAAGGCACTAGTGACACAAAGACAAAAAAAAGAGATCTTTTTCTCAAGGGGTTTATATTTTTAATCTTTTAAATTAGTATCTTATTTTATTTTTTCAAATTACATGTAAAGATAGTTTTCAACATTCATTTTTGTAAGATTTTGAGTTCCAAATTTTTCCCTTCCTGAAGCCAGCAAGCAATCTGAGATGTCATACATTACAATCATGTTGAACATATTTCCACATTAGTCATGTTGTAAGAGAAGAATCAGAACAATAGGAAAAAAACACAAGAAAGAAGAAACAACAATAACCAAAAAAAAGTGAAAAATAGTATGCTTCAATCTGCATTCAGACTCCATGGTTCTTTTTTTGAATGTGGAGAGTATTTTCCATCATGAGTCTTTTGACATTGTCTTGGAACACTGTATTGCTAAGAAGAACTAATCTCAGTTGATCATCACACAGTGTTGCTGTGCATGTAAATTCATGTCTTTCTGGGTTTTTCTGTAATCCACTTGCTCATCATTTATAGCACAATAACATTCCATTACATTCATATACCACGACTAATTTGGCCATTCCCCAATTGATGGGCATCAAGGGATTTATTGGGAGTTACATGCACACATGTAAATATATGCTGAATAAATAAAAATGATTATGAGGTAGTTTGTGGGAAGAGAGCACCAATAGGAGGATCAGGAAATTATTATAATAATAAATGTTTATTGAGGTTACTGATGATGTTGATGTTCAATGGAAGATGATGATTGAGTTAGTGCAAAGAGGGAAATTTCTAGGCTGCTGTTTGTGTGAAAGATATCTGGAGAGTTTAATGATAAAGAAACTCAGTATAAACCAATGGTATAATATGACAGCCAAAGAGGCTAATAGCATTTTAAGCTTAAGTAATAAGAAGGAGAGAGATTTTAGTCCCACTCTCCTCTGTCTTGATCAGACGACATCTAGGGCATTGTGTTTAGTTCTGGAAGAATTTTTTTTTGTAAGGACAGTGACAAGCTAAATCAGGTCTAGAGAATGGCAGCTAGAATAATGAGAACAAGACATCTCTCCATATAAGGAATAGACAGGAATCAGGGTTGTATAAACTAGCAAATAGGTAGGAGGGAAGACATAGTAGCAACTTTCAAATATTGAAGACTTCAAGACTTTCCCAGATTTAAACTCATATCCACCTCACTCCAAGACTAGCACTCTATCCATTCTGCCAACTAGCTGCCTCATAGAGGATAGAGAATAAGTTCTGGAATAGGAAAGACCTGACATGTATTAGCTGTGGGACCTTGTCCAAGCCACTTAACTTCTCATTGTGACATGCAACTCTCCAAGACTATAAGTTGCAGAAAGGTCAGCAATCCATACTGTAGAGGAGGTTACATCACTAGGAGTTCCCTATATAAATGAAATCACAGACCAAGAGAAAAAAGAAAAAAAGCTAACAAAATGATCACAAATAGAAATGAGGGGCTTTCTACTTCCCACTATTGTTGAGAGTGAGCACACTCTTGCCATTAAATAATTAGTCGAACATAACATTCGATAGGGTGGGATATTGAAAACAGACCTGAATCGGAGATGTGTTAGCTCTGTTCCTTACTCCCAGAATAACCTTAAGCAAGTCATTTAACTTTCTTGAGACTCAGTCTCCTCATCTGCAAAGTGATGGCATTGGACTAAATGATCTAAGTCCCCTTTCGTATCTAGTTGCTTTGTGATTTCATCTTTGTTAAACTGCCTTGTCTTAATTCTGTCTGAATACTAATATCTTATGAACATTTTCTTCACTTCTAATTCCTCCCTTCTGGCTGTTTTTTTGTTTTTGTTTTTTTGCGGGGCAATGGGGGTTAAGTGACTTGCCCAGGGTCACACAGCTAGTAAGTGTCAAGTGTCTGAGGCCAGATTTGAACTCAGGTACTCCTGAATTCAGGGCCGGTACTTTATCCACTGCACCACCTAGCTGCCCCCACTTCTGGCTGTTTTTATTGAATATCATATGTAGGACTTGAACTCAGTTGTTTATGGCTTCAAGGCCAGCTCTTTATCCATTATGTCATGCTGGCTCTGAATTTGAGCTTACAGTAAAAACATATCCAGAAGACAATGCTAGGATGTAGCGAACAAAATACAAACTGATGACATCCCCTAAAAGTGGAAAAGTGACTGGATTATTAACTGAGAACTAGAAAAGTATCTAGAATATGAGTTTCCAGAATTTGCTTCCTATTTTCCTGTGAGTAATGAGAGAGTAGCCACACAAGGGGGCAAAGGAATCTATAAGGAAAGGGACTTCAGTATGTGTAGTGTATGGCCCCGGACCAAAAGAAACCTACTGAAATCAATTCCCAGGCTAATGTAGGACATAGGTGAAAGACCCAATTTCCAAACCATCATTTCCATTTCCAAATTTGCCATTTAAAAAGAGCTGCTTATTGAAATCTGCTTCAGGTCAACTAGCCAGCATAGAGGGCCAACTAAAAGCAAAATGGCTGCTTCCAGGGACAAAAGCATAGAGACTTCCTAGAAGAAGGGATTAAATATCACAAGACCAAAACATGAAGAAGTTGATATAATCTTAGGATCCTGGTAGAGGCCTTTCTTGCTGGAATTTGGAAGAGCAGAAGAGGTTTGGGAAGGACATCCATAAGCCATTGGTTAAATGGGTCAAGGTGAAATATTCTGAGAATGAGTGAACTGGTGGACATAGGAAGGAAGTAAAGATATACAAAAATCACAAAATTTTGACAGTTGGAACAAAACTCAGTGACTATCTAGTCCAACTCCTATCCCAAAAAGAATTCCCACTATAATATGACAAGTGGTTGACCAAATTTATGTTATATACATAAAAGCTTCCAATGAGTTTTGCTTGACTATACCTAAGTGTCATAATGGAGGGCTTTATTTGCAGGGGGGGACATGATAGTGAATAGATGATTAGTAATAGAGATACACATAAAAAGAAAGAAAAGAGCATCAATAAAATATACACATAAAAAAACAAAAATCAGTTCAGGAGGGTCCACAGAACTTTTACTACATTGTTAAATGCTTAAAACACTTTAAAAAACAACACATAAGAAAGCTACACCCAGTACTTTAATTTTTTTTTCTATTTTTTTTGTGTGAGGCAATTGGGGTTAAGTGACTTGCCCAGGGTCACACAGCTAGTAATTGTTAAGTGTCTAAGGCCGGATTTGAATTCAAGTCCTCCATAATCCAGGGCCATCTAGCTGCCCCTTTTCCCAGTACTTTAAATAGAGATTGTGGACCTGAAAGCAAAACATTTCAGAAAGGTTCCCTTACTCTCTATTGCTTATAACTTTAAGTGAGATTTACTTGCCTATTCATGATTAAAGGCAACCACTTCTAGTATTCACAGGGACTCAAGGTACTTACCCTTCCTGCTCTACACCCAGTCATATGATTATGTTCTGGTTTCATTGCTATAGAAATCTTTACTTCTCAATAGGAAAAGTTGACTTTCTAATTCTCATAGTCATTGGCTCATCACCTCCCACATCCCCACTCTAGCTATTGCAAGGACAATTCTACTTTTGTTTCTAGTTAAAAATGTCACCCCACCACTACCACCCCCTAAAAAAGAGGAAATTTAAGAATGGTACTCAACATACAAACATGAATCAAATAAGGAGAACATCTTTCATTCCACACAGAAAAGGAAAAGAAGCATGCTGTTGTTCAGTTGTTTCAGTCATGTTGGCTCTTTGTGACTCCATTTAGAGTTTTCTAGGCAAAGATCCTGCAGTGGGTTGCCATTTCCTTTTCCAGCTCATTTTACAGATGAGGAAACTGAGATAAATAGGGTTAAGTGACTTTCCCAGGATTACACAGCTAGTAAGTGACTGAGGCTGGATTTGAATTCACAAAGTAGAGTCTTCTTGACTCTAGGCCTGAGGCACTCTATCCACTGCACCACCTAGCTGCCCATTAGCATGCATTACAGAACGATTAGAACAGAATTCTACAGTTTATTACTATTAGCACAGTCAGTTGGAAGGCTAGTATTCCAGGTTCAATGAGATATTAAGTAGTCTTTGTAAGGTCACTAATTATCCATTTTACATTTCACCTCTATTGAGTGAAATCCAATCCAATGTCAATCTCAATCATTTCTCTCCTTTTTGCTTTAATTGCAACTCTTCCCTTGACACTATCCCACTCCTAATTAAGCATTCTGTTCAACTGGTGACTAAACTGCAGGTATTTTCCCCCTCATCAGCCACTGCCACCATTTTCTTAGTGTAAGATATTGCCACTGTGATAACTGACCTCTAAAGCTTTTAAATTCTTCTAGGTCCTGTAACAAAGAAGAGGAGACACAAAAGAGAGGCTACCTCAGTCCAAACACCAGCTTGCCTAGATAGGATGTATGCTTATGGCATGTGACCAAATGGAAGGAAGAATACCCTTATCACACTCTCTGGACAGCTCAGAAAGTCATTCTCACATGTTGAAACAGGAAGAAAGAGGAAATCTGAGGAGCAGATTTCCCTTTTAATATAGCCATTGAATTCTGGCTCAGCCACCAATTAGGCAACCTAAAAACCTTCCTTCTAATTCCCCCCTGCCCCTTCCCTCAAGCTTCTGTTGTAATCACTAGGAATACTGATTAAACATGCTTCAAAATGGTATGGGGGAGAGGATGCTCAAAAAGTATCTACTACACTTCTAAATGTAGCATTTTATGAAAGCTCAGATCATACATAGAATTTTAGAAATGGTAGTTAGTCAACAAACATTTATTGTATTTACTATGTACAACAGCACATATACAGAAGTAGGAAATTCTTCCATAGAAGAACATAGAAATTAGGTGGGAAGACACATTAAAAAAATAACAATATTAGGCAATATATTTTGATCTACAATGGATCAGTGATAACACTGATATAGGTACTACTTCCAATGACACAGATAAAACACTCTCTCATCCTGTGGGGGTCTTTTCTATTTTGCTGCTGTTTATTTGTTTCAGTCCTATCTGATTCTTCATGACACCATTTGGGGTTTTCTGGGCAAGGATACTGGAATGATTTGTCATTTCCTTCTCTGCTCATTTTACAGATGAGGAAACTGAGGGAAACAGGGTCAAGTGACTTTGTGAGGGTCACACATCTGGTTTGAGGCCTGATTTGAACTCAGGAAATGAGTCTTCCTGACTCCAGGCCCAGCACCCTATCCACTACACTTTTCCATATCCTCTCATATATTCTACATAGGAAAATCCTCCCAATATACTGGGGCTTTCCTTTAGAAACTGTAGGGACCAATTTTTAATTGGGGAGTGTTAGCTAGGCGGCTCGCCACAATATTGGTGCAAGGAAGGAGACTGGCAGCCTCCCTCAAAACAGAGCAGTATTTATTTAACAAGAACGAACTTAAGAAAACACAAACAGGGGGCAGCTAGATGGCACAGTGGATAGAGCACCGGCCCTGGAGTCAGGAGTACCTGAGTTCAAATCCGGCCTCAGACACTTAACACTTACTAGCTGTGTGACCCTAGGCAAGTCACTTAACCCCAATTGCCTCACTAAAAAAAAAAAAAAAAACACAAACAGGGTCAGTAGGATCAAGGGAAAGGAAATAAAATGGGGAAAAGGGAAATTATACAACCTGAATAACACCACCACCCAGGAATCAGCTGAGAATACATAGCAGCGTCCTGTCTCCTTCCAGCTTCAAGCTAGAATGGTGGAAAACCTCCCTTCTTCCCAGCAGACCCCAGGCCTACCACACACAGCCCCCAGCCAATTGTCTGGCCATTCTGACAGTCACATGACTGCCCTCACTAGGTTTCCAATCATTATAATTTTGCCAGGCTCATGTAGGCGTCGGGTGAGTGGTGATGATGTGAGGTGCCAGTGCCATGGCAATGGCTATAACCATGGTGGAGCACCGTGCAGTTTGCGGAGCCCCAGGCCTGTGCCTACACCAAGGTTTTTTTTTAATTATAGCCAAAAGATGGGGTCATCAAAACCTCAAATAACAATTAATTCCTGGAAAAATGCACATTTGACCTGGACTAGACTCCCACAGGGATTTGTAGACAGTCCTACATTATTTTCTCAAATTTTACAACAGGACCTGGCCTCTATTATTTTTAAAGGTTCCACTTTTGTGCAGTATGTTGATGATTTACTTTTTATTTTAATGAGGCAATTGGGGTTAAGTGATTTGCCCAGGGTCACACAGCTAGTAAGTGTTAAGTGTCTGAGGCCAGATTTGAACTCAGGTATTCCTGACTCCAGGGCCAGTGCTCTATCCATTGCGCCACCTATCTGCCCCCAGAGATCTATAAACTCAAATACATATACATATATATGTACATATATATATACATATACACATAAATGTAAGACTATACTATGCATATTTCCTTTTGTCATTTCTTTCTCTGGAGGTGGATAACATCTTCCAGAATAGGTGTTTTTCTAAATCAACCATCATTCCTTATATCACAGCAATATTTCAACACAATCATATCCTATCTGAGAGATAATCTATGAAAGATTCCCTGCAATTTTCTGCTTTTCTTCTATTCTTGGCTACATTGGTTTTATTTATACAAAAATTTTAAATTTAAAATAATCAAAATTATCCATTTTACATTTCAACAATGTTCTTACCTTATAATATGGTGTAACATCTGGTGTTGTTAAATGTCCCTCCTTCACATTTTTTCCCTTAGTTTCTTTGAAATTCTTAACCTTTTGTTCTTCTAAGTGAATTTTGTTATTATTTTTCTAACTCAGTAAAATAATTTTTAGTAATTTAATTGGGATGGCATTAAATAAATAGATTAGTTAGGTAAAATTGCCATTTTTAATTATATTGACTTTACCCATGAATAATAAATATTACTCCAATTATTTAAATCTGATTTTATTTGTATAAACAATTTTAATTTTCCACAGCCTCTGGTATACTGTTTCTCAAAGCCATATCAGTCAGCTCTTATGCTCCTATTCACCTGGGCCCAATCCACTGCCTATCTATGTCTATCCAAAGCGTATATACTAATGAACCATGTACTAGCCATTAAACTGCACATCAGTCTGTTAAACACACACACACACACACACACACACACACAACATTCTAGGTTCTATCAGGTGGTCTCAAAGTGGAATTTTTTTTAATTGATAATTGTATTTAGAATAATTTGTTTCCTTTGTAATCCTACAAATTTTATTTTATGCATTTAAAAACATTATCCATAGTAGGGGGTCCATAGTTTTCACCAAAGGGGGTTCATGATGCAAAAAAAAAAGTTAAGAACATTTGCTCTAATTGTAAACAAGTTTTTCTTTATGCATAATAAACGGAAACTATACTCATTTCCCCCTCGAGTCATGCAGGAAAAATCTGTTTTGTCTTCTAAGTGACTCGTCTTCAAAAATTTTAAGACAGTTGTCATATCCCTACATAGTCGTCTTCTTTAAGCTACACATCCCCAGGTCCTTTCATTAACCCTCATTTGGGATCCTTCCAGATAAAATGGACACTTTTGATTATTAAAAAATGTATAAATTTATGATCAAAAATCTTTGCAACAAGTTTCTCTGATAAAAGTCTCATTTATAAAATACATGAGGAAATTACTTAAATTTAAAAGATTAAGACACATTCCCCATTAGATAATGATCAAAGAATATGAAAAGGTAGTTTTCAAAGGAAGTTTTAAAAACATCTAAATCAAAAGTGTCAAACATGCAGCCCATGGCCTCCTGCAGCCCACAACACTCCTGAGTGCAGCCTGAACCAAATTAAAATGTACTTCTTATCTTATTAACATATTAGGTGTTGATGTGTTCATAAAAAATATATACACATATACATGTATATGTACACACACACATACAAGCATATGGTTTTCTAAGTCCATATCTAGTGCATAGGGATTCTTATGTACAGTTTGGTTTGACATTTGTTTTGAGTTTGACATCACTGACCTAAATCACTAACAATTAGAGAAATAAAAATTAAAGGCATTTTGAGGTTCTGCCTCAAACCTACCATGATGGCAAGGATAACAAAAGAAGAAAATAACAAGTGTTGGAGGGTCTGTGGGAAAACAATACACCAGAGCACAGCTTGCAGAGATGTGAAATTGGTCCAGCCATTTAGGAATGCAATGGAATTTTTGCCTAGAAAAATACCTAGAAAATTACCAAATGGTACATACCCTTTCACCACTAATACATTAAAGAAATCAAAGAAAGAGGGAAAGGATCTGTATCTACAAAAATATTTATAGCACTTCTTTTTGGGGTAGCCAAACATTGGAAACTAAGAGGCTGTCTACCTATTGGGAAATGGCTACAACAATTGTGGTGCATGAATGTAATGGAATAGTATTCTGGCAAAAGAAATAGTGGGATGGATAATTTCAGAGGAAATTGGAAAGACCTTTATGAACTAATGCAGAGAAAAGTGAATAAGTTGAGGAGAACAATTTATTCAAAGAAAAATAGCTTTGAAAAATTTAAGAACTTTGATCAATACAATGATAAATCACCAATCAAAACAAATGGTCACTTTCTAACAGAGAGGTTATGAACTTAAGATGTGGGAAAAGACATTTTTTGACACAGCTAATTTGGAAATTGTTTTTGTCAAACTACACA
Source organism: Dromiciops gliroides (assembly GCF_019393635.1). NCBI lineage: Eukaryota > Metazoa > Chordata > Mammalia > Microbiotheria > Microbiotheriidae > Dromiciops > Dromiciops gliroides. The sequence goes on from NC_057863.1 coordinate 189,313,929, forward strand.
ACTATCTAGTGAAGGATTGTTTTTAATTATTCGGTGGTGGTGGTGGTGGTGCTGCTGCTGCTGTTGTTGTTTTAAATTTGATTGGTGGGGGAAGGGCATAGTTGGAGAGAGAGATTAATGAAAAATTTGTTACCTGAAAAATAAAAATTATGGACTATTTTAAAAATTAAAATTAATTAATATTTGATCCTCATTATGGCATGAGTTTAAGTCACCTCAATATGTTTAGTTGTCCTCTAGATGTCCTCTATCATCACTATTGTGACTTGGAGTAAAGACATATAACTGTGAGACACACTTACTGTGTAACTATGGGAAAAACACTTAACTTCTCTGAGGCTCAGTTTCCTCATCTGTAAAAATGAAAATGGGGCAGCCAGATGGAACAGTGAATAGAGTGCCAGAACTGAAGTCAGGAAGACTCATCTTCCTGATTTCAAATCCAGCCTCAAACACTTATTAGCTGTGTGATCCTGGACAAGTCACTTAGCCCTGTTTGCCCCAGTTTCTCCATCTGTAAAATGAGCTGGAGAAGGGAACAGCAAAAATTTTCCAAGAAAACTCCAAATGGGGTCACAAAGAGTCAGACATGACTTAAATGACTGAACAACAACAATAAATAGGGGAAATATTTCCACTACTTCTCTCTCCAGTTGTTGTGAGAAAAGTGCTCTGTAAAATTTAAAGAACTATATAACCGAGTTATTATTTTTTACATCCCAAAGAATGCAAAATCTAGAACTGACATATCAAAAGACTGACAAACATATAAAGTATTTTGTGGGGGATTTCATTGGTATATGGAACTTCAAATGAAGGAATTCCCTCTACCACTACAAATCAGCACCTACTTTCTAGTCTTGGAGTCATCTACAGAGTTTAAGTGGCTTGCCCAATGTCACATAGACAGAATGTATCAGAGGCATTAAGAACCCAATTCTTCTTGGAAGTTGAGGGGATGCCCATCAATTGCGGAATGGCTGGACAAGTTTTGGTATATGAATACAATGGAATACTATTGTGCTGTAAGAAACGATGAGCAGGAGGAGTTCAGAGAAACCTGGAGGGTCTTGCCTGGTCTGATGATGAGTGAGATGAGCAGAACCAGAAGAACATTGTACACAGTATCATCAACATTGAGTGTTGATCTACTGTGATGGACTATATTCTTCTCACCAATGCAATGGTACAGAAGAGTTCCAGGGAACTCATGATAGAAGAGGATCTCCAAATCCAGGGGAAAAAAAAAGAGCTGTGGAGTAGATGCTGAATGAACCATACTATTTCTTTTGTTTTTGGTGCCGATGTTTTTCTATTTTGAGGTTTTTCATCATTGCTCTGATTTTTCTCTTATAACATGACTAATGTAGAAATATGTTTAATGTTATTATGTGTGTGGAGATATATATGTGTGTGTGTGTGTGTGTGTGTGTGTGTGTGTATGTATGTATATATAACCTATATCAGATTACCTGCTGTCTAGGAGAGGGGGTGGGAGGGGAGGGAGGGAGAAAAATTTGAAATTGGAAAGCTTGTATAAACAAAAGTTGAAAACTATCTTTACATGTAACAGGAAAAAAATAAAATACTTTATTAATTTTTTAAAAAAAGAACCCAATTCTTCCAAGGATAGCTCTCTACCCATTAATATAGTGGATGTTGCTTCTGTTGCTTCTTATAGGAAGGGAAATTACTGGGGACTCCTTCAAAGAGTTTGTGGGACTTCATCTGGGCCTCAAGGATGAGTAAAATCCAAATGGATGCTGGGGTGGGGGAAGGAAGAATGGTAGGAGAAAAGAGGTAAAAAATGTACTAGTGTGAATTGAGGAGTAGTGCACATTGAGTAGGTCAGTCTGGTTAAAGTTGGGGATCCTTTCAGGGCAGTCTTGAGAACAAAATAAAGAAGTTGGTTGGAAATTACCTTTAATGTTCTAATATGGAATTGGGGTATTATCATGGAAAGAATGAAGATTTTGAATCAGAGGAGTAAAATCTTCAAAAAAGTTTAATCTGGAAACCGTGCATAGTCAACATGTCCTATCAACTCTTTATTTTAAATAATTCCCACATCCATCCCTATCTTTTCATTCTGACTTCCCACCACTCTACTGCAGGCCTAGTCTGAAGTCTTCTCATCAATCCCACCCATCTACCACAACCATAGCTCCCCCCTACCTCCTACTCTACTTCCAATCTCTTCCCTCTCCATCGTGCTTTGCAAACCACAAATGAATTTTCTATTTTGATCCTTCCATTTCCCTTCTCAAAGGTCTTCAGTGATTCCCCAGTTGCTTCCAGATAAAGACCAAACTACTTACCTACCATTTAGGACCTTTCATCACTTTCCCCAAACTGACCTTTCTAGGCTTATTTCCTACTATTCATCTACATGATTCCTACACCCAAACAAGGCTGACCTTTACACTATTCTCCAAAATAAGCTTCAAATATTCTAGTCTTTGCATTTCTATTTGACTCATTTCCCCAGACCCAAGATATAGTTCCTCCATCACAAAAGCCTGGAATTAAAATAGGTAGAGTAAGCAGCCATATCATGCAATGTATATACTGGGGAATTATAACCTAGATGGGAGAAAAAGATATCTTTATTTTCACTAATCCCCAGTTAAAATTTAGCATCAAGTGTGATAAATTAAGCTAGAAGCTTATATTTAAAAATTAACAAAATAGATAAAGCATGAACTAATCTGTTTTTTTTAAAGAAAAGGAATACCAAATTACCAAAATGAAAAATGAAAAAGAGGAAATAAAAGACATATGTCAACAAAATTTAAAGCTTAAATAAAATGAAAATTTACTAAAGTATAAAATATTTTAAATAAATATAAATAAATAAAAGATTGAAATTATATAAAATATAAATAAATAAAATGTCCAGATTAATAGAACAAGAAATAGGTTTGTTAATCCCATCTCAGATAAAGAAATTTTAAAATCCATAAATGAACTCTGAAAGAAAAAAAATGAGAAGACCAAATTAATTTACAAGTGAATTCTATTAACCACTCAAAGACTACCTAATTAAAATATAACATATTAACAAAAATAATAAAAAAGGAATAAAAAATTCCTTTTTATGGTACAAATATGGTCTTGGTACCTAAACCAAGGATAGACAAATCAAAGAAGGAAAAAATAACTATAGACCTATATCCCTAATTGTGTGTGTGTGTGTGTGTGTGTGTGTGTGTGTGTATATGTAACTATATTGAACAAAATAGTACCAGAGGCCATAGTAATATGTTTAAAAGAGCATACATTATATCAAGATTAGATTTATATGAGAAATGTAGGTTTTTTTAAATATGAAGAAAGTTACAAACATAATAGGCAATATTTATAACAAAAATAACATAAATTACATAACTTAGTTGACAAAAACCAAAAAGACTAGGGAAAATACCAATTTCTGTTAAAAATAATAAAAATATATAGGAATGAATGTATCTTTCTTGAATATAAGTATTATTGACCAAAAACCAACAGCAAGCATTATCTGAAATAGAAAAACACTAGAGACTTATCCAATAAGATTAGGGGGGTAATGAATAGTATCATTCTTGTTTTATATAAATAAAGAAATGTTAGGTGAAGCAGTGGATAAAGGCCTAGAATCAAGAAGACCTGAGTTCAAATCTGACCTCAGACACACATTAGCTGTGTGGCCCTGGGCAAGTCACTTAAACCTGTTTGTCTGTTTCCTCATCATAAAATGAGCTAGAGGAAAAAATGATAAACTACTGTAGTATCTTTGCCAAGAAATCCCCAAATGGAGTCATGAAGTCATTGGACGCAACTAAAACAACTGAACAATAACAACAAAAGAAATGTTAGCTATAGCAAAAAAGACAAGAAAAAGAAATTGAGAAAATAAGTATAGGAAAGGAAGAGACAAAATTATCACTTCTGCAGATCATGTAATAGTATATATTTAGAGAACTCAAGAGATTCTGCCCAAAAAAGTGAAACAATAACAAAGTAGGAAGATATAAAATAAACCCACATTAGCCCAGCAGAAAGTGGTAGAAAGAGAAAATCTATTAAAAACAATTTAAAACACATTAAATATAAACAAATATATAACAATATTAAACAATTAAAAACACAGACATATGATTAAAGATATATTAACTGCTCAAATTCAACCACAAAAATATAATAAAAATGACAATGCTATATAAATTAATTTGCTTATTAAATTCCATAATGATCAGACTGTCAACAGACTACTTTATGGAGCCAGAAAAAAAAATAACAAAATCCATCTGGAGGAAGAAAAGGCCAAGAATCTCAAAGAAAGTCAAGGGGTAGGTAAGATGGGAAGGAAGGGGACCAAAGTAGTACCATATCACAAACTCTATTATTAAACAGTAATACTCAAACCTGTTTTGCAACTGATTAAAAATAAATATAGTGAGACATGTAGTGACTCTATATGACTATTGAAGCAAGAAACTTACTATTCCACAAAAATTGTTAGGAAAACTGGAAAAGAGTCTGGCAAAAATTAGGTTAGACCAACATCTCATGGCAAATAGCACAAGAAGCTCCCTATAAATACATTATCTAGATATCGAAATAGACATGTTAAAGGAACAAAAAAAGAAATACATTTCACAACTATGAATGAGAAAGATTTCTTAACCAAATAAGGAATAGAGATAACATCACAGGAGATAAAATGGATAATGTTGATTGTGTAAAATTGAAAAGTTTTTAAACAAACAAAATTCAAGCAACTTAAATAGAAGAAAGAAATAGTTTGTTGCACAAAAATTCTTTTCAGCAGATGGGACTTAAATCAAGACTGATTTAAATATCTAAGAATAAGGGTCTTCACCCAATGGCAGTTACCCAAAAAAGAAAAGGAAGCTATTGACAATGATATAAAAAGTGTTTCAAATATCTAATAATAAGATGCCAATTAAAACACACTGAGTTTGTACTTCACAACCATAAAATAGGCAAAGAAGACAAAAAAATAAAAATAGGAATTGTTGGAGAGGATGTGGGAGGGCAGGCAGCTCTGAAAAACTTCCTATAATCCATCTGAAATTCTGGTCTGGACCAGTGATTTCATTAATGTAAGGAACTCCCAGTGAGGAAATATCTTCTACCAATTATATCTTCTATCAATTTTTCTGAAATGTATAGTCTCAGAGAATTGCCTGGGACACAGAGAGCTTAAGTGATTGGCCCAGGGTCAGACAATTTGTGCCAGGAGTTAGAATCTATACCAAGTCTCCATGACTCTAAGACTGATTCTCTAGCTAATATACCACACAGCCTCTTGATTATATATTATCATCTCTTAAAAAATATATGTGTAGATTATCCAAATTCAATTTTTAATATTGTCTTTCTACTCTAATAAATCTTGGAAGAAAAAAAAATCAAGGTTTCATCTCTTCTTGCCTTTCCATTACTCACCCTTTCCTCTCACCTGGATCCAATTTCATACTAATCTATCTCTTCTGAATTGGGGGAACACATTGTACAAATATTCATGATAGGGGCAGCTAGGTGGCGCAGTGGATAGAGCACCGGCCCTGGAGTCAGGAGTACCTGAGTTCAAATCCGGCCTCAGACACTTGACATTTACTAGCTGTGTGACCCTGGGCAAGTCACTTAACCCCAATTGCCTCACCAAAAAAAAAAAAAATTTAAATATATATAGAGAGATATTCACGATTCATGCTATAGCTTCAGGAAACTTCACTCTCTTAGGAACTGAAAGTAATTTGTCAAAAGCCCATTGTCATCAGTGTTTCTTGGTATTCTGCAGAGCCCTGAACTTCTGCAATTCCAAGGGTCCCAGGAAGAAAAAACTGTAATGGCAAACCCACATAACCGCAGAATTTGAGAAATGAAAATAACCTCAGGGGACATCTAGTCCAACACAGACTTCCTGCTATATTTAACAAGTGATCAGACAGCTTGTGCTCTAAGACCTCCAAGGAAGGGGAAACTACTACCTCTTAAGCAAGCCCATTCCACACTCTAGATATTTCTAGGAGGGCTTTCTGACAATTGAACCTAAATTTGCTTCTGGGTATCTCTTCCCATTGATCTTGGTTCTGTTCTCAGGGAACAAATTAGACAAGTCTCTTGGCTACTCCAAAAGATAGCTCTTCAGACACTTGAAGACAGCCATCATGTCCCCAGTGAAGATTTTCTTCCCCAGTCTAAACATGACCAATTCCTTTAATACGTTTTTTACATGTCACAGATTCAAGGACCTTACCCATCCAAGTCATTTTTTTTATGGGTATTCTTCCTAAACCATGGCCCCCAGAACAATACTCCATATAATATAATACTCCAATGACATCAGGATTATCATCTTATTTCTGGAAGCCAAACCCCTATTAATGTAGCTCAAAATTGCTTTAGGTTTTTTGGCTTATGCCTGTTAAATCACATTGAGTTTGCAGTCCATTAAAAACTTCAATTCTAAAGCTAAACAGAATAAGGGATAGAGAGTACTAGGCCTCGAGTAAATTAGTTCAAATCCTGCCCCAGACCAGTGTCTGTAGTAGCTCTGTGAACCTGAACAAATTGCTTAACCCCTATTTGCCTCAGTTTCTCCAACTGAAAATGGGGGTAATAATAGCATCTACCTCACAGAGCAGTTGTTTGGATCAAATGAGATAGTTGTAAAGCACAGTGCCTAGAAGATAAGAGGTAAAATATAAATGCCAGCTATTATTTTTTTAAGAACAACTGCTATGGGTGAGGTTGAGGTGATGGGGGGAGGGAGAGAGCCAAGATGGCAGAGGAAAGGCAGTAACTTGCCTGAGCTCTCCCCAGTACCCTTCCAAATACCTTTAAATAATGCCATAGGACAATTTCTAGAGCAGAACCCACAAAAGGACAGTGTGAAATAATTTTCCAGCCAAAGACAACTTAGAGGGTCAGCAGGAAAGTTCTGTTGCACCAGGGTGAGAGTGGAGTATAGTCCAGCACAGACAGTACCATTGCAGACCAGGCCCCAGCAAACCAGGAACAGGCCTTGAGAACCAGTCAATCAGCAGTGGCAGTGTTGTTTCCAGATCTCTCAGCCCACAGATGGTAAAGGGGTTGAACAAGAACTAATCAGGAAGAAATTACAGGGGTCTCTGTGTTGGCACTAAGGCAGGACTCTGTTGCTTTACCCATGCTCAGATCCAGTTTGAATCCTAGGGTAGGAGCACTAGAATAAGAAAGCTTTCAGCTGCAGTGGAAATGGGACCCACCCCTCAGTTCCAGGGCAGAAAAGAGTACTTATGGTCTCTCACAGACCAGAGCACAGGCCAGGAGAGTAGAGTTCTCTAGAAGCATCTCTGAAAACAGCTGCACAAACCCTCTGAAGCTTGGGACAGTGTGCCCTCCACCCTGAAAGCACAGCCCTACTTTAACAAAGAGTTAAAAGTCAAGAAATAGACTGGAAAAATAAGCAAATGACTGAAAAAATTCTGACCATAGAAAATTACTATGATGACAAGGAAAATCAAAATACACCCTCAGAAGAAGATAACAAAGTCAAAGTTTCTACACCCAAAGCCTCCAAGAAAAATATGAATTGGTCTCAGGTCATGGAAGTGCTCAAAAAGGACTTTGAAAATAAAGTAAGAGAGGAAAATTGGGAAGAGATATGAAAGTGATGCAAGAAAATCATGAAATAAGAGTCAACAAAGGAGACACAAAAAAATACTGAAGAAAATAACACCTTAAAAACAGACTAGGCTGAATGGTAAAAGAGGTACAAAGAGCCAATGAGGAGAAGAATTTCTTGAAAAGCAAGATTGACCAAATGGAAAACAGAGACAGAAAAATTCACTAAAGAAAAAAATCTCTTTAAAAAGTAGAATTGGCCAAATGGAAGAGGAGGTACAAAAGCTCACTGAAGAAAATAATTCCTTAAAAATTAGAATTGAGCAAATGGAAACTCATGACTTTATGAGAAATCAAGAAACAATAAAACAAAACCAAAAGAATGAAAAAAGTAGAAGACAATGTGAAATATCTCATTGGAAAAACAACTGATCTGGAAAACAGATCCAGGAAAGATAATTTTAAAATTATTGGACTACCTGAAAGCCATGATAAAAAAAAAGGGGGCCTATATGTCATCTTTCAAGACACTATCAAGGAAAACTGCCCCAATAGTCTAGAACCAGAGGGTAAAATAGAAATTGAAAGAATCCACTGATCACCTCCTGAAAGAGATCCCAAAATGAAAACTCCCAGGAATATTATAATTAAATTCCAGTCCTCCCAGGTCAAGGAGAAAATATTGCAAGCAGCTAAAAAGAAACAATTCAAGTACTACAGAGCTACAATCAAGATCACACAAGATTTAGCAGCAACATTAAAGGATTGGAAGGCTTGAAACATGATATTCCAGAGGACAAAAGAACTGGGATTACAACCAAGAATCACCTTGCCAGCAAAACTGAGTATAATCCTTCAGGGGGAAAAAATGGACATTCAATGAAACTGTGGCAAATAAAACTATATGTGGTCACCCTATTTCTGTCCCAAGTGTAGGGAAAATTAGCTGGGGTTGTGTTGTTTAAAAATCTAAATGTGGGTTCTAATTTGTCCCTCCCCCCCAGTTTTGGGGGGAAACTGGCTAAAATCACTGATAAATTCACCAAGAGTTTAGGCTTTTAAGGGTGTATTAAAAGATATAAGACAGTGAAGAGAGAGAAAGATTGAGAACAGAGTCCTTATAGCATGGAAATCCTAGCTTTCCTAATAGTCCACATGAAGTCCTCCCACCAAGCCAATGTCTAGAACCAAAAAAGCAAGCTCCAGTCCGCCAAATCCCCAGTTACTCTTCCTGTCCTCCTCCTCCTCCTCCTCAAAATGGGAGGTTCTTCAAGTTGATTGGTTGAGATCAGGGGCTCCACACTCTCCTCAGGGTTGGCCACATTTGATCTCAATTTAATCAACCTTAACTAGATTCAACTTCTGAGAACAACACCCTACTCAGGGCTGGCCAGGTGTGGTCCTGATTTAATCATCACAAGTAGGTACTTAGTCTCTCAGTCTCACCCAATTCAATCAATTCCAAATCAAACTTCAGGTGGGGGCTCCTGGGTGTCTGCCAAATTCCATTATTTTATCACAGGCTTATCACATATTTGTTTCTTAGAAATTAGAGGCTACTGCACCAGTTTGGGGGCATTAAGCATTTATTAAAGCATATTAAATATTAGTAAAGAGAGCACACATGACTCTGCAAGTTAAGAAGCCCTACATACCCAAGATAGAGGGGAAAGAGAGAGCAATGTGGGAGAAGGAAGAGCAAGAGGCCCCTCTCTAGGGTTTTTAACCCTGGGTCACTCCACCTTGGTCCAAGCTAATTGGCTGGTAACATTCAAGTCCATTGATTGACGTGACTTGAAGGTGGTCTTAAATTAGTTAACTTCCTTTAGTTAGTTAGGAAGGTCAATCTACATTTCCTTTGAAATTCTCCTGACTCTGGGCTGGCCCTGCAAAACCAAGGGGGGGGGGGGAGAGGAGAGAGGAGAGAGGAGAGAGGAGAGAGGAGAGAGGAGAGAGGAGAGAGGAGAGAGGAGAGAGAGAGACAGAGAGACAGAGAGACAGAGAGACAGAGAGAGACAGAGAGAGACAGAGAGAGACAGAGAGACAGAGAGAGAGACAGAGAGACAGAGAGACAGAGAGACAGAGAGACAGAGAGAGACAGAGAGAGACAGAGAGAGACAGAGAGAGACAGAGAGACAGAGAGAGACAGAGAGAGAAAGAGAGAGAAAATCCCCCAAACCCTACTATTTTCTCACAAAAAAGAGGACAAAAGAGGACAAAGTGATTAGCATAAGCACTACAGATGTTGTTATGGATAAGATTCTCACATTTCATTATGGCCATCAAAGCATTGCTGTTACAAAGTAAGTAGAATTTGATGATTTTTTTTAATGTCATGCAAAACAAGTTACACCCTATATTCCTTAAATCTATCATCCTTTTTCTTTAAATAAAATTGGTGTGTGTATATAGTACATATATAAATATTACCATACCACTTTATCATTTATTTAGAATGTATGTTTTTAAATGTGATATCTTGCTTTTAATTTCTATTTATTTATTGCTCTCAGTATTTAGGAGGTAAATAATTGTACTTAAAAGGCATCAGTCAGGGTTCAAATCTAGTTTAGTAGTCCAGGAAATCCATTATCTGGGGCACACAATAAACAATTCCAATACAGATGAGCTTGATATTATTCCAGACTCAGAATCAAATGAATCACCCTTATCTGATGTTGGATGGTTCTGTATTCCAAAAAAAGGTCCTTGTGGCTCTGGTTGGAATTTTTATTACCAAGATAGCCCCTCTGGGATGGTCTTTGTGCAGGGTACATGGAAAGCAAAGTCCAGAAAGAGTATGAGGTGCCTACCCTACCAGGGGTTAAAGGTAGAAACATAGGCATTTAGGAAATCTAGTAAAAAATGGGATCATCAGAGTAGGTCCTCTGAATCAGTCTATGGGCTGCTAGTTTACTGCAGCCTTCTAGCAGTAAATAGCATAAGTATTTTCTAGATTTATTTTAATATAGACACTAACTCTAGGTTTATTTCAGTGCAGCTTTCACACAAGTACTCTTCAAGACAATTTCATTTGAGAATGCATCAAGAATCAGAGAACAGGAATTGAAATATGGAATTAAGTGCTACATCAAGGATTTTGAATATTTTTATTTTGTAACATAAAATGCTCTAGCACACTGGAGAAGCATTTTAAGGAAATGCTAAATTCAGTTAGAGGTTAGCATAAGATTTATTTTCTTTCTCATTCAAGTTAATGGATTTACTAAAATCTATCCATGTATGTGGGGTTCTATTAACCCCAAGTTAAGAATCACTGTGCTTATAAGCTATGTCTCATAAGCATTTCAAACTCAATATTTACAAACTAGGAATTAGCCTTGACTCTTTCCTCTCAGTCATTCCCCATTCGGTTGCCAGATCTAGTTTTATACCTATTTGATAATTTTCACATCTGCCTTTACATGCCACTCACATGCTCACCAACCAAGTTTAAGCCTGTAAGTCTACTTCTATCTTACCCTGCAGGAAAGTAGGAAGGGAGGACGATAAGAGAGGGTGGGATGCATAGAAAGGATAGAAGATTGGGGGAGTGGGTAATCAGAAGCAAAACACTTTTGGGGAGGGACAGGATGAAAGGAAAGAATACAATAAATGGGGTAAGGGAGAATAGGATGGAGGGAAATAGTTAATAGTAACTTTGAAAAATTTTTGAAGCAAGTTTATCTAATAAAAGCCTAGTTTCTCAAACATATAGAGAACTGAGTCGAATTTATAAAAATAAGAACCATTCCCCAATTGATAAATGATCAAAAGATATGAATAGTTTTCCAATGAAGCAATACAAGTTATCAAAGTCATATAAAAATGTTCTAAATCACTATTGATTGGAGAAATGCAAATCAAAACAATTCTGGGGTACTACCTCATACCTGTTAGATTAGTTAATAGAACAGAACAGGAAAATGACAAATATTGCAGGGGATGTGGAGTTGTAAACTGATACAACCATTCTGTAGAGCAATTTGGAATTATGCCCAAAGGGCTATAAAACCATGCATAATCTTTGACCTAGCAATACTACTACTAGGTATAAAAAACAAAAAGCACAGTATTTATAGCAGCCCTTTTCTGGTGACAAAGAACTGGAAATTGAGGGGATGCCCATCAGTTGGGGAATGGCTGAACAAATTGTGGTATGTGATTATGATGGAATACTATACAAGAAATCATGAGCAAGATGCTCTCAGAAAAACCTGGAAAGACTTACATGAGCTGTTGAAAAATGAAATGTATGGAGTACAAAGTAACAGTGATATTGTAAGATGAACAGCTGTGAAATGATTTAGCTATTCTCAGAAATACAATGATCTAAGAGCTCTGAAGGATTTATGATAAAAAATACTATCCATCCCCAGAGAAAGAACTGATGGTGTCTGAATAAAGGTTGAAGCATAAGTTTTTAAATATTATTTTTCTTCAGGTTTTTTGTCTGTTTTATTTCAAATGACTAATATGGAAATGTTTTGCATGACTACTCATATATAGCCTATATAAAGTTGCTTGCCTTTTCAAAGGTGAGTGAGGGGAGGAAGGGAAAGAATTTGGAATTTTTAATCCATCAATCTATTTATAAATTTGAATCATTTCTTTATGTATCCTAGATATAAGAACTTTGTCAAAGAAACTTGTTGCAAAGATTTTTTTTCTTCCCAATTAACTGTTTCTCTTCTAATTCTTACTAGATTAGACTTGTTTGTATAAAACCTTTTAAAGTTTATATAATAAAAATTGTATATTTTATCTTGTATAATCCTCTCAATCAATTGTTTAGTTATCCTCCCCTATTCATTAATCTAAAAAGTAATTTATTTCTTGTTCTTTTAATTTGTTTATAATGTGACCTTTTATATCTAGGTCATATGTCCATTTGGAGCTTATATTGATATTTGTTGTTGGTCTAAACCTAATTTCTTCCAGACTGTTGTTGAATTTTCCTTCAGTTTTTGTCAAATTGTGAGTCTTTCCCAAGGTAACTGGGGTCTTAGGGTTTATTGAACACAATACTACTGTGTTTGTTTTTTTAATTTGCCTTTGTTATGTTCCTAATATGTTCCACTGATTGATCTCCCCTTTTTTTAACCATTACAAAATCATTTTAATGATTTACTATTTTGTAATGCAGTTTGAGATCTGGTATTGATAGACCATCCTCCTTACCCTTTTTTTATTTTTAATCTCAAAATTCTTAACATTTTGTTCCACAATATGATTGCTATTCCTTTTCTAAGGTTATAAAATATTCTTTTAGTAGACTGCTAAATAAGTAATATAATTTAAGTATTGTTGTCATTTGTATTACATTGGCTCAACTTATTCATGATCAATTAATGTTTCTGCAATTATTTAGTTCTGTCTTTATTTCTGTAGATAGATGATAGATAGATAGAGCGATAGATGATAGATAGATTGATTCATACAGTCTTTAGGTGAATCTTAGAAGATACATTTCAAAATATTTTATAATATCTGTAGTTATTTTGAATGTAATTTCTCTTTCTAGCTTTTCCTGATGAGTTTTGTTGGTTGCATATAGGAATATTGATGATTTACCTGTATTTTTTTTATACTACAACTTTGCTTCAATTTTTATTTCAATTAATTTTTAGTACACTCTTTCTAAGTATACCATTATATCTTCTGCAAAAAGCAATCATTTTCTTTCCTCTTTCTCTTTGATTATTCTATTAATTTATCTTTCTTATCTTATTGATAATAATTTAACATAAATAGTAGGGAAAGATATAACAGTATTTATAACTGAGAGGAAAATGATCCCTGCTCAATAATGGTCTTTCTGTGAATATCTAGAACTTATCTGAGATTTACAGATCAGGACCAACAAGGCCTAGAGGAATGCCTCTAATGCACATATTTTCAGGATGTCCTTTTGGACATGATATGATATGATATGATAGTTTTCAGTTATACTCTTTTTACCTTTGGGATGATCTATATGTGATTTCTAGATTCCCTTTTGCAATCTTACTTCTTGCTGGCTACTTATATAAGCTTACTATGCTAGAGATGTGGGGTGGGGGGTCAGGAGGATGAGAACAAGATAGAATTTTAACAGAGACCGGGTTGTGAAGGGATTTAACTGCCCAATATTAGGAATTTCTTAGAGGTACTAGAGAACTACTGGAGTTTATTGGGGCATGCTCCTTTACTTCTGTGAGCTTAGTTTCCTTAGCTATAAAATGAGAGGGTTAGACTAATTAATTTCTAAGATCCCATTAACTATAACAGTTATACAATTCAACCACATAAAGAGAGTAAATTCCTAGAGAACAGATTACTATTACTATTTATTACTATCACTATCAATTTTTAACCCACTTTTGTTGAAGGACCATTGGCTTTGAAGTTATCTGACCTGAGTTGCAAGTTCATCTCTGACTTTACTACCTAGATAAATTTGAATAAGTCCCTTAATCTCCCTAGCACTCATTTTCCTTCTTTCTAAAATGAAGAGGTTGGATTAGTTGGCTTCTGTGGTCCCTTATAGCTCTATGATTTTTTGATCATAAAGCCCAGCATATTTCCATAGATCACAGGATTGTAGGGGAAATGGAAGGGACCTTGAACATCATCTTTAATTCCCCCATTTTACAGATGATGAAAATGGAACCCAGGGAGGTAAAGTGATTTTCTTTAAGAACAAATTTGAAGGGCATCTAGGTGGCGCAGTGTATAGAGCACCGGCCCTGGAGTTCAAATCTGGCCTCAGACACTTAACACTTACTAGCTGTGTGACCTTGGGCAAGTCACTTAACCCCAATTGCCTCACTAAACACACACACACACAAACACACACACACACACACACACACAGAGAACAAATTTGAGATGTTTTTACAGACAAGATGATCAAGCGTATTCTTTCTTCCTCAGGCATCCTTTTCCAGGATGCAGAAGGCTAGAAAAGGAGGGAAATTCCCATCTAAACTGAAAGCATTGGCAGAATTACTGAAAACCAATGGTGACAATATAGAAAAGAATTATGTATCAAAAAACTTCAATACACAATTCATTACACAACTTTAAGGAACACATCCAGAGAAAGGGGTTCACCCCATTCCAGCCCCCAGTGGTTTGTGTACACAAATCTGACCACAGAAGCATTTTTACATAAGTAGTTAATTCATTTTTATAACTCGAATTTGGTTGTAGGATGCAATGGCAGCAACTCCATTGTTTTTCTCCATATTTAAGAAACCCAAGAATATTTCGGGACACCAAGCCAGATGGTTGGTTTGTTTCCAGTGGTTATAGAAATCTGTATTTCCCACTGTGGAGGAGACTGCAAATGCTTTCCCAGGCCTCCTTGAAATGCCAAGCATTTTTTCTGCTGAAGTGATTGGTGGGAAATAAGGAAGGAAGGAAAAAGGAAAGAGGGAGAGAGTGGGGGAGAGAGGAAAGGTTTACAATATGCCAGGAACCATGCTAAGGTCAAAGAGAAAGACAGCCTCTGCCCTCAAGTTTTTATTCTTTTTGGGGGGAGGTAAGGGGTGGGAGGAAAAAAAAGGAGAGAGGGTGGGGAAGAGGAAGGGACCCTAAGCAAGAACATCATTTAAAAGTTCAGAAAGCCAGGAACATGCCTGGAGGACAATAAAGGCAGGCCAGCCTGGGCCCTCAAATAAAATGGAGGCTCCAGGAAGACCTCACCAGTGGGAGAAAGGGGGTCTTGCAAAGCTGACCACTAGGATGGTAGGTTGTTCCAGCGCTAGCAGGCCCTATGTGCTGAGGGAAATAATGACGTGAGCCAGAAATAGTGAAGGCATGGGGTTTTTTGGGGGTTTTTTTGGGTTTTTTGCAGGGCAATGGGGGTTAAGTGACTTGCCCAGGGTCACACAGCTAGTAAGTGTCAAGTGTCTGAGGCCGGATTTGAACTCAGGTACTCCTGAATCCAGGGACAGTGCTTTATCCACTGCACCACCTAGCCGACCCGAAGGCATGGTTTTAAAGGGCAAAAGGTCAGGAAAAGAGCTAGGAGTCAAATGATGGAAACAGGAAGATCATGCTCACCATGTGTCCTTATGCCAGCACATACTTCTTTGTACTTCAGTAAAAGCAAATAATTGCTTCCTTAACTGGATTACAAGTGCTTCATTGAGGCCAATCTTGTCCTTGCCCAAAACAACAAATTTCTCTTTTTGTTGCATGGATATTTTGCTTTTAATGACAAAATCAAATTGATCAAGATCCCCTGTGAGCAGAAGTTGAGCTTCAGCAAAAAATAAAATGCTTTATCAGCTACCATTTAGATGGTGCATTAATATTTGCAAAGAGCATTACAAATATTATCTTTCTGGATTCTCACAACCCTGGGAGATAGGTGCTGTTATTATTCCCATTTTACAGATGAGGAAACTGAGGTTAACAGAAAGCATATGACTTGTCCAGGGTCACACAGTTAGTATCTGAGGTCAGAGTTGAAGTTGTCTGACTTCAGGTTCAGTGCACTACAGTCGTACCTGACTTCAGGTTCAACACTCTATTCACTGCCCCACTTTGCTGCCTAGAGTTCCCAAGATCAATTAAAGGACAAGCTTGGTTTCTGTGTCAAAAACATGCTCCCCCAGTTTGGTCCATTAAGTTAGGAGTGAGAAAAAGGAATAGGGTGAATTCTATCCATTCTGACCTTTGAATTCTCACTGAACTTTATATGTTCAATTTTATATTTGTGTACACAACTTATTTTTGTTGTTCAGTTGTGTCCAATTATTTGTGACCTCATCTGGGGTTTTCTTGGCAGAGCAGTTTGTCATTTCCTTCTCCAGCTCATTTTATGGATGAGGAAACTGAGGCAAACAGGGTTAAGTGACTTGTCCAGGGTCACACAGCTGGTAAGTGTCTGAGGCCAGATTTGAACTCGTCTTCCTAACTCCAGGACCAATACTCTAGATGATGATGATGATGATAACTGACACTTATAAACCATTTTAGGTATTACTATTCTCATCTTTCAAAGTAGGAAACTTAGGCACACAGTGATTACCCACAAGAGTAGTGACTGGCAGAGCTGAGACTTGAACCCTACTCTTCTGATTCCAGAACCACTATTCTTTCCCCTATGCCAACTAGACTATGTGGTACATGAGAGAAGGTGTTATGTTTTAGTTTTTCTAGCTCCCTTCTGTGCCTAGTATGGAGCCTTGCTCTAGTGGCTCAGTAAATATTTGTGGATTGATTATTCAGAGGTAGATCGTCCAGTTTATATATTACCCAGTCCTCTTTGTTCCCTTTTTTTTTAGCCATTTTCTAGTTCTTAGATGGACATGTTTGTGTTCACTACGGGGTGGGCAGGGAAGATAAAATGAGATAAGACAGAATCCCACAGCTCAGTCCATTTTCCTATTAGCAAGCATTGGTGGTGGCCATGGTGGAAACTATTGGTTTAAATTAGAATTGGGAATCATCTAGAGACTTCTTTCACAAAATCATATAGGTGAATGGGACTTTAGAGTTCATCTAGTCCAACCTGAACCTGCTTAGGAATCCCTTCTACATAAATTACTATATTTTTTTAATAGCTAATAATAACTAGCATGTACATAGTCCTTTATAAAAGTTTTGTAAAGCACTTTGGCAGTATTAATTCATTTTATCCTCACAGCCATCCTGTACTATGGTTATCCTCATTTTACAGATAAGAAAACAGGCAAACAGAGGTTAAGTAACTTTCTGAGGGTCACCCAATTAGTAAGTGTCTAAGATGGGATTTGAGTCTTTCTGACTCCAGGTTCAGTGCTCTATCCACTATGACATCTAGCTGCCTCTTAAGTAGACATTTGGCTTCTGACCTTCAGTATAGGGAACTTATTTCCTCCCAAAGGTATACCCATTCCACTTTTAGACAGCTCTAATTAGGAAAAATCTAGCTGGCATCTGCTTCCCTGAAACCTCTACCCAAGGGAGGCAGTGTGGCACAGTGGAAAGAACACTGGCCCTGTGGCCTCAGTGGAATTTATGTTATTCTCTATGAAATAATATCCCTATATCTCTATCCCACCCCCAAAGAGCCTTATATAGCATCAGCAAAGAGTTTTACATTTATTCATTTAATTCCCTTCAAACATTTTTAAGTGCCTTCCATGTACAAAGTGACTTTTGGGAAGGAAAGGCACTTGTAGTTGAGAGTTGTTGAGAGAAGGAGAGAGTTTCTTACATTGATAAAACACAGGTCCAAATCACCATCAAAAGGTCAAGGTACTGTACTAGGCTCTGGGGATAGTCAAAAACAACACTAGGGTTCTACAGTCAAAAAATTTTATTAAACAGCTGAATACATGTATTTCTCACTAGCCTATTCTGCTTAATAATGCTGTGCATATTTATGGGACAGTGAACCCAGGGTTTGTGGGGACAATGTTTTCTAACTACTGCTTTTACTATGTCATTTTAGTAAATGCCCAATTTTGTCTGTTGGCTGTCTATTAAAGGTAAATGCACTGGTCGGGACTTGTGAGGTATGGACTCATAGAATCCCTTGAACCTGAGGTAATAGTCACCCATTGAGAACCCAGTAGGCAGGTAGCCCAGATGGGCTCTACATGGGGAAAATGAGGTTCAGAAAAGTTAATTGACTTACCCATAGTGAAATAGCTAGTACCAAAGGTATGATTGAAATCCCAGTCTCTCTTGACTTCAAGTGATGGACTTTTATCACCACCCCACATTGCATTACTTGATTGACTAGTGGAAAAGGATTTGTTCTCTCTTTTTTTTTCTACTTCCCATCCCCCTGGGGGGGAAAAAAAAGTATTCTTCCTATCACAAACCCTAATTTCCCCAAGTTTTCAAAGGCTAGTTTGGGAAGAAGGGGCTTGGAAGATGTACGAATTATGCTTGAGAAAATCTTTCAAATCCCTGCAGCTCTAAAATTCTATTATCTGCCCTGGTTCTACAGGACTCTGTAGACAGCTACTCTATACTTAGGCTTATGAAAGATAAACTCTTCCAGGATCATAATTCATGCATCTTGTTATAGTGGACAAAGATTTTTAAAAAATAGATCCTCATCAAAATAAGAGACTACTTTGTTATCTTTTCCCCTTACATTAAAATTTTAAAATAAACTAAAGAAGCCCTTTTCATAGAAAAGAAAATGCACAAAAATCTACTTCCCAAATCTGATTGTTTAGGTCTTGGAATTTACAGACATTAAAACTTAACAATATTCTCTCCACAGACCAACGGACATACAAACTGGACTAAACATTTTTGTTTCCCCTATGAGACAGATGTGAATAGTGACCCTGTGTTTGTAACAGCTATGTCAAAATTGGTAATAAGTTTCTAGGAGGGGTAAAAATGAGATGGATTTTGCTTACCATTCATAAACTAGCTCAACTCAAGCCAATATTCTTAGTTGGCCAGCAATTTTGTAACTAGCACAGGTTTATTTTCCCCTCTGGGGCTAACATGGGTTGTGCTTCTTTTATTTGTTTGTTTTCTGATAGTACATCTCCTGCATCACCTGGATGATCAACATCGGTTCCATAAGACAAAGGTTTAACCAATCCTTCTCTCAGTACCTATTGTCAGATTGTCCTCTGTGATTCTGCTTTGTATCTTCCTCTGCAAAAAAAACAAAAAAACCCCCCAAACCAGGTTTTGTCTCAAATGAAAATATTCTCAGTTTTAGCTCTTTTGACTCATCCAAGTGGATAAGGATTTGAAGTTTTATAGAATAAGAATACTTCTATAATGACTACTGACAGCTAATGCTTCAGAAAATTATGGTGTTTTTCTTTTTTCTTTTCTTCTCTTCTCTTTCTTTCCTTCCTTCTTTCTCTCCTTCCTTCCTTCCTTTCTTTTTTTTTTTTGGCTCTGGGTCTGTGATTTCTTTAGCACAGGGAACTTCCTGGATTGGAAACTCCCATCATATTGCAAATCAACAATTTGTTAATCATTATTAACTTAGAGTTTCCAGGGAGCATTGAGAGGTTAAGTGAATAGAAGTGTTTATTAAGTGTTTATTCTGTGCCAGGAGCTGGAGCTGAACTCTGTGGATAAAAATACCAAAACTAGCCAGTCCCTTCCCTCAAGGAGCTTATATTCTTTTCCTTTTTTTGGCGGGGCAATGAGGGTTAAGTGAGTTGCTCAGGGTCACACAGCTAGTGAGTGTCAAGTATCTGAGGCTGGATTTGAACTCAGGTCCTTCTGAATCCAGGGCCAGTGCTTTATCCACTGTACCATCTAGCTGCCCCAAGGAGCTTATATTCTAATATTGAAAGGCAACAGGAATAGGTGTGGTAGCCAGGGAAAAGAGTTTTGTTCTGGGAAATCTTTGGGGTGATTAATTGAGCCATTGATATGTCAGTTGACCCACCCTTTCCAGTAGCAAAGGCACTATTGTTTCGATTGTTAGTTTCCAAAGTCAAGTGGGGAGGGCATAGGAGTGGGGATAAGAGGAACTTGTTCATGAGCCTGTAACAGAGATGAACCCAGGTATTCCTTTCTCCAAGTTCAGTCCTCTTTTCTGAATACTCCAGGTTATCTCTCATTCCAATACATAATATTTAAATTTATTTCAAAGGAAGCTCTTCAACTATAGTCAAGGAAACCAAATAAAGTTACCAAGGTAAAGAACATCTTGGGAATTAATTAAACAACAAAGGTGAAACCAATAAAAATCAAAGATAAGGAAATAGGAAAATAGAAATACAGATAAATATCCTTAACTCTAAGCTTAACCTATTCACTGCCCCGACCATTCCCAATTAAGCTAGAGTTCAAAGGAATTTAGGGTTTTCTGTAATTAACTCCCAAGAACTTTCCTTGCTAATGATTCAACTTGGTTTCTCTTCTCCATGATTACATGATTTACACTCTGTTGTCAAACAAAGGAGACCATTTAAAGATGGATATAGAATTTTAATCCATATTTAATTCTGTAAATGTTAATATTCAGAGGAAACCTAAGTTGCCAAACACACTCTGCCATGAGATCTGCATTGTTAACAAAATGAGTTCAAACCAACTATTCCCTAGGGCTTTTCATATTCTCCATTTACAATTATATCAGAGTTTGGAGATAGTAAAATACATTTATGTTCATAATCTTAACTAACTAACTGAAGAATGATGGGCTTCACCTGTCTGGACCTCATGTAAAATGAGGAAATGGTATCCTTTCTAGCCTTTCTTCACTCTAACATTTGATCCTTTGATACTGTTTCTTAGGGTCATCCACAAATGATTTTGATAAGTATTAAAGGTTGGAAAATTTAAGCCACATGAAATTTATCATGGAAATTAGATTCCAAATGACCTTAAAGGCCATCTAGTCCAACTCGCTCCATTACAAGTGAGCAAACTGAGGATCAGAGATATAAAATTACTTTTAAAGTGTGGTAAAAATTATTTGTGGTAAAGATTAATATTCCCATTTTTAGCTGACTCATTTGGGAGGGGCCACACCTGGCCACCCCGAGGTTACATATGTTACTGAACTGAGAAGGAGAACTCTCCATAGACAGTTTTTGAAGGACCTCCCTTTTTGGGGAAGGAAAGATTGAATGCTCCCTGAAGGGAAGGGGAGGGTGGCTTCCAGAACGTGAGCTTGCTCTTGGGTCTCTTGGTCTGGCAACTCCCCTTGTGGTGGTGCATGTTCGTTCTGTCTTGGCATGGTGTGAGCAACTGTAGACAGTCTGGGGTTGGTGAGTTAATTATGGAAAACCCTAAATTCCTTTGAACTACCTTAATTGGGAACTGTTGGGACAGTGAATAGGTTAAGCTTAGAGTTAAGAATATTTATCTGTATTTCTATTTTCCTATTTCCTTATCTTTGATTTTTATTAGTTTCACCTTTGTTGTTTAATTAATTCCCAAGTAATAAAATACGATCCTTTTGTGAATTAAAATTTAAAGGTTCCTTTTGATATAGTGGGAAAATGGGGTACGGGTTGGGGTTGGGGTTCTTGGGAATTCCTCTTTAAAGAATTACACCCTCTTGCACACAAAACTTAGTTAGAACAAGGTGATAGTTTATTTAGGAGCAAGGGAAGGGAAGGGTGGGGGGAGGGAAACCATGAAAGAAATCCTTAGACTTTTCATGGGGAGATTTGGCATAAAGCACATGGCTCAGAGGTACCAAATCTCCTCGAACAGGAGACCGGAAGGTACTTTTATAGAGGACTGATGGGGGTGGACCATCTGCCCGTGAAAAATTCCTTTAGTGAGAAAGGACCATCCCCTACTGGTGGTAGCTGGGGGAATTGGGTGAGCAGTGGAGGACCATCCCCCACTGGTAGTGACTAAAGGAATTGGGTGAGGGATGGCTATGGATCCCTCTTCAGGACACAAAGGCCGAAGCCACACCCAAACTTATCTCCCCAGGATAAGGGAGACCAGAATGAAGGGTAGGAATCCCAAGCTAGCTCAGTCCGATTTGGTTCCTCTAGGCGTTATCTGTCCTCTGGTTTAGTTTCTCAAGGAGAAGATTCCTCGGTGTGCCCCAGAGAAATTCTGGGGTGCTCTGCGCCCCATGACATTCCCCACTTCTCTATATATAAGGAAAGGGGACGAAGATTCTTCTGAAACTGCTTCATGCTGACCGGGGGTCGAAGAAATCACGGCGCAAGGGAGGGGGAGGGGAGAGAAGTGGAGAAGGCCTGGAATGCTCGGAGTTGTGAGGGGCCCAGAGAGTCCAGAGGCAACACGTAGGCACAGTGTCATGAATCCTTGAGCCTAGATGGAACAGACTTAAACAAAAAAATTAAAACTGACCAGAGCAAAAGGGAAAAGGGACTTTATCAGATCAGGAGTCAAGTGGGACCTTTTTTTGCAGGACAGGGTGTGGCCTGCTTTACAGGAGGGAGTTCAAGCCTAATTCTGTGATAGGCAGTGTCTGTCTACATTAAGGGTCCTTTTATCCCATCCCTACTTTGTGCCTTGATTGCATGCTAGGACCTGAACCAGAGAGTAAGACAGAGGTCGCCCCAAAACCATTCCTAGGCTTGCCTCCTATGTCCAGCTTGGCCATAGGCCTGACACGATGCTGGTCAGGAGAGCAAGCTGCAGAGCCGACCTCTTGGGTGCTGCCCTGGGGACAAAGAGGTAGGAGAGCTGACCTCACCTTCGTGCGGCGTCCCCCACTTCTGTGTCCCGGTTTACTGCAGCTGCCAGAATCTCGGCCAGCCAGAGTTCTGCTGGTAGCAGATGTGGTGATGGCTGCTGCTATTATATGAGCTTGGTCTATGGAGCGGGCACGAGCCATCTTTTCTCTCTCTTTGGCTACTGCAAGGTCCCTGTTATTAAAAATCTTAAAAGCAATGTCAAGGAGTTGTGAGGATGGAATCTGGGGACCCCAGTCTAACTTCTGGAGCTCTCTCCTAATGTCAGGAGCAGACTGGCTGATAAAATGAATATTGAGGACAGTAATTCCTACATCTCTTTGGGGGTCTAGGTTGGTATATTTCTTCAGAGAGTCCACTAAGCGGCTCATGAAGACAGCAGGATTTTCGTCAGACCCCTGTGTTATCTCCCTCACCTTTCCATAATTGACCTGTTTCTTAACCCCCCTTCTCATTCCCTCAACTAGGCAGGTGATCATGTGATTTCTACGAGCTCTGTCTTCCCTGTTATCATAGTTCCATCTCGGTTCTATGACCGGGACAGCTGTAAAACCAGGGACCCCAACCCAATTTCCAACCTGTGAGTGTTCATCCCCAACTTGTACCGCCAGGTCCCAAATCTGTTTTTTCTCATCAGGGGTACAACAGCTGGCAAGAATAATTTGCAAATCAGTCCAGGAAAGGTCAAACTCCAGTGTCACAGACTTAAAGCCATCTATGAACTTTGTGGGGTTCTCTGAGTAGCTCCCCAATTTCTCTTTAATCTGAGATAACCTGCTTATAGAAAAAGGGGCATGCCTTACTGTTGTGCCCTTCCCAATGGGAAATTCCCTTAATGGAAGCAGGGAAGTAGTGGGAGACGCTGGTGAGGACCTGGGTTGGGGAGATAGCTCAGGTGAAGACAGAGGATTGGGCGCAGGGCCCAGTGGGGGAGGGGTGACAGCCTTTGACTGTGGAGTAGGTGGGGGAGGGGAAACAGTCTTTGGCTGCAGCATGGGTGGAGATGGGGAAAGGGAGATAGCCGTAGGTAACTGCAGATTAGGTAAAGCAGATGGGGTCGGCTGAATGGAAAAAACAGGAGAAATGGGAACATATTGGAGTTCCCCCCGATTGTAAATGGGGTAGAGCAGGATAGAAGGAGACTGATATCCACTCCCCGTGTGGCACAGGGAATTGGTTCTGAGATCAGCCGGTGGGCAAGGAGAGGTCTCAGTCATAGAGTGATATGACTGTGGTTGACCCATAGGTACAGAAGCAGGCGGAGAAGGAGTGGAATGAGAAACAGGTAGGGAATGAGTTTGAGGGGGAGGGGAGGCTGAGGTCTCAGAGTAGGTGCCCCAAGAGTTAGCGAATTGCTTGGGCTTGTGGTGATTCTCAACCGGCAAGGGGACCTCATCCTTTCCCTTTGATTTCTGGCTCAAACTCATAAAAGCCGATACGTATGGAATCTCTGTCCATCTCCCTTCACGCTTGCAAAACTTGTCCAATTGCAAGATGGTATTATAATTAAGGGTGCCGTGTACAGGCCAATTTCCTTCACTTCCTAGAGGATAATGTGGCCATAAATTGTTACAAAAATGTATCATACATCTCTTTCTTAGGTTTTTAAGTTCCAGTCTAGTCCAATCTCTTAGGATGCACCCCAGAGGTGAATTTTTCGGAACACTCCCTTTCTGTCCCATAACTACTGTCTAAGGAGAATAGTCTGAACCAAGAGCAGAGAGCTGGTAAGGGATAGACACATAAGCATAAATGTTCTTACCCAGAAACGTGTAGTCTGAGGGTCCTAGCGTGGTTCGGACATCTAGGAGTCCCAGGCTGCTCTCTGCTGTCGTGCAGACGCCGACCGTCTCTACCTCTCTGTGACTCAAACGGGAGGTTGAGTCCAGTGGGAGAGGGAGAAGAGAAACCCAGAAGGTAGGGTCTTACCTCCAGGTTGTGTGCCAAGCGTGGTCCAGACGTCTGTTTGAGCTTTCAGCGAGGGAGGGAGACTCAGGCTGCCCTCCACTGTCGCATGCGAAAGCTGACCCTCTCTCTACCTCTCTGTGACTCAAATGGGAGGTTGAGTCAGGCGGGAGAGGGAGAAAGGAAACCCAGAAGGGAGGTTCCCACCCCCCAGTTTGTGTGCTAAGAGGAAAGAGGAAAATCCCACGTCCCTACAACGTTCGGGCGCCAGATGATATAGTGGGAAAATGGGGTACGGGTTGGGGTTGGGGTTCTTGGGAATTCCTCTTTAAAGAATTACACCCTCTTGCACACAAAACTTAGTTAGAACAAGGTGATAGTTTATTTAGGAGCAAGGGAAGGGAAGGGTGGGGGGGAGGGAAACCATGAAAGAAATCCTTAGACTTTTCATGGGGAGATTTGGCATAAAGCACATGGCTCAGAGGTACCAAATCTCCTCGAACAGGAGACCGGAAGGTACTTTTATAGAGGACTGATGGGGGTGGACCATCTGCCCGTGAAAAATTCCTTTAGTGAGAAAGGACCATCCCCTACTGGTGGTAGCTGGGGGAATTGGGTGAGCAGTGGAGGACCATCCCCCACTGGTAGTGACTAAAGGAATTGGGTGAGGGATGGCTATGGATCCCTCTTCAGGACACAAAGGCCGAAGCCACACCCAAACTTATCTCCCCAGGATAAGGGAGACCAGAATGAAGGGTAGGAATCCCAAGCTAGCTCAGTCCGATTTGGTTCCTCTAGGCGTTATCTGTCCTCTGGTTTAGTTTCTCAAGGAGAAGATTCCTCGGTGTGCCCCAGAGAAATTCTGGGGTGCTCTGCGCCCCATGACACTTTCTTATTGGCCTGGGAGAAGTATCTAAAAAGGGCAGTTCAGAGGGGAGGATAAACCTAAACTGTCCCTCATATTTCCAGGACCCCAATATTAAGGTGAGTCACCCAAATAACGCTCCATATATCAAATTTTGGCCCTCACAAAAGTTTGCACAGATGGTAACAAAGCAGCTTTGATATTCAATCACAGGGTCCTCTGACTCCAATTCCAGCACACTTTTTATTGTGACATGTTGTCTATGTGAGTCAAGTGAACAGTGTCAATGTTTGCTCTCTAGCAAAATGGGAGGGATTTTGCTTTGAGTACTTACCTGCAAACATCCCATATGTTAAAATATTGTCAGTCACTAATCCACTGTTGGTGGAATTGTAAAAAGATCCAGCCATTCTTGAGGTCAATTTGGAACTATGCCCAAAGGGCTATAGAACATACCCTTTGAACCAGCAATACCACTCCTGGGCTTATATCCCAAAGACATGCCTCAAAAGAGAAAAACACTTATTTGTACAACATTATTTATAGCAGCTCTTTTTGTAGTGGCTAAGAATTGGAAATCAAAGGAATGTCCATCAATTGGGGAATGGCTAAACAAACTGTGGTATATGATGATGATGGAATATTATTGTGCTATAAAAAATGATAAGCAGGATGATTTCAGAAAGGCCTGGAAAGACTTGTATGAACTGATGTATAGTGAAGTGAGCAGGACCAGGAGAATGATGTGCACAGTGACAACGATATTGTTTGATGAAGAACTGTGAATGACAACTATTCTCAGTAATCCAATGATCCAAGACAATCCCAAAGGACTAATGATAAAGCAAACTATCCACCTCCAAAGAAAGAACTGATATTGATTGAACACAGACTGAAGCATGCTATTTTTCACTTTCTTTCTTTCTTTTATTTAAGTTTTCTTGTACAAAATGACTAATATGGCAATGTTTTACATAATTGCACATGTATATAATCTATATCTGATTGCTTACTGCTTCAGGGAGGGGGGAAGGGAAGGAGAGAGGGATAAACTTTGGAACTCAAAACTTTAAATAAAATGTTTATTATTTTTAAAAATATATTGTCAGTGTTTACTTTATATCCTAGACATTGTCAGAGGAATGTCTCATTTCCTTCATGCATTTCTCAATGCCCCCATCCTTAAAAGCATAGCCATATCTCAAGAAGGAAAATAAAATATCATCCATTTCTTTGTAGTTGTTAATTTAGCTTCTTCTTCCAGAATATTTGCTCAACCTGACAACTCTATATATGTGGAGTAGTGAAAATATTCAGACATTTAGTGGTTGATGTTTTCTTAGTGGAAATCTAAAAAAATTTCAGGAACAATGGGAGAATAAAGCATGCTTTCCCAACATAGCCAGTTCTACTATACTAAGCCTGTTGTATCCATTTGATAGGGAAATAGTGTAAGAAAAAGGCTGGGAAGGTAAGGGTGGGAAGGGATTGTAGAGGAATTTGAATGCCAGACTAAGGAATGTAAATATTCCTCAGTGATTAAAATTAACATGATAATCAGATCTAGACTGATAGCTATGAAAATAAAAAAGATGGAAATAAGACAATTGATTTGATCTAAGAACTTTTTGTTCATCAGAATGGTCCTAAAATTAATAGAATGGACTGTGTCCATGATGTAGAGTTTGCTTTCCCTAGATTAGGGGTTAATCTTTTGTGTTTATCCCTTTGGCACTATGGTGAAATTGTTGGGGGGATTTGTGACCTGGTTCAGGGGGCCAACTCACCCAAAGAATTGGAGGCTCTTCACGAATCTTGTAAAATAAAAAGGGATTTATTAGGAGAGAGGAAAGTATGCCCCCCCCCAACAGATCACCATGGTGACTGTCCCACTGGAGTAAGAGCCAACCTAGTCTTTTGTATCTTTACAAAACAAAGAGGAAGGAAGGGCAAGATAACTGTGAGGGGATCTTTGAATAATGGGGTATCAGTAGGATATACAACATCCTTCCATATCCTGCATATGCTCTTGCAGACTTTCATATTGCTTATCAGCATACTAGGGTCATGCCTAGCCACACCTTATTCCTGAGGTGCTTTTCCTTTGGGAAAGTTTTAAGGATTCCTTGGGGGGTTGATATCTTTAGATTTCTTGGGATCCCACTGCATTCCCACAACATTCCTACCTCTTTTTATTTCTGGGGAGAAAGGGATGGAGGTCCAATTTCTATAGCTTTATTTATTTATTTTTGGTAAGGCAATTGGGGTTAAGTGACTTGCCCAGGGTCACACAGCTAGTAATTGTCAAGTGTCTGAGGTCGGATTTGAACTCAGGTCCTCTTGAATCCAGGGCCGGTTCTCTATTCACTGTGCTACCTAGCTGCCCCCATTTTCTATAGCTTTTTCAAGGCCGAAAAATGGGGTGTAGAGATGTCCCTATGGATTAATGTGAGAGGGAGCAATAGGTCTTATGGGCACAATCCAAGGGTCACAGGGGCATTGCAGTGACTTCAGTGAAGATTTTAATCCTAGAAGTGACTAAAGAAGTGACAGTATTACAAATACAAGGTCCACACAGCAAGATGTATGCAATGATCAAAATTATAGGTATGAAAGGAACAAGTAGTGAAAACAACCATGAAGTCCAGGATGGAGAGCTGGAGAACAATTGACTATGAGTGTGTGCCATGATATACATGCACCAGTATGTATTCTGCACCAGTAAGTATTCTGGACCTTGCATACCCCACCTTTGGCTGCCAAAGAATCTGAGGATTCTAGGAGGTACTCATGGCCCAAAGCAGTTTCGCTAGAAATCTTTTCAATTTCTAAGATCAGATTAGTCAGGCACACCTCATGTTTTAGGAATGGCAAGTGCTGCAAATCCACCACAGGAAATTGTCCCAAGATCCCCTTTTTGCCCTATGACTTTCCTCAGGAGGGAGAGGGCTCAAAGGGTTCTGATATAGGGATATATGAGGATCTATAAAACCAAAGGTGCACTGACAATAATTGATGTAGGGGTTGAGGCAAGAAGTGGTTAGAACCACAGACACAAAAGCTTCCTCAGGAGACCATCTTGGTGCAAAGGACACCCAAGATGCCAGGGGTGTTGAATAATGACCACAAATAAGCCTATATCCTAGAGAAGCAGGTAGGTTGCTTGGTTGACCTTAACAATTATCATTAGCCCCCCATTCAGAAGAATTGTTGGAGACAAGCATACCAGGTCTGAGGCCTGCCTGTGACAGGGTGTTTCCCTGAAAGTATAGGTATAGGATATGGCCTGGAGGCATTAAGGCCATGAACTAGGGGCCTAGAGTTCTCTTCATTCTGTGGGTATCTCTTGCAGTCCAAAGGGCCTGCCTTACTTACTGCTTCTCATAATTGAATCAGGGCATTATCACTCCAGGAAGCAGAGAGTGCAAAATTCAAAAGGTACAGGAGAGCCCAGAGGATGGTGAGGGGCATGGCCATAGGTGTAGGCACCAGGAGCAAAAGGGTCAAAAGTAAAAATAAGGAGGGTACTAAGAAAGAAGGAATACTCATTCCAGCATGTCTGTTGGCAGAAGAGAAACTTGAGATCCTCCACCAATTCATGGGAATAAAAGTCCTTCCCCCCTTCCTCCCCTTTATCTGAGGAGACAAAAGGTGATCTTTATGTGAGAAACATGAGTCAATGTATTCTACCCCTTAAGCTTTAGAGCTGTGGGTGTTGATAGGATGATTTGTTGGGGACTCGAGGCACTAGTTGGTTCTGTCCTGGTTTTCCAGGTTTCCAGAAATACTAGTTCCCTCTGGCTGACTGGGTGTTGAAATTCCTGCCAATCCTCTAATAAAGGTTTAGAAAGGGTTTGATTTGCATGATCCCTAAGGGTTTGAGGAATGTGCCCAAATTGTTTGGAAAACTGAGTAAGGGGATGTGTTTCTAGGTTTAGGAGAGAGTTCCAAGGGATTTAGTACCAGATTAATTCAATGAGCCATTTTAATTCAGGTGTGTGCAATAGGTAGTATGAGGACCCAATCAATCTTTGCTTCCTCACAGAGTTTGGTAAGGGTCAATCATCTGAGTAATTTGAGAGATAAAGGCAGGACCATTATCATTGTGGAGTGATTTGGGAAGGCTAAACCTAGGATTTATTACTTGAGAGGGGCTTTTGTTACCTCCTGCCCTTTCAAGGTACCTACAAAGACTAAAAGGACTCTATACCATTTGCAAGGTGGTAGGTGAGTAAAATCTGCCAATCTTCCCCTCGTAGTTCCTCTCATCTTTGTATAGGCTTAAGGAGAGGGGAGGGTTTGAGGGCCCTGGTGGTATTGGTTTGGGCACAGAGGACACAGGAATTGCAGACATCCCAAATGGTTTTAGAGATGCCCTTGCCCATAAAGAGAGACTTTACTAAAGTTGTTAGAGCTTCCCTGCCCAGGGGAGTGGAATTGTGGAGGCCCATTGCAAATTTCCATGTCATATTCCTGGGGGGAAAGCAGCAAACCAGAAGGATACTGCCACCATCCTGTTTCCTCAGGAACAAAACCTTGAATTTTAGGCTGTTTAGTCTCCTCCTTGGAATAAGAAGGGGAGATATTTTGGGGCATAGAAGAGTATAAGGGGGCCAGGGCTAGGGTGGACAGGTGGATGGGCCTGTCAGTCAATTTAGCAGCAACATCTGCCCTGTGATTCCCTTGTGCTCTTGGTCCTCTTCCAAAATGAAGGACAAATAATCTTTCATTGTACCATTTTTTAAGCCTTCTCTTACACTATCCCCTTCCATTAGTGCCATACTGCACCCACACTGTACAACTCACATAAGGAACATGCATAATTGAATGCTTTCCCACCTCCGTGTCTTTGCTCACAACAGGCCTCTATTGCTTTTTCTTCTTTCTTTGTTGTTGTTGAGTCATTTTCAATCATGCCCAACTCTCTGCGATCTCATTTGGGGTTTTCTTGGCACAGATGCTAGAGTTATTTGTCTTTTCCTTCTCCAGCTCATTTTACAGATGAGGAACTGAGGCCAGCAGGGCTAAGTGACTTGCCCAGGGTCACACAGCTAGGAAGTATCTGAGGTTGGATTTGAACTCGGGTCCTTCTGCCTCCAGGGCCATCCCCTGCACCACCCAGCTGCCCCATTTTTCTCTCTTTATTCCTTTCCAAATCTTCTATGTCCCAGCTCAAGTGGCACCTTCTCTGACTGTTCTGGTGAGAAATCTCTTTTCTTCTGGCTGGCACAGCTTTTTGTATTTATACTCTAATTGGATTTCACAGAATATGGTGAAATACAGTACTCTCCCCACAAAAAGTCTACACTGATGCCTCATCAAAGCACAGAAGTAATCTTAGATTCTCAGAGTTCTGACAGATTCTACACAGTTGAAAGAGCTTCAGACTCCATTTTAGTAAGAGACTGTGTTGAGGACTCATCTAGTTGAATATGGAAAGGCTCAACACTCATAAAAGGGGGTAGTCATGGCAACCTCAGACACAAAGACAAATACAAAATGGTCCTCGTACTTGGGTGGCCTCCTTCTGTTCCTTAAATAATGATGGCAGAGGGTTGAAAGAGGAGGCAGAGAGTACTAAACATCCAGTTTTTAGATTGTTTGTAAACATTAACAATAGTTGGCACTCTAAGTGTGAGATCTTTGGTGAGTGATGAGCAAAATGACATGCTACTGGAAAAAGTGAATCATTAATATTGACATTCTTGCTATAAGTAAAACCAAGAGGAACCTGCAGGTAAATGGGTCAGAGATTCTCCATAGAAACGTAAATAGAGAAGTTGGCAGAGATGATGTTATCAAGTATCCAAAGGCAACATGAAACATCACTTCCTTGGTCACTTGCTCTTCTAGAATTATGATGCTCATGATGAAAAAAACACCATGAAGTTAATTGCAATTTATGAGCAAATATCCATTGCAGAGGATGAAGAAGTAGAAAAATTATAACAAATCCCTCCTCATTCCTGATCCACATTTTCCAATATAAGGATAAGAAAAGGATCTGTGATTTCATTAGTAAAGACATGAGGAAACTCCCTCTACCAATGCAGATTTGCACCTTCTTGCTAATCTAATAATTTAGTATACTGAGAAGTTAAATGACTTCTCCAAGGTCATGAAATCACTATGTTTCCTCTTTATTTTTATTATTTGTTACAATGGATGGCTTAGAGAAGGATGTACATATGGGGGTGGGGGCATGTATTTGAAAATGAAGATAATATAAAAGCAAAAGATAGGGACTAGACCAGAGATTTTACTGGAATAAGGAACTACAAGGTAAAGAAATTCTGTCTATCAATGTAGGTTGACACTTAAAGTCTTAGCTGCCTAGAGAATTGAGAAATTCAGTGCCCCACCCAGGGTCACACAACTTGTATGTGTTGGGGGCAGGATTGTGACCAAAGTCTTCCTAAATACAAGGCTGGTTTTCTAGCAACTATACAATGCTGTCTATCATAGGGTAGAATTACAATAGTATTATATCTTGGTATATTGTGGAGGGTGTGATTGAGTTCTTTTCTAAAAATTTTTATTCACTTTGAACTTAAATACAACCCCCCCCCCCAAAAAAATCCACCTGTACAGCACAACATAAGAGGATTCCATTTCACAGTTTACTTTTTTTAGAAAAATAATGCCATAAATAATATGCATCCTTTTCAAAGTGCTTTTTTGTGCTTCCTTCTAAATTTTCTTTTTATTTTTTCTCTCTCCCTCCTCACCCCACCCTAGAAAAGGCTGCCATTAGAAACAAATATGTATATACATGCAAAACCATACAATATATACTTCTATTTATCAGTTCTTTCTAGAAGTTCTTAATAGAGTGTATCTTAGAATATTCTGCAACAAATGTTACTTTATTCTATATTTGTATTATGGTGTCCATTGTTTTGAACATTTAAAATAAGTGTTGCAATACAAAATGACCAAAATATTCCATGAAATGAAGTTTCTTTGCCTCTGAAAGCACGATGAAACCAATTCTTCCAAATATTTTATTTGCTTGTCAGAGAAGAATCTGTGAGCCTTCTTTCCTCTTAACCTGTATCTTCCATCTCTCTTCTTGTTTCATTCATAGTGTTAACATATCAAGATATATATGATTCAATTCATCCAAAAGTATGTCCCCATAGCCATTAGACAAGGAATTGTTGGGGTTGTATTTGCATTCCTTTGATCATGGCATAAGCTTCCAAAGCTTGCCCTCCAGTGGCCTAGCCTTTGAGAATCCAAAGATATCTATCTCTACCCCATGATGAGGGATCAAAGTTGGACTCTGTGGAGGTTATCAGTATTCTAGCAACTTTTCACAATCTAAAATGAATTGGAACTTTCTAGATGGATTTGTTGCAATGTCGTTGTAAAAGTACTTTCTCCTTAGACTTCCAGGTTCCTTGTAGTGACCTTTTGATTCCTTTTGCTAGATATAGAGTATATTTGTATCTTTGATTCTCTTTTTACCTTGTCTTACTGCAACAGCTATCTTTCCAGAACTATGTCAAATTATCATACATAAAACATAATTTTCTCAATTTGCACTGGGAAAACTTCTTGGTATTTCTCTATTTCAATTAATGCTAGCACCTGGTCTTTAGATAGATTGTTTTAATCATATTTTTTAAAAGGCATTTCCATACCCAAGCATTTATGAAATTTTTGTTATACTTTGTCAATGTGGCATAGAGCTGTTTCAGTTAGGAAGCTGGCCTCAAAGTAAGGAAAATGAGGTTCCAATTCTATCCCTGATATATTCTGTTTATGAGACCCTGCGCAAGTCCCTTAGATTCTCAGTGCTCTAGACCATTCTGTAAGACTCTGAGTTGCAGAGAAAATGCTGACTTTAACTGATAGCAGTAGTTTTTTCATCCAAGAGTTCTCTATATCAATAAAGTAATCCAGCTCCTATCCTTATCCCTATCACTAATTTTGTCTTTACAATCAGTTTCATTTCTATCTATTTTTATATCTATCTTCCCTCCTTCCTCACCCTCCCACCAAATGAATTGTCATTTTTTTCAATATCAATCAACAAATATTTATTAAACACCTGCTATGTGTCATGCACTACACTAAGCACTGGGGATACAAAAAGAAGCAAAAGACAGTCCCTGCCTCTAAAGAGCTTTCAATCTAATGGGGGATACAACACATAAACAAACATATAAAAAGCAAGTTATATTTGGGATAAATAGGAGATATTTAAGAGAGGCAAGGCACTGCAATTAGGAGGGGTTTGGGAAAGCTTCCTGTAGAAGGTAGATTTTAGCTGGGAATTATTTATTTATTTCATTCCTTTGAACAAAGAATTAAAAAGGAAAGGGGGCGGGGGAAGCTCAGCAAAACTAACAAATATATCAATAGATTCTGACAGTATAGGCGGTGTTCCATACCCATGATCCCCCCTCTCAACCAAGAAAGAAGAAAGGTGCATTTTCTCAGCTCTTTTCTGAAGCTAAGCTTGCTTATTATAGATAAACTACATTCATTTTCTTTTTTGTTGTTGTTCTTTCCATTTATATTATTATAGTCATTGTGTATAACTTTTCAAGGTTCTGATTACTTTACTCTATTTTAATTCATATAAACTTTTGCAGAGTTCTCTGAATTCTTTATATTCACAAATTTTTATTGTACAGTAAAATACTGTTACATTCATAGATCACTATTTGTGGTACAATCAAAGGGCACCTACTTTGTTTCTGGAACTTTGCTACCACAAAAATCCGATGTTGTTTTTTTGTTTGTTGTTTTTGTTTGTTTGTATTTTTGTATGGATTTTTAAATTAAATGAGTGTTCTATTTTGTCAAAGGCTTTTTTTCAGTCTTGAAATAATTCTGTAGTTTTGTTATTTATGGTTAATTATGAAAATTATTGCCTTAATGTTTAGCCATCTTTGACAACTTCCAATAATTCAATTTGGACATAATGACTTCTTTTTGATCCATTGCTATAGGTTCCTAAAAAGATTTTACTTAAGTGTTTTGAATAAATATTCTTTTTTTTTTTTTTTGGTGAGGCAATTGGGGTTAAGTGACTTACCCAGGGTCACACAGCTAGTAAGTTTTAAGTGTCTGAGGCTGGATTTGAACTCAGGTACTCCTGATTCCAGGGCCGGTGCTCTATCCACTGTGCCACCTAGCTGCCCTTGAATAAATATTCTTTTTTTTGTTTGTTTTTTTGTTTTTTTGGGTTTTTTTTTGTGGGGCAATGGGGCTTAAGTGACTTGCCCAAGGTCACACAGCTAGTAAGTGTCAAGTGTCTGAGGCCGGATTTGAACTCAGGAACTCCTGAATCCAGGGCTGGTACTTTATCCACTGCGCCACCTAGCCGCCCCTGAATAAATATTCTTTAATGAAAGTGATCTATAGTTCACATTTTTTTCTTTGTCTCTCCCTTGTTTCAGTGTTAGGGCCATATTTGTTGCATAAAAGGTAGAATCTCATTTGGTTTTACTTTTAAAAATAGCTTTTTGTGGCATAGGTATTATTTTTTCTTTTTCTTTCTTTTTCTTTTAAACTATGTGTTGGGGCAGCTAGGTGGCACAGTGGATAAAGCACTGGCCCTGGATTCAGGAGGACCTGAGTTCAAATCCAGCCTCAGACACTTGACACTTAACTAGCTGTGTGACCCTGGGCAGGTCACCCTGCAAAACAAAAACAAAAAAACTATGTGTTAAAATCCACTATAAATCCATCTGACCTAGAGTTTGTTTTCTATTTGATCAACTAATTATTCCTGGCTCAAGTTCTTTTTCTGAAATTGGGTTAAGATGTCTACTTTTTTTTTTTAAGTCTAGATGTTTTATATATAACAAATTCTGTTTTTCTTCATATAATTTTGTATATCTGTTTCTGATCATTCTCATCTGCTAGTTATTAACTGTGAAATCCTGAGCAACTCAATTTATCTCTATGGACCTCATTTTCCTCAACTGTAAAATGAGAAGATTGAATTTGATGACCTCTAAAGTCCCTTCTAGCTAAAAATCTATGAATGTGATATTTGATTTCCTTATTGTGAATTCACCATGTTTGTTTTTTAATTATGGTAATTCAATTTCCCTCTCTTTTTATTGTTTGGTTTAACTAATTCTGGTTTTTAAATTTTTTAAATTCTTTCCTT
This sequence comes from Dromiciops gliroides, assembly GCF_019393635.1. Lineage (NCBI taxonomy): Eukaryota > Metazoa > Chordata > Mammalia > Microbiotheria > Microbiotheriidae > Dromiciops > Dromiciops gliroides. Next base: position 189,349,549 of record NC_057863.1, read on the forward strand.
TTTTATTAACATTTTAAAAAATATTCTGAACTCAATAATTGCCAGCAAATGTGAGCATTTCAATACATAAAGGACAGGAAAAGAGGACAATGGTCTCAATTGCTACCATGTACAGATTGGTATTTTCTTTTATGTTTGTCCAGCTTTGGTGGTACAGTGGATAGAAGTGCCAGGTCTAGACTCATCTTTGTGAGTTCAAATCTGACCTCAGACACCAGCTGTGTAACATGGGTAAGTCACTTAACCCTATTTGCCTTAGTTTCCTCCTCTGTAAAATGAGAAGGAAATGGAAAACCACTCCAGTATTTTTGCCACATGGGGTCATGAAGAGTCAAACATGACTGAAACAATTACAACATTTCCCCCTATACTCTTGCCTCTCCTCCTAATTTACCTATTTCTTTCAAAGGTACCATCACCTTTCCTAGACATCTTCAACCTTGAAGTCACCCATGACTCTTCACTGTCACTCAACCAAACCAAACTGCCTAGTCTGGTAGATTCTACTATGAATTTCTCCTATATCCATTTTCCCTTTCTCTACTTCCCATGACCACCACCTGATTCAAGGCCTCATCACTTCTCATCTGACAATTTCAATGGCTTCTTAATTGGTCTCCCTGGTTTCAGTCTCTGGTTTCCCTAGCCATCCTTCAGAAAACTGCCAAAATAATCTTAAAATGGCAGTCTAATTGCATCATTATCCTGTTCAAGAATCTTTCAGTTTTTTGGCCTCAGTCTTCTTTTACAGACATTTCAGATTCTTCCTCTTCATATATTTTACATTCCCATCAAACTGGCCTATACAATTGTCCTATACAGTATGTACCACCTTTTTCTTTGCCTTTCAAGACTATTCTCCAATCCTGGAATGCTCTCTCTGTATGTTTCTGCTACTTAGCATACTAGTGTACAAAGTTTTATAGTCTGTAGCAACTCTTAAACAGCCCTCTAAGACTAGTGACATTTAATCACTTTTAAGGTATCTTATCTCATGATCAAAAACATGAAATGTTTACAAAACCCAACGAAGATGCAACTAAAACCTACTTGTAGGCATTGTAAAACACTTAGAGCTTGTTCAGGCATGGAAGACACCAAGGTCATCCACTGAATCAAGGCCATCAACTGTCATCTTGACTTTTGTCTTGTCACTGGATTTTGATGACTCGCTTTAATCCAGTTCATGTGCAAGACATCACCCATGATGTGATTGATCCTCTTAGAAAATGAAGGACGAACAACAACTTAGGCTCAGTTCAGGCTCCATTTTTTTTTCTGGACAATGAGGGTTAAGTGACTTGCCCAGGGTCACACAGCTAGTAAGTGTCAAGTGTCTGAGGCCAGATTTGAATTTAGGTACTCCTGAATCCAGGGCCAGTGCTTTATCCACTGTGCCACCTAGCTGCCCCCAAGGCTCCATTTTCAAAATCCCTTTTCTGATTTTCTTAGTTCTAGTGCTTGCCTGTTACCTCCCAAATTTACTATTTTCTCTGTTTATTTACTTTGCATTTACTTATTTGTGCTGATGTCATATTCCTCCTCAAGTTCCTCAAGGACAGGGCTAGTCTCTGTCTTTATCTTTTTATCTTCAATGCCTTGAACATTTTTGTTTGTTTGTTTACTCAGTCTGTGATCTCATTTGGGTAGAGAACTCCCAATGAGGAAACTGCCTTTACCAATGCAGATTGCCAACTACTTTACAAATAGTAGTCTTGGGGGCAGCTAAGTGGTATAGTGGATAAAGCACTGGCCCTGGATTCAGGAGGACCTGAGTTCAAATCCAGCCTCGGACACTTGACACTAGCTGTGTGACCCTGGGCAAGTCATTTAACCCTCATTGCTCTGCAAAAAAACAAAAAACAAACAAACAAAAAGATTAGAGAAGGGCAAAAAAAAAACAGTGCTAAAAAACAAAGCAAATAGTAGTCTTACAAAAATGGCTGGGAAAACTGGAAAACGGTATGGCAGAAACTAGGTATATGCCAACATCTCACACCATATACTAAAATAAGGTAAAAATGGGTATATGACTTACACATAAAGGGTGATACCATAAGCAAATTAAGAGAGCATGCAATTGTTTCTGTCAGATTTATGGACAGAGGAAGAATTTAGGACCAAAGAAGATATAGAGAGCAACACAAAATGTAAAATAGATCATTTTGATTATATAAAATTTAAAAGTTTTTGCACAAACAAAACTAATGGAAATGAAATTACAAGGGAAGCAGAAAACTGAATTTTTGAAACAAGTATCTCTGATAAAGTCATCGTTTCTTAAATATATGGAGAATTGAGTCAAATTTATAAAAATACAAGTCATTCCCCAATTGATTAATGGTCAAAGGATATGAACAGGCAGCTTTCAGACAAAGAAATCAAAGCTATCTATAATCATGAAAAATGCTCTAGATCGCTATTGATTGGAGAAATGCAAATTAAAACAACTCTGAGGTATCACCTTACATCCATCAGAGTGGCAAACAACAAAAAATGAAAATATTAAATGTTGGAGGGGATGTGGGAAAACTAGGACACTGTTGGTGCAGTTGTGAAAAGATCCAGTCATTCTAGAGAGCAATTTGGAACTATGCCCAAAGGGCTATGGGGCTGTGCATATCCCCTGATCCAGCAATACTACTGCTAGGTTTATGTCCCAAAGCCATCCCCCAAAACAGAGAAAGACCTATTTGTACAAAAATATTTACAGCAGCTCTTTTTATGGTGGTTAAGAATTAGAAATCAAGGGGCACAGTGGATAAAGCACAGCTCTGGAGTCAAGAGGACCTGAGTTCAAATCCAGCCTCAGACACTTGACACTTACTAGCTGTGTGACCCTGGGTAAGTCACTTAACCCCAATTGCCTCACCAAAAAATTAAATTAAAAAGAAAAGAAAAAAGAATTGGAAATCGAAGGATTGCCCATCAAATGGGGACTAGTTAAACAAGCTGTGGTATATTAGGGTGATGGAATATTATTGTGCTATAAGAAATGACAAGCAGGATGATTTCAGAAAGACCTGAAAAGACTTCTATGAATTGTAGAATAGTAAAGTGAGCAAAACCAGGAGAACATTGTGCACAGTGACAGCAATATTATTTGATAGAACTGTGAATGACTTAACTGTTCTCAGCAATCCAATGATCCAAGACAATCCCAAAGGACTAATGATGAAGCATACTATCCACCTTCAAAGAAAGAATTGATGTTGATTGAACACAGACTGAAGACTATTTTTCACTTTATTTCATTTTTTTCTTTTATTCAAGTTTTCTTATACAAAACGACTAATATGGTAATGTTTTATATAATTGCACATGTATAACCCACATCTGATTGCTTACTGCCTCAGGGAGGGGGGAGAGGAAGGAGGAATAAAATTTGGAACTCAAAACTATAAATAAAAATATGTATTTTTTTTTAATTTTTATTTGTGATATATAATTAAATTTATACATATATCAAACATAGATATAATATACACACTTATAACATATATAATGTATATTTTTACATTATTACATTTAGATATACCTAGATATATTCTAGTACATTTAACTAAGTATTTAAAATCTGTCCTCTTTCTTTTTTTATTATAAACAGGCAGTTTTCTTTTTTTATATATAGGTGATTAATGGTTTTATAAATAATGTATACATATAAATTTATATAAATAATATATATGACACATTTGTTTAAATATAATTACTATATAAATGAGACCTAAATAATTCATATACACACAACATATATATTTGTGTGTGTGTGTATATAGATACATATATACAACCTGTACCCTTCCCAGCACACCCCTCCCCCAACTTTTTTTTTCAGGTTAAATATTTTTATTTATATTTATATTTTTCTATTCCAATCTCTATCACTGCTTCCCTCCCTCCCCTCCCCCTTCCTGAGGCAGCAAACAATCCGATATGGGTTATACATATATGATCATGCAAAACATTACCATATTTGTCACTTAATGAAAGAATGTGAAAAATAGTATCCTTCAGTCTGTTCCATTAAAATCAGTTCTTTTATTGGAGGAGGATAGTATTCTTTTGGGATTATCTTGGATTATTGTACTGTTGAGAAAAGTCAAGTCATTCACAGTTTCTCATCGAACAATATTGCTGTCTCTGTGTACAGTGTACTCTTGGTTCTGCTCACTTTCCAATACATCATTTCATACATGTCTTTCCAAGCTTTTTTGAAGTCATCCTGTTTGTCATTTCTTACTGCACAGTAATATTCCATTACCATCATATAAAACAGTTTGTTTAGCTATTCTCCAATTGCTGGGCATACCTTTGATTTCCAATTTTTAGCCTCCACAAAAAGAGCTGCTATAAATATTTTTGTACAAATAGGTCTTTTTCTCTTTTGGGGGATGTCTTTGGGATATAAACCAATTAGTGGTATTGCTAGATCAAATGGTATGCACAATTCTATAGCCCTTTGGGCATAGTTCCAAATTGCTCTCCAGAATGAGCAAATGCAACTCTACCAACAATGGATTAGTATCCCAGTTTTCCCACAATTCCTCCAACAACCAATATTTTCCATCCTTGTTATATTTGCCATTCTAATAGGTGTAAGGTGATATCTCAGAGTTTTTTTAATTCCCATTTCTCTGATCAGTAATGATCTAGACCATTTTTTCATATGATTTTTGATAACTTTGTTTTTTATGTCAGAAAACTGCCTGTTCAAATCCTTTGATCATTTATCAGTTAGGAAATGACTTGTATTTTTATAAATTTGACTCAGTTTTCTATATAATTGAGAAATGAGGCCTTTATCAGAGATACTTGTTTCAAAAATTCTTTCCCAGTTTTCTACTTGTCTTGTAATCTTGGTTACGTTAGTTTTGTTTTTCAAAAAGCTTTTTAATTTTATATAATCAAAATTATCTATTTTACATTTAATTTTATTTTTTATCTTCTTTGGTTCTAATTTTTCTCCTGTCCATAAATCTGACAGATAATTCTATACTCCTTAAATTTTCTTATGGTATTGTCCTTTATTTGTAAATCATGTCCCCATTTTGACCTTATTTTACTGTGAGATGTTGGTCTATACCTAATTTCTGCCATTACTGTTTTCCAGTTTTCCCAGCAATTTTTGTTAAATAAGGAACTTTTGTTCCAAAAGCTTGGGTTTTACTATAGTTTTGGGGATTACTATAGTCATTTACTATAGTGGTGTTTCTATTCTATTCCACTGATATACCTCTCTGTTTCTTTTTTTTTTTTCTTGCTGAGGCAATTGGGGTCAAGTGACTTGCCCAGGGTCACACAGCCAGTAAGTGTCAAGTGTCTGAGGCCAGATTTGAACTCAGGTCCTCCTGAATCCAGGGCCGGTGCTTTATCCACTGCGCTACCTGGCTGCCCCTACCTCTTTGTTTCTTAGCCAGTACCAGATTGTTTTGATAATTACAACTTTATAGTACAGTTTGAGATCTAGTACTGCTAGACTACCTTCTTTTTTCCAGATGAATTTTGTTATTTTTTCTAGCTCTATAAAATATTTTTTGATAGTTTGATTGGTATAGCACTAAATAAATTAATTAACTTAGGTAGAATTGTCATTTTTTATTGACTCTGCCTGCCCATGAGCAATTAATATTTTTCCAATTATTTAGATCTGACTTTATTTTTGTGAAAAGTAATTTGTAGTTCTGGTCATATAGTTGCTGTGTTTGTCTTGGGAGGTAGACTACCAAGTATTTTATATTGGCCAAAATGATCTTAAATGGAATTTCTCTTTCTATCTGTTGTTGCTGTACTTTATTGATAATATATGTAAATGCTAATGATTTATGTGGATTTATTTTGTATCCTGCAACTCTGTTAAAGTTAATAATTTCAAATAGCTTTTTAGTTGATTCTCTAGGATTTTCTAAGTGTAACATCATATCATCTGTAAAGAGTGATAGTTTTGTTTCCTCATTACCTACTCTAATTCCTTTAATTTCTTTTTCTTAGCTTATTATTATAGCTAACATTTCTAATACCATATTAAATACAGGTGATAATAGTCATACTTGCTTCACCCCTGATTTTATTGGAAATGCTTTTAGGTTATCCCCATTACAGATAATGCTTGCTGATAATCTTAGATAAATAGTACTTATCATTTTAAGATAAGCTCCTTTTATTCCTATGTTTTCTAGTGTTTTTAATAGGAATGTATTTTGTATTTAATAGGAATGTATTTTGTATTTAATAGGAATATAATTTTGTATTTTGTCAAAGGCCTACATCTATTGAGATAATCATATGATTTCTGTTGCTTTTGTTATTGATATGGTCAATCATGCTAATAGTTTTCCTAATATTGAATCAGCCCTGCATTCCTGGTATAAATCCCACCTGGTCATGGTGTGTGATCTTTGTGATATATTTCTGTAATCTATTTGCTAGCATTTTATTTAACATTTTTCCATCAATATTCATTAGCAAAATTGGTCTATAATTTTCTTTCTCTGTTTTGGTTTTTCCTGGTTTGGGCATCAGCACCATATTTGTCTCATAAAAGGAGTTTGGTAGGACTCCACTTATTTTTTCAAATAATTTATGTAGTATTGGGATTCATTATTCTTTAAATGTTTAGTAGAATTCACTTGTGAATCCATCTGGTCCTGGAGATGTTTTTTTTTAGGAAGTTCATGGATAACTTGATCAATTTCCTTTTTAAAATTGGGATATTTAACTATTTTAATTTATTCTTCTGCTCATCTCGGTAATTTGTATTTTTGTAGCTATTCATTCCATTTCATTTAGATTATCAAATTTATTGGCATATAATTGAATAAAATAATTCCTAAATAATTGTCTTAATTTCCTCTTCATTGGTGGTGATTTTACCCCTTTCAATTTTTCTTTCTTTTTTTTTTTTTTTTTAAGTGAGGCAATTGGGGTTAAGTGACTTGCCCAGGGTCACACAGCTAGTAAGTGTTAAGTGTCTGAGGCCAGATTTGAACTCGGGTACTCCTGACTCCAGGGCCGGTGCTCTATCCACTGCGCCATCTAGCTGCCCCTTACCCCTTTCATTTTTGTTACTAGTAATTTGGTTTTCTTCTTTTCTATTTTTGATAAAATTAACCAATGGTTTATCTATTTTTTTTTCATAATACCAGCTTTTAGTTTCATTTATTAATTCAATGGTTTTCTTACTTTCAATTTTTAAAATCCCTCCTTTGATTTTCAGTTGGGGATTTTAAATTTATTCATTTTCTAGTTTTTTTTAGTTTTATGCCCAAACCATTTATCTGCCTTTTCTCTATTTTATTGATGTAAGTGGTTAGGGATATAAATTTTCCCCTCAGAACTGCCTTTGCTGTATCCCATAAATTTTGATATGTTGTCTCATCATTGTCATTTTCTTTAATGAAATTATCAATTGTTTCTATGATTTGGCCTTTGACCTACTTTTTTTTAGGTTCAGATTATTTCCAATTGTGCATTATTGAATGTAATTTTTATTGCATTATCATCTGAAAAGGATGTTTATTATTTCCGCTTTTCTGCATCTGGTTGATTTTTACATCCTAATATATGGTCAATATTTGCATAAGTCCCACATACTGCTGAGAAGAAGGCATATTCCTTTCTATTCTCATTCAGTTTCTTCCAGAGATCTATCATATCTAATTTTTCAAGAATTTTATTCATTTCCTTAACTTCTTTCATATTTATATTTTGGTTAGATTTATCCAGTTCTGAGAGGAGAATGTTAAAGGTCCCTCACTAGGATTGTTTTATTATCTATTTCCTCCTGTAACTCATTCAACTTCTCCTTCAAAAATATAGATGCTATACCATTTGGTGCATATAAGTTAAATATTTATATGACTTCATTGTCTATGGTACCTTTCAGCAAGAAATAGTTTCCTTCTTTATCTCTTTTAACTAGATCTATTTTTGATTTTGCTTTGTCTGAAATCATTATTGCTACCCCTGCTTTCTTTGCTTCAGTTGAAGCATAATAGATTTTGTTCCAGCACTTTACATTTACCCTGTGTGTATCACTCTGCTTTAAATGTATTTCTTGTAAACAACATATTATAGGATTTTGGTTTTTAATCCATTCTGCTCTCCACTTCCATTTAATGGGCGAGTTCATCCCATTCACATTCAGTTATGATGAATAACTGTTCATTTCTCTCCATGCTATTTTTCACCTGTTTATCCCTCTCTTTGACCCCCCCACCCTCTGTCCTCCCACAATTGTTTTACTTATAATCACCCCCTTCCCCAATATCCCCTCCCTTGTACCTGTCCCCCCTCCCCCTTCTATTATCACCATCCCTTTTTGAACTTCATTATAGGGTAAGATAGATTTTTATATTAAACTGAGTGTTATTCCCTCTTTGAACTGTAATGATTGGAATGACGCCACCTACTGGAGACTTGCTGTGGAGAGCTCCACCATGAGGAAAATGCCTCAGAGGCATTGTGGCTTTTCCTTGGCGTCAGGAAATGACGTTTGCTCATGGGTGCTGTCTATCAAGTCTACCAGCCAATCAACTGGAGGAGCCTCCTATGGTCTGGGAGGAGACAGGAAGGAGGAAAGGGAGCCTGCGCAGAGAGCGCTGGCCCTTTTTGGCTTCCGGACTTGATGGTGGTGGCGGCAGAGGACTTCACAGGAAATTTGAGGAAAGATAGGAATGCCAGGCTGTTAGAATTCTGTTCTCAATCTTTTTCTTTCTATTTTCCAATAAACCCTTAAAAACCTAAACTCGTTTTATCAGTGATTTTTAGTCAGTTTCCCCCAAACTGGGGGAACACATTAGAATCCACATTTAGAATCTTAAATTACACAGAACCAACTTTGATGAGAATATGGTTTAGTCTTTGCCCACGTTCCCCTCCATTATGATAGAATTTTGAAGTCTTTCAAAGTTGTTTTTGTTATTCTTATATAAATCATTCTCTTGGTTCTGTTCATTTCACGCCATCATTTTACACTAAGATTCTCTGAAATCATCTTTTCATAATTTCTAACACTTTGATAACATTCTCTTACATTTAGAAACCATAATTTGTTCAGTCACTTCCCAAATGTCTAAGAGACAAATACAAGGCATTCTCTGATTCTAATTCTTTTATTTCCCCCCTTTTTGGTCTCCCCTTCAGTATTAGGAAATTTGTTTTGCTTGTGGCTTTTCTTTCCCCAGTGTGGCTTTCTCTCTTAATCATCCCCTCCTTATTCCTGCTTGCAAACTACACATGTCCAATCTCTCATCACACTGATGTTCCGTCTGCAAGAAGGGCAACCCCCTTCGTATCTCCAGTGACCTTCTAACACTTTGTGCAATTCTGAGGTGGAATAATTCATTGCAGTTTTCTCATTTTTCCTGATCATTATCTGGTTTGGTATGAACTTAAGGGTTTCACTGAAGTAAGTATTTCAAAGCTGGGTGATTTCTTCTTCTCTTCAGGCAGTCAGCCATCTTAGTATGTACCATGGAGTGATCATATGATTTAAGACTGAAAGAGACCTCAGAGGTTAAGTAGTCTCCAAAGAGTATAAAGGACTCCAAAATGGAGAGTGTGGCCTGAAACCAAACATTTAGTCAACCAATCAGAGTGTGAATACGGATAGGATTCCACTCTCCCAGATAGCCAAACAGCAACACATTCCCCTATCTTCAACACTCCATCCCCTCCCTCCATAGTGAAACTTTCAAACCTGCCTCTTCCTGAGTCAAGAATCAGCTCCCCAGGGCAGCTATAGTCTAACTTCAATGACAGTACTTGCACGGGGAAAATTTTATAGTTCTTCAAATCACTTTGCAGCTGCCTCCTTGTAATTTTGAGTGGATCGGGGTGAGTTACACAAGGATGAACAGGCTTCAATGAGTTTGTGATCTATATCTATGATCTCATTACATTATCTTTATTTCCCCAACCTATTCCTCTTCTGAGCTTACCTTTTAGGGTAGTGATTTCCAAACTTTCTTTAAAAAAAAAAAAAAAAACCTTGTCTCCCCCCCCCCCATTAAATAAGCATATATTTTCTCTCCCACTCACTACCCTAAAATGAGATAGAGAAGACAGAGAGAACCCGTCTAATAAATACATGTAGTCAAGCAAAACAAATTCTATATTGACCAAGTTGAAAAATGTGTCTTAGTCTGCATTTTAAGACCATTATTTCTCAGGAGGTAAGTAGTGTGCTTCAAAAATATTCCTTTGGAATAATGGTTGGTCATTGCGCTGAGGCTCCCAAGTCTTTCAAAGCCGTTTTTCTTTATAATGTTGTTATTGTATAAATTGGTTTCCTGGTTCTGCTCCCTTCACTCTGCATCACTTCCCAGGTTGCTCTGAAACCACCCTTTCATTATTTTTCTGGTCAACAGAATTCCATGATGTTTATATTCTACATAAACATAAATCTCTGGGGGGGGGGGGGTCCAGCTGTTTAGAAGCTGAAGGGCAGTCTCCTAGTTTCCAGTTATATACCACTTCAAAAGTTTTTCAAAGTTAGATCCACACACCGCTATTTGTTTAAAAAAAATCAACCTCTAATACATGATTCTCTTAAACTTCAGGCCTGATCACCTCTTCCCTACTCAATTCTAGTGGTTCCCTATTGACTCCAGTGAAATGTTACTTTGTCTTAATGTCATTCTTTTTTTTCTTTCCCTCCCTCCCTTCCCTCCTCCTTCCCTAAGATGGTAAGCAATCGGATATAGGTTATACATGTGCAATTATCTAAAACATTACCATATTAGTAATTTTATATAAAAAGACAAATTAAAAAAAAAAAGAAAGCGCAAAACAGCATGCTTCAGTCTGTGTTCAATCAATATCAGTTCTTTCTCTGGAGGTGGATAGTATGCTTCATCATTAGTCCTTTGGGATTGTCTTGGATCATTGGATTGCTGAAGGTAGTTAAGTCATTCACAATTGCTCATAGAACCATAATGCTGTCACAGTGCACAATGTTCTCCTGGTTCTGCCCACTTCACTGTACATCAGTTCATATGATTCTTTCCAGGTTTTTCTGAAATCATCCTGCTTGTCATTTCTTACAGCACAATAATATTCCATTACAATCACATACCACAGCTTGTTTAGTCATTCCCCAATTGATGGACATTCCTTTGATTTCCAATTCTTAGCCACCACAGAGTTGCTATAAATATTTTTGTACAATTTTTTTTCCTGTTCTCTTTTTGTTACTACTGTTAACTGTTTCCCTCCATCCTATTCTCTTCCCCATATTTACTCTATTATCTATCTTCTTTCACTCTATCCCTCCTCAAAAGGGATTTGCTTTGTAAATGCCCCCTCCCCCTATCTACACAACCTTCTTTCACCCCTCCCTCCTTATCCCCTTCCCCTCCTACTTTCCTGCAGGGTTAGATTACTCCACCCAATTGAGTGTGTATGTTAATCCCTCCTTGAGCCAATTTTGATAAGATTAAGTAAAGTCTTTGAGCCAATTCTGATGGGTCTAAGGCTCATTCACTGTCCCACTCCTCCCCCATCTCTCTCTCCACTCCACAAGCCCCTCCCTGTTTCCCCTTTGTGGATTTCACCCCATTCTACCTCTCTCCCTCATCTTCCCCCAGTGCAGTCCTCTCACCCCTCAACCTTACCCCAAAGATGTCCTCATGGGGCAGCTAGTTGACACAGTGGACAAAGCACCCATCCTGGCCCCAGGAGGACCCGAGCCTAAATCTGGCCCCAGTCACGAGACACTCGCCCACTGCTCGACCCCAGGCATGTCATCCAACTCTGACCACTCCACTTTTTATGCTTCTCTAGAGTCTTGTATTTGAAAGTCAAATTTTCTATTCAGTTCATGTCTTTTCATCACCTGGGGAACTGCCACTCAAGCCTACTTCTTGGTTTCCAGCAGGGGTAAAACACCCAAGTTCTGCCTCAGTGTCAGCAGAGACTCCTGTAATCTTCCCCTGGCCAACTGCTCAGCCCTCTCACCAGACCATGAGCTTAGTTCCAGATGGCACTGGCGCTGCAGCTGATTCAGAATCTTTGGGGGTCTCTTTCTCTGGCAAAGTCTCCCTGGGACTGAATCTGTGTCAGTGTGACTGTGGGGTTGGGTTCCACTCCCACCCCAGCACAGCAGCCCTCTTCTGCTGACCTTGCAAGCTGTCTTTTGACTGGAAAATTATCTCAGCCTGTTCTTTTGTGGGTTCTGCTCTTTTAATGTCATTCTTTATAAATTTTCCTTTGTAATATCATGATATACATCAGAACTTCTTAAACTTTTTCCAATCGCAACCCCTTTCTGCCTTTGAAATTTTTACGCGACCCCAGGTATATAAAACCTTCTACTGTTGCTGAAAGTTTCATCACCTCCACATTCAGTTACACAACCCCATACAGGGTCTAGACCCATAGTTTAAGAAGCTAGGATATACATAATAGTATATACACTTAAGTTTAAAATAAGTTATTATAATACATGTATTGGGAGAGGTTAATTTTTTTTAATGAGTGTGATCAAAAAAGTTTGTAGACAATTGATATAGTTCAACCCCTCACTTTACAAATGAGAAAAATGGACCCAGTGGGTGTGACTTACTCAAGTGTATACAGCTGATAAGAAATAGAAGCAGCATTTCACCCCAGATCTTTCAACAATATCAATCGATCAATATTTTTTAAGCTTCTACTACATGCCAGGAGGTATGCTAAACTCTGGAAATACAAGAGACAAAAGACAGTCCCTGTCCCCAAAGAGCTTACAATCTACTAAGAGAAACAACATGCAAATTAATTGTATATAGCTATATACAGGATAAATAGAAAATAATTTAAAAAGGGTAAGCACTGGAATTAAGTGAAGTTGGGAGGCTTCCTGTAAAAAATGAGATTTTTAGTTGGTACCTAAAGGAAGCCAGGGAGATCAGTATTTGGAGTGGAGGAGGGAGAATGTTCCAGGAATGGGGAACAGCCAGAGAAAATGACCAGAGCCAAGAAATGGAGCATTTTGTTCCTGGAACAACCAGGAAGCCACTGGATTTATCAGAAAGTGGTAAAAAGTTGTAAAGAAGTTGGAAAGGTGTTGGGGGCAACACAGAACTACTGGAGTTTGCTGAGTGGGGGAAGGGAAGTGGGAGGTTGGTGCTTGTGACATGATTTGACTTTTAACTTAGGAAATCCACTTTGGTAACTGATACAACTAACCTCTTCACTGGTAGGACTTGAATTGGGAACTTTAAAGAATAGGTCATTTAGAGAAGTTTATTATAAGGGAGGAAGGGCATTCCAGGTCAGAGGACATTAATACGGATTGAAGAAAGCTCACACTAGCATGTTAACATTTTTCATCACCTTTGTCACCATTTCAATAGCAACTTCTAAAGCAGGGGTTTGTAATCTTTTGTTGTTAGGGTGTTTTCAAAAGCATAGGATTATTAAGGAAATCATATTGAAATAGTTATAAAAATATTTTAACTTGTTTTAAGGATAAAAACAAGTTCACAGATCTCAGGTTAAGAATTCCTGATCTAAAGTGTTTTCAAGATACCCTTAGGAAACTTCCCAAATATCCTGCAAGAAGCTTGCATTCCTACACCTAATTCAAGGAATAGGTATAGGAACTTACTGGGTGAGGAAACTCCCTTTACCAATGCAGATTGGCACTTTCTTTGTATTCCGGAGTCCTAGAGCAAGGTTTCATAACTTAATCCCCTGACATTTAAAAAAGTGTTTTGACAACTTTATTTCAATATATTTGGTCGTCTTTGTAGTATTGTATTTTATTGAACACATTTCAAAACTATTCTGAACAGGGATCTATAGGCTTTTCTATTCAATGCTGGAGGTGATAGGGAGCCACTAGAGTTTATTGAGTGGGGTTGGGGGTGGGGAGGTCAGCATGGTCAGCAATATGCTTTAAGAAAATGACTGGGGGGGAGGGGGGACAGCTAGGTAGCACAGTGGATAAAGCACTGGCCTTGGATTCAGGAGGACCTGAGTTTAAATCCAGCCTCAGATACTTGATACTTAAGTAGCTGTGTGACCCTGGGCAAGTCACTTAACCCTAATTGCCCTGAAAAAAAAAAAAAGAAAATGACTGGAAGCTAAGTGCAAAATGGATAGGAGAGCTCTAAGGGAGGCAGATCCACCAGCAGGCTAATGCAATAGTCTGTGGGTGAAGTGATGTGGGCCTACAAGAGAGCGATATCAATGTCAAAGGAGAGAAGGGGGTATATTTAAGAAATGTGCAAAGATGGAATTGACAGGCCTTGACAACAGATTGGATATAGGTCAGGAGAATTGAAGATGACACTTAGGTTGTGGGACTAGGTACTAGGAGGATAGTTGCCCTGAATAGTAATAGGTAAGTTTTGGAGGGGGAAGGGTTTAGAGGGAGAGACAAGTTCAGTTTTGGACATGTTGAATTTAAGATGTCTATTCAACATCTAGTTTGAGATGTCTTTAAGGCAGCTAGAGATACAAGGTTGAAGATCAACAGAGAGGTCAAGGCAGCATACAGAAGAGGACTAAAATACGTGGGAGCTGACGAAATCACCAAATGAGGGGTCAAGGACAAAGGCCCTTGGGGAGACCTTGGGGAGAGGACATGGCCTGGATAAGGATCCAAAGGAGACTGAGGAACACTCATACAGGGTTGGAGAACCACAAGTGGTGGCCCAAAAACCTAGAAAGAAGCATCACAGAGAAGAGTCATCAACAGTGTCAAAGGCTACAGTGAGGTCAAGAATGAGGATTGAGAAGAGGCCACTGGATTTGGCAATTAGGAGAACACTGATAACTCTAAGAAGAACAGTTTCAAAAGTCAGAAGCTGAATTGCAGTAGCTAAGAAGAGACTGAAAGGAGACAAAGTTCAGGCACTTATTATAGATGGCTTTCTCAAAGAGTGTAGCCATAAAAGGCAGAAGAAATATAGAATAATAGTAAAGATGGAAGGATAAGTAAGGGTGTTTTTGAGAAAGGAGAAATGTGGATATGTTTGTAGGAAGCAAGGAAGGATCTAGTAGGAGAGAATGAGAAAATGGGGGGAGCAATCTATTGGAGGCTATAGGATAGATCATCTTCCTACTTATACAGGTAAATGAATTTGCCTTGAGGCAAGGTTCTCAGCTGAGTGGGTCAGAGGCATGAAGTTTCAAGGAGTGATGGCCATTTGATTCAAGACTGATGACTGTATTTCTTCTGAATTCATGTCTTTGTGTTTTGTTTGTTTGTTTGAGTGAGGCAATTGGGGTTAAGTGACTTGCCCAGGGTCACACAGCCAGTAAGTGTTAAGTGTCTGAGGCCGGATTTGGACTCAGGTCCTCCTGACTCCAGGGCCGGTGCTCTATCCACTGCACCACCTAGCTGCCCATCTTTGTGTTTTTATTTAGAATTATTGTAATCTTAAAAATTAAGCTCTTACCAGTTGGAATTATTTCATTCATTATATTTGCACTCCAATGTCTAGAACAGTGCCTGGTACAGAGATGGCAATTAATGAATCTTGATCAGCACCCTACCTTTAAATGACATCAAGACACCACCCTAAAGAGTGTAACTTGTAAAAGTTAGTAAATTTTGTTTTGAAAATTCTGTAACTTAACCCTTGGGATAATATTCCTCCCCACCATCCCCATCCCTCTTCCAAACTTCCTTATTTCTAGCAAAAGCACCACCATTCTTCCAATCACCCAGCTTCATGACTTTGGCATTAGCATCAACTCTTTACTCTTACCCACCCTACATATGCAATCAGCTGTCAAATTTCACTATTTCTGCTTGCACAATACCCCATGTTAAACTTCTCTATTCACAGCTACCATCTTCATTCAAGCCCAGATCACCTCCTCTCTAGACTGCAATAGCCCTAAATAGGTCTCTTCCATTCCTTTCTCCCCACTATAATCCATCCTACCCAGATACCAGTGATTTTCTCATGAGCAGATTTGTTAATCAATACAGTCTGGTGGTTACCTATGGCCTCTACATCTAAAATTAAAAATGGATTCCTTTTTGGTGTTAAAAGTCCTTCACAACCTGGCCTTACCCTATGGCCATTACTTCCCCTCCTGTACTTTGTAATCCTTCTCTCTACTCTCTCCATTATCCTTTGCCATGTCATTGCTCTGGCTGCCACCATTACTGGAATGCACTTCCTCAGTATCAGGATGCAGGGAGAACTCCTTTTCTTTAAGATGCAGCTCAAGCACATGAAGTCCTTCCTTAATGCCTTCCATTTCTCCAGCTGTTAGTGCCCTAAATACCTTCTCTTTATTCTTTTTATTCTCACGATACACATGTTGTCTCCTCCATAGAATGTCAGCTCTTCATGAAGAAGTTTCATTCTACATTTGTATGTGTAACATCTAGCACAGAGCCTGGCACACAGTAGGTATTTTACCAACCTATGCTGATTATCTGAAAACAAAACAAAACAAAACAAAACAAAACCCTGAAGTACCTACTATCAGGCTTGAGAATCAGTCTACGAAGAACAGAACCAATTTCTCTTAATGTCCCTTAACCAAACTGTTTCTCTCATATGTGTTCTAAAGTAGGTAATGGAAGAAACATAGGAATATATAAAAAGGATGAGGAAAACAACTTCGCATCATACCACTGAAGTTTTTAAGCAAATCTTGACTGACACAAATATCAAAGAATTTTCACCAGAATGGGCCTTGAAAACATTTTACTTTATCAAAAAAAAGTTGACAGCTTTTGTTCTGTCAATAAAAAATAGGCTGCATAACAGGTCAACAAGAACTCTGACAGTTCTCTAAGAAATAAAGATTCTGCTTGTGAGCCCAGGTGCCTATTCTTTGAGTCAACCCATGCAGGAAGCTAGTATGTACAAAGTGAGATGATGTCTAACCTTCCAACCTGTTACTAAAGGAAGGTGACTTATAATTACATGATGCTACTTCTCCAACCATTCTTGGAGAACCAGCCAAACAGGCACCATAGGAAATCTTGCTCCTTAAGGGGAAAAATTTGGATCCTTGGATCCTTGCAATAAGAAAACACTTCCCATCCTTCATCCTTTCTTCCATCTAAGGATCAGGGAAAAAAATATTTCAAACGTATTCCACATAAAATAAGTGTCATTTTGACTTTATTTAAGGAAAAAAGGGGGAGGGGAAGAAACAACAGTAATTTTTATAATACACAGAAGACAAGTTAGCACTGAAAAAAAAAAAGACTGAATGTCTGTTACCAGTTTGTTATGCAGTCTCTTATGATTAGTATTTTTTAACACAGTTTGTCATTTGCATTACTGTTTTAGAAACTTTATATACTCAGCAGAAGTCTGGGTTATAAATCTCCAAAAAAAGTATACCACTACTATCATGAAAAACCTAATAACCCACAAAAAAATTACTTTCAAATAAACCATAAATATGTGATGCACATTAGTGTAACAAACCCTTTTTGTAAACATTTTCTCCAACATAGCGCATGTGCATGAAGTAAAAATAAAAGCACTGCAGTCTTACAGTTAGGGGTTACTCTTGACTTCAAGATATACAACATCATTATTTATTAAAGCTTTGACTACACCTAGTAGTATTTTTTCTCGTTGTAGTTTCTTTTTTGTTTGTTTCCAAAACCATCCCATTGCCAGAATTCATGGTTTCACATGTAATGACTTCTTAATAATACTGTTGGTATTTGTAATATTCCCACCTTGGCACTTCTGTGGATAGAATCACTACTGACTCTGCTGAAGGGATAAGGAATCCCTTTCCAAAAGAAATTGGAATTTCAATAGCTCACAGTCTTTTAGAGGAGAAATGCAATGGATCATTAACCTGGGGTCAGTGAACCTTTTTCTTTTTAGTATTTTTATGATTGTATTTTAATATAATTGGTTTCTTTTGTAATCCTGTATAACTTTATGCATTTAGAAGCATGATTCTGAGAAGAGCACTATGGGATTTTCCAGACTGCCAAAGGGGTCCATGACATAAAACCGGTTAACCCCTGATCTACTGGAAAAGAATGGATGTAATGATTGCCTCTCCTTAAACCACTCGTGAAGAACTAAATCATACACAAACTTCACCCAAGTGAATACTTAAGGACAGATGATGAACTTTAGTAAACTAAGTCAAGGGATGGATTTCATTTAACTTGACTCAAGCAATCAGTGGGTACTTATAATGTGCCCCATTTTGTGCAAGGTACTATGAATGCAATTCTTACAAGTCAAATCCTATCACAATGAATTTTAAGGGGGTGTTCAGATTTCATTATTTTTGTCTTATTCTGAGCAACATTCATTACAAGTAAATTCCAATATAAATTGAAAACACCCAATAAATTTCACACAAAACAGTATTTATTCATATTAACTACAATCAAATATTAGCCCCAAAGTACAGACCACAACACATGATATTTCAAGTCTGTGTATAAGGTAAGGAAATGATGCCAAGTTCTTCTGCTACATCATTTTGTTTTTCTTACTGGAATTAACTGTTTATACTATTTTTTTTTCTTCTAAAGAAAACTTTTCAGTTCAATTTTAAAAAATTCAGTAAGTGCAAGGCACCATTCTGGGCACTTGTTAGCCAAGGCCATGGGATGAGGTTTCTGCCATAACTAACTAGTGCCCCCTAATGTTTTTTTCTTATGCTTGTGCTATGCATGGTGGGGCATTTCACTAACTGAGTTGTCAAGGCAGTCTTGAGCCATCAGCATTAGTTTGGAAAATGTTTTCTGGTAAGGTCATTTTGTTGTTGCAATGAAATATAGTATCCAAGAATATTCCTCTTCCTTTCTTAACCTCTCCCTTAATTGGAGGAAAGTATCTCCTTACTAACCAGAAATCAATAGGCAAGAAACTACTGCCCTCAGCCTTGGCCTTCAGTGCTATCCAAAAGTCACACAGCTAGAAATAAAAGTGAAAATTATGTTTTACCCCCAAAATGTAAGGCTTCCTTAATTTTTAAAAAAATTCTCACTCGTCTGCTTTCTTTCTTTCTTCCTCCATTGTTCCCGTAGTTCAAAGAAGAGCCTTTGGCAAAAATGCTGAACACAAAACAGGGAGTTAATTACAGCAGGCAAAGCTGCTGCCAAGGAGGAGAAAGGGTAGCAGATCAATCAAACTCTCGGTCTGTAGGTGTGACTGATTGGTAAAACGGTTCTGCGATCAACATCTTGGTAAACAAGTTTAAAAAAATCCCCAGCTGTCGTGCCATTGAAGAAAGTTGACATGGCAGATGATAAAGCCTATGGAACACTGAGAGCCTGTTCTGTGAATGAACATCTTAGCTTAGCTTAAGGCAGTTGCCAACAGAGCATCCCCACCCAAGAGAAACAAGGTCCAATTCAGATGGCTGAAATCATGACACTGTGCATTGTTAAATCACCAACAGATTATAGTATACACTCAAAAGTTTCTCAAGTAATGAACATGTAGCCATTAAACAAATTATTACTCAAGACATTTATTACAAATGTCAAGAACACAGTCATAAAAGTAAAACTGACTGTCTTTAAAAAAAAAGAGAGAGAAAGAAAGAGAAAAGTGAGAGAGAAAAGCCAGAGCTTGGATCTTACATCTAAAACACAGGTATATGCTGTTTTATGAATAAGCAGTATTAACTACATTCTTAAAAATAGTTTTAGTGCATTGCATTCTTAGAAAAGAAAAACATTGCTTCCCCCCAAAAAAGTTTCCTACAACATTTAACAGTTTATAGAACTAGTCTATTGTTACCTGTCTGCTACTAAACCTCGAATTTAGAAAACTGAAATCTCTCTGGTTGTAGGCTAAAATCATCCAAATATTTGCCGCTAAGGATGAACCAGGTAAATGTAACCCTTTGCTTTCCAAAACTTCGGTCAGCAAAGTCCATTAGTCAGTGTCATGAAGCCATAAGGATATTCCACTCTCCCTTCCACCTCATATCCATGAAAAACTCTCTTTACCTGTTGAGACTGGCTACAGAATAACAGTTGGACTTTTCAATCTGGTAGTTTTGGTATTAAGATTAAATTAGACATTAATGTTTTCCTCTAAAAAACGTATTATCTAATCCACCTCTTATTTTAATGCATTAAAAACAATGAGGTAGCAAAAAATAAACATGTGTTGTTTGGAATTTTTTTCTTCTGCAAGTGCAGACTATGGTAAAACTGTTGTTGCACTTTTTAGGTTTAAACAAAAATTAAACCTTTAACTGAGGCAGTGCTAATACTGTGACACAACCAAGTTATGGCCAAACACAGAATCATAGAAAATGAACAAATTTTTTAAAAAATTGTTTTAAGTCATCTGCACATTTTAGGCAAAACCTGGTACACAGAACAATGACTAAGCTCTTGGCCAGGCCAAAAAAAAAAAATCCCAAAGAAACAAAAATAGGAACCCCCCCCTTCCCTGTACCCCCCACCCTCTGAAATAACCTCCCCCCCACAAAAAAGTTATCCTAGCCACTGTGTCTTTCACATTTTATAAATATTAACTTCTTAAACCTGCACCTTCCTCTTTGTCCACATATTGTCACATTACAAAAAAAGAAATGTCAATTAAATACACTGTTAATGTTACTATATTAAATCTGCACTCTGCTTCAGCAAGACTGATTCACTCCACCACCTTTCACCTTCTCTTGCCTTCTCTCCAGTCAAATTAATAGCATGTTCATAATTTCCATCCTTACACACTTAAAAAACAGAGTCATTCAAAAACAAGGAATTCTGGAGCTGAAGGAGAAACATGTTGCTTTCTAGTGTGATGCCAAAGTCCCCACACTTATAGCACCTGATGGTTGTAACTGAACAGCACCAGCTGCACGGCAGCCTTGATTGGTTTTTGAAAGAGGAAAAGAGGGCGGGAGGGAGAAGGAAGGAAAGGGGGGGGGGGGAGAGAAGGAGAGAGAAAGAGAGAAGGGGGAGGGAGGAAGAAAGGAAGAAAGGGATAAAGAGAGAAAGACAACACCTAACAGCAGTGACGCCTGCCCACTTATGCTGCATCATGTTGCACCAGTGCAGGTCTGTACTCCAGTTGCAAGTAATTCCAAGTTCTGAAGATCTTGAGGACTCTGGGTGCCAGTAACCCCCTTATCATGCCGATTCTACCAACTCAGAAGAGAAGTCCTGCCTAAAGTCATGAAATAAACCTGACTGCTTCCACCAGACCGAACAGAGGCAAAGAATACCTAGGAAAAAAGTGATATGTTGGATTAATTATAGTCTTAAGAAGAAAGTAAAATCTAACAGAGATTCAAATTTCTTGTACAATCCTTCCTGATCTATAATATTTATGGAAATACTAATTTTATTTGGAATTTAAGTTCAGGCTAAAAAATAAAATGAATACTTAAAATTAAAAAAAGAATACCGGGGCAGCTAGGTGGCGAAGTGGATAGAGCACTGGCCCTGGAGTCAGGAGTACCTGGGTTCAGATCCGGCCTCAGACACTTAACACTTACTAGCTGTGTGACCCTGGGCAAGTCACTTAACCCCAATTGCCTCACTAAAAAAATAAAATAAAATAAAATAAAATAAAAATACCTATGGACAACAGTGGATAGAGCACTGGGCCTTGAATCAGGAAGACCTGAGTTGAAATATGGCCTCTGACACTTACTAGCTGTGTAACTCTGGGCAAGTTACTTCACCCTGTTTGCCTCAGTTTCCTCAACTATAAAAAGAACTGGAGAAAGAAATGACAAGCCACTCCACTATCTCTGTCAAGAAAACCCCCCAAAATGAGGCCATGAAAAGTCAGAAATGACTGAAAAATGACTTAACAATAGACAATAATACCACCCAAAAAAGGGCAAGAAGTAGGTTATTATAATGTAACAAATCTAAGTATCAAAACACATTTTTTTTCAGTCACATCAATCTCAGAACCGATAAAGAATTACTTAAAACATGAGAGGTCTTATCTAAATAAGATCTGGGGAAATGTTTTGTTTGGTTTTCCAAAAAGGGTTACAGAATCACAGATCTATAGCTAAAAGAAAAGCTGGGGGCAGCTAGGTTGCACAGTGGATAGAGCACCAGCCCTGGATTCAGGAGGACCTGAGTTCAAATCCAGCTTCAGACACTTGACACTTAGTAGCTGTGTGACCCTGGACAAGTCACTTAACCCCAACTGCCTCACTAAAAATAAAAGAAAAAAAGAAAAAAGAAAGAAAAAATAAAAGCTGGAGGCCCATCTTGTCCATCCCTCTCAAAAGAGGAGGAAACTGAGTTCCAGGGAGATTAAAAAGCTTGTTCAATGATTTTTATGTGAGCTGATGGCAGTATCTGAACCCAAATCTCTTCATTCCAGAGTCAATGAATCTACCAAACCACAACCTGGATGAAAAATAATTTCCATCAGGATGACTCCTTTGATGGTTAGGGGAATTACACAATGTAAATCATGGTATTCTGGTTTTTTAGTGAGGCAATTGGGGTTAAATGACTTGCCCAGGGTCACAGAGCTAGTAATTCAAGTGTCTGAGGCTGGATTTGAACTCAGGTCCTCCTGAATCCAGGCCAGTGCTCTATCCACTGCGCCACCTTGCTGCCCCAAATCATGGTATTCTTAATGGTGTTGTTACTAACCACCCTCATCTGCTATTTTTTGTTTGTTTGTTTTTTGCAGGGCAATAAGGGTTAAGTGACTTGCCCAGGGTCACACAGCTAGTAAGTGTCAAGTGTCTGAGGCCGGATTTGAACTCAGATCCTCCTGAATCCAGGGCCGGTGCTCCTCATCTGCTATTAAAAAGGGTCTCACTAAATTTTAGGAGGAGCAAACCGTCACAAAGTGGTGGCAAAGAAAGAGAAAAAAAGCAGGAATATAACTGTTACCTTGTCATTGCGCTCACATAAGAACTTGAGCCTCTGTGCCCTTTTATGCATAAACACGCCGTCCAAGTGGCCAGTCTCTACGGATCGGATCTCAATAGCCTTCTCGCCCCAGCCCATGATCTGATTAGATCGAATATATGCTTTGAGGAAAGCAAGAGAAAACAATGTCAAAAATAAATACCATCATCATCATTGGCATTGCCACATTAGTAATATTATTTATTAATGATAATAAACAGCTATGAAAAGAAGTAGACTTAACAAAATCCAGCCCCATGTATGTGTACACTCTCTAAGGAAGCAGAACATTTAAAAAAATCTTCGAAGGTCCCACATATGTCTAGATACTCATCACAGCATTTTTTCTGGTGGCAGAAAACTAGAAACAAACTAGGTAACCATTGAATAGAGAACAGTGAAGCAAATTGGAGAACATAAATGTAACAGGATACTACTGGGTCCTAAGAAAAAATGAATACAATAAATTCAGAGAAGCATAGGAAGACTTATACAAAGTGAAGCGATTAGAACCAGGTAAACAATGTGACTAAAACAATGTATATGGAAAGAAAGAAAATCAATGTTATATATTAATTATAATAACCAAACTTGGCCCCACAGAGATAAGAAAAATCCCTTCTCCCATTTTTGTAGAGGTCAGGGACTAGGTGGTGAGAGAGACTACACGCTGTTAGACATGCTTGATTTGCTGGCTGATTTTGCTGAACTACACTTTGATACGACACTGGCCTCCACCCTGACCTCTGGGATGTTCCAGGAAAGATAAATACCCCAATCTCTTGGGTCTGGGCATTTTCTCTGGCCATCCCCCATACCTGGAATGCTCTCCCTCTTCAACTCCAACTACTGACCTCCTTTAAGTCCTAACTAAAATTCTCCAACCCCTCTTAATTCCAGTGCCTTCCCTAAGTTAATTATTTCCTATTTATGCTGTATATAAGCTGCTTTGTATGTATCTGTTTGCATCTTGTCTTCCTCATTTGACTCTAAGCTCCTTGTAGGCAAGGACTGTCTTTTGGCCTCTTTTTGTAGCCCCCCCCCCCCCCTTTTAGTATCCCACTGTGCTGGCACACAGCAGGAGCTGTTTACTGATTGATTGTTTTTCTCTTGTAATTTGTGTTACAATAGAAGACTTGATAGGGAGGGAAGAAGAAATTTTCAGAAATGAGAGTGATTGATATTCTTTTAATCCTTCTTACAAGAGAAGGCCCAATGCATAGGGGAGGGAATGTAAATACAAAAGATCTCAGGAAGAATTAAAAAGCCTATATGGGAAAAAAAGGGTTAGGCTTTGAAGCCACACTGTCTGTTTCATTCTGGGTCAATCCAAACCACTAGGCATTTATGTGCAAAGTATGCACCAGGGTATGTGCAAAGTGCTCTGGTAGAAGCCAGGTACAAAGACTAAATGGTAAGCAGTGCTGACCCTTAAGGAGTTATATTTTACTTTACTGGGTGTTAACCAATGACCATATATATACTTAATAATATGAGGAGGGGATTATTAACAAGAAGATCAAGTCTAGTTCAGGCATGAAAGAGAGCCTGTATAAAGGCCTGTGGATCCAGGAGATGGATTGTTGAGCTTGGGGAACAAGCAAGTAGTTTGGCTAGAATGTATGTATTATGTGAAGGGAAGTAATTATGTGCTTCAAATGAAGTTGGACGACAGATAGAAAGACAGATAAATAAAGACAGAGATAGAGAGGATAGAGATAGAGATTTAGTACAATACTTTAGTACACACACATTATCTGTATATAGACATTGATATATCAAGATTGACATCTGACTTCTTCATTCTATTAAGATAGAAAGAAAAAAAAAGGGAAAGGAAGAATTTGTTTGTTTCCAAGGAAACCATCAAATTGCACCAAGGAAAAACAAACTAATATGCTCAACGAATGGGGATGATCCAATTCAAGTTTTTTAATAAGATGGCATGTTTATTGTGCTGTGAGAAATAACGAATATGGAGAATTCAGATAAGCATGCACAGATCTGTTTTTATAGAGGAGAAGAGAAACCCTTCCCCATCAAAGTCATTTAGCACCTGTTTTGTAGCTATAGTTTTACGTAGGACAGTGGTGTCAAATAGAAACACCCCAGTAGGTGGTATATTGACTTAGAAAAGCACAAATTAACACTATCTATGTTGCATTGTATTTTTATTTGCTAAACATTTCCCAATTACATTTTAATCTGGTTCAGGCCCACTCTGGAGTTTGGAGACCACCGTTGTGAATTTAACACCTCTAACAAAGGATAATGCATGTCCTTTGTAAAGTGACCGGCCAGTGTCATATATATAGCCTGTATGTGTCAGACATATGAAGTTCATTGAATGTGAGTGTAGTTCTCTATCCACTTTACACCCCTTCCCCCTTTCTGGCATACATGTTTCACATCCAACTATAATCAAGTTAGTTCTATGATAAATAGCACAGACTACCTAAAATAGTAAACAAAGTCAGTACTCTGGGCAATGTGGGTCAGTCAAGAAGGCAATGGATGAAGAGAGGAGAGAGCTGTTTTTCTTCATCTGGAAAAAAGGCATGCTACCTTTATTAACAACTCCCTAAACTTCAGATTGCTATATAAATGTTTGTCCTTAAACTAATCTGTCATTTACAAAGATTTCTGAATCTTTAATTATTAAAAAAGAAATGCTTCCATTAGTATTCAAATAAATGTCTTCATACAAGAGAGATGTCTTGGATGTTAAAAGCCTGTCCTTTGTCCTTTGGTGATACTTACCAACAGATGTAGGCATCTCTCCCCACTGAAGAACCACATCTTTGGTGATCCTCCCATATGTATTCACATAAACCCCTTCATCCTCATAGCACACCAGCAACTCCATCCCATCTGTGTTGGGGAGTATGATGATAGCATGGGGTTGGATACTACTCTGAATCTACAGAAGAAACAAAAGCAAAAGAAGGTATGTGACTTTGCTATTAATAAACATGCTTCCTAGTCTTTTGATTGATGTTAGTAAGGCTCCCTAAGGGAGTACGTTAATACCATTTTCTTCAGGGGTTCACTGGTCAATAGGCCCTAGTACACCAGAGCTTGACACAACACAGTAATATTATCTACAATTCAAGTTGCCCTCAAAATACATGCTCTTGGTCAATTTCTAGAATCTCTGTGGTTCTGGAACCATAATGGAGGTAGGCCAAAAGAGAATCCTTTTCCAATCTAGGAAACCCCTGGAGGGGCAAATATTTCCCAAACTTCTGAAACCCTCACCTAGACCAGATTACAAACCACTCCATTCAGAGAGCCTGGAGTTTACCCCAGGCCAAACAAGGTACCCATGAGGATTGCAAAGTTTCTAAGACACATGCCTTTCAGCTTGTGAATGGTAATGGTGATCTTCAAAATTAGAATGTGGGGGTTATTTGAACAGATCCTGGGAAGGGAAAGAGAAAAGGTTCTCACTATAAGCTCAAACACTGGGGGAAGGGAAAGGGGAAGGAAAGAACAAAACAAAAACAACCAACCAACTGTAGAGTCTGGGCTCTTACATGCGTCGGAAGATAAATATCATAGACTGATCCTGAATCCACATCAACAGCATGGAATCCAGCGCAGGAGCCATAGATCACTTTTAACCGTTGTCCTTCCTCTACAGTGAGATCAACCAGCAATGGCTTATGTATTAATTCTCCAAATGACTGAAAGACAGAGACACAGAGGGAGGGTGGGGATCAGTTAGACAGTAAGGTCTTGCTGACTAATGCATTTCCAATAAATGATGCTAGAAAAACCAGAGCAATGGGATTCTAGTGGGGCATGTAAAGTCACCCTATTAAAAAAAAAATTTACTAGCTGTGTGGCCTTATTCACTTACCCTCAGTTTCCTCATCTATGAAATGAGGATAATCATAACACTTGCCTCATAAGGCTGTTTTGAGGCTCAAAGGAGATACCATACGTAAAACACAGATGGACAGCTAGGTGGCACAATGGGCAGAGTGTTGGGCCTTGAATCAGGAAGACCTGAGCTCCAATCCAGTCTCAGACCATTTACTTGCTGTGTGATCTTCACCAAGTCACCTGACCTGTTTGCCTCAATTTCCTTGACTGTAAAGTAGGGATAATAATAGCACTCCCTCCCAGGATTGTTGTGAGGATCAAATCAGATAATATTTGTAAGGCACTTAGTACAATGTCTGGCACATATTAGGCACTTTAAAGCACCATATCCATGCTTTTGTTATTGTTTAGCCATTTTTCAGACATATCCAACTCTTGGTAACCCCATTTGGGGTTTCTTGGCAGAGACACTGGAGTGGTTTGCCATTTCCTTCTCCAACTTATTTTATAGATGAGGAAACTAAGGCACATGGGGTTAAGTGACTCACCTGGGGTCACACAGCTAGTAAGAGTCTGGGGCCAGATTTCAACTCACAAAGAGGAGTCTCTTCCTGATTCCACACCTAGGGCTCTACCCACTTCATCACTTAGTTGCCCATATAATTTCATGCTAGTTACTGCTATTATTAATTTTCTGTTGGACTAGCTATTCTTCTACAGCCCTCCTCTCTCTGAATTCCTGTGCTTCTGTGACAAAATATATACATTCCAGACTTTGGAAAACATTCACGTCAATGGTTACTTATTCTAAGCCAAGTACAGCAGAATACATTTAATGAAAAAGAATATTCGATGTGCCACAAAGGTGGGATTTTTCATAAACTGAGGCTTATTCCTATAAAACTTTTTAAAAAATTAACACTCTTGATGGAAATATATTAAAATGCATTATATCTTTTCTCTATCTTCCCAAAAATGAATATAATGAACAATGGTCATGGAGGGTTATTGATTTTAAAAAAATCAATTACACAGTAATGGCCTTATAACCTATTGAGGTGTGTTATATGGCCCATGCTAAATTGGTACAGTGATGAGTAGAACCTATGAAACTAGAGCTTATGCTAAACTGGCTTATCAAACCTTCCCATACCCCATTCCCAAGACTCATGTTTGTTTTTTATTCTTGTTTGCCTCTTCATTATTAGTCTTTCCCTCAATTTTACTACAAATCTGCTAAGAATTTGGAAAAAAAAAACAGACAACTTTTGAACTGTGTATGAAGTGAGAGTAACCAGGCTCTGTAAGAAGTTTTCAGAGACTTTTCTGTGAATAAAATCTATTTGCTGTATAGGTATCTGGGCCTTCTATGGTTCACGCTTCCTTTGCTGCCTTCTGCGTTCTTGGTTATGGTTCAGATAGGTGAGGTTGTCTTAAATACACTGCCTGATGAACTAGAATGAACCTGTTAAGATGTTACTGAAATAATGTATAGTTTGAAACAAAACTCTTTATATTTAAAGCACAAGACAAGTAAAATTCAAACGCGTCAAAATAAGAGATCAAACAAGCCACACCAAGGGCCGAGCATTTGATTTAAGCATACTTGAAAGATGTTTTTACCTTAAAGGCCATGAATTTGTGGTATGGCTTTGGGGCCCAAGCATAGACTTCCACAGAACTCTTCAAAGCAATAACCAGAAACTTGATTCTTTCATACTTTACTGAAAATAAACAAGAGAAACAGAAGTTAGTCTCAACTTTACACTTTATCCCATAGTTTTAGATCTCTGGGGGCAAAGAGTTCATAATAGGATCAAAAAGCTCCTACATTCTAAAGGCAGTGTAACACAAACACCTATCTTGAACACGTTTTGTTTCTTTAAATAAATTTGGTTTAACCAGAAAAAGAACCAATACCAAATTACAGTTTCAAATTTTTTTTTGGTTTGTTTTTTTGGTTTGGGGGTTTTGTTTTGGTTTTTTGCTGTTAACAATGCCTTAGCAGCAAAAGTATAAAGACACCAATGCTCTTTCAATAAGGTAACAAGCAAGAAGCATTTATTCTATTTCTTGTTCAGTCGATTATCGGGTGTGTCCAACTCCTTGTGACCCCATT
This sequence comes from Dromiciops gliroides, assembly GCF_019393635.1. NCBI lineage: Eukaryota > Metazoa > Chordata > Mammalia > Microbiotheria > Microbiotheriidae > Dromiciops > Dromiciops gliroides. The sequence continues at coordinate 189,378,297 of NC_057863.1, forward strand.
TGGGGTTTTCTGGACAAAGATACTGCAGTGATTTGCCATTTCCTTCTCCAGCTGATTTTGCAGATAAAGAAACAGAGGCAAAGATAATTAAGTAACCTGCCCAAAGTCACCCTACCCTGCTATAGTAAGTGTCTGAGGTCACATTTAAACTCAGGTCTTCCAGACTCCAGGCCCACTGCACTACCTAGCTGCTCTATTTTTTCTAAGTATGATATTGATATTAGCATGAAGTTTATGAATTACTTAAGAAGACTTTCAGGCCATTCCTAGTTTTCTATGTTATTTTTCAAGTTATTCAAGCTTTTCTACTTGCCTGGGAATTGCCATTTAGGGACACTTTCTGTCCCCCCATATCTGTTTATGTTGATAAAGTTACTGATAAGGGATATAAAGTCTTCCAAGTAACCAAGTTAAGTGATTTGAAAAGTCCCAGAATGAGGTCTGTTAATTCCCCTGCTACATTATAGCTTTAGTTACTACTTTGTCCTCCTCCAAGATTATATTAATGATTTATTAACTACATGTTTACTCACTACCACCACCACTCTCACTCCTAGAATAATGTTAATTTTCTTCACTACCAGAGGACCCTAGTGAAAGCTGCAAAAAAGAGGGTGCAAACAGATTCATAACCTTGCAGAACGGCTTCTTAACTTCTTAACTGACCTTCCTAAAACCTGGCTCCTTTCTCTGAAGTGATACTGAACTTAAGCCTAAACCCTCTGGCTATTTTTTCCAATACTTAGCTAATTCTAGAATGACTGGTACAGCAAAAAAAAGACTAGATTTAGAATTAGGAGTAACCTTAGACCTGACACCAGTTTTGTGACCACAGGAAAGCAGCTTATTCTCCCTGAGACTTAGTTTTCTCATCTGTAAAACAGGGAAAATAATACCTGTACTACCTATCTCCCAGGGCTCCCATGAGGATCCAATAAGATATTTTAGTTTATGGCTTTGAGGTTCAAATGCCAACATATGTAAGTGATAATGTATATAAAGCACTTTGAGGCTCAAATGAAATAATAATTATATAAGTGCATTTTCCAACTCTTAAAGCGTTATTATTAGTAGTATTGGTCAGCTAAGTGGCATAGTGGATAGAATACCAGCCCTAAAGTCAGGAAGACCTGAGTTCAAATCCAGCCTCAGACACTTACTTAACTGTTTGAACCTGAACAAGTCACTTAAACCTATTTGCCTCAGTTTCCTCAACTGCAAAATGATTTGGAGCAGGAAATAGCAAACCATTCCAATATTGTTGCCAAGAAAACCCCAAATGGGGTCATGAAAAGTCGGACAGGAACCACAAAATTATTGTTGTTACAGTGGCAGTCCTGGTCATCACAGTCATGGTCACAGTCACAGTAGCAGTCCTACCAAAGAAGAGCTGTGCATTCTAAACCCTGTGACTCCAGCTCCCTCTACAGGATAAGTCACTGATGCACATTCAGTAGCTGGGAGCATTCTCATTTGTATTCAGGCAGGGGTGCAACATTAAGGGATTTCTACTTTGAAAGACTGACCTTAGAACATCTGGGAATGGGGGACAGCTAGGTGGCACAGTGGATGGAGCACTGGCCCTGGAGTCAGGAGTACCTGAGTTCAAGTCTGGCCTCAGACACTTACTTAACACTTACTAGCTGTGTGACCCTGGGCAAGTCACTTAACCCCAATTGCCTCATTTAAAAAAAAAAAAAAAGAACATCTGGGAAGCAGCTTTACAATCATCACTAACCAGTGGTTCAAATAACAAATGAAAGCACACAGTCCTTGAGGGCAAGGAACTAATTCAGGGGCATATGGAAAAAGTTACAATAAAAGCACTATTTAAGAAGCATTTATTAAGTATCTACTGTATGAAGTGCAATACGCAGGAATTATATAGCATATGGCAATAGCATCCAGTAGTAAAAGAAGAGGGAGGGAGGGAGGGAGGGAAAGAGGGAAGGAGGGAGGAAAGAAGGAAGAAGAGACTGATGATGATGATCTCAATGGTATGTTATTATCTCTTGTGGACCTCTCTGTCATCTACATCTACTCCTAATACCAATTACTGTATTATAACACTCTCTCAAATGTTGACAGTAATCAAGGAGGATCCCAGAAAAGTTTCCAAATTGCCAACAGCCTGAAATGTAAATATCATGATGTTTTAAACAAGGTAGCAAAATATTGTGCTCAGTGAAGAAGATACAAAGTGAAAGAGAAACAATTCCCGCCCTAGGGGGCTCTAACAATACTAAGTATCTGTTACATTAAGTTGTGTAGTAGGAAAGTAGAAAAGTAGAAAAGTAAGCCAACTACACTTACGAGTGGTAAAGAGCCCTTCTGTCTCCTTTAAGTAGTCACTTATGTAATTGTTAACAGGTGACTTCATTAAGGCAGCTTGCTACTCCTGGATAGATGCAATTTTTAATCACTGCCTGGTTAAATTTGACATTTTCCGGTTTTTTTCCCCCAAGACATTTATTAACCAGCTCATCTTTGCTACTAGATTCTTCCTTGCACAAGGGAGAAGGGCTGTAACCTGAGTGTTCATTTTATAAAACTATGCCAATGGCATCATTTAAACATTTCTTTTAAGCAGGAAAAGGCCAGAACCAGAAAGAAAAAGTCAGTCTGTCTCTCTCTGTCTCTCACACACCGCACCACACACCCCACCACACACCCACCAAGAAAACACTCCAAGCCAACAAAGAGCAAGATTTGTGCCTTCTAAACCCTAGACGGCTAGCTCCCTCTACTGGACAAGTCACTGTACATCTCAGCAGCTGGGAACATTCTCATTTGTATCAAGGCAAAGGTGCAATATAATTTATTTCTGCTTCGAAGAGTGCCCTTGGACACTTCTGAAATCAGCTTTACAATCATTACTGACCAATAAATGAAATATCAGAGAATAACAGCAAATTAAAAGTGCACAGTCCTGAAGGGCAAGGGGGTAATTCAGGGAGGCACAAGAGGCATATGGAAGAAAAGTCATGGGGCAGCTCAGTGACACAGTGGATAAAGCACGGGTCCTGGATTAAGGAGGACCTGGGTTCAAATGCAGTCTCAGACACTTGACACTTACTAGCTGTCTGACTCTGGGCAAGTCACTTAACCCTTATTGCCCCACCAAAAAACAAAACAAAATACCCACGAACTACAAAACAAAAGAAAGAAAAGTCATAAAATCCCAATGGAATAAACAGGAAGAGAAGAAATCAGGCACAAGAGAGGGATAAGAGAGCTGGTTTGGAGTGAGACAGTTCAAGTACATACACTGGCTACAAGATTCTGGGCAAACCACTTAACTTCTCAGTGCCCTGGAAACTTTCTAAGTCTGCTAAGTTTTCAGAGAAGGTGCTGACCTATAAAGGGAGGGAGTTTCCTTGATGAAGGTTCCCCATACTCATGAAATCATAGGTCTAGTCCAAATAAAGATCTGCAGAGCGCTAAACTAGGCAAGCGCTATACTGGGGCCAGGAATGGTGTCCTGGGCCTGAAGTCAGGAAGAGTTCAAATCTAATTCCAGAAAATTACTAGCTGTGTGACCCTGAGCAAGTCACTTAACCCTGTCTGCCTCAGTTTTCTCATCTGTAAAATGGCAAACCACTGCAGGACCTTTGCCAAGAAAACCCCAAATGGGGTCACAAGGAGTTGGATACGACTGAACATCGACTTAACAACATACTAAGCAAGATGAAATATTCACCTAATATAAGTGTGCTCGCTTTTGTGAAGTTTAAAGTCCCAAAAGAACATTCGAGAATAATTGACATTATGTAAAACACAATGGGCTAAGAGCCAAGAGACTAGGTTATAGGCCCAGTTGTGCCATTAATTGGATTAGATTACCTTGGATAAATAAATCCATTTCCTAATCTGCAAAATGGGGATAATAACACCTCATAGGGTTAAAGAAATTCAAAAGAGATAATAATATATACTCTGCAAACCTTAACACAGTCCCTTCTCCTTTGTCTTTTCTTCTCCTCCTTTTCTTCCCCTTCTCTTTTCTTCTATCATGACTACGACTACTACTGCTACAAAGTGTGAGATGTTTCATATTGGACAGAAAGCACAACTTCAAAATCACAAGCTTTGAGTTTAAGTTCTTCCTGAGACATGTGGCTGTGTGGCACTGGGCAATCACTTGGATTGCCAGAGCCCCAGATAAACTCTGGAAGACTTGACTGGGCAGGTGATAGTAGGAGAGAGTTCCTGACTGGGTCTAGTTTAAAAAAAAAATCACATACGAAAATATGCATGTGTATATGAGAATATATATGTGTGTGAGTTGTTTTTTCCTAAATAGAGTTCGGTTAAACTAAGGAAAGCTTCCAGGAAGAAGCTATTTGATGTAAAATCTTGAAAGAGGAGAAAAATATAGATGGATAAGAAGGGAAAGGACAATTGTGTGCAAAATACAGTCAGAGAAAATCAGGGTTTTAACACTGGTGTATGGGAACCAAAACAGAAAGACTGGATCCAAGAGGAAGAAGCAGGAGCACTCTGGATTTAGATTAGAATTGGCAACAATTTAAACTTAGATCCAACCTGGCCCCAACAAACTAGAACGTCCCTGACACTCTGAACCCTGAGCTCATGCTACAAGCCCTGAAATGCAGACTGAATTACTCTATCATGAACATACATTTTCTAGGAAAACATAGCAGAGTTTGGAAGAACCCAACATCAAATGGCATGAATCAAAACTGTAGAAAATATGCAAAGAAAGAGGAAAAAACACCTCCCAGAACTTACCAACTTTATAATGCACACATCCTTCCAAATCACCTACAGTTGTCCATCCCTGTTTCTTCTCTACTTCTGGATCATTATGAAGTATTTTATTCCTTAGCCAAGACAAGTAGTAGACTCTTAATTTATTTTTCTTACCTAGCCAAAGAATTCAAATTTTAAAAAAAGATCAGTCATCAAATTCTGTATTAAAAGTAAATTAAAAGGAGAATCCTTAGAATGAAGATCAAATATTCACACTGTTTCACTGCTGAGGCACACAGGACACTGCTGGGTCCTGCTCATCACAGGTCCTGAGAAAGGTACTATATTAAGCTTTGAGAAACATACTAATACTTTCTTTTTTTTTTTTAACTTGTGAGTGAGTGTGTGGGTGTGGGGGGCAATTGGTGTTAAGTGACTTGCCCAGGGTCACACAGCTAGTAATTGTTAAGTGTCTGAGGCCGGATTTGAACTCAGGTCCTCCTGAATCCAGGGCTGGCGCTCTATCCACTGCTCCACCTAGCTGCCCCATAGCAATACTTTCTGAAAGTTGTCTCCACAGTTTAGGAAAATCATCTATAAAGTGCTTCAGTGCTGAGCAATGGTTGCTAATGTTATTTACCCTAAACGAATCTATATAAAAATCAATAAAGTTCCCTTAGCAGTGGAAAACAAATGTGCACATCTTTATTTCAAACCAAAGTTCAGAATGAACTCTGAATTCCTTCCTCAAACCAGCAGGTACAATGCAGTGCTTGTGGAAAAATGTTCAAGCAGTGTTTTAAAAAAGAGAACACTTACTAGCTATACACACATATGGGAGGATCAATAAACCATAAACAGTTCAAAAATATAAAGTGCCAATAACTGTTAGATGTGTGATTTGGAGCAAGACTCCTCACCTGTCTCAGGCTCAACTTGCTCATCTATAAAGTGAGATAAGTAGATTTTTAATCTCTTTTTAAAAAGCATGATGTTAATTTTTGCCTTATTCAAATGTGACATGCATATGACCACATGTCCATAGATTCTACAGAAAGAACACAAGCTGTGTCTTCATATAAGATCAAAATTTAACAATATGGCTGTGATTTTTAAAAAATAACAACTTGGAAATGGATTATTCTACCAGAAGAGAAGGAGAAGGGATGGAATCAAAAGTTCACAGGCATCCTCTTTGTGTGTCCTCTCAAAAAGGAGGCCCTTGGATTCACACCTAAACACAATTAAAAAAAAAAAAACCCTGCCTACAATATAGCATAAAATGCTGCCTGCCGCATTAAATTAGGCTTTGGATATTTTATATATATATATATATATATATAAATGGGTCTTAGCATTTAGTATATAAGTCAAAGACTCGATCTCTTTTTAGTCTGCACATTCTTCAAACTTCAGTTTACTCATCCATTTCACAAATAATATTTATACTAGGACATATGTTGTTCTAAGCATGTTAGGAGAGAGACAAAATAAGTCAAGAGATTTGGTTCCTGCCTTCTAATAGGAGTGATTAGACTTTTACACAAAAAAAAGAGTATGGGTACATAATTGCTTTCTTTTATTTAAACTGGCTAACCATATGTATTCAACTGAATGGTCAAGTGATTTAAATAGCACTTTCCATGTTTGTAATAGGTTCGTTTCAGAATTGAATTTACTGGAAAAAACTGCATATTAAGGTAGGAACATAGATTTTACATATCTGAAAAAAATTAGAATATTATATTCCAAAGGAAAATTTATCCCCTTAAAAAAAAAGGTCTGGGGGCAGCTAGATGGTGCAGTGGATAAAGTACCAGTCCTGGATTCAGGAGGACCTGAGTTCAAATCTGACCTCAGACACCTGACACTTACTAGCTATGTGACCCTGGGCAAGTCACTTAACCCTCACTGCCCCGAAAATTAAAAACAAAACAAAAAAGGTCCAATGTGCCTTAAAGATATTAATTTTGTCCATAATAAAAAGACTTCATTACATGCTTATGAAGATTTTTATTTCTTAGACAAGATACTATTTCTAGAAAACTTTAGGACTATGAGAAAAAAGCATCAAAAGCCCTTTCAAACACTGTCAAAACCAATTCTTTTTATACCAAATGTCTTCTAAATGGAGAGGTACCTCTTAGCTAAATACCTATGGACCACAAATTGTTTTGTAGCCATCTGTGTAAAGTTCAATTTATAAACACAGTAAGGAATTAGCTGAGTAAATTTATTAGAATTTCAAATCGTATATGTTTTTTAGCATAAAGGCAAATGGAATCTAGGTCAAACTTAAAAGCAAAATCACTAAGTATTATGGTAATTTCTTAAGAGAAACTAAATAAAAGTCTTTAAAAGAGGGGCAGGATTTTTAAGTTACCCAAAAGTCTACTTGTTACACTATTAAAAGTCCAAAGATCTGATCTTCTTGACACTAATAATTAAGTATGGATGTTTTTATATGTATGTGCATACATAAAACATGCATATATACTAATGAATGAAATTACATATATAAATGGGGTGTGTGTGTGTGTGTGTGTATATATATATATATATATATATATATATATATATAAATAAAATATACTGATTTCATTATGCATGGTACAACTTTTAAAATGCTGTAAATGTTTTTTTAATGGTAACTCCCGAAGGAAAGTTTAACTCCTAAATTACAAGAATATTGTTCTGGAGAAGTGACTGACTTATAAAATAGACTTCAATGTAATTTGGGATTTTATTAGACAAAGCTACTTTTTTTTTTCACTGAAAAGCAGAATTTCCAGGTGCATTAAACCCAACAAAATGTTTAGGCAGTTATAATGTTAATAAGATATTTGTTGAAAATGTACAAAATGTAAACAACTTAAATGCTCTAGGCTTGATCTGTCTTCAAATAATCTAGTACATGTTGACAACTATAGGTGGGTTTTTCTTCATATAAAAAGCATGCTTCTAGAGACTGCTCTTCAAGTAGTCAACAGTGACTATCTTAAAACCACATGAGAAATTTAATATTTGCATACTTGAGTACTTTCCCCCACTATGTTAAACTATAGCTGTTACAGATATATTTAAAAAACATATTAGGAATTAGTCTAGTGGATTTTTCAGGAAAGTTACAAATATAATGACAAAAAATGTTAACCATTTTTGAAGAGAAAACTTTTATTACTATTATTTATTTCCATATACCTGCAAACTGAATATGCTAAACAAAACAAATCTTTGCTTGACGACTCAATGCCACAAATATGATTGATTATTTTACTGTGTCAAAATACAGTGATGACATCAGGGGCTGCCCTGTTGGGTAGGGCAGTTCTTCTCTATGGCAGATGGAATCTACAGTGCTTTCTAACTGACATTCTATTTTTTAAAGTAGATCCAGACTACATTTTTAGAGTCACCATAGAGGCTTTTGATAGCTTGTCCTGTCTTGTTGCTGGGATGTCAGCTGCTACTTGCTGGTATAATTGTGCCAGCCTCTAGTTGCAATAACACCCTTCTCACTACCTTTGTTATCTACCTTAAAGCAAAGCAACAACAACAAAAACCTAATTGTGGGCTGGGAAAGCAGAAAACAAAACCTGTAATAACCAAATGTAAAGAGTACTTTACTTGGAAACGAGAACCTGAAGGATTCCCCTCCTTAAAAAGTCCCAGAAAAATGAAATATTACCTTTTGTGTGTGTATGAATTAAAAAATAAAACTCCTATGACCCACACTTTGGAGATATGCAACAAAATAAAACTTATCAATATATCTTCTTTTCAACTGGTTTGCTCAGTTATTTACACAGAAAGACACACACAAATGTTTTATACAAAACAAGGCAAGATACATTTTTTTCAGCATTTAAGAACTTCATGCATTTCTGACATAGAAAGAATCATGATAAATGATATAGAAGACACTTTACCAGATATTGTCACCAAGACATTCAAGCCTTCAAGGACATCCATCTGTTGGAACCGCCTTCGGTTGATAAGAGGATACACTTTTCCTTGGCCGCTTCTGTCCAGCAACATCAGGCCACTCTCTGTACCCACTAACAAATTCACTCCTATTGAAAGGAAACAAAAAGCTGTATTTAGCATAGCACACTTTCTGGATCTAATCAAGCAAAATCTAGCACCACCTAATAGGTGTTCATTTCACCAGGACAAGTACCTGCTAAATAAAAAAAGATGATAAACCTTTACTTACTCATATATGCCTAGAATGACTGTCTCCATTATATATTCTCAAGGCTTGTCTGTTTTATGGGAGAGGAACAGTGTGAATATGAAGAGTATACAGAAGAAAAGCTTACTCATTTGGACATCAATTATTCTGGCTAAAAACATGCCTACATTAACCGATTTAGGGTTTTAAAAAATATCAATGCCACAAAGAAGTTAAGGAGAAGAAAGTGTTGGTAAACTTTCTAATGAAACATAAAAGACAGAAATTCTAATAGCCTCCTACCTCTTCTTGGATCTCAAACTTACCTCTTCTCTATTTTCCAACTCACCCTCTCCACTGTCTTCTTCTCCTAAACCTACACATCTGTACAGGTTCTCAAACCTTAAAACAAATAAATAAACAAAACAAAACAATAACAAAAAACCCTCCTCTTCTTACCTCTGCCTCTGCTCCCTTTAAACAATGCCCTTTTTTACTTCCTCCTTTGGCCGACAATCTTCAATTAATTTTTCTTTTTGTAATAGCTCTTACAAAATCAATTATTTTAGGAAGCTTCGTCTGGTAGTAGTGACAGGTCTGATTATTCTTTTGAAATCTCTCACACAGCTTTCCTTTAGATTTCTGTTTTCATCCTAAATTCAAACTCTTACTGCCTCATCTCTGAATTACTGCAACAGACCAGGCTCCCAAGTGGACTACCAACATTTTGCCTCTCCAGCCACTTTCATCTACTCTACAATACCACAAGATTTATCTTTCTGAAACACTTTCCATCATGCCACATCCTTTCCAATATTCTTTATTACCTATATGAACTCCTTAGATTGTCATTCAAGGCCCTCTAACATGAGGTAGCTAGATGGTACAGTAGTAATAGTTGAGTAAGGAAGACATCTGGCCTCAGGCACTTAGTAGTTGTGTGACCCTGGTCAAGTCACTTAACCCTATTTGCCTCAGTTTCCTCATCTGTAAAATGATCTGGAGATGGCAAACTGCTCTAGTATCTTTGCCAAGAAACCCCAAAACAGGTCACAAGGAGTTTGATAGGACTGAAAAAATTAGTCAAGAACAACAAAATATGCCCCAGCCTACTTTTCTAATGGTGGTACAGTGGATAGAGTACTGAGAACCAGGAAGTCCTGAGTTCAAATGTGGCCTCGGACACTCAACCTCTCATTGCCTCAGTTTCTTCAAGTGTAAAGTAAGGATAATAATAACTCCTACCTCCCTTGATTGTGAGGATCAAATTAGATAATAATTATAAAGTATTTAGTGCCCTGCCTGGCACACAGTAAGAGCTATATAAATGTTAGCTATTTCCTGATTATTATCATTATCATTATTATTAATTTTCCTCCACTATTACCCCGCATGAACACAACTATCTATCCCAGAGTTGTTTTGTAATTTAAAAGATATTTAATAATCTGTGCCACACATTCTATTTATACTTGTTTTTAAAAAGTATTTATGAAGGGGCAGCTAGGTGGCGCAGTGGATAGAGCACCGGCCCTGGATTCAGGAGGACCCGAGTTCAAATCCGGCCTTAGACACTACTTACTAGCTGTGTGACCCTGGGCAAGTCACTTAAACCCAATTGCCTAAAAAATAAAAAATTAAAAAAAAAAAGTATTTATGTGTGTATGTGTTCTTTACTGAAGTAGTCTGGAAACTCTTTAAGTAGAAGTGAGGAATTATGGTGCTCAGTATGGAATTATGGTGTCACTGCACCTAAACCTAGCATATGGTATATGCCCGGTGAAATGTTTGTTGAGGTGTTGAGAGACTGCATATGAATGGGTGGAGCATTTGAAGGAAAACAAGATGAGAAAGCATTTATTTCCTGAACTGTTCTCCCATGCATTTTTATTCTAAAAATAAAATTAAATGATTTGAAAATTCCCACTCCACTGATCTCCTGAATTCCATGAGCTCCAGAAATGGATAATTCTGCAAGATGAACTCAACTCTGAAACTCATGCTGCCCCAGCACCCTTTGCTCCTGGGGCTCCTCCCTCCTTCTGACTGGCAAGATGGAGGTTGGACATTGCAGAACTCCCCCCAGATCCTCCACCATTACGTAGAGCACCAAGCGAATTTGCTTGATCATTTCCAAATCTTATTGGTCTGGATTTCATGAGCTACAGAAACTCATCCTTCTGCAAGAGGAATTCAACTCTGTAATTCGTACTCCTAGGATCATTTCCTACCGCAGCAGCAGAAGTTTATTATAACCCATGCCCACTCCGCAGACCTCTCACTCTGCTTGTCTTTTAGTTTCTTTTTATTGTGGCCTGCTTGAAGAGTAGACACTGTCTTTTGCCTTGTTTTGTGTCCCTACAGGTAACACAGTTTCTAGCACAAACACCTGATGTTTAATAAATGTTTACTGACACTAACTCTGAACAGAAGACTAGGAGTCAGAATGGTTCTGTTGGTTCCTAAAAATAACTTAATTTCACATTAGTCGTAATGTTCCTATTATACAATAATGTAGACTCAATATTCTAGACCTAAGAGATCCTAGGCTTCGTAGTGCTTCTAGAGAACTGAGAGATAAGCCTGTGAGTACACCAGGTATCATTAACCTATAGAAATTATTGGCAAGAGACATTCTTTATCCATGGTAAAGTATGCTTTCTTCACAATATTGGAAGAGCTTAGACTGCATGCTAAAATCAATAATTGGCTAGTATTTTACCTAAGGTATCTCAATTACTCTATTCCCCAAAAGCCAATGAACTTCAGTGATTCCACTCTGCATACATCCTGTGTACTTCATTACTATCCCAAGTCTCTACAGCTTTAAAAACTTCATTTGATCTTTTTAATTCCTTCGGAGTTGAAAGATGTTAGACAAGTCATTTTTCCAATGTATTCCTTTCTATGCTGAAGGACTCACTTTGTGGCCATAAATAATAAACTTATGCTCTTATTGAGATGGAAATTGCTGTATTCTGGGCAAATTTTTGAAAGTAAAACCCCCAAGATTTTAAAGAAAAAAAACTTTAAAAACAACCCTCTAAATCCCACCACCAGTATTTCAAACAAATAGAAGTGTTCTGTTACTAAGTTCCATGTTACTTTCATAATTAGTTTCTTTAAAGTGTGTAATTCTATAAGGCAATGAATGCAATAATGGAGTTAGCAGAAAATGAAAACCTAATGGGCCTACCAAAAATGAACTTGGCATTTCCCCTTCTCCAACAACCTTCTAGATACACAGTTCCGTGATCTTTATGACCTTAAATTTAATTAAATTTTGTAATGGTGAAAGCTTCAAAATTTCACTCTGAAGTTTTCTACCACTGGGTTAAGGCTTCAAGTAAGCTTACTCAAGGTTCTGAGATTTATGGGAGAATGAAAATGGGTATCAGAATCATTTCAAAAACTTTTACCCTTTTAAATAATTTTAAAAAAATTTTTAAAAATACAGAGTGAATCAGCTGAATAAAGTGCTTCAAATACAAAATGAAAGAGAAAGATGCTACGTAAGACAGAGAAAGCAGTCAGGAAGACCTAAGTTCAAATACAGCTTCAGACATGTATTTCCTTTATGGATCTTGGGCAATTCACTTGATCTTTGCTGCAGTTTCCTTGATCAAAATAGCAACTTTAGGGGTTGATTAGAATAAAATTATATGGAAACTGTTAAGTACTTAGTACACTATGCAATGTAGTAAACACTTATTCCTTCTTTCCTTCCTTCCTGAAATGGTCAGCAGTTTTAAATTAAATGTGCTGGATTGAAGAGTACTATTCCAAAGTAAAGTGGCAGGCACTTTAAATTGTCTCCATATATCTGGCTACCAATTAATTTTAACTTTTAGAATTCTTTGAAATGTTTAGTGCATGCATGTGCGTGCATACATACACACACACACACACACACACACACACACACACACACACACACAAAATTAGCAGTAAGAGAAAGATGTATGATGGCACACCAGGCCTAGAGTCCAGAAGACTCATTTTTCTGAGTTCAAATCTGGCCTCAGACATTTACTAGCTGTGAGACCCTGGCCAAATCTGTGTTAAGTGATTTCCCAGGGTCACACAGCTAGTAAGTGTCTAAGGCCAAATCTGAACTCAGGTCTTCCTCTATCTGTCCACTGAAAGTGCTTAAAGTACCATATAAAGTGCTAATTATTATTAGCTATTATTATCATATATATAAAACTTACAGTGGGGGACAGCTAGGTGGCGCAGTGGATAAAGCACCAGCCCTGGATTCAGGAGGACCTGAGTTCAAATCCTGCCTCAGACATGTAACAATTAACTAACTAGCTGTGTAACCCTGGCCAAGTCACTTAACCCTCATTACCCCACCAAAAAAAAAAACCAAACAAACAAAAAACCCCTTACAGTGATAATCACACTCCCCTTTATGATTCACCTAGACCTTATTTCATATTTTACTAGAAATATTGATGTCTCTCCAAATGAACTTCCCCAGCTTCATCTTTTTTATCTCAACATGTTAATTACTGTACCTAGTCTGTCATCCTTCCCCTGGTCTCAAAAGAAAAGTCTTCTCTCCTGTGGTAAAAATCATTTGTGGTATAGGCAGCTTTTGAAGGACCTCCCCTTTTGGGGGAGAAAGGATTGAACACTCCCTGAAGGGAGATTGGAGGGCACTTCCAGAACGCTAGCTCTCGAGGCACTTCAGGAACGCTAGTTCACTCTCTGTCTGGGGACTGCTGTCCTGATGGTGCGTGAGCAACCTTAGACTGCCAGGCTGTTCAGATGTTGGGTGAGTTTACTTACAGAAAACCCTAAATTCCTTTGAACTATCTTAATGGGAAAATGGTCTGGGAATTGCATAGGCTAAGTTTAGAGTTAAGAATATCTCTCTGTATTTCTATTTTCCTATTTCCTTATTTTTGATTTTTATTAGTTTCACCTTTGTTGTTGAATTAATTCCCAAGTAATAAAATCTGATCCTTTTGTGAACTAAAGCTTAGAGGCTCCTTTCTTGTTGGCCTGGGAGAAATATCTAAAAAGGGCAGTTCAGAGGGGAGGGTTAAACCTGAAAGGTCCCTCATATTTCCGGGACCCCAATATTAAGGCGAGTCACCCAAATAACGCTCTGTATATCAAATTTTGGCCCTCACACTCCTGTTTTAGATTGCCAATCCTAGATTCTATCCCTTTCTAACAGCATAAACCTCCCCCTCTCCAGAAGTTTCTGTCCATGATTTTAAGTGTTTGGAAAGGGAGATTAATAGGTCTTCATGACTACTACCCCCCCCCCAAATTTCTTCATAACTTCCAATCCTTTCTCTAGTTACCCTCCTATAAGTTTCCTTTCTTTTCCTGACAAGGCAGGGGAGAGTGGGGTGCTAGAAAGGGAATTTTCTTATAAATCACACTGCTTCCATCTCCTCACTCAATATGATCTTCAATATGATTTTCATCCCAGCCTGCTCTATTGAAACCATGCTCTCAAAGGACACCAACCAGGGACTTAAATGGGCAATTCCAATGGCCCCTCTTCAGTCCAAATTCTCTAGACTTCTAACCTGAGGAATTCTTGATTAATCACTCTCATTTACCTCACTTATCAAAGCAAGCTGCCAAATGTTGCTTCTAACTTCATGACACCTCTTAATCCACATAGCCAACACCCTAACTCAGGGCTTTAATCTCCTGAACTATGGCAACTGCCTTCTAATTAATCCTGACTCAAATCTCTGTACAATGCAATCCATCTTCCACACAACTGCCAATGGGAAGGACTAACCATGTCATCTCTCTCTCTCTCTCTCTATCCCCATCTACTCTGTACGCATATTAAATGTACCTATTTACATATGTATTTATGTTGTCTCCCCCATTAGAACCTAAATTCATAAAGGACAGGGATTGGTTTTGCCTTCCTTTGTATCTCAAGGGGATGGTACATACGATCTTCATATGTAAAATGGTGAATAATAATAGCACCTACCTCCCAGGGTTGTTTTCAGGATTGAATGAGATATTTATAAAGCACCAGCATGAAACAGGTACTATTATATGCAGTTAGAAAGACTCTTCTTCCTGAGTTCAAATCTGGCCTTAGACACATACTAGCTGTGTGATCCTGGGCAAGTCACTTAACCCTGTCTGCCTCAGTTTCCTCATCTATAACATGAACTGGAGAAGGAAACAGCAGACTACTCCAGCATCTTTGCCAAGAAAATCCCAAATGGGGTCATGAAGAGTTGGATACCACTTCAAACAACTGAATGACCAAAAATAAAAAAACAAACAACTTAATAAATGCTTTCTGAATGACTGTTTTACCTCTCTGAAACAATCAACCCTTGCTGACCCCACAGCCTTTTTGTGAAACTCTCTCGCCATAAGGTCTCTAATAATTGAACAATTATCAGTCTTATAACTTTTCTTCAATCACTCCTCTTTCCCTTCCTCAAATTACAGGTAATCCTGAAAGCTCAGGTCCCAAATCTTTTATCTTCCCTATCTGAGACTTTCCCTGGGAGAATTCATCTCTTTTCCAGAATTTAATACTTTGTATACATGAAACACATCAACAAATTCAGTCCTAAATGACCATTCGTGTGTTAGTCCCATTTTTTTTTTTAGTGAGGCAATTGGGGGGGGAGTTTAAGTGACTTGCCCAGGATCACACAGCTAGTAAGTGTTAAGTGTCTGAGGTCGAATTTGAACTCAGGTACTCCTGAATCCAGGGCCGGTGCTCTACCCACTGCGCCACCTAGCTGCCCCTAGTCCCATTTTCTAATTGCTAACTGAGTGTGTGGAGCACACAGATGTTCCACTTAACTTCAAAACCAACATCTCTAAATCTTGTAACAGCAAGAACAACATCCTGAGTGTCAGAAGACTGATTTATAACCCAGATTTACGATTTACTAGCTTTTTGAACCCTGGACAAGTCACTTAAACTCTGAGTTTCAGGTTCTTTATCTCAGAGGATAATGCAAGCTCTACCAAGCTCATAGGGAGATCAAAGTATATAATACATATAAAATATATTGTTGTTGTTTGTCTTTCATTCTGGAAGAGGACCATGACATCAGGAGATGATGTCATGACTTGCAATGAATTGGATGTAAGTGAAACCAGGGTTATGCCGTCACCAGCCTCACTCTCTCCTCCAGAGCCATCTGGGTCCAGTGGCAAGATATACATCAAGATGACTGGGGATGGGCCCAGATGCAGTGGGAGACCTTAGCCTTTTTAAGGTGAGGTCTTTCCCAAGGGAGGGAGGGGAAGGCCCTCAAGCCAAAACAAAAGCACTGTTTGCACTCACTCTGAGCCATTAAGAGGTCAAGCAATGGCCAATCAAGCCTTGGGCTGGGACCTACAGCTGGCCACTCTATGATCGGCAGAATGATTAGGGAGTAAGGCATGGGTCTTTAAAAAAATCAAGGCAGGGGGCGGCTAGGTGGCGCAGTGGATAAAGCACTGGCCCTGGATTCAGGAGTACCTGAGTTCAAAATCCGGCCTCAGACATTTGACACTTACTAGCTGTGTGACCCTGGGCAAGTCACTTAACCCCCATTGCCCCACAAAAAACAAAAAACAAAACACACACACACACACACACACACACACACACACACACACACACACACACACAAATCAAGGCCATGAACCCCAAGTTATCTTGTGATGTTTAAGCAATCAAAACTTATATGGATAAAGAAAACAGAAAAAATGTAAAATAGATAAACATTCATAATGGTTTTTTAATAATGTAAACCACTGAGAAACACTATTACTCATACTTCCAAAAGAAAGTACAAAATAACAGATAAACTAACCTCTGTTCATAAATGTGGTAACACCCATAAGAATGGGTCTACTCAGACATAGTAGATGGGTCCCCTAGGAAAGTGATCTAGTACCTAATTGGGAGGGAGAGAGGGAGAAAAGGGAAGGGAAGTCAACCACATCTCACTTTTATTAAGAGAGGAAGGCTATAGAATTCAAACCTTTATAGGTATCCCTAATCAAAAGTCCAACCAAGGGCATTGTGTGTCTAGAGAGAGGAAGGTACAGAAAAGAAGCAAGAGCACACGAGACCACCTACCCCATAAGGCAGCACATAAAATTTCGGAATTAAACCTCTTCTTGTATTTACGGATCTCCGGGGTATCACTCTGTGGCCGAGTATTTGTAGGGTTCACATTGACAACTGATCCCTTCCGCGTGGGATCTTGCCTTATTGCTTCACATCTCATTGCTTCACTAGAAAATCCCACTGAAAAAGAGTAAGTAAATTTAAAATTAACCTCTAAAAACATGTCAAAATTGCTCTACCTTAATTTAAGAAAAACATCTGCATGGAAATGGCTGATACTTCATTAAGGAAAGAAATGTCTAATTTTGTAAGGAATGCAAATGGAAAAAGGAAATAAAACTATGCAGAGGTCACTGCAAATCAATGAATGCAAGCATGATGAGAACATTTTTTGGATCCAAACTGCTGCCCCTCTTTAGCAATCCCCATGTCAGGACTCAGCTAAGTTCAAGGGTAACCAACTCAAGGCACCAAAACCCTACTTTTCAGTGGCTTTCTTGCTGTTGCTTTTACTTACCCACAGAAGTCACTGTTGTCCCACTAGATGGAGAAATCTGTAGTAATCTGGGGTCTATAAAAGGTGTAAAGGAGGAGGAAGATTTGTGTTTCTGGAGTGTGTTACTAGCGGACTGAGTCTGCAATGTAAATTTCAACTTTATTAATATAAATGACAATCAACAAGAATGACAACAATCAACATTTTTCAAACTACTCCTGAACTGCGCTGTTTCAGCAGTACAAAGCCCCTACTCCTTTCTTCCAGCATCTCCTGGAAAAGTACCAAGACGACGACTCTATATGCACACTCCACACACTCTCCTTGCACTGCCACAGTCTCCATCTTAGTGCATATCTCAAAAGAGTGCTGGAGAAATGGAATATTTTGCCATGAATGATCTGAAGCACCATCCTTCTTTTCCAAGGTATAGGAATGATTCACCTAAGATACTGTTACCAACTAGCACTACCAGTATGTACTTCATTCTCTTAGGCATCTTGGGGTGGGGGAGGGGCTTAAAAATTTCTAATTGAAACTGTCAAAAAAGGATGTTCATGTCTCTGAAACGGAATTTGATTCACCAAATAATGAATTCAGTTTTCTGCACAACAAAATCAAATCCATCTAGGATATAGTATCTGCTCCTCCTCAAAATCAATAAATTTCAGCATTAAGCTGTACCCATTTTCTGTAATATATTCTTTTATTATAAACTGAGCCTCTTGCCAGAAAGCTGCAGCAGGCTAATCCCGATGTCATTACTTATGAATAAAACTATTATACCTGTATATCAAACAAGTTGCTCGTTAATGTGAAAAGTGCAAATAGTGAAATAAGGACCACTGGGGTGATTTTTATTAAACTAACAAAAAAATCATTGGTGTTTAAATAGTATAACTTAATACATTAAAAAAGAGAGAAGTGAAACAAATTGTTAAGTGGAAATGGAATGACAATTAAAAACAGAACAAACAGAAAAATAAAATAAACTTGCCAGTTTAGTGAGTTAAGGGTTATAGTGATAACATCACACATTAGAGCAAAATGGCACAAAGTTTAAAAAAATAATAATATATATATACACGGAGGAATGTGTGTGTGTATAGGTGGGGTGCCACCATAGAACAAAGAAAAGTGTTCAGATTGCCTCATACCAGTTCAGACACAGGGATAGGTGCTTGAGTGTCACATCACTAATCTGCTACAATCTACAGACCACCTATGTCTACTATACTCCCACTGGACTCGATTACATATTCTACTACTGTCAGCATTCCCACCACCTAAAACTACCAGTCCTTTTAGTTGGAGTTGACCAAAGTCTTTTAATTGGGTGCTCACAATCCATGACTCTCTACCATTGATTATTCTAATCCATTACTGGAAATGACCACTTACTTATCTGCCTGATTTTGCTAAGGATTATGGTCCTATCTATGCTTACTTTCCAAACAATGTAGCTCCATGCAAGGGAAAATAGGATATTAAACTGGTTTTGTTTTTCCAAAGCTGGCCAGATTGACATCCTCTCTTTAGAGATGAAACGTCACTCTCCACAAAATCCATACACAGAAATCTAACAAAACTTGATTAGGCACTGGGTGGTTGTGGAAATGTTATTTGTAAGAAGAACCTCCCCCCACCCCCTGCTTTTTAACTGAGAAAATGAAACTGCACTCTAGCCACAGATCACCTTCTTCTCCATATAAGAGACCACAGATTCAGTCCAATGAGCACCCAAACAGAGCACCACACTCAAGCCCTCAGAGCAAACAGAATCTCCAGATTACAGCAGAAAAAGAAAAGAAAGAAAGAGAGAGAGAGAGAGAGAGAAAGGAAGAAAGAAAGAAAACCACTCAGAGATCACTGCTCTTCTTACTTATGGTCTCTATGTAGGTAGGCTTCCCTGGGAAGCCATTTTAGAAGACAAACTCCCTTAGAGTTTGGCATCTTTAAAACTCTAAGCAGTTGGAAATTCCAAGAACAAAAGAGGCAGTCTGCTCTGAATGGTCCCCTGCTACAAAGCCTATAGCTGCCTAGGTAAGGCAAGTCTACTTGACCAAGTTTCATCATAAGTTTATTAATTTATTATAAAATGAAGAAGGCAGATTCCTCAAACGATCAAAAATAATCTATCTGCCCTCAAGCACTCCAAATATAAAATGGGTCCGAGTACACAGCAACCAGTTTAGTTTAGATTTCTTAAAAACTGAATATAAAGAAAGCCATGCAACTAAACTAACTACAGAGAAGTAAAAATAGTGAACTGGCAAGTTTGTTTTTTTAAAAAAATTTTTCTTTTTTGTTTTTTTTTTGGGGGGGGCAGGGAACTGAGCTAGGGTTAAGGGGTTTGTATGCAGATCTGAAACATGTTACTTAAGGGTGAGGAGAAGGGGAAGGTGACAGAATAAAGCAGGATGGGGAGGGGAATGAGGGTGGGAAGGAGGAGACTGGCAAGACTTCTGCAAACTAGCCACTAGGCAGTATTTGGTCTAATCCTATGAAAGCAGCCAGCTGTGGTGCGGAGACATACCTCATTAGGAGTGAGCTTGTCCTGGGGTGTCTGTGGGGACATGGTGGGTGTCGGCTGGCTGGAGGATGGGGAGGAGGAGGTGGAGGAAGTGGAGGAGGAATGGCTTTGCTGTAAGAGATCTGGCAAGAGGTGAATGCGACCGGCAAAGCCATTGCTCTCATGGTGGCTGGCACGCTTTTGGTCAACTGTACTCTGTAGAAAAAACAGGCACACTTGTCTTGCTCAAGTGCTGCTGCAATTGCCTATGACCCTAATGACTCTCAGTTCCTTTTTTTTTTTTTAAATATAAGCGCTGTGTAATTTTTCAAACTTTCCTATAAATGAAAGGGCTAATCGAGGGCTAATTTTGCCCCAATTCCTGTTGATTTCTTTACTCAAAGCCCGAGGTGAGAGTTGGTGTGTGTTGAGCCAACAGAAATCAAGATACCTCCTCTGGCCAGCACAGCCTGACTTGTCAATCTGATATCCCTGCTAGGCTACGGTGTTACCAAAACAATTATGTCTTTTAGGCATCTGCCAATCTAAAACTAAAGAAATTACTCTCCTTCATTTCTTTTTTGTTCCCCTCCTGACTAGGTTGCTGTACCTTGAAACACACCCACAGGTAAAAAATCCAAACCACTTTTTGGGGGAACCCTGTTCTAGCTATTTAAGAAATAAGTATAAGTTTATCATTGATTATTAACATTCAAGTATAAAAACTAAGGAACACAAACTGAGAAAGTCTGTGAGATCACAAAGATACAAAAGGAGTTATTTAAATATGCAACAAGTATGAGAGAACTAACATTTTGAAACATAAAAGAGAGCCCTCATGACCCCCTGAAATCTGCAACCTGTCACTCTCTCTGAGGCTCACCCTATAATGTGTTTACCCACCTCTCTCAGTGTTTTTGTCTAGCTTGTCTCAGGGACATTTTCACCTCGGTAGCCTGAGAGACATTGAGAGTTGAGTGTCCTCCTTAGAACCAAGTGTGTTGCTCTGCTACAGAAACAAAACCTATTTTCCTATTCTGGGCACTCTCTTAACACCTGTAGCTTTTCTACTTTCTGGACATGGACTATGAGAGACTCAGCACAAGTGCTTGGATGAGAACCACTGACGGACATGCAAAGGGCAGCAATGTGAGGTGGAAGGCTACTGTTTTCTCTGCATGCACCACAAGCCTATATCTAGAGCCCCCCAAACCACTCTCCTACCCTCTGTGTCTTATTAACATGGACAACAGATAAAATGTAGAAACAGCAGCATGAGTGAATGAGCGAGTGGGTTAATGACTAACAGAAAAAACTATGCCTCTGTCGAGTCAAAAGAGAAGATGGTACCTGTCGGACGATTAAGGTGCCCTCTTTCGATGGGGTCATGGCGGGTTCGCTTTCTACATCATCATGAACAATCATTGTTTTCACTGACTCAGTTTCACCATTGCTCAGATTCAGAGATGATCTGTTTAACCAAATAAGCAGTTAAAAGCCAGGTTTCCATAAGCCAGAGACACATATTATTTCTATTTTAAATGTCATCTTCTTTTCAAAGCCATCAAATCAGGATATGGAAGCAAAAAGGCCTCCCCTCTCTTCTCCATCTAAGAAAGCATGTATGGCTTTCCTCTTAGTAAATGCAATTTGATTTTAACCAAAATTTTCGATTAAAACATTTACTTTATTAAATCAATCTAGAAATTGGTTTTGGTTTTAACCCAAATTTTTAGGTTTAAAAATATTATTTAATTAAATCAATATGTCATTTCCCTATCTGGCAGAGTTGGTCATTTAAAAAATTAAGTTGGGAATTTATACATACAGAAAACTGACTTTTGATTTTTTTAAGAAGCTGCCAAGTTTGCGTATTCTTTTATCTTGAAAAACTCAGAATTAGTCATTCAACTTTTTTTTAAGTGCCAACAGTTCAAAGTAAAAAGAAAACATCTAGAGGAATGCACATGCAGTCACTCTCTCCCTTTCCAAAATATACCCAAGACTGACACTGCTCTGGTGTCCTCTGGTCCAGAAGTAGATTCATCTGCTCCTTCTTGCTCCATATCATCATCTTCTTCATCTGTTGTCCCAGATTCTTCACTAGACGAGGAATAATCTGTTACTTTGTGAGGAGGTCGCACGTCTTCTACCGCTCGAAGTTCCTTGGCCAATGCAGTCAAGTCCTAATGGGAAGGGAGTGGTAGGATGAAGAAATAAGGATGACCAGGGATTACAAAGAAAAGAAGGGAGAGAGAAACAGAGGAGGAAGCTTTCAGGCAATTTTTTCTCACAGGTAGAAGTTATTTTGGTAATTTTCTCCTGTGAAGTTGAAAGTTCTTCAAATTTTTAACATTCAACATAATCTGTCTTAAACTCTAAATTTTTAGACAGAGAATCTTAAGTTACTTTGTATCCAGTCTATCATCTTTTCATTATGGAGATGAACTCTTTTTAAAGGCAGACATAATATCTTAGTCCAAGAAGAGCATTTGGACATGAAACAATTTGGCCTGTGAAACACATTTATATAACTTTAAAATTTAAAATTCACTTTTTTCATGACTATCCAATGAGGCAGGTAGAAGAAGTACTATTTCTGCTATTTTAAAGATGAGGAACCTGAGGTTTAGATATGGACTATTGTGGGAGGGAAGGGGCAGGACAATGAGGGTTAAGTGACTTGCCCAGGGTCACTCAGCTAGTAAGTGTTAAGTGTCTGAGGCCGGATTTGAACTCAGGTCCTCCTGAATCCAGGGCCAGTGCTTTATCAGATACACTGCACCACCTAGCACCACCTCATATGGACTATTTATGTTCCACCTGTGGTGGGGCCTTCCAAGCTCATACTGGTTTGATCAGCCACTGTCGGACATACTGTATCTTGAACCCAACAAAGTGATGTCATTTCGGTCTTCTTTGAGCACAAAGGACAACCACCAACCAAAGCTTTGTCTTTGTCTCGTAATTAAAAATGCCTCCTTATTAACTGAAGCCACACTGATAACAAATTAGATTAACTATCTGCCAGGTAGCTAACTAGAGTGTAAAGGACATAATATCATATGAAGTTTCTAGCTACCAGAACAAAATTTAGAACATCCATTTCTCAGTTAGGAAAAAAAAAAAAAACAACCCAGCACCCTATACAACTGACTTCTGCAAATGCAACTCACTGTCCTTTTTCTGGGATAGAGAAAAAGTTTTCTTGTCATCATATTAAAATCTGTATGAAATAACTTTTATAAATCTACATAACAGTCCAAATTTTGCTTCAGAATTCAATATGCTTACCCAGTAACTGCTGCTACTTACCAAAAATTAGTTACTACAGCCCCAAGGAAACAAAACCAGAAAAAGGGAAAACAAACTATACTGTATACCCAACCCCAATGTGATCTTATGGCATTAAATAATTAAAATTAAAATTTAATAAATAAAATACATTTTTGCAGTGTGATTAGAAAAACCTATGAAAAAATTAGAAATCACTAATATCTAAAACATTCTTTTAAAACTAGAAGATGAAAAAAATAATTACAAATGAAAAAGGAGATATATAGAAGACTAGAAAAGGAAAAAGTTTAAAAATCAAAGGAAGGGGTTGCTTTGGCATTCAACTTGTATAGAGTGCTTACCACTTCTCCCTGAATCATTGAGGTTTAATTGAGTCAGAGGGATCACCATGGTGGAGTCACATGGGGAAGACACAGTGTGAGGAAGCATGATGAAAGAAAGAGAGAACGGAAATCAAATCAGTTGCAAATTTGATGTCCATAGTGTGTCATCAGCCACACTAACCATTAATTGATTAAATGAGAGCTGTAGAATAGCAAAGGCTTGATAGTTTTGGCCAGAACCCAATTCACCAAAGGCAGAATTTGAGAAATAGATATGTTTTTAAAAGAACATGGTATTTTTCAATACAGCATAAGAGACATTTACTAGGCACTAGAAGAGATACAAATTTAGGAAAGGCAAAGTCACCATATTCACTGGCATAAAAAAGAATCTTGGGGCAGCTAGGTGGTGCAGTGGATAAAGCACTGGCCCCGGAGTCAGGAGAACCTGAGTTCAGATCTGGCCTCGGACACTTAATGCTTACTAGCTGTGTGGCCCTGGGCAAGTCACTTAACCCCAATTGCCTCACCAAAAAAAAAGGAAGTGTTTAAAAAAGAATCTTGCAGCTGCCCATCTGTGGGCTGGAAGAATAGATGCCAGTGTTTTAAAAAATGATGTGTAATTTTTCAAACTTCCCTATTAAAAGGAAGGGTTAATTTTCCCCAACTCCTAATTCCTTTACTAGTGAGGTTTGATTTAAAAACACACGCAGAAATATATGTGTATATTTTATATAAGAAGGCAAAATAACAATGGAAGCATAAATTATTTCCTGTTTCTTTATAAGGATGATATAGGGAAATAGAATAGACCTGTAATTCATTGGGATCACAAATTTATAGGTGAGTAAATTACAGGGCACTTCTCTGCATTTTAAGGCATTAGCAAGTTGCCTAGAGCCTGGCTTCTTAAACTGTGGGTCACAACACCATATGGGGCCACAAAAAATTTGGCAACAGTGAAAGGTTATACATACCTATTTTATATACCTATATACCCAGGGTCACATAAAAATTTCTGGGGGGGGGGGGAGGGGGCAGCTAGGTGGTGCAGTGGATGAAGCACTGGCTTTGGATTTGGGAGGACCTGAGTTCAAATTCAGCCTCAGACACTTGACACTTACTAGCTGTGTGACCCTGGGCAAGTCACTTAACCCTCATTGCCCTGGGAAAAAATAAAAAGGAAAAAAAATTTCTTGGGCAAAAAGGGGTTACAAGTAAAAAAAGTTTAAGACGCCCTGTCCTAGAGAACTAAGTAAATGATTTTAATTTGATTTAAATTCAATTTAAAAAGTACATTTTTGGGGTGTGATTTGAAAAACCTGTGGAAAAATTAGGGTTACACAGCCAGTGTGTCCATGGCAGAGATGAAATCTAAGTCTTCCTGCCTTGAAGGCAGGCTGTCTCCAATGTCACGTGAGTCCATGAACACCTTAGAGGACAGGGACAATTTTTGCCTTTCTTTGCATCCCCAGCATTTAGCATAGTGCCTGCTACACAGTAAGTGCTTAATAAATGCTTGTTGACTTCACAACACCTCTCTTATAAAGGTTACCAAAAGTAAATGTAAAGCGAAAACCTTCCTTCCCATCTTGATTCATTCTCAGGACTTCACCTCCCATCTTACAGGTTAAGTACAAAAGGCAGCAGCAATTGTGCTTCATGAGCCTTTCCACATAAAACCTCACAAAGGAAGGGGAAAAAATGGTAAAAGGATTGGGAATACAACTTTCTTACAGCAGGTTTCTGAGGTCTGAAGACTTCTTTTTTCTCTTCAGGCTTTTTTGTTGCATTTTCATGGCGCTGGGATGGTGAACCTTCTGATTTTGATGATGCTGTCAAGACCAAATGCCAGAAATAAGAGGGAGAAAAAGATACATATGATTATTCTTTAAATTATATCATTGACACCACACTCCCAAAGTATAATACAGTAGCCCTAAGGTAAACCTCATCCAGCTTCTCACTGGACCACTCCCTACTACCTAATTATTTGACCAAAATTGACATTCAACCAGGAAGATTCCCCTCATCCCTCACTCTAAGCAGGTCTTCTTTCCTCAGGATACTCTGCCTTCATATTCATGTTCTACAAGTCCTCAAAGAGGACAGAGATGAAACTAACCCCTTGCCTGTCTTTATAGCACAGGGAGTTTCAGTAATAATTTTTTTCCAAGTAAATTAAAATTAAAAATAGAAATTATGAAAATCTTTAGTAAAATAATACTCCAGGATATAAAAAATACCCAAAAGGAAAGTGAATGTCTTTTTTAGGAAGAAGAAAAATAGAGAAATGGAAAAAGTAGAGACAGGAAGTCGTACATCTCACTCTGAAGCGTTCACCAGATCCACTCTGAGAGCCAGGATGGGACCCTGGCTGTGAGCCCGAATTACTTGAACCTGAAGAGCTACCACTGCCAGGTCTTGGCACCAGCTTTTCTACCCTCTCCCATAGCAGTCTGGGTTCGATATTGCTATTTGGAAAGAGAGGGATGCGGGGGGTAAAGGGTGGTAGACAGAAAAAAGTCAATTTCATTAGGTCAAAATGCAGCGATCCAATCATAAACATAAATCAAACTATACATTTAGCTCTTGGTAAGGAATTGATCCAAATCACTTATCTAGAATATTGTTAGTATATCTTTTCCCCCCCTCTCATATTGTATTTACTTTTTAAATTATAATAGACATTTATTTAAAGTTTTGAATTCCAAATTCAAATCTCTCCTTCCCTCTCTGAAGTGATAAGCAATCAGATATAGATTATACATATGCAATTACGTAAAACATTACTATATTAGTAATTTTGTCCAAGAAAACTTGAATAAAAGAAAAAAAAAGAAAGTGAAAAACAGCATGCTTCAGTGTGTGTTCCATCAATATCAGTTTTTTTCTTTGGAGGTGGATAGTATGTTTCATCAATAGTTCTTTGGGATTGTCTTGGATCATTGTATTGCTGAGAATAGTTAAGTCATTCACAGTTCTTCATCAAACAATATTGCTGTCTCTGTGCAGAACGTTCTCTTGGTTCTTCTCACTTCACTATTTCATACAAGTCTTTCCAGGTCTTTCTGAAATCATTCTGCTTGTCATTTCTTTTTTCTTTTTGGTGCTGCTTGTCATTTCTTATAGCATAATAATATTCTATCACCATCACATACCACAGTTTGTTAAGCCATTCCTCAATTGATGTGCATGCCTTTGATTTCAATTCTTAGCCACCACAAAAAGAGATGCTATAAATATTTTTGTACAAATAGGTCTTTTTCTCTTTTGGGGGATGTCTTTGGAATACAAACCCAGAAGTGCTATTGCTGAATCAAAGGGTATACACAGTTTTATAGCCCTTTGGGCAAAGTTCCAAATTGCTCTCCAGAATGGTTATATCAGTTCACAGTGGATTAGCATCCCAGCTTTCCCACATCCCCTCCAACATCCAATATTTAACTTCACACTCTGAGAGGTGTGAAATGATACCTCAGAGATTTTTTGATGGGCATTTCTCTAATCAATAGTGACTCAGAGCATTTTTTTATGTGATTATAGATAGCTTTGATTTCTTTGTCTGAAAATTACCTGTTCATATCTTTTGACTATCAATTGGAAAATGATTAGTATTTTTATAAATCTGACTCAGTTCTCTATATAATTGAGAAATGAGGCCTTTATCAGAGATATTTCTTTCAAAACTTCTTTCCCAGTTTTCTGCTTCCCTTGTAATCTTGGTTACAATAATTTTGTTTGTGCAAAAGCTTTTTAACTTTATATAATCAAAATTATCTATTTTACATTTTGTGTCATTCTCTATATCTTCTTTGGTCCTAAATTGTTCCTCTGCCCCAAAATCTGACAGATAAAAGATTCCACACTCTCTTAATTTGCTTATGTTATCACCCTTTATGTGTTAGTCATGTACCCATTTTGACCTTGTTTTAGTATATGATGTGAGATGTTGGTCTATACCTAGTTTCTACCATATTGTTTTACAGTTTTCCCAGAGGTTTTTGTTCCAAAAGCTTGGATCTTTGGCTTAATCATATAGTAGATTATGATGGTCATTTACTAAAATGTAAATGGTGTATATTCTATCCCACTGCTCTACTTTACTTCTTAGCCAGTATCAGATTATTTTGATAATACTCCAGGATACTTTATAATACAGTTTGAGACCTGGTACTGCTAGACCACCTTCTTTCATATTTCTTTTTATTAATTCCCTTGATCTCCTTGAGCTTTTGTTCTTCCAGATGGATTTTGCTATAAAATTTTTTTTTGATAGTTTGATTGGTATGGCAACTAAATAAATAAACCTAGGTAGGATTGTCATTTTTCTTAAATTGGCTGGGCCTACCCATGGGTGATTAATATTTTTCCAACTGTTTAGGTCTGACTTTATTTGTGTGAAAAGTGTCATATAGTTCCTGGGTTTGTCTTGGCAGGTAGACACCCAAGTATTTTATATTGTCTACAGTTATTTTAAATGGAATTTCTCTATCTGTTGTTGCTGGATTTTGTTGGTAATATGTAGAAATGCTGATGATTTCTGTGGGTTTATTTTGTATTTTGCAATTAGTATATCTTAAGAGCAAGGAAGCACACCAAATTCTTTTCTACTTTCTATCCCCCACTTTAGGGAAGAGAGGAATGACATTATAGTACTGGTATTTTAAGAAGAAGAAAAGGGGGCGGCTAGGTGGCGCAGTGGATAAAGCACCAGCCCTGGATTCAGGAGTACCTGAGTTCAAATCCGGATTCAGACATTTGACACTTACTAGCTGTGTGACCCTGGGCAAGTCACTTAACCCCCATTGCCCCGAGAGGAGGAGGAGGAGGAGAAGGAGAACAACAACAACAACAACAACCCTATGTAACATAATTCAGACCAAAAATTGGTAGCAAGGCAATTGCTGATGATGGTGTCTACTATTCTCTTAAAGTCAGATAGAAGAGGCAAAAGAAAGCAGGTTGGTAATGAAACTAAGGTATTATTATGTGTTAACTGATAGTGATTTTTGTTCCTACTAGTTCTTAAAAACATGAGTTTTAATTTAAATACAGATTGTACCCCTTACTATAAGAACATATGTGACCTTTAGAAGGCAAGTCCCTTAACCTGTCTGGGTCTCAGGTTCCTCACCTGTAAAATGAAGAGGCTAGACTAAATGGCTTCTGGGGTCTCTCCCATATCCTTATCATATGCACTTTTATCTTTTCTTTCTTCTTTCCTATTATTCCTTATCTGACTTTTCCTTTGGATGTTTTAGGCTCTTATTGTGGCTAGCAGGGATTCTGCTTAAGTCCAGTGGTGGTACCAAATGTTAACACAAGGCTAGCTAGGTCCTTAGCTCACACTGGAGAATGGAGTGTGGGAGAGAGTGAAAAGGAATGTGGTTATGATAGTCAAAGAACCATTAGGTGTTAGTAGTCTTACAACACCCCGATTTACTGACTGATCCCCATTTAGAATCAAGGAATGGGGTCTTACCTGATACAAATTATCATTTTTCATAAAAGATTTATCAAAAGGACCGAAATTAAGATCTGTTAACAGATCTGAACTTGCTAATGTTTATCTTATTCAACTGAATCCAACAAACATTAAGCCCTGAGAGCAAGTGTTTCAAATCTGGTCTTTGATACTTTGAGCTTATGTGGGCTTCAATAAGGCACTTAACCTTTATGTGCCTTAAGTGACTTTCTGGGATTTATTTTATCTGACAGATATGAGCTGGGAGGAGGTGTTACCACTCTGAAGAAATCACAGATCTTTTGCATATTCACGGGAGTCAGCACAATGCTAAAGCCTAAGGTCATGGGTTCAAAAATGAAAGAATTTCTTCCCATATGGAATTTATAATTAAGTAGGGGGACAAAGTTATATAAATCATTATAAATACAAGTTAGAAGGTCAAAGGACAAGTGAGTTTATGAGATATTCAGGGAGGGAAGGATCACATCTCAATGTGGAGGACAGCAGAAGGTTTTGTTAAGGAAGTGACATGTGAGGTATCCCTTAAAAGAAGAGAAAGATTTCTGAAGGACAGAGTGGGTCCCAAAGATGCTGAGACAAGAGATAGCAGGATGACATCAAGAGCATCCATTAATTAGTATATCTAGCTAGAACACAAAGTATATTAAAGGAAGGAATACAAAATGAGGCTACAGAGACCTTTTGTTACCAGAAAGACTACAGATTGTTTCTGCCATTCCTACAATATAATTTGATACCTACTACTGAAATCACACAAGGGCTTTATGAAAATTATTTTATTTAAAACCTCACCAAAAAAAAAATTCAAATTCTATTACTAAGGGCCTATATAGGACTGAGAAGCCAACACTGATATCCCATGATCTATAAACATACTGAATTATTTTTAAGGAAAAAACCCCTCTTTATTAATGTTAATGATATTCAAATCCTCATAGGCTATGCTCAAAATCCTAGAGAAACATATGATGAAAGCATCACAATTTCCTTACATGGGTATATACCAGGTTTGCTAAGACTGGGTTAACTAGGCATTGACTAAGGTAGGTGGATGGTATAGTATAACTAGCATCAGGAAGATCTGAGTTCCAATTTTGGCCTCAGAAACTTACCAGCTGCGCAACCCTGGGCAAGTCATTTAACCTCCATCTGCCTTAGTTGTATGGTGGTGCTGTATCTGTATTTTTATTATGTAATGTATTTGTAGCAGCTATATTTGTATTGCATTTGCAAAGTGCTAAATATATGCTAGCCTCTATTGTTATTATTTGTTGTGTCATCATCATCATCATCATCAAGTTTCCTGCATTTTATTACTCAAAAATCTTTAATGGCTCCCTACTACTTTTAGGATAAGATACAAAAGCCTCAACCTGGCATATAAAGGTTACTATATACAATCTGGCTCCAACCTACCTTTCCAGTCTTATTTTATATAATGCTCCTAAATGCATATCCCGGCACTCTTCTAGCTCTTCCTCATATATGACATGCCATATCTCACTCCCATCATTTGTACAAGTAATTCCCTCATGTATGGACTGTAACTCTTTCTCATTTCCATCTTATTGTATCCTAGTTTCCTTCAAAGAACAGGTCAGGGTCCACTATCTACACAAGGCATTTCATAATTCCCCTAATTATCAGTACTCTCCCTCTTGAAATTATTTCAAATTACGTTGTATACATTTAGTATCCTCCTCATTCCCACCCCCAGCCCAAGAATGTAAGTTTTTTGAGGGCAGAAACTATTTTGGTGTCTTCTTTGTGTCTCCAGTGCCTAATACAGTGCCTTGTATATAATGCTTGAATAATTATTGCTGAATTGATTATTGCTTCCCGACTTGGTCATCATCAGCTAGGCCTTATTTGTGGTCCCTCTATTCCCATTCCTATACTGAGATTCAAAACACAGAAGTAGTCACTTAAAATGATGGGCAAATGGAACTTGGAATAAATATTCCAAACAAAGATCAGTGCCCTAGATTTTTGCTCCTTTCTGAGCATTTGACACCATTCAGCAGTGCTAGGGAGACATTAACCCTTTGTTTTTAGTTTCCTCCTCCCATTCATGCCAAGTTAGCAATGGTTTAATAGTCATTTTATAACTATTAAAATGACAAAGTGGTTTCACGGGTCTCCATTCTCTGTAGAACCATCAATTATTGAGGAGAATAATATCAGTTTTTCAAAGAAGCTTTTCTTTCTCCAGAAACAGTATTTGTTTAGTCCAGAATTCACATAATGTATTCTCCACTGTGCTATCCAAAAGGCAACATGAACAATGTAGCAACTGTACAAGAGAGTAGAGCATACCTGACCCCCAATACTTATTCTTCCCTTACCTTGTAGAGTTTCTTTGACCTGCTTGGTTATTTTGCTGCCCACTGCCCTGCAGTGGAGAATCACGGCGAGATAAAACAGGAGAACGGGATGTTGTTCTTACAGGTACCTTTGGTAGAGAAAGGTGGACAATTACATTACTGAAAAAAGGGGAAAAGCTATCCCCACCAAAGGATGCATTTAAATAATTTCTAATCATGTTACCCAACCTGATAAGATGGACCCAACCATCCCTTTTCCCCTACTCTTAATAAAGCTTCCTCTGGTTCCCCATACATCCGCATCCAATGAGGAGGACAGAGAACCTTGTCTAAGGCACCTACAGAGCCAACACAAACATTCTCCCTGTGTATCTGACATTTAAAAAGAATATGAACTGAACTTCAGTGGCAGGGAACACATAAAGCATTTTGCTGAGATAATGTGAGAACCAGGAAAAAAAACGCTCAAAAGAACTGAACAATGATCCACACATGGGTCAGCAGGAGGGAGAGGCTAGCAGAAAGCAAGGAAATATTCAGAAGAAGCAAATTCCAAGTGGAGGGGGGGGGGGAAACTACCCAAATAATCTTCTTTGTTTAATTTCATCATTCTATAATGAAGAAAATTCATTCTGCATGATGAAAAAACAAAAATATCTTTTGGAAAGGAAAATGAGAGAATTTTCCTATGATTTGAGGATCCTACCATTTGAATTAATTTTTCTTTGAAGTCTTTTCCTGAACATTTTAATGTTTTGTTAATAGTGTAAAACAAATTACATAGTTCGAGTATACCATGATAAGGCATCTGCCAATGCAGAGGCTACTTACGTTTAGTCTAAAAGCCTTTTTCTTGTGAGCATTGGCCTTAAATCACTTTTGCTACAACTATCGTTGGCTAGGCACAACTGCCTATCTTTGAAGTCCCTCCCCACAGTATAGACCCTTCTATTAATTTTCACTGCCCCATTAGCTCTGGTGAAGAGTCACCACACCCTTAAAAAAATGTATCCATCTGTCTTTCTACTCCTTACCCTTGGAGGCACCTCGTCACTGTCTGATCTAGACCAAGCCTTTTGGGTGGGATCGGGTACCTCCGACTTAGAGTCAGAACACTGACTTAGCACCTCACTGCGTGAAGGTGGACATGGGTCCTGAGAACGAAGATGGTGATGTGCAAATTTGGGAGGAGAAGGGTCACTGAAGGAATGGGATCTCGAGACAGGGGAAACATTGTTCTTGAGAGATGCCAGATGGGACCACTGTACCTTACGAGAAAACAAAACACAAAACATTCAATGCGTTCTGCATAAAACTGGCTTTCCAGTCAACACCAAATCCAAAGCAAAGAGGTGGCAACAAAGGACATGAAAACTAGATATGGTGGAAGGCAAGGCAAGACGTTCATCAGAAAAGAAAAGTAATCCAGGAAGCACAACATATAGAAAAGTATCTGGGCAATAAGATCAGGTAATTGTGACAGTCTGGGTCCCCATGCATATCTAGAGAACTACAGTTTTAACGGACCAGAGTACATGCACACACATGTCAAAGTAGGGGGGGCAGGAAAGGATGGAGGAAAGAGAAATCAGAAGATAAAGACCACTGCCGAACATGCAAACCTAAATATATCCATCTTCACATTACCTGCTAGATTAAATTTCAGACACAATTAGCAAAGAAATAGCACATTCATATTAAAAAATTAAAGACAGGTGCTTTATGACATTACAATCCCAGAAAAGTTCATTCTAAAAACAATAAAAAACCCCAACTTTTCAAAACACTGTCCCAATCTCTTCTTCATCACCCTTCTGTTTTCAAATAATTATGTCCCTAAACACCCCAACCCAGTTTTGCAACATGAGAAATGTGGCTTCTTTAGGAATATGGAGTGCTATTTAACTTTTTCAAAGTTTAAACTTCTTATATTTAACATTTTAACTAATACTAGTGCTGCAGCTAGTTTTTTTTGTTTTGTTTTTTAGGGGTTTGGGGGGGGCATAACTTAGAAATATGACAATTATTAATCAGCTGGATTTAACCAGTTACTACAAAATTACATAAAGGAATGCTAAGACAATACATGAAAAGGAGGGGCAGAAAAACCAAACTTATTATATCATCTTTATGTATATAAGCATAAAAAGCCTGGTGGTAGGCTACATGTGTTTCACATAAGGTTAACAGTACTACCTACATAATACCCTCATCATAAAAACGAGATTCATATGATGACAATTTTCTAAATTCTCTAGAAAATTGTGGGGTTTTTTGATTTTCTGGAAAAGGTACTATAAAAATCAAAATATAGATATTATGAAAAAAACCAAACAAATAATATCCTATAGATGAGTAGATTTCCTAAGTTTCACATCTACAAGTAACCAACCTAGTGTATTGTCTTAGAGAAGAACTATTTTTGTGTAAGAAGGACAACATAGACTGCTTTTAGGAAGCACTCTAAATAGAAGGGAGGAAAAGTTAAACCAGGGAGCTTGCTCCAATTTTCCAAATTCCAGAAGTGACCATGCATACACAACATAATGACTCTAAAGGTTTCCTTTCCACAGTTAATAAATCTTCATGACTTTAGGAAAATACCTTTCCATCCTCCTCACTTTCCATTTTACCCACCCTGGAACATAAGAGCACCAAAACACCCTGGCCAAGTGCTTCCTGACACTGTGTACAGACAAGCTAAAGGTCCCAGTGGCTCCTGGATTATACTTGAGGAAATTTCTGTTGCTTAGTACTCAAGTGGTATATTCCCTACCATACTAATTATAATTGTTCTCTTTGAGAAATTCTCATTCTTTCCCTTTCTGATATTTTCCTTTTCTTATTTTCTTTCTCCTTCCCTATTTAGCCTATGATCTACTAATGAGGCTAAGGGAATTTGCTTAGGCTCTGTAACTTACTGTGCATCCAAAAAAAGAAAAAGAAAAGCATTCCTTCCCCCAATGAAGAAACTTTTTGTCCCTCCCTCTTAATTCCTTAGGTTCAATGCTCATATCCTGGGGATCACTGCCACAAATGAATGCCTGTTATAGAATTCTGTCATACCCATCTGAAATCTTAAAACGAAACTCTGCTATAATTAGGACATTCATTTAACCAATGCAGACAGAAAAACTGCATGAGACTTCTACCTGGTCCCTAATGTATTTCTTCAAGCAGATCCTTACAAGATAGTGGGATCTATTTCTGGTTCTGTTAGGATTCTGGCTCTCTAGGGCTCTAACAAAATGAGCTCTTTCATTCAACATGAAGCAAGTTGCGTGCTCCCCATATCAGTTAGTATTCATATTCCTGTCTTCCCCACAACTCAACACAGACAAATGATGTACAAGCAGTGTTGGCAAACAGATATCCTGCAGTAGCATTGCAAAGCAGGAAGCAGGGTCACAGGCCCGATACAGGTGAGCATTGCTTCAGCTTCAAAAGCAAAGGCAAGATGCAGGAAGAAATCTTTTGTTCTAAACTTTAGAGTAAAGATGATAAAATCTAATACAATCTGCCTCTTCTCTTGACTTCATTATTTCTGCCAATGGCAAACTTACAAGCTTGAAACCTTAGGGCCATCACAAGCTCGTCCCTCAACCAAAAAGCTACTACATCTGACTTTTTCTACTTATTTGTCACACCCATCCTCTTCCATGCTTCGATTCTCAGTGCCACCAAGCTATCAGAGGACCCCATTTCCTGTAGCTTGGACTACTGTGATAAAAGCTTCTACCTGTTCTTCTTACCTCCCTCTAGATTCTCATACCTCTAATCCATCCTGGATGCTGCTGCCAGAGCAATATCCTTTTTTTTGGGGGGGGGGGGCATGGGAAGGCAATTGGCCTCAACCCCCCACCCCAAAAAGAATATTTTGGAACACAGATTCTCCTGACTCCAGGGCTGGTGCTCTACCCACTGTGCTCCCTATCTGCAGCTCTGATCCTTTGGTGGCTTCCCACTACCCACTAAATAAAAGTTCTACCTCCTCAAATCCTGCCTCTGGCCTGCTGATTGGCTGTGTAACCCTAGGTATGTCCCTTTATTTCTGTCACAGTCACAGGATCACAGATTTGAGCTGAAAGGGACCACAATGGTCAGAATCCAACCCTGATCATTTTACCAATGAGGAAAATGAGACTGAAAAAGGTTAAGGGTCATGCAGCTATTTTTCTTATCTATAAATGGTAAAAAACTTCTGTCGCCAGGATGTTGTAAGAGTCAAACAAGGTAATATATGTGTGTATGTATTTTTTTTTTCCTGGTGAGGCAACTGGGGTTAAGTGACTTGCCCAGGGTCACACAGCTAGTAAGTGTTAAGTGTCTACGGTCGGATTTGAACTCAGGTCCTTCTGAATCCAAGGCCCGTGCTTTATCCACCGTACCACCTAGCTGCCCCAATGTATGTATTTATAAAGCACCTTGCATTCCTTAAAGTAAAACCTAAATTTCAACTGATGCTATCATAAAAGGGCCTCTATGATTTGGACACACCCCAAGTTTTCTAAAATTATTTTCACTATTCCCCTTCAAAAACTGCATTCCAGGCAAACTGAAGTATTGACATTCCTGGAACACTATCTAAAATTTCCTATCTGCATGTCTTTGTTCATGATGCTTTTAGTCTCTTCTCTCCTGGCTTGCCTATGAACATCCTATACGTCCTTATTTCAAGGCTTAGCTCAAATGCTATCTCCTCTCCCAGGGCACTCTTTTTTTTTTTTTTTTTTGTGAGGCAATTGGGGTTAAGTGACTTGCCCAGGGTCACACAGCTAGTAAGCGTTAAGTGTCTGAGGCCGGATTTGACAGGTCCTCCTGAATCCAGGGCCAGTGCTCTATCCACTGCACCACCTAGCTGCCCCTCCCAGGCCACTCTTGGCTCCCTATAGCCAGAAGTTATCTTAGTGAACACAAACCTTGGTACCTCTTTTCCCAAACTTTCAACATCATGCTTTACACTAATACTAATCCCACTAATACATATCCAAGTCTCATCTTCCCTCCTAGACCAGACTATAGGCTCAATAGAGCTTTTGCTTATTCATCCTCATGTCCCCTACAAGCACCCTGCACAGCGATGGTCTAATGTGCAAAGTGTTTAACAATTATTTGTTGTATAAATGTTGGCAGCTAGTGGGGTTCTTTTTAAAAGAGCTCCCCTACCCGACCCCAATCACATGTATCTCCCTTTTCAAACCACCCTTCTGTTCATGCTCACAAACTCTCTAAGTGGCCGTGAAAACAATCTCCATTCCACTACAGAACAGAGGGCAGTTCTAGAGCTTGGTGAGACAGCCAAACAGGTCCCCGGGACCCGACCAAACTTCCTGCTGCTACCTGTGGTTCCACTGGTCTCTGGAGTGCAGGGTGTACGGACTCGGAGTTGCCATTGGAAAAAGACTCTGATCTTGAAGGCACTGGTGGCTCCAAAACTTTGCCTGTCTGCTTAGACTGCGCTTCAGGGGAGCCTTGGTTAGTTTTCCTAAATCTATCTTCCACCTGCATAGAAGACATAACTCACTGTTAGTGAACTAACCCATAGGGACCTCCTAAGTCTTCGGCCTTTCATGAGACCTTTTTAATTGTCCTTGGCTATTAGAGAAGGCAGAGCTGGAAAGTAGCAAAATAAAAAGCAACATTAGGATTTGCTTCAGGAAAACGAAAACATTTTTTGAAGATGAAAAAGTGAAGACTGTTGAGGTTTGTTAGTACAAGGTAGCCAAAAATCATTTTCACGGCTAGCTGCAACTAAAGCACATTTCACAGAAAATAATGTTGCATATTCTGCTAGGAAAAACAATAGCAAAACAACAAACCAGTCCTTTTTCATAGTCCTCTAAAAACTAGCATAGCTATCATTGGCTACAGGAGACCAGGCCCAGAGAGTCTAAACAGATAATTAAGGAGTTTGGGATGTTTTTATGAGATTATGGACTTAGTCTACATGAGAAAATGCACACTGCAAATGTCTTCTCTCCTTGAGTCACTTCTAAGACTAGTGCCTTCCTTCTGTGTTGTCTAACATTCATTAACTTCACAGGATTAGGACTATCTGAAAAACTCATAAAGCATATAGCACGAGTCCAAATTTCCGTATCCCTGAAATGTGGTAATCCATGACTACCAGCTAAAAAGCCAACCAACATACCTGTAACATATCTTTGGTCTTCTTCCCACCCCCATTTAACCCCTGCCACCCTTCCTTTAGAAGGGGTTTATAAAAACAAATCTATTCAAACTCTGACTATAAAAAAAAAATTCTAAGGATGATTTGGCTGTATCATTCCCACTTCACATTTAGTTTGTCTGTCTGTCTGACCTTTAATTTATCTTTCAACTGAAACTTGCCACTGAGGCAGTGGCAGAATCCTGCAAAGAATGCTGGCTTTGTTTCTGACTAGCTGTGTGACCTCTGACAAATCACTTCAACCACCAAGTGACAGTTACCTCTCGAGCTCTTTCAGCAGGTTCATAGTGAGGTTTAGTTTCAGGGGGATGATAGCTTTGTTTATTCCTTTCTTGCTGCTGTTGCTGTTGCTGCTGCTGCTGCTGTTGCTGCTGTTGCTGCTGCTGCTGCTGCTGCTGGTGATGCCTCCTATGGTCATGCTGTAAGGACAGGAGATATGCTTGCTCTTGCTGTAACTGCCTCTGAAGTCTCTCTGCCTGTCGGTGTTCTTCCATCTCCCGCCATCTGTATTCCTTTAGGAAGGAGAGAATGGTCAAAGCAACAGGATGTTGTTAATCTATCAAGTCCTTGGAGGGGAAATAGACCACCTATTTTTTTTTCCTCTCCTTTCATTCATTTATTTATTTATTGGTGCAGCAAAAGACAGGGATTTTTATATGGCATGGTACCTGTAGGAAAACCTAATAGAATGTTGCTAACCATAATAATTATTGACTTGTTAGGACCAAACTGCCTTTTCCCCCAAAGGTAATGATTTCAATAATGATGCTTTTAGAACAAAGACTGAATATGTAACAATACTAAACCAATGCCCCCAGTTAACTTTAGGTGGCCTGTGCTTGGAATCCGGAACATTAAGCACTCTAAGTTCTTTCGATGAAAGCCAAGGTCTGCGCAAAAAAAAAAAAAAAGAAAAGAAAAGAAAAGAAAGAAAAGAAAACAACAACAACAAAAAAAACGACCACCAAACAGTACAACTTATTGAAGTAAATAAATAAATAAAGCCCTCTTCTGGCTATGCCCAAAGCAGTGTGACCACAGAGTCTTCCTCTCCGTGTTGTGCCTGTCAACCCACTACACTAACAAAAATGGCCATTTAATCAAACTCCATTGTTCATACAGTGAGCGCAGCTGTGCCCAACTGGGGATGGGGGGAAGGGGGGAAAATCCTGGGCCTGGCCGGATAAATGAACCCTAAAGCTACGGAACAAAACAGATACAGTGCGTTACCAGTAACATGGCCTGCTCCTGGAGCAGCTGCTGCTGAAGGATTTCCAAGTGCCGCTGCTCCTCTTCTAGCTGTCGCCTGATATACTCCTGTCACATAGAAATTACCCAGCAATCAATTTATTCAAAAGGAATGCATCAGAACCACCTGAGTGGAAAACACCAAGAACTACTTTCCCCAAACATCTTTGGCAACAGTTCACTTAGGGATAGATGCCTGGAAAAAACCATTCCATAAAGGCCTCAGTAACTCTTAAGACGGGCCACCCCCCAAAAAAATCCTATTTAGATGATTAAATAAGGACACATGATCTAGTGATACATGTAACACTGTGTATTTGTATACACATGTGAGTATCCAGATGAGACATGAATGATGGACTTTAAAAGAGCAGGAATTTAATTTATAAGTACAGCAAACTCTTGGTTATCTGGTATAGTTGGGAAACTGGGTGTTCTGGTTAAGCAAAACTTCTGGTTAATAGAGTTAACATATATATCATGCACAGATTATCCATTTTAAAGGCATAGAACAAAAACAGCAGTTAAACACTTCTGATCACATCTGTATCTTTTTTGAATGATTCTAAAGTCACATGGAAGTAGTTCAACAAATATAAATAAAAGTCATCAGCTTTTTTAATTTTAATTTTGCAATTTTAATCTCAATGTTCTTTATAAAACAATAAAAGCAGGTCTTCAGTGACCCTCTGGAATTTTCATTTGTTTTTTGACAAGGAAAGCCATTAAATTGTGAAAATTTTAAACACCTCCAAAATGTTTTTTTTTTAATGCTGAAATGCCTATCTTGGTGTTGCAAGTCCAGGCACAGTCATGCTATAATGAAAATATTAGTGCACTGAGAATGAGAGTTGGATTACTATTTCAACTCCACCAATGACACCTTCTGTGACATGTCATTTAACTTTTCTGGCTGTTTGTTCATCTGAGAAACGAGTGTAATAGTACCTACCCTACCTGACAGAATAATTTTGTGAGCTTCAAACAAGATAAAAGATCTTATCATGGTCTCATAGACTTAAGATTTTAAGGGGACTGTAGAGGTCATGTATTCTCCATTATTTTACAGATGAAGAATAGGAAAGTACTTTTAAAAATATAGATCATTTAATACCCTCTTTTCTAAATGAGAGACAATGACCTAACTTCCTACCCTGATAAAGGATATGGGTACAAGTAGCTGGGGAGGAGGGTAAAGGGATAGTGAAGGGTCATTCTGAAGCCCATAAGAATTCTTTTCATGGGAAAACACTCCCAGTTTGTGAACTTTTACCTATAGAGACTAATTTTCCCCAAGTTATGTTTTCATAGCTGTGCCCAAAAAGAGACTTTAACAAAAGAATGAGTTAGCTATGAATTCTGGCTGGTGAAGGGCTATGTGACTGTACACAAACTTCCTTAGAAAGTCTAACTTGATACAGCAAATACAAATGGAGTACACAGATGTCACTTAGTCCAGAAGCTTGCTTCTCCCAAGGACGCTGACTTAAACACCTCAATTCTGACCTGTCTTCCATGCTCCTAATCTCTGTATCCTTCAAATCCTCGTCATCCTCAAGTATACCATACGAAGGCTTACCACTGCCATAAGCAATGGCTAACATTCACAAAGAAATTTTGACACCGAACTAATTTTATTCTCTGATCTACACAAATTTAAAATGTCATCATCTTTTGACAAGGAGTTCACTCATACGTTCCCCTATCTTTATCACCTCAAAATAATTCAAGAAAATATATCTAAGCTACACACAAATCCTATTATGTATTCATCCACTGCACAAAACACAAATTTAGACACACAAACACATATGTACACAAGGCATGCTCCTTATAGCAAAGCCATCTTACTAACTTTTGTGCTAGAAAGAGAAATGCATCATGAAAGGGATATTGAGATTTTTAAAACTTTTCTTCTTTATAAGATGGAGGTGCAGAATGTATTCAATAAAATATAAGCACAACTAAAAGACCACTTCTCGCCCTGTATCTTCATTTAACCTAATGTTAGTCTGTAAGTATTTCCATCTAGAATACAGCAGCCAATCAATCTCTCAGACTACTGAAATGATCAGAAAGGTTATGTTGTTGAATTCTTTAAAGCCCCTAATTCCAAATGTAACTGACATTTCAAATCAAATGTACACGTAATAAATACCATGAACTAGTCACCAACTTCAAGCACAATGAAGGACAACAATAAATTTAAGCTTCAAGATTCACATGCACAAACAGGTTTTTACTAAATATGTGTGAAATGAATGAATGAGTGAGTGAATAAAAGTGCAATCTGACGTGCATGCAAACCCAACTCTTAACAAAATTTGAGGCATTTAAGTTTAGTAAACAAGTAGAGCAGTTGAATAAGCAAATTTGAAAGACACAATTAGGCAGGGTAAGTATTTCAAATATGAGTTTAGATCATTATTGGAATTATCTCTTCTCTTTTTCTAAAAGCAATTAAAAGCAAAGGAAGTTAACAGACAAAAAATTAGGGGACATAATGTTAGTGATCTGGTTCAAAACAATAAAATTCTGTAATAGAAAACAAATAATACCTTAACAACTAGATCAATCACAATCAAATTCCTGTTTCAGGAATTAATGGTCATTTCTAAATACAGTCATTAGTTGACCTCAATAAAATGCAAAGGCTAAAAAGTGACTTGAAAAAAACAGAGAAAAATTTTGCTGTTACTTCTTATTATATGTTCTCACTAATCATCCTACATAAGCACTCATCATAATACCCAATTTGCTACTACTGATTTCTAAAGCCCTTTGCCAATTTTTAAAATCAGCAATCTTTCAATGTAATAAAAGATCCATTATAATTAAGCCAAAAGAGTAGAGTTAATAATTAACTATAGTCATAATCTTGATTTATCAGCTTCTGTGACATACATCTAAGTCCTAAAGGCCATTTTCAGGTATCTTTTCTGGAGTAAATTACTATTCAGTAACCATTCAACTTGAATAACTAACAAGGACACTATAATTTTCATGCAGCTTTCTATTGTATTTATGAGTAATTTAACCCCCCCAAAAAACAAACAAAAAACCCAAACCACCAAAAGATTTCATTAATAAGCACTCCTTAGTTGTATTGCTTTATTCAGCATTATAACTTTCTCCCCTATTAAAAAAAAAAAAAGTCAAACCTCTTTCACCCCTCAAAAGACACCTCAAAAATAACTGTATTGTCACCTTCTTTCATGGCCTCACCTGCTCCCTTTCTACTCTCCTCTTCTCTTCTTCTGCCCTTCTTCTCTCTTCCTCTTCTTTCCGTCTTCTCTCCAAGTCCTCCAGGCGCCTCTTCTCTTCTTGTTCTCTCCTCCTCTGTTCACGCTCCTGTTGCCTTCTAGCCTCACGCTCTCTTCTTTGTTGCTGCAGAATTAAGTAAAATTAGATGGGTAGGCATTTGGTTCTTTGATGCTGGTTTTTGCTTATGTAGTAACATGGGATCAAATGAGATCAGCTCAATCACTGTCATGCCCGGTTAGCATGCTCACAGTCACAAATGACACCTGTAACTTCAAATTAACCTTTTCCCAATGTTGGACATAGAGGAGGTTAGAAGTGAGAGTATGTAAACAACTCAAGCAAATCAACAGGGACAACAACAAAGGGGCGGGGGGGGGGGAGGAGGAATCTTGAAAACCTTACAAAAAAACTTCTTCAAAAAGTCATTCCCCATTTCCTCTACTTCAATTAAAACATTCCTGTAGTGCTCAATCCATATCCCTGATGGTTCCTGGAGACACATATTTCCTTTTAAATACTGTCTCAAATATTGGGGCAAACTGGATCTCTACAGTAGCTCTTGGTCCAGTGGATTCCCTTAGAATAGAGAATACAAGAGCATCAAATCAAAACTGTTTTTACTCCTTAAGAGGGACTTTCAAAAAACAAATGGTAGTTCTTATATACCTCTCAGAATTATTACTACATGGAACCTCTTATCTCTGTTATTACTGGACTTGGGTAATGATTCTTTCTTGGTGGAAATTTTGTTCCAGATCGGGTTCCAATTTAGAAAACTCCACAATTTATTATTATTATTATTATTATTATTATTATTATTATTATTAGTTATTGTTTTATCATCATCATCATCATCATGTGCAGGGCAATGAGGGTTAAGTGACTTGCCCAG
This sequence comes from Dromiciops gliroides, assembly GCF_019393635.1. NCBI lineage: Eukaryota > Metazoa > Chordata > Mammalia > Microbiotheria > Microbiotheriidae > Dromiciops > Dromiciops gliroides. The sequence goes on from NC_057863.1 coordinate 189,421,298, forward strand.
GGTCATACAGCTAGTTAGTGTCAAGTGTCTGAGGTTGGATTTGAACTCAGGTCCTTCTGAATCCAGGGTCAGTGCTTTATCCAATGCCCTGCCTAGCTGTCCCCCTTTTATTTTATTTTTTTCCTTAGAAAACTCCACTATTAAGAGGATTATCACCATTGGAAAAAAATACAAAAAGGACAATAAATGCATCCACTGCTAGATATACAGGGAATCTTAAGTTTAGTTGCTTAAGATTAAGTTTAGTTTTATGGCATACTTTAAGAGGATTGGGTTTGGAGATCTGGCTTCAAATACTGGTTTTACCATGACACACTACCTTGGAGGAAGGACAGTTTTAAATGCTAAATTTCACTAGCAAGACTAAAATATGTCTCGGTTGTCACTGCTAATTTTAAAGTATACATGAAAAAAGGATGTGAAGTTGGGAAGTCTCATCTTCCCAAGTCCAAATCTTCCCTTACACTTACTAGCTCTGTGATCCTGGGCAAGTCACTTAACCCTGTTTGCCTCAGTTTCCTCATGTGTAAAAATGAGCTGAAGGAGGAAATAGCAAACCAATATTTTTTGCCAAGAAAATCCCAAATGGGGTCACGAAGATTCAGACACAACTGAAATAACTGAACCACAAATGGAAAAAAAAAAAGGACACATTTAATAACCAGATGAAGAAAAAGAGAGAGAGAGAAAAAAGGGGGAGAAGACAAAAGAGAGGAGAGGAGCAAATGGTAGACCGTCACCAAAGATATCTTGAATGACACTCAGTAGAACTTGGCAACAATTACTGTTATTTGCTATTACTTTGTGGCAATAGTTTCTATAATGCCTAAAAGAAAGTTATGCAAACAGGAAACAATCAGTGGTCATTGGTGATACTGCCTCGTTACCAGATTTAAACTAAAAAATACTTAATCCAAGTAATCCATCTACCATACTGCACCATTTCCTCATCAGTCCTTTAAGTATCACAATTCAACCAAAAATACATAGGAAACGTTTACTGTGGATGCCAGACAACTTCATGTATTGAATTTAGTAATAATTAAATGAATGAGGGTTTTGGTTAAGGCAATTGCTGCAAAGCAACTAATTTCTTTCTTTTTGTTAAAAAAAAGCATTTTTATTTAAAGTTTTGAGTTCCAAATTCTACCCCTCCTTCTCTCCCTTTACCCCTTCCTTTGGCAGTAAGTAACCAGATATAGGTTATATATGTACAATTATGTAAAACATTACCATGTTCAACTAATCCGATTAGCAATAAAATGGGTCCCTTCTCAATACTGAAATCCCTTCTTGGTGCTTTTTGAGTTTGTTTGGTTTTTAATCCACATCAACATTTTATTTTTTAAATCTAGCCTTCAAAGTCTTACAGAAGTGAAAAAACTTCCTGTGTTTAACAGCACATCAAAGAGACATTTGATCTGGTTCAGCTATGTGGTTCAGTAGATAGAGCAAGGGACTTGGGGATTAGAAAGATCTGCGTTCAACCCCACTTCAGACACCTGTGGGCCTGCTCGGCTGTGTGACCCAGGCCAAGTCACTACCTCAGTTTCCTCATCTGTAAAATTGGGATAATTAATCACACCTCCCCCCCCCCCCCCCCCCCCCCCCGTGAGGATCAAGTGAGTTGGTTTATGTAAAGCATTCTGCAAGCCTTAAAGCACTATATAATAGGGGCAGCTAGATGGCGCAGTGGATAGAGCACCGGCCCTGGAGTCAGGAGTACCTGAGTTCAAATCCAGCCTCAGACACTTAACACTTAACTAGCTGTGTGACCCTGGGCAAGTCACTTAACCCCAATTGCCTCACTAAAAAAAAAAAAAGCACTATATAATAAATTATTATTTCTGGGTAATTCATTACTACTCATTTACTCATTCTAGGAAAAATTTTAAGCAACAGTGTAAATTATCTCTAGGAATTTATGCATACATGTATATACTTTAAGGGAAAATTTATGTGTAGAATTAATTTACTGCAAGAAACCCAGCCTTCTCCCCCCAGGATAAAAATTATATTGACTCATGTTCTAGATCTTAAAAAACAAAACAAAATGATACCTTTCCCTTTTTAATTCTTTATTTTCACAACCCAACTAGTAGGATACTTTTACTTCAGTTCTCCTTTTGCTCCCCACCAAGCCCTGTGACTCCGACCTCCAAGGAAAGGGAAACAAGAAAAGTAAAATACTAGTCTAAGCTCCAAACCAAATCTGTAAGGACAACTGGGCTATTGTCCACATGCCAAAGTACACAAAGCCTGGGAGTTTCCCTTCACTAACCCCTATCCTCCTGTTGTCAGCAACCAGCTCAGTCTATGTGCTTTTTATACCAGGCACCAACTATTTTACCATTTACTATTCAGTGAGGAATGGAGGAAAGGGAAGGAAAGGAGAGAAGAGGAGAAGGAGGGTAAGAAAGGGGCAAGAGGGCAGAGGGAGGGGGAGAGAAGAACTGAGAGTTTTTCTTTCCCTCCACTACATGGTACTGATATGAAGAAAGAATTTAAGTTCCTTAAGAATAAGACAGAAGCTATGTGGTTAAAGCACCAGCCCTGGTGTCAGGAGGACCTGAGTTCAAATCCAGCCTCAGACACTTGACACTTAGCTGTGTGATACTGAGCAACTCCCTTAACCCTGTGTGTGTGTTTGTGTGTGTGTCTCTCTCTCACACACACACACACAAGAATAAGAGGTTTTTTTGTCTTCTTTCAATACTCAGAGCCTTGAACACTGCCTGGGATATAGTTATGGCTTAATAAATATTTCCTGATTGGTTAATCAAAGACTCTTGAGTGCTACCTGAACCAAATTAAAATGTAGCTGGGAAATATTTAGCAAAATAAAATATAATAAAACATAGATAAAGACTAAATCTATATATGGCCTACAGGAATCTCTATGTATGGTTCAGTGCCCCCTGTTTTCTATTTGAGTTTGACACCACTAGGTTAGATGATCTGTTACAGTGAAAGGCCTAAAAGGCCTGAAACAGAATAGAAAAGAAGTATATTTTAATTACACAAAAGGACAACCAAATAATAGATTTAGAGCTCCAAGAGACCTTACTGGTCAGTTGGAGTCAAGGCCAACCCTTTCATTTTATAATAAAGGTTAGATGGGGAGCAAGGTGGCTCAGTGGATAAAGTACTAGCCCTGGAGTCAATAGGATCTGAGTTCAAATCTCACCTTAAACGTTTACTAGCTATGTGACCCTGGGCAAGTCACTTAACCCCCATTGCCTTAAACATCTAGAGGCAGCTCCAGTAGTTGTGATGTATCTTGCCACTGGACCCAGATGGCTCTGGAGGAGAGAGTGAGCCTTTTACAGCCCTCCCTTACTTAAATCCAATTCAATGAAGAATCACCATTCCAGATGTTAAACCCAGATGTCATGGTCTTCTTCATGAATGAAGGACAAACGACAACAACAACAAAGGTTAGATGGCATGCTCAACAATATTCGGGTACCAAGTAACATAGAGCCAGAAGAGAACAGCCGATTTTTGCCTTTCTTCATATCCACAGTTTAAAACAGCACTCAGAACATTGGACACGTTTAACAAATATGTGATGACTTGTCTAACAATAGGATGGGCTGCTTTGAGTGTTCATGAACTCTTCATCACTTGAAGAAATGGTTTACTGTCTATCCAGAAAGAAGGGATTCTTGATGTGGGTCTGAGGATTGGACAAGATGAGCATCAAGATTTTAATTCTAAGATTCTATGACTCCAGAAACAAAGCACCTAACCAGACACTAGATGAGCAACAAAGATGACACAGATACCCTTCAATTAAGAGTGACTCGTGACAGTCTACCGTGGACCTACCTTGACATTTTCATAATACAATTTGAGGTTACTGAAATTGCTTTGATTTTCAAAGCAAACTAACTCACTCTCACTTGTTCCTGCTCATCTGTCTCTGTTGCTGTAGTTGCTATGGTTGGTACTAAATCTTCCAGAGAGATGCCAGACTTGAGTTGGAGCCTAAATCAGAGACAGAAACACTGTCTGAGGGTTGGCTTTCTGCCATTACCCAGGATGGCCTGGTATGTACAGGATTCAATCCTGCAGAAACTTTCAGCTGGAAAGGCTAACTTTGTCCTACTGGAGAAGAAAAGCAGCATCCTCCACTGTTAAGGGCTTTGTGCTCAAACATCACCAGGAATAGCAAATACTTTTCCAAAAAGAAACATGACCAGTGAAGCTGCTGCCTTCTTAGACTTCAGTCTGATGTCATTTATCCTGCCTGTGAGAATAGTTCCTATGTCCAAAAGACCAGCAAAGGCTTAAGACAAAAAGTGACCACTTTTCACTAATGTTTTAACTGTGAATGAATGAACATGCCAAGAACGTGGGATACAAATAGAAAAGGCAAAACACTTCCAGCCCTTCAGAAACACATACTCTAATTTAAGGAGACAACAAATAAAATGAAGTTCAGCAGGAGGGAACAATGGCAAGGCCCAGATCTCCTCAGTTATATAAGTGGACCCACTATAGTGTTGGGTGACTGCAGGAGATAGAGGGAGGCAGGACAAAGTAAGGCCTGGAGAACCTTGGAAGGTCGTGCCACAGCATAAGATAAGGCCTGGTGCTCCTTAATCTCAATTGAAGGAATGAACTTTCTGATGCCTTTCTTATCCAAGCCCTAAGAAGAGGAAGGGAGAAAGGGAAGGAGGGAGGGATGCTTGACCCTGGTCAAGGCTTCCATTTGATAATTCTGGGACATACTGAGGTAGGGGAGGGGGCAAGAATGGAAAGTCAATCACTTTCTCTCTGGGCCTCAGTTTCCTCAACTTGTAAAAAGGGGGTAAGAACCCCAATATTGCCCCATTTTGGGGGGGCTGCAAACACCTTCCCCTCCACCACCCAAGCTACTGCTATTTCCCTATAGGCAACATAAGGAAATAGTAAAGGTAGCTAAAACCTTGGTGGTAGGCTTCCTACATTGATGCCAAGGGATTTTCTTTAGACTAGTAGGATATATACCCTTACAGGATCTGGTTAGGAAAGAAATCATGTCTCACTGCATATGCACAACCTATATTAAATTTCTTGCTCTCTCAGGGAGGGAGAGAATTTGTAACATAATTTTAAAAAACAAGTGATAAAAATTGGTTTTTACAGAAGGAAGGATGGAAGGATAGACAGATGGATGGAAGGAAAGAAACGTAGGTCTCAGAAGTGAATAGTTATTATGTTATTATATATTATATAATATCATTCCTAGTGCTGTGAGCTGTATGTTTCCTGCTCCCAGGCTAAGATCTTGGGTTGGTGTGGCCCTTCTTCCATGTCACTGGGAGTTTAGGGTTCCTTTGTGGGGCACTCTGGTCTGGTAGGTATCAGGGCTTGGGATCCTGGACTAGTTGAGCCACAAAACCGGCCAATAGCCCTCAAGTCAATCTTTCCTCAAACATTTTGTCTGTGCCACCATATTCTAAGGCTCTAAGCTTATCCATTAGTAGAGGAAATATACAATTTGTGGTTGTGAATTCTTCAATGGCAGGCATAGGCTCGATATCCTTCATAATTAATTATATGTGGCACAGAGAATAGCAACCCCGCCCCCCCCCATACTTACTTTAACAAATGCCACTAAGTAGCAAAGGCAAAACAATGCTCTCCTCCAATGTTCAAAATCTTTTAAACTTTTCATAATATTTATTTGAACATAAAAAGACACTTCAAAAAAATTATAAACAAAGACTGAAAAAAACTCAATAAAAATGCAAAGGAATATGATGAAAACAATTGCTTATACTTCTCCCCCATATGTATTTGGATCATATCTAAATAGTATGAACCCAGGGCAGCTAGGTGGAGCAGTGGATAAAGTGCCAGCCCTGAATTCAGGAGGACCTGAGTTCAACTGTGGCCTGAGTCACTTGACACTTACTAGCTGTGTGACCCTGGGCAAGTCACTTAACCCTCATTGCCCTGCCCAAAGAAAGAAAGAAAGAAAGAAAGAAACAAACAAACAAACAAACAAATAAATAAATGGATGAATGGATGAATGGATGAATGAATGAATGAATGATATTAGCCCAGCCCTGAGATCATCCCAATAAGAAACAACTCAGAGCAACAAACTAAGTTTTAAAGTTCACCAGGAGGTCTGCTTTAAAGAGGCTGGAAAGAGAATCAGCCTTAATAAAACCAATTCTCCAAGGCCACTAATCATACTCCTATAAAAAAGACTCATGTTCCTAAATCCAACCCAATCTTTCCAAGAGTAAAAAGAATGAAGGATGAGCCATAACCTTCTGAACTCTTCATCAAGAAGGTGAGAATGCCCCCTCCAAGATCAAGAGGGAAGGGAAAAGGTAATTTTAACTATTCCATTTTTATATTTACATATCCCAATTAATTTGGCCTACAACTTCAATTTTAAAAATTATCAGTTCCCATCATGAACTACGCTGACACTAACAATTACTCTTTTAAAAATTTAAATAGAATAACATAAAGCCCCAGCATTAAATCCTGATAATCTGAACCACTCTTGCAATAGAACATAAAAGTCAAAATAAATATGCACGTGACCAAATAAAGATCATTAATCTATGATAAATTAAGAGTAGCAAATGACAAAATCAAAGAATAAAATTCTTACACTAAGTCTCAAATTCACCCTTACAAAACTCTCCTCCATCCAAAAACAATGTTAAAGACAATGTAAGTCTTTGAAATTTCTGGCTTCTGCAAGCTGATGTCATCATAACTTTTTTAATTCTTCTCTCTCTTTGGAGAGCATTGTACAAAGATTTACTATCCTGACTATTTTCTAGGTCATTAGTTCTCAGTCTTATATTTTAAAAGGGCCTTTCATTCCAAGATTCCAAAAGTTTTTTGTTACCAAATAATATCATCTTTTAAAATGTAGTTCGTTTGAAATTTTTCCTAATTTTCTTGGGCTTTTAAAAGGGGATTAGCTTTAAATACATGACCCTGTATTTATAAAGGGGGGGACTGGATTCTGGCTTCTTCACAAATCACATGGGGTCATGTTTCTGCACACGCACAACATCAAAACCTCCATGAGCAAAGTAGGAATGCAGTAACTCAAAAGAAACATGAGATGTGCAAATTTAGAGACATCTCCCTCCCAAATGGTCAACTGGGCTACTTGTGCCCGACCTGTGGTAGAGCATTCTGAGCTCATACTGGTCTGATCAGCCACAGCCAGGCACACATCATAATGTCAGTTTGGCTCTCATTGAGCATGAAAGACAAATAACAACATCAAAACCTAGCAAAGATTGGGTTTTGAACTTCCACATTAGCAACTTTAATAATGGCAGGAAAAAAAGGGGCTCTTTTGCGTCTCCCAAAAGTCAAATGCTCTCCATCTTCACAAATGATTAAACAAAAAGACAGTACAGTGATAAAGGTGACTAAAAACTAGAATAAGCTATCAAGGGAGATTGCAGAATCTCCCTCCCAGATGTTAAAAAGGATATACAACATCTGTGTAAAACAGCCTAGGCAATGCCTTGCCTGAGTTTAAAGGAATATACTGTGGGACCACTTGATATTCTTCATAGTTTTATGACTTGAGTGCATATTAAAAATCATACTTGCATGTACTTCAAATGAAAGGTACCAAATAGACTGCAAAATAAAGGATTTTTATAAGTGATTTGAGGGTAAAGAAAATGTAATCTAGGAGGAAAATATTTCTTATTACTTTAAAATGTATAAAAATATTGTTTAAAAATCCTTTGGGGGAAGTAAGGGAGTTCATCGAAGGTTCCTTCCTTCCAGGACTCATGGCCAAGAAATACATAGTAAGTATTTGGCACATTATCATTATTTGTCTAAAACTTTAAGTTCCCCAAGCCCTACAATTAAATTTCATACCAACCCACTTTCAATACTGGATTCCTTTTCCTCTTCTCTATTTCTAGCCTTTTTGTTTTGTTTTGTTTTGCTTTGTTTTGTTTTGTTTGGCGAGGGGGTTCCATCTAAAACATAACAATTCTGCATCTGTGAGTCACTAAAGCCCTGACAGGATACAATGGGTCATCAAGTTTGCAGTAGCAAGGAATAAGAACACTGGATGAGAACCATAGACTCAGGGGTAGAAGCAACATTAGAGGTTATTTAGTCCAAAACTTCTTAAACTGTGGGTCGAGACCCCATATGAAATTGTATAACTGAATGTGGGGGCCATGAAAAATCTGGCAATAAATGTTTGATTTGTTTACCTATATACCTGAGGTCACATTAAAATTTCTCAGGCTAAAAGGGGTATCAAGTAGAAAAAGTTTAAGAAGCCCATATCTACTCCAATTCTCTCATTTAAAGAATGAGATATCTGAGGTTCAGAGAGGTTAAATAACTTGCCCAAGGTCACACAGATATTGAAATAATAGAGTTAGGAGTCAAACTCAGAGACTCTGACTGCATTTTCATTATGCCAGTATGTCCCCCATAGCTTTAGGGAAGCAAATTTCAAAAAAAAAAAAAAGTTTAGAAAGAAAGATCAATAGGATCTCATGGCCAGAAACTATAAAATGGATTGTATCTCAAGGAATATAAATAGATTCTTTAAAAACAAATAAAATTTTGCCCATATAATTACAGATAAATCCCAGTGAAGGGAGATGTCTAAAGAAACAGGTGTGACCACATGTCTCTAACACATGAGCAAATAGGAATCCAAAAGAATAATAGCAGGAACCAACAAAAAAAGATGGGACAGTAAGGAATGCTCAAAGTTCAAAATGAGGTAATATTCCTGAAAAACACTATGGACAATTAAACAAACTTATTTGTATTAGGAATAAGAAAGGACTGGGCCCTATAATTGGGAATATAATGAAATGGTTACAGAAGACAAAGAGATAGTAGATATTCTAGTCTACTTTTCCAGCAAAAAAAAAAAAAAAGAGAGATTGTCAAAATGTAAACATTTGGGGTGGGGGGACCTGTATGAAGAGGGAATTGCAACCCCAGGTAGCTCACCCACCTGGTGAGTTATAAGGAGAGAACCTGACTGCTTGCCCAGGATGAATTACACCTCAGGGTGCTAAAGGAGCTTGCAGATGTAATCAAAGAGGCATGGTCCAAAATATTTAAAAACTGGAGAGGTACCAGACCGGAGACAATAGTTCTTGCTTAGTTCTTGTTCACGGTTTCTATTTGGCCACATTAAGACCAAAGAAAGAGGAGATCTACTTTGGCAAAATTATGTTCCAACCTTAGTCTTCTGTGGGGGCAAAGCCCCCCTTTAGGCTCCAGTGCCTTCCTGCTTTATAACCCATTTCACATCCTCACCAAACAAGAAAGAATGAGATACCATCATTTCTAGTTTGAAATTCACAAGAGGAAATGACAAACTCTCCTGTGGGCTTGCAAGTTGGTTTGGAGCCTTTTGTCTCCTCTGAAAGAGTTCCAAATACCAACAGATGAGATATCTGAAAGGCTGGGTAGATAAGGCTTCTTGCATCTTCCTTGTCCCTGAAATCTTACTATGATCATGGCTGGCCCAGAACATCAAATTCCTTTAGTTACTTTAGGGTACCAAAGTGAGGCACGCCATGGGTACATAGCAAACTGAGGCAGGTAAGTCTGTCACATAATCTCTCTTCTCACATATCTCTGCTCTAAGATTCCCAGATATCTCGGAAGGAAACTTCACACTCACGCAGCTTTCCCCTCTCCTATTCAACAGCCCCTGGTCTCAGGCTCCTCTCTTCTTCCTTTCTCCTTCTCTTGTCCCCCTCTTTCTCATACACAAGCTATATCCACTAGTAGGCAGGTAATATATGGCAGAACAATATTTTCTATGGTTTTAAGTCTTGAAGGACACTATGTTCCAAACTATAGTAAAATTCCTAGAGAAGGACAGTCATGATGGCATGATGGCGATGGTGATGAAAGCTAGTGTTTCTATAGCACGTTATGGTTTGCAAAACACTACTCATGTTATCTCATTTGATCTTCACAACAACCCTATGATGCAAATGTTATTCCCATTTTGTAGATGAAAAATGAAGGGGATGTAACTTGCCCAGGATCACAAGAGTCTGAGACCAGATCCGAACTGTCAGGTTTTCCCAACTCTAGGCCAAGCATTGGTACCATCATCTAACCCTAATCTTTATTAAAATCATGTCTCCTGACAGATAATGCTAGTGACTACATGGAAAATTCAATGATTCTCCAATCAGGCACAGGATGTGAAGCAATAACCTAAATTTCTACTCAGACTCTCAGGAAATTCAGTTTCAATGTTGTTCAGATGTGCAATGAGGACAAATCACTTAACTACTTAGTGCTTCTCTATCTATTGATTTCTACTACATCTACTGTGAGGCATTAGGGGGAAAACTCCCACAACGTACAGTATACTTCACTAAGCAAACATAAAATAAGAGCTACGGAAGTCATGACTTTGTTGTGGCTATGTACAGAGAAAGCTACCCTAGGATTTTTGGCAAAAAGGTGTGCAAAGGATTCATCTCTGGGTTAACATTACTCCGTACTTGAGATGATAATAATGATGAGGTTAACAACAAAAACAGTAATACGAGCAATTATTTATACAGAGCTTTAGGGTTTAAAAATGCTTTAAATGTGTTATCTCACTTGATCCTCATAACAAATGAGAGAGGTGCTATTTATTATCCCTGTTTTACAGATGAAGAAAATTATGCTGGAAAGAGAATTAGGGAGAGTTGCCCAGGATCACCCTGCTAGTAAGTTCATGGAGCAGGGTTCTGGATTCAGGTCCTAAATAACTTCCTGGTCTACTTTACATGGTGGCTGAAAAAAAATCCACAACCAACATAAATGTGAACTTATTGCTATGCCAAGCCCCCAAAATGAATCTAGTAACTCTTATTTTTTTAATATAAAACTTAGGGTCAGGGGCAACACAACTGGAGTATTTTTTTTCCTATGAAAAAGTTCAAGACAACAGGCTAGCTGAGTCAAAATGGTAACTAGGCCACTAAAGCTCTTTAAAATCCAATGCAGTGGGGCAGCTAGGTGGTGCAGTGGATAGAGCACTGGCCCTGGAGTTAGGAGTACCTGAGTTCAAATCTGGCCTCAAACACTTAACACTTACTAGCTGTGTGACCCTGGGCAAAGTCACTTAACCCCAAATGCCTCACTTAAAAAAAAAAAAATCCAATGCATCATCTTTAGGACAATGACCAATATGGAAAGTGCTTTTGAAAACCCTATTTGCTAGTGAACAGTCACACATGCAAGAGAATTCAGAGGTCATTAGGCCTAATCCATTTAAAATCAAAGCATCCCAAACCAATATCTAAGTAAGAATTCTCACTAGGACACACCCAATGACAAAATCCAGCTTTTGCTTTAAGTTAAGTCAAGTCAACAACCATATATTAAGAGTTGTACACGGGGGCAGCTAGATGGCACAGTGGACAGAGCACCGGCCCTGTTCAAATCCGGCCTCAGACACTTAATACTTACTAGCTGTGTGACCCTGGGCAAGTCACTTAACCCCAATTGCCTCACTTTAAAAAAAAAAAAAAAGAGTTGTACACGGAACCGGGATAAGCAGCAGGAATACAAATAAAGGGAGAAAGACTCTGATCTTGAGCTTACAGAACTTCCTATATTGTGACACTCCCTTGAACTTTTGGACACCTTCAACTGTTAAGTTTTTCCTTACATACATTCTCCATAATTTCCATTTAGTAGTAACAAACATCTATTCCCCTTGTCATTCAGTCATTTCATCTGTGTCCTACTCTGTGACCCCATTTGAGGGATCAAGGATCCTGGATCCTGTCAAGGATACTGGAGGGGCTTACCATTTCCTTCTCCAGCTCATTTTACAGAAGAGGAAACTGAGAAAAGAGGTTTAAGTGATGTGCCCAGGGTGACAAAGTGCCTGAAGTTGGATTTGAACTCAAGAAGATGAGTCTTCCTATCTCCAGGAGCAGCTTGCCACTATTCCCTTCTATTAGCCCTGTAGTTAAGAGACATCACATCTCCCACTAAATCTTCTATAGTCTACACATTCCAGTTCTTGAAAATGATCTTCATACAGTTCTCCCTGTCAGTTGTCATCCTCTGAGAACTCTCGAGTTAAACCATACCCCTCCCTAAACTATGGTGCCCAGAACTGAATACAGTATTCTAGATGTAGTATGACCAGGGCAGAGGACAGCAGGGCTATCACCTCCCAATCCTAAACATAATGCCTCTCTTTAATGCAATCTACAGTCACAATAACTCTTGTGGGAGCAACTACCACATCAAATCACTAATGCATATCAATTTGCAGGTTACTAATAGCTCCTGATCTTCTTCCAGATCAACTGCACATCTTATCTCCCTTTTCTATCCTTCAGTGTCCAGCACAGATATCAGGGGCTCATTAAAAAAATTTTTGGTGATTGAGATTTTCATAATGTTCCATCTTTTCCAGCAGATTGAAACCTCAATTCCTTTCCTCCCCCTTCAATCTTCAACCTCTGCCTGTCTACTACTGGTGCCTTCCCTGCTAACTTCAAACATATCCTAGTCTAATCTATTCTTTAAAAAAAAAAAAAGTTCACTAGACCTTTCTACCCCCTCCAGGTCTCAGCCTAGATCTCTCTCCTCTTTCTCAGTCAAATTCTTTGAAAAAGTTATTTATGCTTGTGGCCTCCATTAACCCCTCTTACTTTTCATTGGACTTTCACTTCCTACTCCACTCAACTGAAACTGCTCTCTCCAAAGTTGCCAAAAACTTTTAACTCTGCCAAATCCAACAGCTTTTCTCTAATATGACCATGTGCCTTTCCTCCTCAATCAACACCAGTGACCATTCACCATTTTTAGAATAAAAAAACAACTCCTCTACTTAGCTTTAAATCCCTTTCCAACTCGGCCTTACCCTTTCAGCTTCACTGGACATCACTTCCATTCCTGCATTTCACAATTCATCAAAACGGACTTTTCTCTCTTGCTTACACACAATATTGCATTTCCCATCTTGGTGACTTTGCACTGGTTGTCCACCTAAGCCTTGAATACACTCTATCTTCACCTCTGCCTCAGAGCATCCTTTCAAGATAGCACTACTTCCTAAATGAAGCCTTTTCTAATCACAACTTCTAGTGCCCTGCCTCCCAAACAACTCTGTAGTTAACTACTTGGTGTATATTTGTATTTATTCTGCATATAGTTATGTATAATATATATTCATTTTATACACACATGAACAAACATATTAATACATACACAGCCATACTTATCATCTCCCCCATGAGAATGCAAGCTCATCAAGCACAGGGAGTGTTTCATTCTTTGCATTCTCTGAGACTAGCAAAGTACTTGGCAAATAGCAGGAGCTCAATAAATCCTTATGGATTAAGCAAGACATCACTGGAAAGAGAAAGTGATTTTCTTTTTAAAAGCCAATCAATAAAACAATTTTAAAAGAATATATGAAGAATATAAAAGGGTTAGCCAGGTGGTTCAGTGAATAGAGAACTGGCTCTGAAGTCAGAAGGGCCTGAATTCAAATTCAACCTCAGACTCTTACTAGCTGTGAGAGCCTGAGTAAGTCACTTAACCCTGATTGCCCCTGCCCCCGCCCCCAAATAAATAAATAAAATTTTGAGAGTGAGAAAGAGGATTAGTAGTGACAATAACAACAGGTTAGATTTATAGTGGGCTGCCAAGCATTGTGCTAAGTACTTTGCAAATATTATCTCATTTGATCCTCACAACCACCCTGAGAGGTGGATGCTATTTATTATTTCCATTTTATAGTTGAGGAAACTTCGGCAAACAAGAGATTAAGTGACTTGCCCAGGATCACAGAGCTATGAAGTATCTGAGGCCAGATCTGAACTCATGTCTTCCTGACTCCAAGGCCAGAATCTAGTGTGCCACCTAGCTGCCTTTAAAAAAAAAAAAAAAACCAGGGGTAGTTAGGTGGCACAGTGGATGAAGCACTGGTCCTGGATTCAGGAAGACCTGAGTTCAAATCCGGCCTTAGACTCTTGACACTTACTAGCTGTGTGACTTTGGGCAAGTCACTTAATCCTCATTGCCCTGAGCAAAAACAACAACAAACCAAGCCAACTCCTGCCCTGTCACCACATTCTGACATGCCTTACTTCTGAGTCCTTTGCAAACTGTCTTTTGACTTCAGCATGCAAGTGAGTCTGTGTCCTCCAAGGTTACCAGCACTCTCTAACTCATTTACTTGGATCTTCCCTCTCCTTTTGTCCCTGTATCTGTAAAGAATTCTCTCCACCATGTTCCTGATGAAGGTCATCCACTCTCTGAAAATACCTAGTAAGGAGAACTCATTATCTCTCAAGTCAGTCTGTTCTATGCTGAACAGTTCTGTGCATTAGAAAGTTTTCCCTTAAAAGGACAGGAGGAGATAGGAGAAATGGGGGTGCTATTTCCTAGGGACAAACACCTTGTCCTTAGGTTCTGAATAGCTGTGCCTGTGTGAGTGGAAGCTTTCTTTGTGAAGATGTGTGGAGACTAGAGGTCACTTTCTTTTAGAACAGGAGAGTAAAAGGAAAACCACATTGAGTCCTTCATCTGTCTACCTCTTCCAGCCGTCTCCTCTGCTCTTTCTGCTGCTCAATGCGTTTTTGTCTCTCTGCCAGCAGCTGCCTCTTATATTCCTCCTGCTCTCGGAGTTGTTGTTCCTGTAGCAGCTGTTGCCTCCGCAGCGCCTCAGAGCGTTCCTTGTTTTCCTGTTGCAGTCTTAGGAAATCCCGTCGAAGGGTAGATTCACCAGGCACATTAACAATGGAACTGTTTAAAAAAAAATGCACATGCACACACACAGGAATAAGAGATAGCTGCAAGAACAAATCGCTTTGTAATTTTATGGAAGCCTAATCTCAGACACCTGCTCCTTTCTTTCATTAATGTAACTTTTATTTTTCAATTAAGAAGCATCTATTTTCAGGAAGGAAGGAAGGGAGGGAGGGAGGGAGGGAGGAAGGAAGGAAGGAAGGAAGGAAGGAAGGAAGGAAGGAAGGAAGGAAGGAAGGAAGTTGTAACAAACAGGCAGAGTCAAGCAAAACAAATTTCCATCCTGGCCATGTCCCAAAATGCATCTCATTCTGCAACCTGAGTTCCATCACCTCTCTGTCAGGAACACCTAATTTTCTTACTTTAAATTTATTCCTTTGATGAGTTCCCCCATTTTTATTGCTTCTACTATCCTTTCTATACAGGCTGTCAAATCTCTATGTGTAACTACAACCCATCACTTGTATTTCAGCACCACTGAGTTTATAAATCCATAATTCCATTAATTATTATTTATAATCAATAATATAATTTCTATTGTGTATAATATAAATACTTTGTAATTTCATTAATTACCATTTATAATCATTTCACCCATTCGATTTAACAAATATTTACTAAAATATTTACATGTCAGGTACTATATCTTCAACTACATATAGCACAGTTATATTTAGATATTCCACCATCATAATGTACTTAAAACTACCCTTATCAACCTCCTTCCCCAAGTCCAAGATCTACTGTTATATAAAGGAAATATAAGGAAATTGGAAGGGGGCAGGATGGAGGGAAGAAGGCACTAACAGCTGAGGGTATCAGGAAATAACATAGAAGGTGGCCCTTGTGTAGAGAGTGGGACATGAGCTGAGCTTCTAAGGAAACTATGATTTCTAAGAGGTCAAGGTGAGGAAGGAAAGCATTCCAGGCCTAGGGACAAAGTGCATAAAGACAAGAAATGGAACATCATATGTTGGTCAGCTAGTTGTCATACTTCCTTGAAAGTCCTCTTGGAGAGGAAAAAAATGACATCGCCAAGTTGGAGTCAAGTACAGTATGGCTGATCAGACCAGTACCAGCTCAGAAGGCTCTACCACAGGTTGGGCACATATAGGCCATATGAATATGTGAAGTGGAGTCTCTAAATTTGCCCATCTCATGTGTAAAGAATGGCGAGAATACCAGTTTTGCTGGAAACAGTGTAGATAGCAAAGCTAGAAAGGTAATTTTAGGGGTAGGTTGTTTTCAAAGCCAAATAGAGATGTTAGTGTCTGATCTTAGATATAACTGGAAGCCAGTGGAGTTTTTTGAGCAGGGGAGTAGCATGGCCAAAGGTAGTACCTGAGCTGAGCTTCGAAGGATCTGTGGATTCTAAAAGGTGAATTTGAGAACAAGAAATCAGTTTGTGTAGTGCTGTCTGGTAAACCCTACCCTTCCTTAAAAGCACAGTTCATACTATACTTCTTCCATGAGGAATTCTGATTGTTCTCTCTTTCCTCTGTACTCCAATTTGTGGACACCTGTACTTCCAGTTAATGTGTTTAAACACTTCAGCAAATAAGTACGTGTTCTGTTTCCTTTAGGTTATTTATGTCTCTTCAAGGAGAATGAAAACTCTGAAGATAGGAAGTCCATGCTACCATGCTGCTCTACCTCTCAGGGTCAAACATAGACAATGTTTCACAAACACCAGTTGCCTAATACTTTTTAGGTGTCTGAAATCACATGTGCAATTCTTAACTTTAAAATTCCATGTAACATTTGAAAACAGTGATCACAAAATCTAAATCTTGTTGTAGATATCATCCAAGGATACTTCAAAATTCTAAAAACAGAATTAAATATAATTCATACCATGTCACTTTAGTTTCACTCTTCTTCCCACTTACCCAACCCCTGAGGAGCAATATACATCATTTCTTCTAAAGGAAAAACCAACTACATGTGTTGCCTCTTTTTCTGTACCTCCTAACTCATTTCTCAATTCCTTGCAATCTGGTTTCCAATCTTACCACTTGACTACAGAACAGTAAATTTGTTCTTAATTGTAAAATATGGTTTCTGTTTCTCACTTCTTATCCTTTTTTTTTTTTAAAGTGAGGCAATTGGGGTTAAGTGACTTGCCCGGGGTCACACAGCTAGTGTGTGTCAAGTATCTGAGGCTGGATTTGAACTCAGGTACTCCTGACTCCAGGGCCGGTGCTCTATCCACTACACCACCTAGCTGCCCCACTTCTTAGCCTTCTTGACATTTAAACTATTGACCACATCATTCCCCTGTACTCCAGTAAACCCTCTCATGGTATTCCTCCAAACAACATAACCACTTTTTCTGGGTCTCCTTCACTGTATCATCATCCATGTCCCACATCTGACCCCTCTTCCCCTCTCCGCACCCCCCACTTCCCTCCGTGTCAGATTATAGGTTCCTATGAGTTTAATCATCATATCCATGCAGAGGACCCTCAAATCTAGATATCCAGCTCTAATCTTTCTCCTTATCTCCAGTCCTACATTATCAGTTGCCTTCTGAATATGTTCAACCTGAAAGGCATGTAGGTATCTCAAATTCAATGTATTTTCTTCCTTCTCTTTCCCCTCCATCCCTCTGCCCTAATCTGCATGATCTCCAAATTTCCCAAATCTCCTGCACCATCCAGCCAGTCACTCAGATGGGCAAATTTGGAGTCCACCTTGACTCCTTCACCCTTGTCCAGTCTTGTCAACTCTATTTCCTCAAGATCTATTTATTATCCTTGTTCTAGTCTCATAGTTAACACTCCAGCCCAGAGCCACTTGGCATCTCAATTGAAGCATTACAAGAGATTCCTAATCAGTCTTCCTGTTTTTTGTCTCTTCCCTCTCCAAACTATGCTTACACAGTTGCCAAATTAGCTAAAGTATAGATCTATCTATATTAATCTTCTGCTCAACAGTTTTCAGTAGCTCCCTAAAGAAAGAAACCCCTCAGCTTGGAATTTAAAGCCTTTGCTGGTATTGGTCTGCCTTTCCCAGAATTTCAAGAACTCCCTGTTCTAGCCAAAATGGCCTCTTGGCTGTTCCCTAAACTTGGTCATTTTCTTTCCCACCTTCTTGCCTTTGCACAGGTCATTTCCTCATTCCTGTAATGCACTTCTTCCTTTCCACAGCCTCTCAGACTCCTCCACTCTTTTTAAAAAAGTTCAATCCAAGTGCCATCTCAAAAAAAGAGACATTTTCCAATTTCTTTGAATTTTCATATTTTTATCCTCTTCAAATTAACTTGTATTTACTTATCTGTATAAATTGTCATCCTTCCCACCCTAACAAAATTAAGTTTCCTGAAGTTAAGACTATTTTTAAAATTCTATGATTGAACATGACAGATACATAATAAATGCTTTATTTGCATCTAAAAGGTATTATCAATAATGCCAATTCTTATGATATTTTGATGAACAGTTATAAAGGTGGTTTTTTTCCCCAGTAGATTTAACATTTTTAGGTAAAGCATGAACAGATCAATAGTCTTTATAGATACAAATATGGACTCCCTAACTCATTTCAGGGTCTCAGGCTACCATTTTCTAGGACGTGTTCAAATAGGTTTCTAAACTGTGCCTGCTACCTCAGAGTGCAATCCCCACCTCCCCAAAACCACATTAGTAGGCTTCAGGTATTCTCAAATCCCAATCTTCATAAGATTATCTATGTTCAAGCTATCAAGTCAAGCTGTTTTAATTTCCCAAAATCCATGAAACCAAGCAAAAGGCTGAAAGTATCTACACCCAAAATACAGACCTAAAGATGGTTCTAGGGAAAATACAAAGTATTTGATTCCTGGCAGCACATCAGTCACCAGGAAGGAAAAAACAAATCTGTTTGTTTGGGGAAGACTAGGTTTGAGGGAGTGGGAAAGCAGATGTTCACAGGCACCTTGTTAAAGAGTGAAGAATGGAATAGACCTAAAAGTTACAGAATATTTCTAGGTTAGGTCAAGTTAAAATTCTCCCAGAATTCTCCTAAGCATGAGAAGATTTAACATGTTTAGAATTCCCAAGATCAAAGTATTCTTTGTTTCTGTAAAAGGCAGAAACTTTTTAAAATGTGCACTTTAAGTTATTACCTGGGTTCTCCTTCTTGTTCAGGTACTTCTTCCTCCTCTTCTTCACTTCCACTATACTCATACTCTGTTTCATCTGTAAAAGTCAAGAGAAAAATATAGAGATGGGCTGGAGAATTATAACACATCTGTGTAGAGACATGCAAACGCCTATGAAGAGCCATGCATGTCTTACTGAGCTTCAACTGAGAATACTGTACGATGTTGTGCAGATGGACCTCTGCATCATGATTTATGTTGAGCTGGGCACTAGTCCTGGCTCTCCCACAAACATGTAAGAAATTCCTGACAGAAGAAAATATGTAAGAATGGTTTATTATATTCCATACATATGGGCAGCTAGTTGGTGTAGTGGAAAGAGTACTGGGCCTGGAGTCAGAATATTTATCTGAGTTTAAATGTGGCCATAGATACTTAACTAGCTGTGTGACCCTGGACAAGTCACTTCACCCTGTTTGCCTCAGTTTCCTCATCCATAAAATGAGCTGGAGAGGGGCAGCTAGGTGGCGCAGTGGATAGAGCACTGGCCCTGGAGTCAGGAGTACCTGAGTTCAAATCTGGCCTCAGAAACTTAACACTTACTAGCTGTGTGACCCTGGGCAAGTCACTTAACCCCAATTGCCTCACTAAAAAAAAAAAGAAAAGAAAAGAAAAGAAAAGAAAAGAAAAGAAAAGAAAAGAAAAGAAAAGAAAAAAAGAGCTGGAGAAGGAAATGGCAAACCACTCCAGTATCTTTGCCAAGAAAACCCCAAATGGGAGGTCACAAAAAAGTAGACACAACTAAAAACGACTAAACAACAACACATTACATATAATTCCTTATAGGTATGAATTTATACACAATTATGTTTTTTAATATTTATTCATTTTGAACCTAAATGTAAAATGACAAAAAAGGAACATTTTCACATACACAACACAAAAGAGAAGTTTCAACATAAAACCATGAATTTCCATTTCACATTGTTTACTTTTTTGAAAAATGATGCAATATCATTTTCAAAGTTAATATGTTCTTACTAATAATGAGCATTTGATATGCAAAATAAACATATTATTACATAAAATAATATATGTAATATACCTAAAATATAATGTTACATATGATAATATAATGATATGTCACATATATCATATCATGAGCCTCACAACAATGTCAGGAGGCAAATATTATTCACATTTCACAGATAAGGAAACTGAGGCTGAGAGGGCAAGTGATTTGCCCAAGATCATACAGCTATTACCTATTCAAGGTCAACTGGGAACTCCTCTTTCTGAGAACTAGTCTATCACTCCATCCACAATGCCACCTCAATGCTTATTGCAATACTGTATATACCTTAGACAAATTCTCAGGCTACTCTGCATTTTGGAAATTACATTGTCTTACTGATTGCACCACAAAAACCCCATCTTTTAAATATATTTGAAACATGTAATACAATGATTGCAGAAAAACTAAATTACCCACAAAACTCAACAGACAATGGAAAAAATGGATCAAAAGATAAGACTGATAGCATGTATACCTGAAAAAGAGGCTGAGCCAGTTAGATATGGATTCTTTAAACTGGTGGGACAACCTAGTGATGCCATATATACCTCAAGGTATAAAAAGAAGAGGAAGGCTTGTAAAACAATGGGTAAGCACCCTTATGAAAGATTTGTAGTAAGACTTGGAAGGGGGTCATACAGGAAAAGAAGAATGAGATAAAGAAAAACGCTGTTAGTGGAAGTACCTACACTGAATGAATCACGCATCATTCAAGATGGGGAAAATGGTGATGCCATCCACAGAAATTAAGACATTTGGAGTAAACAGCAGGGCTTTTATTTTAGCTTTGGTTTTTTGAGGAAAAGGAATTCAGATTCAAATGTGATGATTTCTGAATTGTCAATGAAATACTAAAGTGAAAAAACCCTATAGGAAGCTTGAAACATGAAACTAGTGAGCTGAAGAAAAATTTCTTCCAATACTGAGCAATATCCATTACTCTGTAACTTGCACATCCATTAGCTTTAGAAGCCTGGTGCTAAAAAGATTTAATTCTAATCTCTCAGACAGTAACCCTTCAAATATCGTTAGAATACCCACTCTAAATGTGCTTTGCTCCAGGCTAACAATCCCCAGTTCGTTCAAATTGATCCTTGTGTGACATTTAGAGTCCTCTCCTATTGCCTTTCATCTATTCAAGCGTATCAATATCCTTCCTAAAAATTGGTCCCCAAGAATACTCCAAGCCATGGTCTAACCAGGGCAAAATATAGTGTCCTGAACACTGCTTCTGAGAATGTAATCTAGGACCATCTTAGCTTTTTGGTACTACCAATTATATTTAACTAAAAAATCAGTGAGATCCTTTTCACCTCAATGGATTGATGTCTATCTAGTTTCACAACCCTCATTCCATACTTTTTCAGTTGATTTAAATCTCAGTTTAAGACTTTGCTATTATTTATTTGAACTCTTATTTTTCATCATGTGAGATTGAATATATTTTTCCAATCAGTAAGACCCTTTTGACAATAATTTGTTTATCTATATTTCTAGGGTTTAACTTTATGTAATCTGTAAAACTGATAAGTGACTTAAAACTATTATCAACCGCTCTCCCTTGTAGTTGACAAATGACACTGTTCTTTAGGTCAAGTCATTCAGTAAATACAAAATCTACCTACTTCAAATTAATTTATATTACTAACTGTTATGAGCGAAATATTGCAGGGTAGCAAAGTCACTAATTTTAGGATTACTGATAAATGAACTAAGATTCAACAGATGGTTTAAATGGTACAAGGACATGTCTTAGATTTCAGATTTGACTAAATCACTTTTATAAGCTTTTTCTCTTTATCATTTGACTCCCTTCAAAGGGCAGAAAAAGATTCTAATTAATAGGTTTTTAGTTATTCCAGGTCCTACTGTTGTAATTGTTTTAGGAATACAGAGAAACGAATGTTTGCTATAGACTCAAGTCCCTAGGGAAAAGTTGGATGAGGTGGGTCTTACTGGGTCTTGATAAAAGAGAGGTTATTCTAGGAAGAGGAAACACCACAAAGGCACAGATGCAAAATGAGTACGGCATATGTAGCAAGTAATAAAGATATCAACCTTAACGGGGTAGAAATACAGGCCAAAGTATATGGATTTGACAAAATAGGAAACAGGGATACACTGTAGGTTCCTTAGCAGGGGAAGGACATAACTGAAATGGCATTTTAGCAAATACCTACTGCCAGACTATGACAAGCAGTCAGAAGAACAATCTATAGAGCTGGCCAATCAAAACCTCTATTTTGGACACATTCCAAAGGACAAGGAACTGGAACTGGATTTGAATAAGAGGATGAAAGCAGGCTGGACTGAACTCAGGAAAATGAACAGTGCTTTGAACCCCCTCCAGGTTCCATCCAGCCCATCTATCTAATTGCAATATTCTTTCAGGTGATGCTATGGGATTGTAAGGTATGGTAGACCACATTCTCTGAAGAAGTAAAGCCAAAGTTCTCTCAGAAAACACTGGAGAAATAGATGGTGGACATGGTGGGGTTGCAACTGTTACCTATACTCAAAAAAATCTGCATGGGGAAACAGTAAAGAGAAAGAACAATACCTCAAGCAAAAAATGGACAAAAGTGAGAGTAATACACAGCCTGTAGCCCCACTAATATCCACCCTGTGTCAGGATTCTAGAGGATTGCTTCACTCTCCCACTGGCATTTGGGAAGACATGGACAAAAATTGCAAAGAATTAGAAGGCACAGACAGACTGATCTATATCACTGGCATGTCAATAGATATGAGGTTACAGACCTATCAAAGCCCTGAAATACTTTAGTAAGACATTAATGAACACAGTAGGTGCTCAGTAAATACTTAGTAAAGGAAAGCAAATATTTCTGGTAGTATATTTTGAATGGATTAAGAAGAGGAACAAAGGTATCTCCAAGTCCCAATAAAGAGCTAAGATCATAGCTCCACTACTCTGCTCATTTACCCAGTGTCTAGAACTTGGGAGGAGCTAGGAACAGCTTGGAGGCACAATGGCAGCCTTACTTTGGCTCCAATTTGGTGGCAAGGTCTATTTTGGGTTCTGTGCCTGAACCAGAAATTAAGGCCTAGTGCCAGCATGGCTGAGGATGTGAATACCTGACCAAAGGCCATTTGGCACTACTCACTGAAGGGGTAGAGGAAGAGAAGAATAGGCAGTCAAAGCCTATTCAAAGTGACAGGAATCTGGAAATAATTGCAAAAGAAAGATTAAAAATAAAACAAATTTGATACCTTTCTCCCCTCTCTTCTTTCTCGTCCGATCTATATGGTCCTTAAGCTGGATTCTAACTTGCCTTTCATTTGGCTGATCTCTTATAAAAGGATGTTTCAAAAGCTGCTCTGTGGAGGGACGTTGCATGTAGTTCTTCACTAGGCACCCCTCTATAAAGCTAAAAAACTTTTTTGACCTGTAGAAGAAAGGGGGGAAAATTAAGAACCTGTATAATAAAGAATCATTAAGTTTCCACTGAAGAAAGCACCTTCGCAAAACAATCATGTACAGTAACAAACCAGCAAACCAGGATCGTGGGTGAACGTGAACCTGAAGACATAAGACAAAATAAAAATGCTTCAAAAGTCATTTTGGAAGGCTTAAAAAGTATTGCATAAGGCTCTTATAGGCAATACGGTAACACATAGGGACCAAGCTCATTGAAATACAGTGAAAGAAATCTTTGCCAATTGTTAAAGGGGTAGGGGGAGAGTTACGTTTAAACCATAACGTGATAACATGATCTATATAGATCACTTGGTTAAGACGACATGGACTGAATCATAGGCTAGAAAGAATGGCAGAAAGAAAAAAGGCCAGAAAGGGGTGACATCAAAGGACAGCCCTTTTAGTCTAATCAGTCCCTCCAAATTCATAAAGCTTTTCTATAGTTTGAAAGCACAGAGACAAAAACAACAGTTGGGATTATAATATTGTTTAAAAAAGAAAAAAAGCTACTCACATCTAGGTTTATTCTTCTAGCTAAGAGCTGGACACTGTACCACATTTATATTTTCTCCACTTTAAAACTTCTATAGATGCCTGATTTCTAAAATGCAGAGCTTAACAATGCAGAGGTTATCATGATCCTTACTCCTCCTGCCTCAACCCCACCCCCCACCCCCAATCACCCAGGGGTCAACCTTCTGATGATAAGCATCTCTGAATTTAAGCTAGAACAATATATGGACAAGCAGAATCCAGTCTTGTTACTGAGCCTCCATTTGAAGCCTTTCCAACTTAGACCAGTCAGAGCTTGTCCTTTGTTAGCAAAGCTTGAAAAAAATGGAGAGGGTCATCTCCATGCTATAAGAGGTAACACATTAGGACTTAAGGGGAAGTTACGTTTTATCCCTTCACTTTATGACTGATTCTTTTACTGGCTGTGTGGGCCAATTAATCCCTCTGACTCTCCATCTCCACATCTGTAAGATGAGGATAACAATATTTGTACCACCTATCTCCTAGGCTGTTTGGTAGTTGAGTGCTTTGTAAAGTTTATTGCACAATATAAAGCATGAGTAAAGATTACTCAAACTAATGCAGTACTTTTCCACTGTCCTACCTCTGACTTGCAATTCTGTAATGCCTTTATTTTTATTAAATATCTATCATTTCTCTTCTCTCTGAAGATTTCAAAGAGAAGTTTTAGGAAAACAATTTATTTTTCATTTGAGACTCATCCTTATCCAGAGATAAATTAAATTTATTCTAATGAAACTTCTTTCACAGTGTGTTGACATGACAGGTCTTTAGATTATGATATACTTAAGTAAACTTGAGTGTTTTAAGAGGAGGACAAAACTGAATGATGAATCGACGCAATTTTCAAATTGGAAAGAGATTTTCATACACAAATTGGAGGAAAGGGCACAGGGATATCCCTAACTTCAGCATTTTATTAAGGACATAGGACCAGAAGTCAAGAGCAATTCAAGCTTTAGTATGGGTATTTCCTGGTTAAAAATGGGAGGGACCTAAAAAGCCATCTGGTCTCACATTTTACACATGCAGAGGGCCAGAAGTGATGGGTCCAAGGTCACATAGGCTACCTATGCACCTCTGATTCCAATGCCAGTGCTCTTTCCATTGTACCACGGTAGCTCCAATGATGTCCCTTCTAAAGCTGAAATTATATTATGTGGCTTAACTATGTTTTAAAGGAAAGTTTCATTAACTATAGCAATCTATTTCCCAACATGTCATTTAACTGAGGGATGACTTGCGTTTCCTTCAAATATATAATATAAATATGAAGTTTTAAACTTATTTCAATAAATCCCACCCATTCCCCACATTAAATATGTGTACTTGTGTGTAATTTCATCAGTGTTGAGATCACCCAGTGAGCTTACCCATTCAAGTTATCACCTTCTCTGAAACTTTTAGTTAAGTTGACTTGCCTAAGGTCACACATCAAGATGTGTCAAAAGTGGGTCTTGAACCCACATCTTCTTGATTTTGAGACCAGTTCTCTATCCAATGTGTCATACAAACTCATAGGTTATGTAAAGGAATCTGTAAACCATCAGTAATAACTAAACTTCTCTGGAAGACAGATACTTCAGAACACTTTTATGAGTCAGTTCTATTCTATAAAACTACAATACAACACTGTGACTGAGTTAGGTGTTGCCCCAAAGTCAAGTATCAAGAAAAAGAGATAGAATTAAAGAGAGTTATAAAAGGCCCCCACTGAAGTCTTGTTCTGTTGCTCCATCTTAGCTAGAAAGTCATCTTGGATTCTGGAAGGCTTATTTGGTAGAAGCTCCAGCATGTCCTATAGCAAGCCAAAAAAGCTTCTTGGTATAGCGCCAACAGGAGACTATATAATCGGAGATGTTTATCACCAGAGAGTTGTCTGTCAGGTGGTGAATTTTTCAATCATGGCAACTCATGAAGAAAAACTACTAAATAAAGAGGAGTGAATCTGTGATATGCATTAGAAAAGAGAGGAGCCAAATCAAGGATATTTTAGATCTTGGAATTATTTTCCTAAAACAGATAAAAATGTTAACTCAGTCCCAGAGTAGAATTTCAGGACATTCCAGCTTGCTGCTGTTTTCATAAGAGGGCTAGTTGACCAATGGTCCTAAAGCTTAAAGGGATGTACAAATCTTAGGAACCAAACAGAAACAGAAACCTCTGAGATTATTATATGCTCTTAGAAAAACAACTGTTCCAAAAGGGGAGGGAGAGAGAAAAAAAGTAAGTCAATTTCAAATTATCTTGTCTACTGTACTTAAAAGATAAGATATGTTACTAATCTGTTGCTAGCAAGAAAAATAAGAAGAAAGGACAATTTTCAATTCCCATTAAAAAAATAAGTTTAGACAGTTTTGTCCAAAAATTTAGAGGGAGGAAGAGAGACACAGAAAAACAAGATGGTTACAAAGGGAGAGGAAAGGGAAGAGGAAGGCAGAGATAGGAACACAAGGAATATTTTTCTAAAGTGGGAACCTGAAAATGGCTTAAAAAGTATACAAGAGGAAGAGTACACAGAAGTCCATCAAGAGACCATACCAGACTGAAGATGTCTAAAGGTATTGTGACAGTAGGTGCAATATGTACTCAAGATAGGAAACCTAGTCATGAGTTTAATAATAAGTAACATTTAGAGAGTATTTTAAGGTTTGGGAAGTGTTTTACATATGCTATATCTCATTTTGATCCTCACAACACAGATAAGTAGTAGTAGTATTACCCCCTTTTTATAAATAAGGAAACTGAGGCTGAGAAACATTAAGTGACATGTCCAGGGTAATTAAAGTTGGGTTGTGTTTTTTTTTTTGGGGGGGGGGGGGTAGAAGCTAGACAATGAGGGTTAAGTGACTTGCCCAGGGTCACATAGCCAGTAAGTGTCAAGTGTCTGAGGCTGGATTTGAACTCAGGTACTCCTGAATCCAGGGCCGGTGCTTCATCCACTGCACCACCTGGCTGACACCTAAACTTTCTATCCACTATACCATTATGCTGCCTTAGGAGACTACTACTTTAAGCATCCACTAACTAGCTCTTCTGATTCATCTATCCACTGTACCATCTAGCTATAATACTAAAATGAAAGGTTATGACAGAGAAATCCACAAATCTAAAGAACTATCACGGAGGAAAGGATGGAAGTCGTCAAGTATGCAGAACAAAGAACAGACAAACAGGACTAGATGAAATTTCAGGGTGGTTTTTTTTTAATGCCAAAATAACTTCAAGGACCCAAAGTAAAGGTAGAAAATAGGGGAATCAGAAACTCAGGTGATTGCAGTTTTAAAAGAGCAGAAAGGCACATGTGAGAGAAATCCGAGAAGTAAAAATACTCGAGGAATCCAAGAGCAAAGAGAAATGGAGATAGAGATTACTGAAGGCCAAGCAAAGAAAGCTGAGTGAAAGGGAAATGATAAGGCAAACTTCTCTTACAAAGGTTAGGCCATGGAATGACAACAACTGCTTTCCTTCACCAAAGCTAAAGTAACACTTGGCTGTGCTTTGGAATTCTGAAGGATTTCATCACTGAAGGTCATCCCACTCCCCTGATATGTTTGGGTTGAAATCCAACAAGCAATTGATGGAGCCGGTTGTGGGAGGAAAAACATGGCACTGTTGTTAGATTTTCCTCATCTGGCAAGAAGGGCATGCTTAAAGTTCAGTCCTTAATAATAATAATAATAGTAAAAGCCTTCATTAATTTAAAAGGCTCCTTTCCCCTGAGAAACTAAAAGTTTGTGACACTGTCCTTTAATATAATGGGTTTGTAAAATTCATTTTGCACTTAGTCACACTAAATTTAAGTTTGGGGTTCTTATGTAGTTGTCATCATAACATGATTTTCCATTTGGAAAATCATTTCTCTTTTTCTGCTATATCATGTTTCAAGACCTGATGTTTCTTTTCTTTTTTCTTAGGGGGTGGGGGTAGGGGGCAATGAGGGTTAAGTGACTTGCCCAGGGTCACACAGCTAGTAAGTGTCAAGTGTCTGAGGCTGGATTTGAACTCAGGTCTTCCTGAATCCAGGTGCAGTGCTTTATCCACTGTGCCACCTAGCTGCCCCCTCAAAGACCTGATTAAAAAGCAATACCCTCCAAAAAACAAAACAATCAATTCAGCTTTCATTTAATGTTTTAAGTTACATTCTCAAATACAGCTCAGGTAAAGCTAAGATCCAGTTTGTGTGGCTTTAAATATTTTGCTGAAATGAAATAAGAAGCCAGAAACCATTTTTAAGGGAAAACTAAAAACCAATTTCTATATTTGCATTTTCTTTTTATTTTGTTTTATAGATTATATAATATTCTATATAATATCTATATTTGAGTTTTGTTTTTATTTTGTGTACACACACACACACACACACACACACACACACACACACACACCCCTCCAAGATCTACAACTTACCATTTTTTTGACTTTAGGCGGGGAGGAGGATTCCGGGGAATCAGGAAAAGCGCTCTCATTGGATGCATGTCACAGAGAGCTGGATGGAGTACAGAGAGAGAACATAATATTTGTCATCACTTTTGTCATAATTTGGTTCATTTTATAAACTACTTTGATCCATTAAAAAATAGGGCAGTTTGTTTTACTCCATCGAGTTAAAAACATTAACCAACAAACAATAAAACAGGATCCTCTAAAAAAAAAGGGGGGGGGACCAAAAACAAAAGCAGGGCAGTTGCCCTATTCACCACATTCTGATCTGATTTATATATTTTAGAACAAATCTGCTTGAAATATTACTAATGGAAAGCAAATCTTAACACCTAAATTTCCCTTTAAAAAAATAACAAGTCGGGGGCAGCTAGGTGGCACGGAGCACTGGCCTTGGAGTCAGGAGTACCTGAGTTCAAATCCAGCCTCAGACACTTGACACTTACTAGCTGTGTGACCTTGGGCAAGTCACTTAACCCTCACTGCCCAACCAAAAAAACAAAACAACAACAACAAAAAACCAAGTCACTAAAACAAGGACACTAGAGTAAAAAGGCAGTTGTATTCTCAAAATCAGACAGGAAAATTTTTTTCATAAGTCATACCCTCAGCAAAGGGATCAATGACTACATTAGGCCTGAAAGATGGTGGGGTTTTAGAAATATCAAAATGTCGGATTCTAAGAAAAAAGTTAATTACCTGGGTGAAGTTACAACTGTTAACATATGCCATTTGACTTCTAAGACCTTGGATCAAAAGGACTATCCCGGCCCATGTGTATGCATTCAAATGGTAGAAGAAGCCAGGTATCATAAGTGAACCATGAACCAACATATACTTTCAAAGATGCAGTAGCATTTCATTTATAATCACAAGATGAGAATATGAGCCTACCAGGCCACTCTTCAAAGTCCTTTCCCCAAACTGGGAAGTAAGAATTCTCAATATTACTACTTAAATATATTTGCTGTGCCTTTCCCCTAAAAGTCTGAAGCATATATATAGTCTCATCTTTGCTTTATGACTGTCCTGTGACACTGATCAGAAAGGTTAGGGAGAGAGACACTGGGTAGTCAAATCCATTTTACAGATCAGAATACTGGAACATTGATAGGTCAAATATGCCTTTCCTAAGATTTCTATTAGGTCAGAAGAACACGAGACTTTTTTTCCCCTACAATAATTTCTGACATTTAAATGACCAACATCTTTACAACTTCTCTGTCACCATTTTCATCTTACCAAATATCCCAGCCTCCTTTACAAGATCATTATGAACCTCAATTAGCATGATACTTGTCCCAATCTCCTCCCTGACCATCTCCTAGCACCATCTCTTCCAAAATAGTCACATTTATTTTTAATGTATTTTACTCATATTCTTTTATTTCCAAGATAGAATTACACATTCTTGAGCATAGACTTTAATTTTTGTGTATATCCTCAGCACCTAACCCAGTGCCTGGCACTGTAATAGGAACTTAATAAATGCTTGATTATTAATTCCATGTACCATTCCTTATTTGGGAGTATATACCCCTCTTTCTATGTGCTTTCTTTTGGTAAGCTAATCAATTCCTATGCATTCAATTATCATTTTTCTACAAAGGACTTTCAAATATTTCTCTCTCCTCTTTTTCTTCAGAGACTTAAATAGAGAAAAATTATTAAGTAGGTGAAATTTACCTGCAATACGGCTAATCTCATCAATAATTCAAGGGGAGTTTTTTGATCCCCCCAGTTGTACCACTATACTCTATAATCACTTTGTATTCATGCTATATATATCTTGCATTGCTTGTTCAATCTTTTTCAGTCATGTCTAACTCTTCATGACTCCATTGGGGGTTTCTTGGCAAAGATACTGGAGAGATTTGCCATCTCATTTCACAGATGAGAAAACTGAAGCAAACAGGGTTAAGTGACTTGCCCATGGTCACATGGTTATTACATGTCTGAGGCCACATTTGATCTCAGGTCTTCCTGACTCAGTGCTCTATCCACACTGTACCACATACTGCCCTGGTATCTTCTGTTTAGTTATTGACAAATAAATATGTTGTATCTTTAGGGCAGGGACTGCCTTGGTCTCACACTTGCATTCTCAGCACCTAATACACTACCTGGCACACAGAAGATGCTTAATAAAAGTTTATTGATTGATTGGTTGATAGAAAAATTAATAAGAGAGATGACTGCTTCTTACCTGCTTTTTTTTTCATCTCTAAATCTTTTCCTGGGGCAGCTAGGTGGCGCAGTGGATAGAGCACTGGCCCTGGATTCAGGAGGACCCGAGTTCAAATCCAGCCTCAGACCTTAACAATTACTAGCTGTGTGACCCTAGGCAAGTCACTTAACCCCAATTGCCTCACCAAAATAAATAAATAAACAAATAAATAAATAAATCTTTTCCTGAGCCCACTGTCAACTTTCTATTGCTCTGATTTAATTTAATCCAAAAGAGAAGAAGGTTTAAAGAAGAGAAGAAAATTACATAGACCGGGAAGGAGGAAGATATCTCCCCCCCCCTACAAAGTTTTCTCACTTTACTAAACTAAATATATCATCTACAAAAGCTATTATTAAAGTATATTTCAAAATTTCAGCAATCACTGATTTTAAACTTAGAAAATTACTGTCAATATCTAAACTTAGCATGATCTCAGTCACCACATAGCAACACCACTTAAAAACAACAGAGATCCTCAGATCTTTCCCCTTCAGTGAAAAGGTCAGCACCAGAAACAGTAGATGTCAAATATTCTTATTACATCTGAAGCATCACAGCAATTCCCATCTTCTCACTGAAATGCTTTGTCAGTGATATCTCTGTCAATGCAGCTGTTTCTTTTTTAAAGCCTCATGGCTAGGTTTAGATTACAGCCAGTCATTTCTATGCTATACATTTCAGTCTTAAATTAGTGTCTTAGAAAAAACAAAAGAAAACCACTTACGGGGAGCACCTTCTGCCATCTCAATAGCTGTAATGCCACAGGACCAAAGGTCACTCTGCAAAAGAGGACGGACAGTTTGTTAGCAGATACCTTAGGAAAATGGGGCCCCATTCATTTATTATTGATAATTCAGACAGAAATGGAATGAAAGCTATTGTTAGTATATCTATTGAAAGAGGGTTTGCTAAGCAAAACAGATAAGATGGACAAATTTAATATGAGGGATTTAATATGTATTCTAATTCCCTCACTGTGTGACCTTGGATAAATTACTTAACCTCTCTGAGTTTCAGTTTTCTAATCTAACCTAACTTGCAGGACCAACAGAAGGCAAATACTTCATAAAGTTTAAAGCAACATGCAAATGGGAGTTACTGTTATTGTCAGTTCTGTAAACTATAAATAATAATTTCATAGTTATCTTATTAGATGTAAGAAAACAAAAAAAGGTATTAAAATGACGCATTCAAGTGGTTTAGTCCAAGGGATGAGGCTAAGTCATAGTGACTTAAAGCACTTTGTTGGCACATAAAGAATCAAAGTATTCCAAATGAACAACCATAGCTATGATATTAAAATCAAACTACAGATTCAGATATTCTGAATAAGTAAATTATGGAAAAGTTTATCAACATTATTCTTTGTTATATGGCTCCTAAGCCACATCAATGCAAGTTAAGAAAAAATTATTTAAAGTTATTTCATATTATGCAATAATTGTGATTAGTAGAGTCCACAGCAGTCATTGGTAATTTGTTATAACTATAGGCTAGGCTAGAATTCAATTTTTATAACTCTGAGAGCTGAGTTAACAGGAGCATAAACAAAATTGCAGTATAAGCTTTTTGTTAACCTACTTAGAAAACATTTCAAACCACATTTGTCACAAATGTTAGCATATAAAAAAGGAATAAATGATTTTTATTCATTCTCTTATTGGATCAAATGAGAAGATATATGTACATGTATACACACTCATTTACATATGCCTAATTTATATTCTCACTAGAGCCATGTACACACACACTCATTTGATCCAATGAGAGAATGAGTAAAAATTATACAAACACACACCTATGAAGCTCTTTAAAAACTTTCATTAAAGCACAAAAAAGTTAGCTACTATTTTTACTTATTTAGTATACTTCTGTTTGAACCTTTACTTGCTAAAACTTTTAACTTTCAGACAGATTAAAATAATTGTCAGTTCAACTGACATTACCTCCTCTTGGTAGCCATCATAATGCATACTAAAACACCACACTGAGTTCTAAGAGACAAATGTCAACTAAATTCTATGAACTATGTATGCTACTATACTGAAATGGTTTAAATAACGACAGACTGAATCTATTATTATACTTATTGTGAACTCCTCAAGCAAGCTAAGAAAAATAAGGGCTGATTTAGAACAGTGACTTTACCATGACCAAAATAAAGTGTATTATTCATTCAAGTCTCTAGAGGTCACCATAACCCTAATAAATAAATGTGTATGTAAATATGTGTGTGTGAGTGGGTGAGTAAGAGAGAACAAAAGCTGTAAAAGTAATATATTTTTATAATATTCACAAGTTATATACATATATAACAGATGTTCCTATTGGCCCTGATTATTTTTTTTCATTGTTTATGTGCTCATCTTTGAATTGCAAAGGATGGCAGTTAATCCAGGTGATAACATCTTATGTAGACCTTTAATAGTCCTTTTCATTAGGAGAGCTTTTTGTCCAAAAGCTCCTTTGGAGCCAAAATATCATTTGAAGATATCATGCCGGATGTAAGACAGACACTGTGCAAGCCATTAAAAACATATCATTTTATTTAACCTCAAATTTAAATTTATATCATTAATGACACCCTACTAGATAGAAAACAATTTAGGCCAAAAAACCATGAAATAAATGAATAGGGCCTTCATACTGGACTATCAATGACTACTAAGATCAGTAATGAGCAAGGATCTCTTACTCTGTAATCGTAAGTTGCATCAGGATTCTCATCACAGGCAATGACCTCAGGAGCCATCCAATAGGGTGTTCCAATGAAAGTGTTTCTTCGTCCAACTGTCCTGTCCAGCTGAGCACTGACACCAAAATCCACTGGGCGGGGGGGAGAAGGGAAGAGAGTAATTAATAGTCAACCAATTGGCAAGAATTTACTGAGTATTAACTATATACCAAACACTGGAGAAGGTACTAAGCCTACCAAGATAAAAATGCAATTATTGCTGACCACAAGGACTCTATGGGAGAGGCAATATGTACACACAAAACAGAATAAAGTAAATAAAATCAAACACCTTAGACAAATGCCAGGAGGATGGATACTCCCTTAAGGTAAAATGACATGGGGGGGGGGGGGTTTGATATTGGAAATCTAAAACAAATGTCGGAAACTATCTCTACATGTAACTGGAAAATAATAAAATACTTTTATCTCCCCCCCCCCCAAAAAGGAAAATGACATTTTGAAACACTTTTCAAGTTCTTCCCAGAAAAGGTGTTTCCCAGAATGTGAAATTCTCATACAAAACAAAACAAGACAAAACCCATACAATAATATTGTTCTGGAAGGTCTTTTTAAAAGAGAATTTCTGGGAATACTCTGGCAGACAGGACCACAACACAAGGCGAGTCCTTGGTCAGAAGAAATGACCACAAGAACTTGATTTAGCCTCTCAAATACTTGACACACATAAAAGAAGGAGAAAGAGACAAAAACTGTAAGGCAAGGGACTTAAAATAGAAAGATGGGTGGAACCGTGTTTACTTTGTATGGAGAAAAACAATCTAAATCTCAAAACACACAAGGATTTATCTCCCTCAAGATCTCACAGTGATTGCAAGTGATTTTTCAGAGTGGCTTTTATAATCAATTTATAAAACTACCTCACTTCCATGCTGATATCCAGAATGAGGTTAACGGTAAATGTGGAGAAGCTGGCTAGACTACAGAGAAGGACTATTGCCATCTCACTCGCCCTGTGTCCCATAGTAGTAGTGGAGTTTCACATATGTAGGTACAGCCCACACACATATCTGGGTGTGGATGGAACCAAACACTAGCTGGCTCACTGGCCCAACTATAGGTACAAGCCTAGGTAACCACATAGGTGAGAGGTGGCCATTGTCAGGGCTATCCTAGAGCAATGGAAAGACCAGTAAAGCAAAACTAAGCCAGTTTTACCAACAAACCAATTAATATTTGCTAAGCAACTCCTATATACACTTAGAACTTCAAGGTTAGACAAGAGAAAATTTTGCTATTGAAGAAACCAGTACAAAAAGGAAGGCAGATGAAATTAAATTCATGAGAAGGGTACTAGGATGTTACAGCTTACAAAAATACTATTCCTTATAACTAAGATTTTTCTTTCTTTTTTTTGGTAAGGGGCAAGGGAGACAAGACTAGTTTCAAACAAACATGAAATAATTATTTGTGAAACCCTGTTGAAGAAAAAATGATTGTGCAAATATAATACTAAAATAATTCCGAGAGATGTTAATTGAATTGGGTATGGGCTGAAAACTGAGAGTAACAGAAACTGCAAGTAAGCCAGGAAGAAAGTGTCTCTGTGCTTAATCTAATCTTAATTAAAAAAAAAAAAACACCACACACACAGCACCAGTCAGTAATGAACTTTGTCCCACAGCTTACAGGTAAGCACGGTGCCCTCAATTATCAGAACTTTAATGGAAAATAAAAAGTTCTGGAAGACGTTTTAGAAATGAAGCTTTGGAAGACTGCATATAAAGCTGCAAATTTTACTATAACTTCACTGTTTCAGGTTAATTGTATTACGTGAAAGAAGGGTGAACAGCTGAGGAAGTAAGATGTTCCATCACTAGTGACTGCATCAGGCAGTCTCTACTAACAAGCCAGGTCCCACATTCTCAAGTTGGAAATGTGACCAGAGGCTTGGTCTGATCCCCTAAAAGCAGGCCACATACAAATCCAAGATACCTTCATATTCCCTGGAAACAAGACTGGGAGGAAAAATCATTACTGATTTCCAAGCATATATAAGCACCATGGGGTACAACCATGTTTTAATACATACCAAGTTTCACCTCTGCGTTTTCTGTCAGCAACACATTCTGACCCTTGATATCACGATGAATCACATGGTGGGCATGCAGATGGGCCAATCCCTATGTATAAAGAAGGGAAACATGGGTGTTTTAGATACATTAGTGGAAGACATCAACACAGAGAAGGCTCATCAGGAGAGGTCGCCTATCTAAATAAAATATTTCTTTGGTCCAACCACTTTTATAAAATCCCCTCTTAGGTACATGCAATGCGATCCTTGGAATTTTTGCAATATATAGCCTAGAAATGATCAGAATAAACTAACCTTTATCAACTGCTTTTAGTTTTGCAAGACACACTTTAAAAATATTACCTCATTTGATCCTCACAGCATCCCTGGAAGATATTATTATCACCATTTTACAGATGAGGAACCAGAGGCACAAGGTAAACCACTTGCTCAGGAGCACACAGATAATAAATGTCTGGGGTGGAATTTGAACTCAGGTCTTTCTGACTCCAGGTTGAACACCCTCTCTGCTACCCAATCCCGATTCCTTTTCAGCTATATAAACTATTCCCCTTATTGCACCTGGACCCCCCCCCCCTACACACACATACCCCTAACTTCCTGGATACAGTAGAGCTCAACATCTATGAATCAATAGCGCTTTTAGGCTTATAACTTGAAGACATTTTCAATCGCCATAAGAATTTTGACAGCAATAAATTTAAACTGTTTATATGCAGGGTGTTTCCTTTCCCACGCTAAACATCAATTCTTTAGTGGATGACCACATGTGTATAGATGAACTAGATTCATCCCAAGGGAATAAGTGAGGCTGCGGTTTAAAGTCCAGTCTTTGGACAAGCACAAAGTTCTCCTACCGTATGCTAAAATAATAAAAACTCTTCTGCTCAATCTCGACCTTCCCTACCTCATTCTCTGAGCATTCAATGCAACCACTGGCAAAAGGAACTTACATTCAAATAAAACATCTCTCTTTCCTAGGAAAACAAAACCTACTGGGTATTGGCCTTGAATCTGGGCTTGTGCCCAAATGCCTGTGTCTCATAAGGGGTGGTAGAAAAATAAAAACATATGTTGCATTCAAATGTGCCTCTAAGAGATTTTGGGTATGATGGATGAAGTTGACAGAAAAATCACATCTTTACAAGTCACTGACTTGATTTCTACTTATCTTCAAGGTTGAACCTAAATGATCTGAAGCTACATTTTGTCCCTTCAAAATACAGGGATTTGGGGGTGGCTAGGTGGCGCAGTGGATAAAGAACCGGCCCTGGATTCAGGAGTACCTGAGTTCAAATCCGGCCTCAGACACTTGACACTAGCTGTGTGACCCTGGGCAAGTCACTTAACCCCCATTGCCCCACAAAAACAACAACAACAACAACAACAACAACAACAACAACAAAAAATACAGGGATTTAAGTTTAACTTCAGAAACTGCCGGTACAAAATGTAGAGGAGTATGACTGTGTGTGTATTTAAATTTACAGCTGCAGAATTAAAATTAAAACCCAACAGCTGCTTTGGAACATTAATTTTTCTAACACAAGGGCTTTTAAAACAATCATTTACTAGTTTGCTTCTGAAACAGAATAGGGCTTATTTGGGGTCTCGTTTGTTTTTCCACAACGCAGGATATGTATGGTGTTACACAACAAAGCATGAACTAGGAACAAATCACTTTTTAAAAGTACTGCAGCTGCATCAAAACACACACACACACACACACACACACACACACACACACACACACACACACACACCCTCTCCCCTCCTATTTCCATTTACCCAGTTCTCTTCCACTCTGCAAACTTTAAAATTACCTCAGCAAACAATCATCCCTTCATGGCTGAATGGCACCTAAATAATAATAATGATAACAAATTTTTATATATCTCAGATCTGAAAAGTGCTATGTATATGTATGTAACTATGTATGTGTGTGTGCAAACACGCACACACATGGATATGTACTCTTGTGTACTAGAAAGTACTTTAAGAAACAATTTATAGGGGTGGCTAGGTGGTGCAGTGGATTAAGCACCAGCCCTGGATTCAGGAGTACCTGAGTTCAAATCCAGCCTCAGACACTTGACACTTACTAGCTGTGTGACCCTGGGCAAGTCACTTAACCCTCATTGCCCCGCAAAAAAAAAAAAAAAAAGAAAAAAGAAAGAAAGAAACAATTTATACTTCCCTGGACAAAACTAAAGTAGCTCAAATTCGTTTATTCTTTCTCATGAAAAGAAAACAAAATAAACATTATATACCATAATTCTTAAACATGTTCAATGTTAAAATAAGATTTGGAATTATTTGAGGAAAAGATTATGTTTATTACCTAAGGCACAGTCAGATTTCATGCAACAACAAGCACAACAGTCAGTGCCCTTACATGTGTAGTGGTAGTTAGAGGATTTCCTGATTTATTTACTACTCACAGCTAAGCGACTCAACAATATACTTAACATTTTTAAGGCTTTCTTCTAGAAAGAGTATATAAAGCCTCTGTTCACCACCCTTGAAACATTCCAAACCAAAATACCCTTGTATTTAGTGTGAACCACCTCCTTCATTAGATTGTAAAT
The DNA here is from genome assembly GCF_019393635.1 of Dromiciops gliroides. NCBI lineage: Eukaryota > Metazoa > Chordata > Mammalia > Microbiotheria > Microbiotheriidae > Dromiciops > Dromiciops gliroides. Next base: position 189,459,241 of record NC_057863.1, read on the forward strand.
TCCTTCAGAACAAGAACTGTCTTCACTTCACATAGTGTCTTAGGCCAGATCTGAACTCACAAAGATGAGTCTTCCTTGATTCTCGGCCCAGTGCTCAACCCACTGTGTCACCTAGCTGTCTTAGTAGCAGCATAGCACAGGGAAAGAGCAATGGATTTCAAGTAAACAGTTCAGAGTTCAAATCCTAGCTCTGCTACTGGCATTTTGCAAACCTTGAAGTTCTATAAATAAACTATTACAGCTTAAAACTGCACTAAGACTTTTGGGATTCCCTAAATCAATGCTAACTGCTATTATCATTCTCCTCTTCATCATCTGATCCTCTCTCAAAGAATCTGAAAGCAAAGAGCTTTGTAAACCTTAAACCACATTGTTGATGAAAGTCATTATTACCTTCCAAGTCACTAAAAACCTTACTCACCAGAAACAAAGAAAATACAGGCCTACTCAGGGTCCAAGTAAATGTATATGCTATAAGGAAAGGTGAGGGAATGAATTAATTGCCCCCCATTTTTTAAAAAAAAAAGGCAAAGTTGCAGAAGGAACAGCTGTCATATTTCTTGAGAGAGAAGCAGGAATTAAAAATTAAAGACTGCCCATTCTTGATTCTCCCATACCTGGAATGTACTCCCTTTTCTGCTCTTCTGCATCCTTATCTTCTTCCTTCAAGACTCAACTGAAATTGCACCTCTTCTATGAAGCCTCTCCCTAAATTGGAAGTAGTTCGTTCCTTCTTCAAATTTTTTACTCCTAAAAATGATTTCCCTGGATGTCTCCTTTTCCTCCTGAAATGTGCAAATTTGGAGGCATCTCCACTCCAAATGTTCATATGGCCTATTTGTACCTGGCCTGTGGTAGAGCCTTCCCAGCTCACACTGGTAGGATCAGCCACAGTTGGCCACAGTGAACCTTGACTCCAAGACAGTGATGTCATTTTGGTGCTCTTCAAGAACGAAGGACCGCAACTAACCAACGAATTAGCTATCACCTTCCAAGTGCACATCCTCTGCATCAATATAAGGGCAGGGAATACTTTGTTTTTGTCTTTTTATCTCTATCACTGAGCACAGTGTGCCCTGCCACAGTAAGAGCTAAACAAATGCTGAAGAAATTGAAATGATTGGTCTATGCAGGCCCTCATCCTCTGTAATGCAAGAAGGCTGATCAAGGTAATCCATGTCAGGCTCATCAATAGTAGGGCTCAAATGGAAGACAGACAGCAAGACTGCATTCTGCTCCTAGTGTACATTAGCAGGCTTGTTTAAGAATGGGGTTTTGTGTCTGAGGCTGGCCAACAAATGGACTAAACCCCAGAAAGAATTCCACCACTGCCATTTAACACGACCTAACTTCTTCAAAAGATGGTGACTACAAAGATGAGTATTCTCCAGAAATTTGAAGCAGGGTTCTGGAGTCCTTTGCTTGTTTATTGTTCCTTTCAGTAGAGAGCCCCATCATTACCTAGGATTAGAAATGCCACCCCCTGGCTGAGCACATCAGTGCTCCTGTATCAAGAGCCAACAAATGTTTTTTGTTTTTGTTTTTAAAAACAAAACACACACACACACACACACACACCACCAAACCTGTCTGCTTTGGAAACAGCATATCCTGCTTGTATAGTGGCAATGCTAGGACCTTCAACAGCAGCAATATCATTAGTGCTCAGGTCTTAGATACAAGCTAGCATCTTTAAGCCCAAAAAAGCATTTAAAATTGGGGGGAGGGGGCAGGCAATGGGGGTTAAGTGACTTGCCCAGGGTCACACAGCTAGTAAGTGTCAAGTGTCTGAGGCCGGATTTGAACTCAGGTACTCCTGAATCCAGGGCTGGCACTTTAACCACTGCGTCATCTAGCTCCCCAGATTTTTTTTTATCATTCAATTTAACATATTTATTAGGGGGCCTACTAAATGCTAAGCACTGGGGATACAAAGAGAAAAACAAAACAGTCCTTGCCCACAGGGAGCTTACATTTGACTACAGTGATGCAACATATACATATGAAAGTAAATACTGTTACTATGAATGTATGGATCACCTGGATTTGATGGAGATGTCTTATTATCCACAAGTATTTTATGAAACCCTGGATTAATAGGAGCAAAATGCCCTTCAATTGAACTCCAAACTGAACCAAGATACCTAACAGATAAGTCCCTCCCTATCTGTTGACTTCTTTCCCCAGGATAGTAAGCCCCTATCTTGTGGGGACATCTAGGCATCCTCATCCTTACCAAACTCCTTTTTGGAATCACGTAATCTTATCATAGTGTTTCTGTATTTCCGACATATTTGTTATAACTGAAATTGCTAAAAACTACTTTGCATTATATACATTTTTCTATTTGCTTTTGGGTTGATTTGTATCATGCTAATGAAATTGATAACACCCTGTAACCAGTGAGCAAAGAAAGAGGGATTCTTCAAGCTCCTTCTTTGGAAGGGGACTTCACATGAATCATGCTTGCTTGTTATTGGGATGAAATAAATCTGTGTTTAGTTTTCCTACCAATTCTCTGATTTGGTTTTCATTAAGGTGCTCCTTGTAGGAAAGGTGGGAATGGCCTTCTCTGATCTGTCTATGTGAATTTCTAGTTTTGTTTATTTTGTAGGAGGTTGGGTATGAAAACTATATTTAATTTTTGACAATACAAAGTACATAAAATAAATTTTGAAAGCAAGAGAATGCAAATAATTGGAAGCATGGAGGATACAGTAGATAAGAGTGCTAACTCAAAAAAAAAAAAAAAAACCCGAGTTGAATCCCTCCCTGGGGGGCAGCTAGGTGATACAGTAGATAAAGCACCAGCCCTGGATTCAAGAAGACCTGAGATCAAATCTGACCTTAGACACTTGACACTTACTAGCTGTGTGACCCTGGGCAAGTCACTTACTTAATCCTCATTACCCCACCCCCCCAAAAAAAATAATAATAATAAAATCAAATAAGTTCCTTGAGAGAAGGGACTGGCTAGAGAAGTTGGAACATGAAGTTTTTAAAAATTGATGTCAAAATTTGTTTTTACATGTAATTTGGAAAATAAATTCTAAATAGAAAAGATAAATTGATTTGACCAAATGGAAAAGGAGGTGCAAAAGCTTACTGAAGAAAGCAATGCCTTAAAAATTTGAATTGGACAGATGGAAGCTAATGACTCCAGGAGACACCAGGAATAAAAAGAATGAAAAAATAGAAGAAAATGTGAAATATCTCACTGGAAAGACAACTGACCTGTGAAAAAGATCCTGGAGAGGCAATTTGAGAATTATTGTACTACCTGAAAGCCATGATCAGAAAAAGAGTCTAGACACTATATTCCAGGAAACTATTAAGGAGAACTGCCCTGATATTATAGAATCAGAGGATAAAATCATCAGTGAAAGAATCCACCGATCACCTCCTGAAAGAGATCCAAAAAGGAAAACTCCAAGGAATATTGTAGCCAAATTTCAGAATTAACAGGTGAAGGAGAAAATACTGCAAGCAGTCAGAAATTAGCAATTTAAATATCATGGAGCCACAGTCAGGATTGCACAGGACCTGGCAGTTTCAACATTAAAGGATCAAAAGGCTTGGAATATGATATTCCTGAAGGCAAAGGAGCTTGGATTGCAACCAAGAATCAACTACCCAGCAAAACTGATCATTCTCATTCAGGAGAAAAGATGGATATTCAATGAAATTGGGGGCTTAAGGTTTCCTGATGAAAACACCAGAATTGAATAGAAAATTTGATCTTAACATACGAGACTCAAGAGAAGTATAAAAAGGGAAAGAAGGGAAAAGTTGTTCAATGAAGTTAAACTGTTTACATTCCTAAATGGGAAGATAATACTTATAACTCTTGAGAACTTCATCTCTATTTGGGAGTCTACATAGAGGGTATAAATATAAATTGTCTTTGATGTGATCATATAAAGAAAACTAAGGGGTGAAAAAAGAAGATATGGAGAGAAGAGGAAAGGGGAGGTGAAATGGGGTTAATTACATCATATGAAGAGGCACAAAAAACTATTACAATAGAGGGAAAGAAGAAAGGGGTGACCACTGTTTCAACCTTACTCTCATCAGATCTGGTTCAAAGAGGGAATAACATATATGTTCATTTGGATAAAGAAATTTAACATTCTTTATGGAAGTAAAAGGGGGGCACTGAAAGAAGGGAGGGCAGAAGTGGGGGAGAAAAGGGTAAAGAAAAGGGAGGGGGGGCTGATAAAAGGGAGGGTAGATTGGGGGAGGCAGGGGTGAGAAGCAAAATACTGGTGAGGAGGAATACGGTGAAAGAAGGGGGGAAAAGTACAAAGGGGGTAAACAGGATGGAGGGAAACAGACAGTAATAATAACTGTGAATGTGAATGGGATGAACTCTGCCATAAAACGAAAGCAAATAGCAGAGTGGATTAAAAACCAGAACCTACAATATGCTGTTTACAAGAAACACATCTGAAGCAGAGAGATATACACAGAGGAAAGGTAAAAGGTTAGAATAGAATATATAATACTTCAGCTGAAATCTAAAAAGCAACGGTAGAAATCCTTATCTCAGACAAAGCAAAGGCAAAAATAGATCTAATTAAAAGAGATAAGGAAGGCAACTACAACTTGCTAAAAGGTATGATAGATAATGAAGTAATATCAATACTAAACATGTATTCGCCAAGTGGAAGAGCATCCAAATTCTTAGAGAAGTTCAATGAGTTACAAGAGGAAATAGACAGCAAAACTGTTCTAGTGGGGGATCTGAATCTTCCCCTCTCAGAATTAGATAAATCTAGCCACACAATAAATAAGAAAGAAGTTAAAGAGGTGAATAGAATGTTAGAAAAGTTGGATATGACAGTTCCAGCTCTACTAGACATCTTCATTTCCCACCCCAGCTCATCCAACATGGGATGCCCCTCAAACGAAGAATGAAGAGGGCCTTCCCTACTATTTAAGAGGCCTTTCTAGGATGCTCCATTCACTGAACACAAGAAACTTGAGAAAAACAAAGGATTAGCATCTGGTGCCCCAGATCCACACTGGTAAGAAACCAAGAATTCTTTCCTATACAGATAGAATCACATATATAGACCCAAAAGGGGTGAGAGAAAGAAAAGGGGAGAGAGATGCAGAGGGAAAAAGGAAAGGGAGGGAAGATGGGGGGAGGAGAAAGTGATGAAAGGAAAGGAGAACAGAGAAGAACAGATCAAGGAAGAGCAGCAGAGAGAAGAGACAAAGCAACTCTTAATTGAGATACATTTTTTTTGAATTTCTGAGAATTTTATTTTCCAAAATATATGTAAAAACAAAATTTTAACATCAATATTTTTAAAACTTTGTATTCTAACTTCTCTTCCCTTCTCCATTCCGACCCCCCACCCCCAAGAACTCAATCAATTCAAAATAAGTTATACATGACTAGTCATAGAAAAATTCCCATATTAGCTAGTTGTGAGAGAAAATAGTCAAAAAACCCAAAACTTCAGATTAAGGAATTGTCAAAGAGGAAATGAAAAAAAAAATTTTTTTTTAAATGTGTTTCCATCTGTTTTCAGATACTATCAGTTCTTTCTCTGCAGATGGGCTGTAGTCTTCATAAGTCTTTCAGGGTTATATTGGATCACTGCCTTGCTGAAAATAACCACATGCTTCCCAGCAAATCATCCTCCACTATTATACTGTTATTTTGTATACAGTATATTTCACTCTGCTTCAGTTCATGCAGGTCTTTCCAGGTTTTTCTGATAGTATCCTGTTCATCATAACCTTTATATAGTACCTTAAGCTTGACAGAGAATTTTTTTCCCTTCCCATGATATTTACTCTATTTTCTTTTTACCTATTCCTCCTCAGAAGTGTTTTACTTCCGACTATCCTCTCCCCCGCTCTGCACTCCCTTTTTTTACCCTTCCTTCCTTGTCCTGTTCCCCTCCTATTTTCCTGCAGGATTAAATAGACTGCTCCTCCCAATTGGGTATGAAAACTATTCCCTCCATGAGCCCACTTCAATGAGATCAGGGGCCCTGAGCTAATTCTGTGTTCTAAATTTTTCTTCCTCCCTCCTCAACCCTCCCTATGAGATCAAGCAATTTAATATGTCATACTGGTGCAGTAATGCAGAACATCTTCATCCTCCTTGAAAGTGTTTTGCTTTTTACTGCTCTCTTCCCCAATCTGCCTTTTCCTCCTTCCCTTCTCCCCGCGCCTCCCCCCCCCCCCGCCTCAGGGCAAAAATATATTACTATACCCACTTGAGTATGTATGTTAGTCCTTCTTTGAGCCAATTCTGAAGATATTAAGGTTCACTCACTCACTCCCCAACTCCTTCCCCCTCTTCTACTCTCCTCCATAAGCTTTCTTCTTGTTTCCTTCATGTGAACTTCCTCTCCCCAGACCATCTCTCCCCTTCTCCCTCCCCCAGTTTATTCCTCCTACACCTCAACCCTGTTTTAATGATGTCACCATGGATTAGTTAGGTGGCACAGTGGACAAAGCACCAGCCCTGGACCCAAGAGGCCCCAAGCCCAAATCCAGCCCCAGACATAAGACACCCCACCCTGTCTGCCCTACAAAGAACAAAACATAAATGCTTTACAGATATCATCCCTTCATATTCAGTTCAGCCCTGTCTTCTGTGAATTTCTTGTTAAGTCTTTTTGTTTTGTTTTGTTTTTTGGTGAGGCAATTGGAGTTAAGTGACTTGCCTAGGGTCACACAGCTAGTAATTGTCAAGTATCTGAGGTCACCTCTGAACTCAGGTTCTCCTGAGTCCAGGGCCAGTGCTCTATCCACTGCACCACCCAGCTGCCCCTGAATTTCTTACTGAGATGTTCTTATGATTCCAAAGTATTATCTTCCCATGTAGAAATATAAACAGTTTGATCTTTTAATATCCCTCATGATGTCTTTTTCCTGTTTACCTTTTTATGCTTCTCCAGGATCTTGTATTTAAAAGTCAAATTTTCTATTCAGTTCAGGTCTTTTCATCACAAATGCTTGAAAGACCTCTTTCTCCTTGAAATCACATTTTTGCCTCTGAAAAATTATGCTAAGTTTTGCTGGGCACATGACTTTTGGCTGAAGTCCCAGTTCCTTTGCCCTCTGGAATATCATATTCCATGCCCTTCGGTCCTTTAATGTAGAAGCTGCTAGATCTTGCTTTATCCTTATTGGAGCTCCACAGTATTTGAATTCCTTTTTTTTCTAGCTGCTTGCAGTATTTTCTCCTTGACCTGGGAATTCTGGAATTTGGCTATAATATTCCTGGAGGTTTTCCTTTTGGAATCTCTTTCAGGAGCTAATTGGTGGATTCTTTCAATTTCTATTTTAGCTTCTGCTTCTAGGATATCAGGGCAATTTTCCCTCACAATCTCTTGGAGGATGGTGTCTAAGCTCTCATTTTGGTCATGGTTTTCAGGTAGTCCAATGATTTTCAAATGATCTCTCCTAGATTTATTTTCTAGGTCAGCTGTTTTTCCAAGGAGATATTTCACATTGCCCTCTATTTTTTCATTCAATTGGATTTGCTATACTGTGTCTTGGTTTCTCATAAGGTCACTAGCTTCCATTTGTTCAATCCTAATTCTTAGGCAGTTATTTTCATCAGACAGTTTTTTAATCTCCTTTTCCATTTGGCTTTTCAAAAACTGTTGGCTTTTTTCTCATGACTCTCCTGCATTGCTCTCATTTCCCTTCCCATTCTTTCCTCCTTTTCTCTACACCTTCTTTCTATTTCTCCTACTTTCTCTTCAAAGTCCCTTTTGAGAGCTTCCATGGCCATATTTTTCTTGGAAGCTTTGGATGTTGGAGCTTTGACCATGTTCTTATCTTCTTCTTCTGAGGTTGTATTGTGGTCTACCTTACCCCCAAAGAAGTTTTCGATTGTCTTCTGCTTTCTCTGCCTACTCATCCTGGCTTACTATTTCTTGGCTTTTAACTCCTTCTTAAAGTGTGGCGCTGCTTCTAAGACACACTGTTCAAGGTACAGAGTGGCCCAGGGGATGGTTGGGCTTCTTCTCAGCCTGCCTGGCCTCACTTTCATTTGATTTTAAACTGGGGGGAGGGGGGCGGGGGAGAAAGGGTGCTGCTTCTCCACTCCACTCCTGTTCTCAGCTTGAGGGTCCCAGGTGTTTTGGGTTGAGGGGAGGCAGGCTTTAATCTTACCTGATCTATTCTCAGGTCCGGAGATAACCTCAGGCCTACTTTACTAAGCAACCAAATAGCAAAGCTTTCTGTGGTGTCGTTCTCAGCTTCCAATGAGACTGCTCCCCTGGCTCCTGTCTCCTACCACTCAGGGTTTCTTCCAGGTTCCCCGCTGAGGTGGGACAGTTGAATCCTTCCCCCCAGTCCACTGGTACCTCTGTACTTAGCTCCACCCCGGCCAGCCGTTCAGTCCGCCTGCATGATCGGTTCCAGAAGACACTGGTGCTGCAGCTGATTCAGAGGCACTGGGGCAAATTCCTCTGGTGGGTGTCTAGTGTGTCGGCCCGATTGCAGGGTTAGGCTTTATTTGTGGCCCAGCACGGCCCCCTGAAATCTATCTATAGATGGAGAAAACTCTCAGCCCATATTTTTGCGTGTTTTTCTGCCCCAAGGGTTCTTTTATTGCTGTTTTGGGGGTTATTGTATCAGGAGCCCTGTGGATTTAATGTCTTTCCTCCACCATCTTGGCTCCGCCCTGAGATACATTTTTCACTAAGAAAATCTTTAAAATATTCTGAACACACCATTGGCAGTGCCGCTGTTACCAAAAGGTGACATTAATTGTGGTCACAACAGCTACTTAGAAACCTAGCCTACAATTATAAGCCAGTTTTCCACTGAGCTATACACATAATGAAGCACTCAGAACTTTTTCACATTAATATTACAACAAGCTAAACAGTTAACACAGAAGTTCACATGGCAATATTGAAAGTCAGTGTCGCAGAACTACAAACATTGATTTTTAATCCTTTATAATGGGTTCCAATGAAAACAACTGTCAAAGGTTATTTTTCAACTTTTTGGTTTTAGTTTGAGCTCCAAAGACAAAATTACTATAACAACACAAAAAGGTAGAGAGCTATACTGGCAGCTTTAAAGATATTTCAAAAAGTATGTGTGTGGGGCAGAGGTGATAGATGATAAGGAAGTCAATCCATCAATAAATATTTATTAAATGTGTGCTGGGTCCTACAAAAAGTTAGTTTTGAAAATACCATTTACACATTTTCCAGTAAACCTTCTAATTTTCCAATATTGGTACAATGAATGATACATCTTTGTCTATCAAAGTAAAAACATTTTTACTAATATTCTTCTTTTGACACAACTCAATTTCTATTAGGCCAAGATACACAGGTGTTTAATAATGTGTAGGGAAATATTCTACACATCGGTACCACCACTACACAAATAACCCATAAGCAAAGAAATAGTTTTGGTACACTGCAGGGTGATTCTTTTACTCACCCTCAGAATCTCTCTGGAGATGTAAGCAATCCAGTCTTCTTTCAGGGTATTCCCCTTGGTGTTCTTCACAAGGTCTGTAATGGATCCCGCCCCACAGAATTCCATCACCAGCTGAAGGACAAACAAGAAATGTATGTTTGTGATACAAATCCAGTCACCCAAAATTGCAATCAGATTCTAGTGCATGGTTTTCAATATAGTAAAAGACAAAAAGAGCCAGACCCAAAACCAAAAAAAACACCAAAACAGCTGGTTCCCCCTCTTCCCCTCTCCCCTTTCACCTTATAAAAAGTAGAACCTGCTAAAAGAGCTACACATGTAATTCTCAGGGTTTCTAAAGCAGACAGAGCCCATTTTCACCATCTGATAATTCTCTATATAGTATGATCCAGGAGATCAGGCTTTCCATGGGATGTTTCACAGGAATACTAACACTGCTCATCACATCTGGAGCAAAATCACTTAAGTGATCACACTTTGGCACCCACCCTAAGTTTCTCTCATCTAATGAGGCAGTGAAGACAGCATGCCAATTTGCATCTTCAGTGCCCAATTACCAGCTCTCTGTCTGCTGCCACATTTCCCAAATACACATTCAAAGATCAAAAGCATCTTAAATATTTCCCACTTTCACACCTATCAACAACATCTCATTTGGTCTCAATAACAAGCTACCCATACTCCAAAAACATTATTTGAAGGGGGAAGAGAACCTCTAAAGGCAATGAAGTCATTAGATTGTAAATAAAAATGCATCCAGCTCTCTCATACTTTTTGTACTATTTAAAACTAATTATCCCTTTAACACGTGCTAAGCTAAATTTACAGGAGGGGATTAGTTCCTCTTTTTAAAAAGTAGTTTATTTTTAGCCACTAACTAGTTCTTATACCCTGACCTAGCTTGGCTATAGTGTGTGAGTGTGTGTGCATGCACACACACATACATGCCCACATAAACACACTTACTTGTGTACTCACAGAATGCATATTCATAGCAGTACTGAATATTCATGGCAAAAACAAAATCTGACTCAATTATTATTTTATTATTGTTATCACAGATTGTCGTTATTATTGTTAAATCAAGTAAATTCTAGATGACCCGAAATCATGAAAGAATAGCAATTCTGTTCAATTTTCAGTTTAACTGAAAGTTAGCCAGAAAAACTCTCTATTCACTGTTATCTGTCATTGTTGATAAAAGGCTACTTTTCCGCCTTAGTAAATGTTGTATGTTCTTTGAAAATTTAAACCACGTGTACTTTTTTTTTTAATGTATAAGGTATTTTATTTTTTCTGTTACATGTAAAGATAGTTCTCAACTTTTGTTTATACAAACTTTACAATTTCAGATTTTTCTCCCTCCCTCCCCTCCCTCCCCCCCTCCCCTAGACAGCAGGTAATCTGATATAGGTTATATCTATATATCTCTATACATATAGATATAGATATAGATATACACACACACACATATATATATACACATAATAACATTAATCCTATTTCTGCATTAATCCTGTTACAAGAGAAAAAATCAGAGCAGTGATGCAAAACCTCAAAATAGAAAAAAATAACAACAGCACCCAAAACAAAAGAAATAATATGCTTCAATCAGCATCTATACTCCACAGTTCTTTCTTTCTTTTTTTTTTCTTGGATTTGGAGATCCTCTTCTATCATGAGTTCCCTGGAACTCTTCTGTACCATTGCATTGGTGAGAAGAACATAGTCCATCACAGTAGGTCAACACTCAATGTTGATGATACTGTGTGTACAATGTTCTTCTGGTTCTGCTCATCTCACTCATCATCAGCTCACATAAGACCCTCCAGGTTTCTCTGAACTCTTCCTGCTCATCATTTCTTACAGCACAATAGTATTCCATTGTATTCATATACCACAACTTGTCCAGCCATTCCCCAATTGATGGGCACCCCCTCAACTTCCAATTCCTTGCTACCACGTAAAGAGCAGCTATAAATATTTTTGTACATGTGGGTCCCTTTCCCCCTTCCATGATTTCTTTGGGAAAAAGACCTAAAAGTGGAATTGCTGGGTCAAAGGGTATGCACAGCTTTATAGCCCTTTGGGCATAATTCCAAATTGCTCTCCAGAATGGTTGGATCAGCTCACAGCTCCACCAACAATGCATTAGTGTTCCAATTTTCCCACAGCCTCTCCAACATTTATTATCTTCCTTTTTTGTCATTTTAGCCAATCTGATAGGTGTCAGGTGGTACCTCAGAGTTGTTTTAATTTGCATCTCTCTAATCATTAGAGATTTAGAGCATTTTTTCATATGGGAATAGATAGCTTTGGTTTCTTCATCAGAAAACTGCCTGTTCATATCCTTTGACCATTTCTCAATTGGGGAATGACTTGGATTCTTATAAATTTGATTTAATTCCCTATATATTTTAGAGATGAGGTCTTTATCAGAAGCACTGGCCTCAAAAATTGTTTCCCAGTTTTCTGCCTCCCTTTCAATTTTGGATGCATTGCTTCTGTGTGTACAAAAATTTTTTAATTTAATATAATCAAAATCATCCATTTTGCATTTTATAATATACTCTATCTCTTGTTTGGTCAAAAACTGTTCTCCTTTCCAAAGATCTGATAGGTACACTATTCCTTTCTCTCCTAATTTACCTATGGTATCACCTCATATGTCTAAATCATGTATCCATTTTGACCTTATTTTAGTATAAGGTGTAAGATGTAGGTCTATGCCTAATTTCTGCCATACTATCTTCCAGTTTTCCCAGCAGTTTTTGTCAAATACTGAGTTCCTATCCCAGAAGCTGGAGTCTTTGGGTTTATCAAACACTACATTACTAGTGTCATTTACTACTGCATTTCCTGAGCCTAGCCTATTCCATTGATCTACCACTCTATTTTTTAGCCAGTACCAGATAGTTTTGATGACTGCCGCTTTATAGTAAAGCTCCAGGTTTGGTACCGCTAACCCACCTTCCTGTGAATTTTTTTTCATTATTTCCCTGGATATTCTTGATTTTTTGTTTTTCCAGATGAATTTTGTTCTTATTTTTTCTAGCTGTATAAAATAATTTTTAGGTAGTCTGATTGGTATGGCACTGAATAAGTAAATTAATTTAGGCGGTATTGTCATTTTTACTATATTAGCTCTGCCTATCCATGAGCAATTGATATCTTTCCAATTATTTAGATCTGATTTGATTTGTGTGAAGAGTGTTTGGTAGTTGTGTTCATAGAGTTCCTGGGTTTGTCTTGGCAAGTAGACTCCCAAGTATTTTATATTATCTACTGTTACTTTAAATGGAATTTCTCTTTCTATCTCTTGCTGCTGGACTTTGTTGGTCATGAATAGAAATGCTGATGATTTATGTGGATTTATTTTATATCCTGCTACTTTGCTAAAGTTGTTAATTGTTTCAAGTAATTTTTGAGTTGATTCTTTAGGATTCCTTAAGTATACCATCATATCATCTGCAAAGAGTGATAGTTTTGTTTCCTCCTTGCCTATTCTAATTCCTTTAATTCCTTTCTCTTCTCTGATTGCTAAACTAACATTTCTAGGACAATATTAAATAATAGGGGTGATAATGGACATCCCTGTTTCACCCCTGATCTTATTGGGAAGCCCTCTAATTTATCTCCATTGCATATAATACTTGCTGATGGCTTTAGGTAGATACTGTTTATTATTCTAAGGAAAGCTCCCCCTATTCCTAAACTCTCTAGTGTTTTTATTAGGAATGGGTGCTGTACTTTGTCAAAAGCTTTCTCTGCATCTATTGAGATAATCATATGATTTTGGTTGGTTTTCTTATTGATGTGGTTGATTATGTTAATAGTTTTCCTAATGTTGAACCAGCCCTGCATTCCTGGTATAAATCCTACCTGGTCATAGTGTATTATCCTGGTGATCACTTGCTGTAATCTCCTTGCTAATATCTTATTTAAGATTTTAGCATCAATATTCATTAGGGAGATTGGTCTATAATTTTCTTTCTCTGTTTTTGCTTTGCCTGGTTTTGGTATCACCACCATATTTGTGTCATAAAACGAATTTGGTAGAACTCCTTCTTCACCTATTTTTCCAAATAATTTGTATAATATTGGAATTAATTGTTCTTTAAATGTTTGGTAAAATTCACCCATAAACCCATCTGGCCCTGGGGATTTTTTCTTAGGGAGTTCATTAATAGCTTGTTCAATTTCTTTTTCTAATATGGGTTTATTTAAGGATTTTATTTCCTCTTCAGTTAACCTGGGCAGTTTGTATTTTTGTAAATATTCATCCATTTCATTTAGATTGTCAAATTTATTGGCATACAGTTGGGCAAAATATTTCCTGATTATTGCTTTAATTTCCACTTCATTGGTGGTAACATCACCCTTTTCATTTTTGATACTGGTAATTTGGTTTTCTTCTTTCTTTTTTTTAATCAAATTAACCAATATTTTATCTATTTTATTGGTTTTTTTTTTTTTCATAAAACCAGCTCTTAAGTTTTATTGATTAATTCTATAGTTTTTTTGCTTTCAATCTTATTAATTTCTCCTTTAATTTTCAGGATCTCTGATTTAGTGTCTAATTGGGGATTTCTAATTTGTTCTTTTTCTAGCTTTTTAAGTTGCATGCCCAATTCATTAATCTCCTCTTTCTCTTTCTTATTCATGTAAGCATTTAGAGCTATAAATTTTCCCCTAAGCACTGCTTTGGCTGCATCCCATAAATTTTGGTATGTTGTCTCATTATTGTCATTCTCTTGGATAAAGTTATTGATTGTTTCTATGATTTCTTGTTTGGCCCATTCATTCTTTAGAATGAAATTATTTAGTTTCCAATTGATTTTTATTCTACTTTTCCCTGGCTCTTTCTTACATGTAATTTTTATTGCATTATGATCTGAGAAGGATGCATTTACTATTTCTGCCTTTCTACATTTGACTATGATGTTTTTGTGCCCTAATACATGGTCAATTTTTGAAAATGTGCCATGTACTGCTGAGAAAAAGGTATATTCCTTTCTATCCCCATTCAATTTTCTCCAGACATCTATCATGTCTAACTTTTCTAGTAATCTATTCACCTCTTTCACTTCTTTCTTATTTATTTTTTGGCTAGATTTATCTAATTCTGAGAGGGGGAGATTCAGATCCCCCACCAGTATAGTATTACTGTCTAATTCCTCTTGTAACTCATTTAACTTCTCCTCTAAGAACTTGGATGCTATACCACTTGGCACATACATATTTAATATTGATATGACTTCATTATCTATAGTACCTTTAAGTAAGATGTAATTTCCTTCCTTATCTCTTTTAATGAGATCTATTTTTGCTTGCACTTTGTCTGAGATAAGGATTGCTACCCCTGCCTTTTTTACTTTAGGTGAGGCATAATATATTCTGCTCCAGCCTTTTACCTTTACTCTGTGTGTATCTCTCTGCTTCAAATATGTTTCTTGTAAACAGCATATTGTAGGGTTCTGGTTTTTAATCCACTCTGCAATTTGCTTCCATTTTATAGCAGAGTTCATCCCATTCACATTCAGTTATTATTACTGACTGTCTATTCCCCTCCATTCTATTTACCCCCTTTGTACTTTTCCCCCCTTCTTTCACCCTATTCCTCCTCACTGACGTTTTACTTCTTACCCGTGCCTCCCCCGATCTGCCCTCCCTTTTTATCACCCCCCTCTCTTTTCTTTACCCTTTTCTCCCTTGCTTTTGTCCTCCCTTCTATCAGTCCCCCCCTTTCCCTTCCCCTTTTGTTTCCCTAAAGAATGAGTTAAGTTTCTTTATCCAAATGAACGTATATGTTATTCCCTCTTTGAGTCAAATCTAATGAGAATAGGGTTGAAACAATGTTTCCCCCTCCTTTCTTTACCTCTATTGTAACAGGTTTTTTCCACCTCTTCATATGATATAATTCATCCCATTCCACCTCCCCTTTCCTCTCCTCCCCATAGACTCCCTTTTTAACCCCTTAATTCTTTTGTATCATCACATTAAAGACAATTTATATTTATACCCTCTATATAAAGTCCTTCTCTCTGCCCAAATACATTTACAGTTCTTAAGAGTTATGAGTATTATCTTCCTGTGTAGGGATATAAACAGTTTAACCTAATAGGGTAACTTTTTTTTCCCCTCTACCTTTTTAAACTTCTCTTGAGTCTTGTATGTTGAGTCTATTCAGTTCTGGTCTTTTCACCAGGAACGATTGAAAGTCCCCAATGTCATTAAATGTCCATCTTTTCCCCTGAAAGAAAATGCACATTTTTGCTGGGTAATAGATTCTCGGCTGCAATCCAAGCTCCTTTGCCTTCTGGAATATCATATTCCAAGCCTTGCGGTCCTTTAATGTTGAAGCTGCCAGGTCCTGAGCAATCCTGACTGTGGCTCCATGATATTTAAATTGCTTCTTTCTGGCTGCTTGGAGTATTTTCTCCTTCACCTGATTAATTCTGGAATTTGGCTACAATATTCCTTGGAGTTTTCCTTTTGGGGTCTCTTTCAGGAGGTGATCGGTGGATTCTTTCACTGATGATTTTATCCTCTGATTCTATAATATCAGGGCAGTTCTCCTTAATAATTTCCTGGAATATGGTGTCTAGATTCTTTTTCTGGTCATGGCTTTCAGGCAGTCCAATGATTCTCAAATTGTCTCTCCTCGATCTGTTTTCCAGATCAGTTGTCTTTCCAATGAGGTATTTCACATTTTCTTCTATTTTTTCATTTTTTTTATTCTGCTTGACTGATTCCTGGTGTCTCATGGTGTCTTCCAACTGTCCCACTTTAATTTTTAAGGCATTGTTTTCTTCAGTGAGATTATGCACCTTTTTTTCCATTTGGCTAAGTGAATTTTTTAAGGTATTGTTTTCTTCAGTGAGATTATGCAGCTTTTTTTCCATTTGGCCAAATGAATTTTTTAAGGCTTTGTTTTCTTCAGCTTCCTTTTCCAAGCTGCTGATTCTTTTTTCATAGTTTTCTTGTTTTGCTTTCATTTCTCTCCCCATTTTTTCTTCTACCTCTTGCAATTGATTTTTAAAATCCTTTTTGAGCTCTTCCAGGAAGGCTTTTTGTTCTTGCGACCAATTCACCTTCCCTTGTGACGCTTCAGATGTAGACAATTTGAGGCTATTGTCCTCATCTGAGTTTGTTTTGGCTTCTTCCCTATTGATACAGAAGCTCTCAATGGAGAGGGCTCTTTTTTTGCTTCTTACTCATTATTGCAGCTTATTTATTTATTCTTTAAGTTGAGGTCTGATCTGGGGGCACCAGGGTCCCTGTTTTGGGCTTCTTGTGCAGGGGTATAGGTGCTGTGTGACCGGGCTTTTACTCTGAGGCCTTTATGGTGTGTGGAGATCCCCCGCCCTGCACTTCCTGTCTGATTGCGCTCGGCCAGCCAAGCGCCAGACCCCGGCGTCTGATGCCGCCTGACCCGTTCGTCTCCCTCCCGGCCGGTGCAGGTAGGTTTTTCCACTGTCCTTCTTGGCCACCAGATTTTTGAACCAGGTTCCGGGAGCCTCAGTTGTCCGGCTGTGGCCCGCAGCTCCTGCTGATTTGCCCCGCCCCCCTTGGCGCTGGGTTGCTGCCCTGCGCTGGGCCTCCCTTTTGCTTGAGTCAGACCGACCTTTTCCTGAAGTCTTCTAAATTATCTCTGGTTGGAGGACTGTGTCTCTCTGTCTCTTTGCAGGTTCTGTAGTTTCAGAATCCGTTCAGAGGCTTGATTTAATGTTCGTTTTGAGGGAACAGAAGGAGAGCTCAGGCAGCTTGCTGCTTCCTCTCCGCCATCTTGGCTCTGCCCCCGCACGTGTACTTTTGTCATTGACCTGGGTCCAAATCCAGCCTCACACTCACCAGCTATATGATCCTGGGCAAGTTAACCTCTGTTTGCCTCAATTTCCTCACCTGTAAAAGGGGGGCAACAATATCACCTAACTCCTGAGGTGGTTGTGAGCATCAAATGGGATAATGGTGAAGCACTTAGCACATTGCCTGACATATATTAAGTGCTATATAAATGTTGGCTATTATTATTCCATGTCATCATTCTGATCATATATGCCTAGGTACAAGACTGAGCTGAATTAATGCACAATTATCATTTTCACATCACGACTTTCCCCACTGCAGTTTCAATACAATGTGGGGTTGGCATAAGAAATTAAATGGGAGTTTTCTGGTGGTTCTGCAGAAGCCACAGATGACACACAAAGGCCAGCAGGCAACAAATAAAACGTTTAGAAACTAGAAATGCATGAAATGTGTATAGCATTGTATAATATCAACATATTTATCTTTTAATAGCATACTAATTCAGATTTCTTCTCTAGTATGAAGGGAGGGGCCAAAAGATTTTATGTGGATTTTCCAGATCACTGAGGGCAGGGAGAACCACTTCATCCCTAACCCCTCGATATGGAACAGATAATAACTGTGTGTTGATCCCAAGCCATCCCCTCAAAGCTGATGTTTAGTTGGTTGTTTGCCTTTTTATAAAATTAAATCCTAAATATGAACTTGTTTACTTGCAGGATGCTTCCCACTAACCCCCCTCATACCTCTTTAGGGAAAAGACTAAGGGGGAAAATCCAACTAAATTTACCTATGTGGATTTTACTGACATTGCTTTTATTTCCAGTTGTATGAAATTCTTGCTTCTTTGTTGTACTGCCTAAAATATATCACTGTATGTATATCTGTAAGAGTTATGATTATTATGCACAAAATCTGGGCCTAAAATTTAAAATGCACCCACATACTGATTACAGATTCAAGCAAATCAGTCAATTCATTTTTATTAATTACAGGAAAAATTTATGAAAATTTAACAGACATCCATTTATGGAGTAGCCACTCCTTGGGTATGTGCCTCCCTAACTCCTTTTTCCCTAGTCCACCACTAATCCTCTCTATGACTTTCACATCTATTATTCTCAAAATGCAACACAAGAGGGGCTAGCTAGGCAGTCCTGGAGTCAGGAGGACCTGAATTCAAAACCGGCCTCAGACACTTGACCCTTACTAGCTGTGTGACCCTTGGCAAGTCACTTAACCCCAATTACCTCACTAAAAAACAAAAAACAAACTCTGTGTGTGTGTGTGTGTGTGTGCGCCTGCGCGCGCATGCACGCACACGCACGCGTGTAAGTAAAACACAAAAGGTAAGGGTAAAAAATGTGCTTTGGAAAGTCTTTGCCTACCCATAGCTGGTCATCATGTCCTGGGGGACTCTTCTTAATAAAAGCACCATAGTATGTGGCGATATTTCTATGATGAGAATATTTCTTCAGCATATTTATCTCCAGTTTGATCTCTTCCTCTTCATCCTTTAGGGGTAAAAATACAAAATACATGTCTCAAAAGATGCATATTATTCCACTATATCCCATATAAAAGGAAATGAAGAAAAGGGAAAACAAAGTTTAAGGTACCCTTAACAGCAAGGGAGATGGACAGGCGGGCACAAACCCCTGTTCTTATGCCAAAAATTTAGTCCAAGCAGCAAATGCATAAATCACAAAGGATAAACATCAATCTGCAAAGTATACTGGATTGAACACTACTGTATCTTACACTTTTATGGGCCTCAGTTTTCTCAGGTGCAAAAATGAAAGGGGTACAACTGGTCTCTGAGATCCTTAATGACTTTTTTAAAATCCATGGGTCTTCTGATCTGAACTGTGGTTGAAGAAAAAAAATCACTTTTTCTTCAAGAGCATATTTATGGACATATAACCTAACACAAGGAAAAGTCCATTTTCTCAATCAGTAGGGTTTTACATACAGAATAAAAGATAATAGATATTTACAAAAATAAAAAAATAATATAATAATAATATCCCTTCAGAGACACCTTTAGAGGTCAATCCAATAAATAAGAGGGATGAGGCTATAAAACAAACCACTGCTACTTGTTGTTTTCTATAATCAAAACCAGCTAGGTGGCACAGTGGATAGAGTACTGGCTCTGGAGTCAGGAGTATATGACTTCAAGCCTCATCTCAGACACTTACTAGCTGTATGACCCTGGGCAAGTCACGTAACCCCAATTGCTTTAAAACATTTAAGGCCATCTCCGGTTGTCATGATGTATATCTTATCATTAGACCCAGATGGCTCTGGAGGTCAGAGAGTAAGGTTGGTTCCTTCATTTCAATCCAATTCAGTGCAAGTCATGACATCACTTCCCAATGTCATGGTCCTCTTCAACAACAAAGGACAAACAATAATAATCAAAACACTCCTTCTTGAGCCCTTTTAAGAAAGTATTGTTAAACTAAGTGTCTTTCTTGGCCACTGAAACCTTTTGCTTTCTCAAGGATGAGCAAGTAGAAGAAAAGAACACAAAACATAGGAAGAATAGGAAAGACTACCTAGCAGGCTGAAAACAAAGACTAGATGTGTTTGCTATTAAAGACATTTAGAAGGTCCTAATTTACTTCCTTGTCCCCTAAAGACCCTTTGTAAAGAGGTGGATCATCATCAACTTGGGTGTTCTGTTCTTCTATGTCACAAAGTCTGAAATCTTTTTTGTGGCACGGAACTCATCACACCCAACCTTTGGCAATCTGGCCCCCTTCTCAGAGGAATGTTTTTTAAATAACTGAAGGGAATGCTAAATTTCAGTTAAACACTAGTTAAAATGGAAAGTGTCATTTCTTTCCTTTTCAAGTTCATGGACTTCTTTGAATTCTATCCATGGGTAGAACTATGTGAGAGGTAGATAAAGCATTTGAGTGCTTACTATGTATGAGCTAGGCACTGTGCTGAGAGACAGATGCCAAATCAGGACAACATGAAATCAGACAGCTAACTAACTATGAGATAAAGCAACAGGCACAGAGAAATAAATGGAGGAATATAAGCAATATAAGTCTCCAGTCTCTCTGAAAAAGGATGCCTACTTCAAAATAGTTTCCATCTTTGAGACTTTGATGATAGAATTACAGAAAAGACATAATGATAGGGTCCATCAGAATCTCCCCACTTCCTGCCTCCTTAAACAAGCAATACTGATATAGTCTATCCATCCACACCTAAAGCTCTACCTCCAATTTTGTTGTTTTGATTTGGGTTTGTTTCTCTCTTGTAGAGGGCTGGAGAGACTGAGCAAGGAATAAGAGAACTTTTGTTATTTGAGCCCATCTCATCCCTAACCCCAAATATAGACTCAATGACCTGAGAGAAGGTAAAATTTCAAAAAGAACTTTAACTTTCAGCTTCAGTGAATGCCATCATCAATCAAGCACTAAAGAATGATGGGAAATGAGCACGATAAGAAAACTCTAACTTGTAGGAGAAAGAAAAAGGGACTTGAGAGTGAAAAGAGCTGGGTTCACAACCCAGTTCTTGAACTTCCTAGCTATAGGACTGTAGCCAAATTCTTTCACCTTCCAGGCCTTGGTTTCAGCTGTAAAATGAAGAAGTTTGACAAGATGACTGATAAGGTCCTTTTCAGCTACAACATTCTGTGATTCCATCTTTTAAATAAATAATGAAACCAAGAACATGTTCAAGGATCTTAGACAAGGCATGTTCAGAATTTAGCTCTTGAATCACACATGTCTCTCTATCAGGTAATCTGCCTCCTCAAACCCTGAATGTATATGAATAGATTAAAAAGGGCATGCATCAGCCCTGTGTCCTTTTTGGGTTAATGACAATTTCAAATATAGTTCCAGACACATAACTGAATAGAATACTATTAGTAGAACTCATTTATACACGCCTCTTATGTCACCCCTTAAAACTATGAAGACAGCCAGGAGGTGTAGTAGACAGCACAGTGCACCTAGAGTCAGAAAGACTGAGTTCAAATCCAGACTTAGGCATTTTACCCCTGGACAAATCACCTAACTTCTATGCTGCAGTTTCCTAATCTTAAAAAAACAGTGGGGGGCAGCTAGGTGGCGCAGTGGATAAAGCACTGGCCCTGGATTCAGGAGTACCTGAGTTCAAATCCGGCCTCAGACACTTGACACTTACTAGCTGTGTGACCCTGGGCAAGTCACTTAACCCCCATTGCCCTGAAAAAAAAAAATCAAAACAAAACAAACAAAAAAAAAAAACCAGTGACAAATACAGTACCTGCCTCCCAAGGCTGTTGTGAGAATAAAAGGAGATAATATTTAGAGAAGTGCTATATAAATACTTGCTGCATGAAAACCATGTGGATGCTCATTTCTCACTGTCAAATAAACAGTCCAAGATTAAACCAAGTAGCAGCTAAATAAAAGTCAATAATGTTTGATAGGTAAATCAAAAACTTTTGTAATACTGTAATAATACAAATAAACGTAACATTTTATACATCAAATTGGAGAGATTTTAGCTAATGCTAATTTTGGTTAATATTCTAGGACATGCTTATTTTTTTTTTTAATTTCAATAAGCTTTAATTTCAACATGCTTAAATTTAAGAATTTCAATAAGCTTAAATCTTTTTTTTAAAGCCTTTTAAAAAATAATAAGCAGACCTGGCATTTTCAGGTCTTTTATATCCATTTAAGTTATTATTAGGTTTTTAGCTTTTAAAAGAATATCAATCATCTCTTCCAAGCCTTACATTGAACTAGGTGTTCCTGGAATTCTTATCTACATTTTACAAACAAAGAAACTGAGGCTGAGTTAAGTGATTTACCCCCAAAAATATAACTAGGAAGGGGCAGAATTTGAACCTAAGACTCCCTCATTGTAAGTGCCCCACTCTGTTATACCACACTGCCACCTGTATGGTTTAATATAAAAATCCCCTACAATATACAAAGCTAATAATTCGTTTAACTTCATTCCACCAAGAGAGAAACCAGGGCAAGAGAAAGTAAAAATAAGCTTGTCCATTGTCCTTAACATAACCAAAAAAGAGAACTAATTACAATATTCCTACCTCATTTTCTGCTCCTTATATACTCTCACATTCATATAAAGGGTGTAGTAAGATAAGAATGACCACAAACTGTTGGCACAGTGTGTTATCTCCTGATTCATCAATAATCCACCACCTTCATCGAGTATTCTTCTTGGGTCTTCTGGCCGAAAACTGACATGAGCTTGCCCAACTAATCTTGTGGGGTCTAGTAAAAAGTCAGCATGTGACTTCAGCCATAAACAAGCACATGTTGGAAAAGAGAGTGATGGTACTCCTGGGGCATGGTTCATGTTTTATTGTGTCTAGTTCTGGGGGGTGGGGAGACCAAATAATTCATTTACCATAACTGAGTTCCTAATTGAAAAGTCAGCTCAAATTTGTTTTACTCCTTTTATAAAATCAGTAAACTTAAAAGGATCTAGTGACTTAAGACCACACATAAATTAAAAAAAAAAAAACAACCACCACCACCACCAACACTTAACCAGAATCATTTTTCCCCCCACAAAATGAATGGGGTGGGAGAAGGAGAGGGGAGGGAAGAGAGAAAGTTAAACCATTCTCACTTGCTAGCAACTAAAGGAAAACTAACATATATTTCTTAAAGACTGCCTCAAGAGAAACACAGGAGGATGGACTTCTATCTAGCTTTTTATGCTTTTTGTAATGTTAACAAATGCCCTCCACCATTTTAGATGCATAGAGTCATCCTAACCAAACAGTAAATTGTCAAACACTGGTCATTCTTTAGGGAAAGCTTGAACATTTTCAGAATGTGTTGGGTTAAATAAAATAGGTCCTTAATAGAAGTTAATGTTCTCATCTATTACACAGCTTAAGCTTTTATACCATCAAAAAAGGGTGCAGGGGGGAGGACCTTACTCTCATACATTTGTCTAGCAGAGAATCAGGGCATGGGAAAAAGATAAGAAGTGTGGGTACTGAAAGTGTATTGTGATAAATACTGTTGGTAAGTTATTATACACAATATAAAAATTTAAATACCAGCAAGCTTTACAAGATCTTAGATTGCTCCAATATGACTGTAACCTTCTAAATATCCTCTAAAAGTAATCAAATCAAATGAACCTGCCAGAAAGCCAATGTTTTAAAGTACTTCAAAACAAACAGAAAACAAGTTCTGGAACAGATGACACCTGGCAACAAGAATACTGTTGTTCAACTGAAAATGTTTCACAAACAACAGGGATGCAGGATAGTTGTATGCATTTCCTTAGCATCACCACTGTCTTCTCACATTTCCTAGAATGGAGAGGTGCTTGGTACAATTAAAATCTGGAGTAGCCAGCCTAGAGAAAACACATTCACAATAGACATGGCACTTGCCAAGTGTTTTGCTAAATGGAATTAGATGCCTAATTATTATTAACACAGCTGTTATGGTTTTGTTCTTTTTTTAAAAGTCAGTATAATGAACTAAACCACTGGTTTCAAACCAATCTTTGAACCTGAGGTTTTAAGTAAACACAAGTTTGGTGATGTTGACTCAGGGCTTTAAAACTAACTCTCCCCCCTCCCCATATATCTCCATTTATTTATTCAGATAATAAAGTGCTCATGCCTGCATACAAGATTAAGTTGCAGTGGCAGGACCATGCAAACACATGTTTATCTTATGCACCTCTGCTGAGGTCAAATTACTTTTGCCATCACCTCGCCCCGCCCCCCCCCATCTGGAAAGCCCACTTTCACTTTCAAACTTTTCTTTTCTTTTCTTTTTTTTGGGGGGGTGTCAAAAAAGACAAGGACCCAAAAGGGAAAAGCTGCCTTTCTTGGTGAGTGGAGCAAGAGGCAGCTGGTAACCTCCATTTAGTGATCTGATGCAGCTGATGCCAATTACCATCTTGGATTATAACCAATCAGCACAAAACTCTCACAGAAAAGATCTTTGTCTGCCAGTGCAGAGACTGGGGTAGGAGTTTTCACATGCTTTCACTCACTTTTATCGAGTCTAGAGAGAAAAGGGTAGGAAGGGAAGGAGTGGGCTTCATTTATTTATTTATTTTGTGGGCATGTGTATGGCTAAAAATCATTGTGGGGGGGGGGAGGTTCCATCTTCCTTTCATTGGAGTAGGCAACAGTGGCTAACCAAAGCACTCAGGCACCTTTAAAATACTACCCAAGAGTCCCCTCACTGATGTACGTCCCCATTTTGCTAATGGTAATTAGTTGCCCAGCTAGCAAGAAAGGGGACAGATAACTCTCTAGCACATCAGCTCACTGGACTGTAGCATCATCTATCTATTCCTGGAATACTAGGTGATGCTAACTGCCTTCTCAAATTATGAATGTACTGCTTCCCTAATGGGCAAAAAATAAAATGTTTTTACCAAAGATCAAAAACTTGGGAAAAAAAAACAAATTGTTCACTCTTTTTCCAAGTCTAGGGGCCTTTAAAGGGTAAAGTTCTCATGCCAGATAGTCTAAGTCCTCAAACAACTGTAACAGCAGAAATTTTACCCAGATCTGCCCTTGAATTAAAGGCAGCGAGGCCAGTTCCCTGGATGGCCTTGATGACACAAGTTTTGACTGTGACATAATTGTGTAATCCTAGCCAGTGGCATCAAACTCAAATAGAAATGCATCCCCATAGGTGATATTGACTTAGAAAACCACAAATTAATATAATCTGTGTTGTATTATATTTTTATTTCTTTTTATGAACAAATTTTTACAATTACATTGTAATGTGATTCTTGTGCCCTAGGGAGTTTTGCAGGTGTTAAGACTGTAAGGTGCAGAGAAGCACTTATACGATTAGGTCAATCAGTAAACATTAAGCACCTACTGTGTGCCGGGCACTGTGCTAAGCAAAAGTAAAGCCAAGGCTGAAGAAAGATACATTAAAATGGTCAAGAGGGTACACAATTAGAAAAATGAACAATAATTCTTCTCTCCAGTCTGGACATTTCTCCCAATGTGCAGCAGTCCCACAATTCCAATCCCCTCAAATTCAGCATATCCAAAACCAAATATGTTTCTTCTCCCTCAAATCTGCTCCTCCTCACTTCACTATTTCTGTCAGTTAGCACCACCATTCACCCTGTTTCTCAGAACAGAAATTTTGGTGTTATCTCCGATTCTTCTTTCTTCCTCACCTCCCACATTCCATAAGTTGCCAAATCCTGTCAATTTTAGTCCTTAGATAAGGCCCCCTCCTTTCTATTCCCATAGCTGCCAGGCTTTTCTTACCACAATAGCTTTTCCTTGCTTCCAGAGGCTAACACCTCTAATGCACATCTTACCTAACTCTCATATTAATCTTTCCTTAAGACAACTTCAATCATATCACTCTTCTTGAAACCCTTTGCCAGCTTCCTGCTTGCACCTTAATAAAATCCAAACTCTTTAACCTTCCTCAGCTAAATGGGAGCACTCAGCTGCCAAAGTGTCTTCTTAAAATCCAGGACTGACCAAGTCATTCCTCTGCTCACTAAATTCCAGTATATCCCCCTATTACCTCAAGGATCAAATAAAAAATAATCCCCTGATTGGCTGTTGAAGGCCTCCACAAACCTATTCCCTCCCCCCCCCCATCTTCTTACACTCCACTATTTTCATATAATCTAGGATGCAGTGACACTGACAACCTTTGCACAAGACAATCTACCTCTTAATACTGTCTTTTCAGTATCTGTCGACCATGAGTGTAAATTGCTCTCCCTTCCTCACCTCGAAATCCTGGCTTCCTGGTTTTTTTCAAAACAACTCAAATTCTACCTTCAGGTGAAAGCCTTTCTTCTTCCATTCTCCCACCGCCAGCTGCCCACTATCCTTCCAGTTCCTTCTGAGACTACTTCCCGTTTACAATGTATATATCTTTTTTTGTTAAACAGTTATTGCACATTGTCTCCCCCATTAGAATGTTAGTTCATTGAAGACATTTGCCTTTGTTTATATTGCCAGTACATAGTACAGGTATTTAATAAATGCTTATTGACTTGACTGACAGACTGGGATTCAGGGCCCTTTCTGATCTAGCATCAACCTCAATTTAAGTTTTTACCTCATTCTACTGTTCTCCATGAACTCTATGCCCTAGTCAAACTGGGCTACTTAACATCATCCAGCACATAGTTCATTATCTCCTGCATCTCTTCCTTGGTTTATGTTTTAAATCCTTCTCTTCCCTACTGTCCCCAACAACCCATATCTGTTGCTAAAATCTTACTTACCTCTGAAAATTAAACTCAAATGCCATGTCGCCCCGGAAATCTTTCCTGACCTTCTCTGTAATAAACGACCTCTCCTTCATCAAACTTCACATAACATTATGTACTCTTCTAAAGTTTATCATGATTGATTTCTGTCTTAAGCAGCTAAATGACATAGTGAACAAGAGTGACAGACCTGGAATCAGGGAGACCTGAGTTCATATTCTGGCACAGACACTAACAAGCTGTGTGACCCTTGGCAAGTCGCTTAACCAGTCTGCTTACCTCAGTTTACCTTCCAAGGCTGTCACAAATGAAAAAATATCTATAACATACTCTGGTAAACTTAAAGCTATATAAATGCTAGCTGTTGTTGTTATAGTTAGTGGTGACTTGTATAGGTGTTACATAAGTTCTATGAGTATAGAAAGACTGTCTTCTTCTCTATCTTTGTATCCATCCAACCATCATCTACCACAGGTGGCATTTAATAAATGTCGGCTGGCTGGAAAGGAGTTGCTTGTACTCAGATTCTCATTCTGCATGGCCAAGTGTATCAGGTTTCTCAGAGTGAAAACCTGACAGACAATGGTTTCTAAATTACAAGACACATCTGGAGGGCACAAATTATTCCCAAGTATCCGTTATCATCTTCTTCAAGGAATAAAGGAGAAGAAAACAAAATAAAACACTCCACTATCATAGACCCAGATCCAGAGACCAACTAAATGAAACCAACCCCCTCATTTCACAGATGAGGAAAATGAGAGGTTATGGGATATGTCCCAAAATAAGTCAAAGGCTGGATCTGAACCCAGGTCTTCTGATTACAGAGCCTATGCTCTTTCCACCTGTAACATTTTTTGTTGTTGTTTTGCATTGGTTTTTTGTTTTTAAATTTTTTTCTCTAACACTGTAACTTGTGTAACCTCAAAAAAAACATATCCCAAACCTTATAATTTCTGGCCTTGTGAGTACACACTTACCAAATGCAACAAAGGCCTAATACAAAGATCTATCTTGCCTGAACTTCCAGAAAATATACTAAGCCACTTGTTGAATATCTCCAGATGTCTATGTCACTCAACCAGTATCCAAATGATCTGATATGGAAGAATTAGAAGACCATCCTAAAATTAGGGAGGTGGTTATGGTAGGATTAAGATGGGGAGTTGAGAGAATAAAGGATACCTCCTTTGTGATTCAAAGTTTAATTTTATAGGTGGGGAGGGAAGAGGGTCAAGACCTTCTTCCTCTTACAAAAATCACTCCCTTCCCCTTCCTTTTGGTGTCAATTCACTTAAGTCATGTTACCATGATGACTGAAACACAGCTCAGCAATCCCAGTAATCACAGGAAGACCAAAAACTGTGGTTTCTGTGGCAACTCCCAAATCCCCAAAACTTATGTGCCATGCTGTATAACATATGCTGCTCTGTAACTCAAACTGTCAAGCAAATGAATAATCAATAACTTCGGATTTTTATTTTTCTCAACAGTCTAAGTAAAGTAGTGAGGATTTTCTAATGATCTATAGTAACGGTAGTTTCAATTCAGTTCAGTTGTTTTTCAATTTTCTCTGACTCTTCCTGACCCCATTATTTTGGGTTTTCTTGGCAAAGATACTAGAGTGGTTTGCCTTTTCCCTCTCCAGCTCATTTTACAAATGAAGAAACTAAGGCAAAGAAGGTTAAATGACTTCCCCAGGGTCACAATGCTAGTTAGTGTTGATATAGAAAATCACATAGCCTCTGATCTTGTCTATCTCAAACAGACCCTGGCCTGGCTGTGTTCCAAGATGCAGCTGCACAATCTCTGCTTTCCATCCTTGTCTGTCTCAGACAGGCTCTGGCCTTGAGGTACCCCAGCTACAATGCCAAGCCTCCCTTAACAGTATCCTAGCTGCAACACCAAGCCTCCTCTAACCACTAGACCCACTATGCATCCTTTGTTCTGTGAATAACTGATCTCATCTTGGTTTGACCACACCCACTCTTTTTGTATATAATCAGGTGGGCTACAAGACTCATTGCTCATTGTTGGAGGGATGGAATCCTCCCTTTGAGTCCTCGTATATTGAACTCTCTCGAACTCCCCCCCTCTTCCCCCCCTACCTCAAGAACCTGGCTGAGTATCTTCTGTGTCAATTGTGCCGTAACAGTGTCTAAGGCTAAATTTGAACTCAGGTTCTCCTGACTCCAGGGCCTGAACTCCACATCCACTCTGCCACCTAGCTGCCTTTTTAACCATAGTTACCGTCACCAATATTTCACTCTTACCAATAGTAGAGACAAGCAACAATCTATAATGGGAAATAGGTAACTGGAAAAGTTAATCAACAGATCTGTATCTCACTATTATTACAGGCTTTCCCTAACCTGTTTCCTATTTGTTCCACAAAAACAAACCATTATACAAGGTCATTTGGGTAAGGGTGTTCTGGCATTACAATTTAAAAGGATTGATTTCCATATATTTAAAGAATCAATAAAAAAGAATCAATAAGATGAGGGGTTTTGTTTCTTTTGGAAACATGATGAAGAACTGGGGACAGGGGGTAGGGGTGGACCTTAGGTGTAGGAAAGTAGGCATGGGCTTATTTGTCAAGCATCATTTATTTTGGGGTGCATCTATATGACTAGGAGAAAAATTTAACCCTTACTAAGACCTTTACCACAAATCAGAAAGGATGATAGTGCTGCAAACATAAGGAAGGAGGGAGTCAGTGATCCAGAAAGAAGACTTCTTCTAGAAAAAAAAAGGAAAAAAAAGTTGTAGGCAGCTAGGTGGCACAGTGGATAGAGCACTGGCCCTAGAGTCAGGAGGACCTGAGTTCAAATCCAGCCTCAGACACTTGACACCAGGGGCAAATCACTTAACCCTGATTGCCTCAAACATGCAGGACCATTTCCAATTATCCTGATGTATATCTTGCCACTGGACCAAGATGGCTCTGGAAGAGAGAGTGAGTTGATGACCTCACACAGCCCTCCCTCACTTAAATCCAGTGCAAGTCATGACATCACTCAGATGTCAGGGTCCTCTGTGGGAATGAAGGACAAACAACAACTACAGTAGTCAAAAGAACAAATAAATGAAAATCAGATCATGAGCAAATGGAATCTTAATCTATTTATAAGAGGAGAAAATATGGCCAGCAATGGCTAGAAAACAAGAGCATTTGTCAAGAGAAAGATGATTGTGCATCTCTGGCCTCAGTTATATGCAATTGAAAGCAACGTCTCCAACAATGATGGACAACATATTCAATATTTCCTGGAACCCTTGATAATGCTGTTCCCTCAGAGGTCCACACCAGAGAACCCTGTTTTAAAGGTTATCAGGACTGCTGATAAACCTCCAGAAAAGTCACTCCTTACATGCAGAATCCAAGCTCAACAAACCAAGCCAAAGCACCAAATTCCATGCCATGATGGATCATGTCACAGATAAGCCTTCCATCCATTCCTACAATTACAACAAATTCTTCATACTGACCTCTTAGAAGAAAATTGTTACTTGATTTGCTACATCTTCAAAAGAAAATAATGTGCTAAAAACCCTAGAGCCACAATTTAACAATTTAACTCTTTTCAATCCTGTTTCACCCTTTGTGACCCCATTTGGGGTTTTCTTAGCAGAGATATAAGAGCAATTTGCCTTTTCCTTCTCCAGCTCATTTTACAGATGAAGAAACTGAGGCAGAGTTAAGTGACTTGTCCAGGGTCACACTCAGCTAGTGTGTGTCTGAGACCAGATTTGAACTTGCAAAGATTCCTTACTTGAGGTCCAGCATTCTATCCACAGTAGCCCCTAACTGCCCCCCATAATTTACTGATTCTCAACCACATGCCTCTTGCCTCTTCTCTCTCTGTCTTTCTCTGTCTCATTCTTGTACTAATCTGAATCTCCATACTCTGTGGTGGGGTTGAGGAGTATAAATATTTCAGAGAAAGGATCCCTCAAAATTGGGAGCATTCATCTCCTTACAGACTCAATTCCCCAAGTCACCCAACTCATTAAACTTCTACCTAGAGAATGAAAATAATCCAGCTGTAACCCATCAAGAAGCAGTGCTTTTTTAATCTTAGGGAGCTCAAAAGAAATGCTAAAGAATAGTGAGGGCAGGGCCCAATGATGGCACCTGACAGTGAACAAGCATAGGCAAACTAATCTTATAAACCTTGCCTCCTGTGGACATTAAGAAAACCTAAGTTTTAAGCACCTTCCTCACCCTCCAATTCAAAAGAGGAGCCCTTTATTTACTATTCCTCAGTGCCTCATTGGAAGTGACCCTTGATTTTTGAAAGTGATGCCAGTAGAACACAAGTTTTAGCAAACCTTATGAAGCCCCAAAGGATTCAACTATAGGCCTGACACAGCCTAGCACACCTGTGATTTAAGGCCCTGCCTAAGTACAGAATGGCTGCAAGGTTTCAGCCACAGGAATTCTCAAAGAATCTACTAAGTCATAGATGGATTGTGAATAGGGGTGTGGGGGGAGAAGGGGAGAAGAGAAGCACACCTACACCAATGAAATTATTTATAAGTACTTTTTTTTAAGTGAGGCAATTGGGGTTAAGTGACTTGCCCAGGGTCACACAGCTAGTAAGTGTCAAGTGTTTGAGGCCGGATTTGAACTCAGGTACCCCTGACTCCAGGGCCGGTGTTCTATCCACTGTGCCACCTAGCTGCCCCTTATAAGTACTTCTTAAAGAAACTCAAGGAGTTTTACAAACTCTGAGCTGCTTAAAAGGTACAGTATAAATTTCCCTTCGTTCACAAATTCTGGATTTTGGGCAATTATGTACTCAACTGATTCTGACTGCTAATCACTGACCACATGCAAGTAGTTTATGTAATCACACCCTAAAAAGCAACTGCTCCTAGGTGGGAAAAGTTCTTAATACTTCAGAAGAGAAATCCAGTATACCACATGCAAAGGCTGTATTATTAGGGATAAAGCCAAAGGAAGTTTTCAGCTAAGCTAGTTTAACTAAGGCAAAAAAAAAAGTTAAGGAAAGCAATAAAAACAACTGGGAAGCAGCTCCAGGATTTAGTTGAACATATCATATTCTCTGCCTTCCAACAGGTTATGAAATGACAGCAATAGTCATTATCAGTTGTATCCAAATGGAGTATGCTATCCAACCAGTGAGGTGCTGAGCAATGAGGATTCAAGTGTTTCACAACCCAATACCCCCTCTAAATCTGAAGGCTTCCTTTTCATGTATGCTGACCCAAAGAAAATACATAAAACCTCACAGTGCATTTCTAGACTCAAGTGAAGATCAAATAGTTTATGAAAATGTGCTCTAACAGAAGATAGTCTATTTAGTGCACTTTTTGTAATGTTTCTTGACTTCCAAATCAACATGGAAAAAACCACAATGCTGCAAACATAAAGGAAACAAAAATAAAGCCAAGAGACAAGAAAGCAGGAAGAATTTGGGTTCTAAAGTATGCCAGCAAATGTCAACAGTGCTGTACAAACACATGTTGGGATAATTTGTATGAAAGGCTACTTAAGCACAGTGCTTCGTTTCTGTTTCCCCTAAGCTATTATGAGAGTGATAGTAATATTTAAGTTTTGATGGTAACATTCCTTTGAGTACCCAAAGTATGTTTTCTTCCAGGTGCTGACAACATAATGAGTACAGGGGAATGTCCATGGTTAATCTCTACCACCTCCCCGCCCCCCCCCCCAAAAAAAAACCCATAGTTAGACCATGAGGACTTTTTGGAAGCACTAAGAAAAAGTTGTCTCCCCCTTCATCTTCCTTAAAGATAATTAATTTCTCTCCAAACTCATGGACCTTCCACTCTTCCTTTTTAGCATCCAGTATTATGTATTAGTGGGCAGTGCATTTTTTGCTCAGCTTACCTTTTTCCATTTGGAATTGATATTTTTTAATATATGTAATTTAATTATCAATAAATGTATAAGGTTTGGTACTCATTTCTTGGCTGCACATGATAAATTTTCTCACTAAATGTACGTGGTATATAAGGGAGTTAATATTATTCCCACTTAAGAGATAAAAGAAACCAAAATGAATAAGAAACTGAAACCAAACTGAAAAAGAAACCCAAACTGAATAACTTGTATAGGATCACGAAAGAAAGGTGATTGTCATGGAAGGCAATGTAGTAAAAGAGAAAGAACATCAAATTTGGAGCTAGGAGACCTGGATTTTATCTCAGTGCTGCTACTGTGAGAAAATCACAGCCTGGATCTGTGAGTTCTTCATAGGGAGGGGGCAGCTAGGTGGCACAGTGGTTAGAGTGGCCCTGGAGTCAGGAGGAGCTGAGTTCAAATCCAGCCTCAGACACTTGACACTTACTAGCTGTGTGACCCTGGGCAAGTCACTTAACCCTCATTACCCCACAAAAAATAAAATAAAATAAAATCGGGAGACATGGTATTTTCCCAACTTACCTGACAAAGTTGCTCTGAGGACAGCTACTGGTAAAAACACAAAACGCTATGCAAATGTGAGCAATTAAAATTACTTGTTATACTCAAATGCTATTAAGAGGACAGCCTCACCATCAGGCTCCCTTCCCTTTTACTATCCACTTTTTTTTTTTTCCATTTCTACCACATCACTATGCACACCAAGAAAAGCCCTGAAGGTTATACCTAAACTCAAAATTGACTTGCCTCATTCAACAATTAACCCATAAACCTATTTAAATTTCCCTATATCAGATGAAAAGCTGATAACTGCCTGCAAATGTGCTCGCCTGGGTACTCTCAACACAACAGTCGCAGTGTTGCTGGGATAACCACACATTTGCAAAATCATGAAACTCAAAGCAAAGCCTTGGTATGAGCTATTACGAAAGTAAGAGAGGATTCCTGCCACCCTCTCCTATGACCAGAGCTTGAGAAGCAGATCTGGCTGGCTGTCTGCAACATTCCAAGCAGGAGAGAGCAGAAAGGCAAACAGCGAGCTGATGAGCTACTAAAGGCCAATTGTTCTCTCCCCTCCTTTAAAAAGTATTTCCAAAAAAAAAAAAAAAAGTATTTCCATAAGATATCCCCACCATACATTTAATCTCACAATTAGCCTTTTAATTTATTTCTAAATTCCTGCTCTGCTCCTGGCAAATGGGTATTTAAAAGGAAAAGTTGGAGCACCTGTATTTATATGAGCAAGTAGTTAGAGACCTGCCCACAAACTATTTTCTAATACTCTGGAGGTGAAGATACTCAACCTTTCAAGTTCAGGCAGTCTCTCTTGTCCCTGTGCTGCTCTCTGCCTTATCTTACCTCCTGTGACAGGAACCATCTGCATCACCTATTTAAAAGTTTAAATATTTTTATTGTTGTTCAGTCATTTCAGACTCTCAGTAACCTCATTTGGGGTTTGCTGCTCCAGTTCATTCTAGAGATGAAGATACTGAGACAAACAGGGTGAAGTGACTTGCCCTGGGTCACATAGCTAGTCAGAGGCCAAATCTGAATTCAGGTCTTCCTGACTCCATATTTGGCTGTTTAATCCTTTGTGCCATCTAGCTCCCATGCATTTACTTTTTTTAAACACACACACACACACACACACACACACACACACACACACACACACACACACACACACCCCTATCTATCATACAAAATGTGGGAGGAGGGCCCTGATGAAAACGGTGAACACTTAAAATTCTTGCTGAATAGAAATTAACAATTGGCTTTTTAATAGATTTTTCAAGCTTCACAATTACATTTTCTCTTTATATTGGCCCATGAGTAAACACAGACCATGGTGTGTCTAGATTCCAACAACTTGGATTTGGAATTTCAGTGTGAATGTTTTTGGTCCACAGACTACTTGACTCAGTCAAAAGACACCAGGGACCACTTACTTCCCACTTCAAAAAGAAAGCAAGCAGAACCCTCGACAAGATTAATGGGAGACATGTGGTAATGTGTGGTTTTTATTAAATGTTATAAGGGAATTATTAATTCATACCAGAACCAAAAGGATCGACAATTTAAACAAGAGAATAGATTGTAGGCCGCACTCTGAGAAGGGATAGGTGAGGTGGCTAGTCACCCAATCACAAAGCCCTGCCTGTGCTCAGCTGTAGAAATGACCCGTAGAAGACTTCTGGTGCTCCTCACTCTTTCCCCTTTGACTCTTCTCACTTTGCATTCTCCTGTCTCCACTCTTCCACTTTCTATTGTATTATAGTGGGTGAGAATAGGAAAAGATTTTTTAAAAATTTTTCATTATAACTTGGAAAGGAGTAATCATAAACTCAATTTAGGAATCATCTTACAATGACCTCGTGGTATGAAGAAGCTATGTGATTCTTCTCTATTAATTCAGACACTGACTTATGGCTCCTATAAATGCCAGCTAAAACAGGGAGATATGTAGTTAAATTGCATTAAGTTATGTAAACCCTAGTTTTAAATGTGCATGTAGTATAATCACTACTTCCAGTCCTAAAAGCATTCTATAGGGGGCAGCTAGATGGCACAGTGGATAGAGCACCAGCCCTGGAGTCAGGAGTATCTGAGTTCAAATCCAGCCTCAGACACTTAACACTTACTAGTTGGGTGACCCTGGGCAAGTCACTTAACCCCAATTGCCTCACTTTAAAAAAAAAAAGGCATTCTATAAATTCGAGGTGGGGTTTTCCCTTTTCATGCTGAGTTAAACTTGTACCTATATCCCTAATCTACAAGAACTTTTCCCCCAGTTGTAATTGATGCCTGAGGAACCACAGAATTTTAGAAGTGTGAGGAACTCTGAAACCTAATCATGCTCTCCCTGCCACCCCTTCATTTTAATAATAAAGAAACTGAGGCCCAGGGAGGGTAAGTGATTTTCTCAAACCAGAACAGCTAGAACCTTGGTCTTTTCCCTTTCCAATCTGATGGTCTTTCCACTTCACCATGGTTTACTTTGTTAGAGTGTTAATGAAGTAAATAATAACCTTTTACATAGAAACTAACGGTAGATCATCTGTGAAGTAGCAATGTATTACTCTAATACATGGAAGAATTTAAAAAGAAAACCACAAATTTTATATAATTACTTTAATATTATAAAGATCTTCATGTGTCCCTTACATCCCCACCCCACTCCCCAAATGCTTAAAATAATGTAGTATCTGTCCTGAACTCTTTTTAGTAATACTGACATGAAATGAAGGAGAGCTATAAACCTATAAAAATAGCTGAGAAAATGCACCTCCCTCCCTTGTGAGAAGGAGGAGGGAGGAATTTAGTAGGTGAACCACAGAAATGAACATGATTTAAAAACAAAGTAAAAGATGCCTCCCCCAAAATTTTAATTTAATAAGAAATGTTTGAAGATTAAAGAAGTATACATTAACATTCCTTTATCAGCAGTATAGGCGATCCATTCAAGGTTTTCTGAACACATGATCCAACAATTTATGTTCTATATAGTGTACCATTTGTTGTGGCTTTTCAAGCCTTTGGGTGGGGGGATCATTTTTTGCTCTCTTTATACTCTCTTTTGCTCTTTTAAGGCAGAGGGTGTAGTCTGAATCAAACAAAAGGCAACATTTTTTTCTAAAGGAGGCTGAAAATTAGGTGGGAAGGTATTACACATTCTTTTTCTATGAGAATTAAATATAAAGCAAGGTCAATACATTTCAGGAAGAATAAGAGAATGATCAAAGGAAAAAAGGAGTTTAAACCTATTTAAGAAAACTGCAGTGATTAAACATCATAACCTTTTCTACTCAAAAATCCAGAAGGGTTAAGATTTTATTTCGATTCTAATCTAACCCCATTATTGGCCTATTAGTAGGAAGTCAATGATTTACTAACACTCACCTTTCGGGTGGCCAAGAAGAATGAATGACAGCAGCCACGAGAACCTTGACCAGAGCCACCCCTCTCTATCCACCCTACTTGCTACTAACAATCCTCCTTTTTCTATGGGAAGAAACTGGCCTCAGAGGGACTCAAGGTTACTACTAGTACTCGCTACTTCAGCTCCATTAGGGGTTAAAGAGACTTTTATCAGATGGCCTAGAAATCTAACCACTCTATATAACATTATTCTATGAGAAAATGTGCTCCAAATCCTAAGATACAACATAAATGAAATTTTGATATAAATGAACTCAACCAGAACAGGTCTGACTATACTACAATCTACGAAGCAGGGACAGTAGATCACCACATGTATGAATTTCACCAGAAAATAATCATTAACCTAAGCACACCTGTGTCTCAACATACTGTTGAGGAGAAGAGGGGAGTCTTTTTATATGTTCTGAAACAAAAAATCATTATAACTCCCTTACAAATACACAGCCATTCTACATATAGGCATTTAAAGGACACTACTAGGTTTATTGTTTAGTACTGTCACAAATTCTGCTGAGAGAGAAAAGTTTCCAAAGAGTCCCCAGTTCTAAGGGCCAAATTCATGTGTATATTTGTATGTGTAATGGGGAGGGAGGCACAGATAGGCCAGAAAAGACATTCATTCACAGGGTAAAGGCCTCTGGAACGGGGTTCTTCACTTAGGGTTTATAAACTTGGTTGTTTTAAGATTCTGATCATTTTATGGAATATAATTTCTTTCTCCATAATCCTGTGCATTTTATCTTATGTACTTAAAGAAATTTATTCTGAGAAAGGGTCCCCACACAGTTGTTTTTTTAAAAACTGACTTATTCTAAAGAGATGCCAAATAAAAGAAAAACATCTATGTGACTATAAAAAGTATAAAGGCAATAAAACACGTCAAAAATAATGTGGACAAACTTAAAGCACAAATTCAAAGTCTTAGTGCAGTTTTTAAGCTGTAATTCCTTTGGTTTTGTAAAGTTGTCTTACCAATTTGTTCTTATTTGTAGGCTCAATATTCTAGATAAAAAATAAAATAAAAACAAATGACTGTACTTCTGAGGCAGCTAAGTGGCATAGAGTATAGAGTTCTGGGCCTGGAGTCTAGAAGACCGGAGCTCAAATAGGCTAGGTGACCCTGGGCAAGTCACTTGACCCTGTTTACTTCAGTTTCCTCAACTGGAGAAGGAAATAGCAAACCACTCCAGTATCTTTGCCAAGAAAACTCCAAACAAGGTCACATAGAGTTGAACACAACTGAACAACTAAAACAATTGTATTTCTCAACCGAATAACATGATTTCATGTGGTTCTCATTTGGGTGTAGATGGAAAAGCACCAGAATGAAGTTAGGAGTCTTGAGTTATTCCTGTTTTTGCCACTAACTAGCACGGTGGACTTGGGTCATTTACTAGGGATGAAGATTCTTCAATTCTATGTTAAAGGAGTAATTTAACTGGCTCATCAATAAGGGACTTTCCACCTCTGGCATTATATGTGTTGAACAAATGGTTTTCAGAAGAAAAAATAAAAGCTATCTATAGTCATATGAAAAAAAATGCTTTAAATTACTAATGATTAGAGAAATGCAAATTAAAACAATTCTGAGGTACCACTTCACACCTATCAGATTGAATAACATGACAAAAAAGGCAAATGATTAACACTGGATGTGGGAAAATTGGGACACTAATGTACTGTTAGCTGAGTTGTGAACTGAACCAACCATTTTGGAGAACAATTTGGAACTGTGCCCTAAGGGCTGTAAAACTGTATACCCTTTGATCCAGTAATACAACTACTAGGTCTGTATCCTAAAGAGATCAAAGGAAAAGGACTTATAAGTATTAAAATATTTATAGCAGCTCTTTTTGTGGTGGCAAAGAATTGGAAATTGAGGGAATGCCCATCAATTGGGGAATGGCTGAATAAGTTGTTGTATATGATTATGATGGAATACTTCTGTGTTATAAGAAATGATGATCATGGTGGCAC
The DNA here is from genome assembly GCF_019393635.1 of Dromiciops gliroides. Lineage (NCBI taxonomy): Eukaryota > Metazoa > Chordata > Mammalia > Microbiotheria > Microbiotheriidae > Dromiciops > Dromiciops gliroides. The sequence continues at coordinate 189,497,558 of NC_057863.1, forward strand.
AGCTAGGTGGCACAATGGATAAAGCACCAGTCCTGGATTCAGGAGGACCCAAGTTCAAATCCAGCCTCAGACACTTGACACATACTAGCTGTGTGACCATGGGCAAGTCACTTAACCGTCATTGCCGGGAGGGAGAGAGGGAGGGAGGGAAAGAAGGAAGGGAGGAAGGGAGGAAGGAAGGGAGGGAGGGAAGGAGGGAGGAAGGGAGGGAGGGAAGGAGGGAGGGAGGGAGGGAGGGAGGGAGGGAGGGAGGGAGGGAGGGAGGGAGGGAGGGAGGGAGGGAGGAAGGAAGGAAGGAAGGAAGGAAGGAAGGAAGGAAGGAAGGAAGGAAGGAAGGAAGGAAGGAAGGAAGGAAGGAAGGAAGGAAGGAAGGAAGGAAGGAAGGAAGGAAGGAAGGAAGGAAGGAAGGAAGGAAGGAAGGAAGGTCGAACAGGATGGTTTCAGAAAAACCTGTGAAGACATATGAACTCAAGCAAAGCAAGGGAAGCAAAACCCGGAGAAGATTGTATATAGTAAAATTTAGATTCCTTGTTTCCAGAGCTAAGGCCCAGCAAGCAAGCTGCACCTTGAGCTTAGCCAGACAACAATCCTTTGAGATCACCCTCTGGATGATCCACCCTCTGGGCTAGTCACACAATTCACCAGGTATTCTCTCTGGTCAAAGACAAACACTGGACAAAGTCATAACATGCTGCAGTGAATCAAATTTGTCACATGCTTGCTGCCCCCTCCTCGTTGTTAGGGCTACAATTCACTGAGCAGCCACTAGTATGAGTATTGAGATCTCCCCATGCTACCCTGGGGACCCCCCCACATGTATCTGTAGCTCCTCCTTGCTTACAAGCCATTTTCCTCACTTAGAAAATAAACTTTCTATCTAATTCCTGACACCTGTCTCTGGCCTATTTTGTGCAGCTCTGGTCATATATAGATTAGAGTACAGTTGACAGGTAACAGCAATTTTGTACTATAAACAACTGTGAGTGATTTGGCTATTCTGAACAATGCAATGATCTAAGATAGTTCTGAAGGACTTGAAAATGCACCTCCAAAGAGAGAACTTGAGTCTGAGTGCAGAATAAAGCATAATTTTTTTACAACTTTATTATTCTTGCTTTTATTTTTATAACATGGCTAATATGGAAATATATTTTGCACAATTTCTTGTGTATAACTAATATCACATTTCTTGCCTTCTCAATGGGTGATGGAGGAATAGGTAGGAAGTAACTCAAAAAAATTTTAACTGAATATTAAATAAATTCAGAAAAAAATAAATTCTATGAGTTGGGATCAACAGACAAAAAACTTAGGGGAATTTACTGAGGCAGGATAAGGCATTCACAGTAGTTCTCCCAGTTTCTGGTACCATTTGGTTTTGCTTTGGTTCTTATTTTATGACTTATTTTGAGCACAGTATAATACCACAGTTAAAAATTTGAACACTATTTCTGCTTTACTTTTTAAGGTTATTAGAATATAATTATTGGGGCAGCTAGGTGGCGCAGTGGATAAGGCATCAGCCTTGGATTCAGGAGTACCTGAGTTCAAATCCGGCCTCAGACACTTGACACTTACTAGCTGTGTGACCCTGGGCAAGTCACTTAACCCCCACTGCCCCGCAAAAAAAAAAAAAAAAGGAATATAATTATTGTGGACATGAATATAGGGAATCAATATAATTTTCAATTTTCTAATAAGTCAAAATAAAACCAGCTTTTTTTAAAACCAGCAAAACATAGGCATCTTTTTAAAGTGAGACACCCGTCCATTTGACCCACAAACACCTAAAATCCCTAAGCCATTTATTTTATAACAGTTGTACTTTGGACCAGAAATAAAGTAGAGAGTATTTCTTGCATAGCACATTTAGTTTTACATCACTAGACTCTGGTACCTTTCTTCAAAGGCTGTCTTTCCACATATCGTAGCACTGATCCTGTAAGTACTGAGTTCACAGATGTAGTCTCCCCCATTAGAAGTTCCCTGAGGGCAAGAAACTGTTATAGCCCCACTTCCCAACACTGTGCCTGGCACCTAAGTGCTTAACAAAGGCTGTGGACTGATTTTTTAAAATCACTTCTACACACTCTCGCTTTAACAAGAAAAGTTTCCCCCCAAAAAATGGTAGAATAAATGAGGTTATCTCAAACATTTTGTTACTTAGCTATCTTGTACAAATGTAAACCAACAGGCCAAACACTTTAAAACTACAGGGGTCCAAAAAGTCCTCAAAGGTTACTGAGATCCATTTGTATCTAAACAAAAACCATCATGGAAGGAAGGCAAGAAGAGGAGGGAGAGACAGGGCAGAGGAGAGAAAGGAAAGAGGAGAGGGAGGGAAAAAAGGGATGGAGATGGAAAGAAAGGAAAGGAAGAGAGAGGTGAGGGAAGAAAAAAGGAAAAGAAAGAGTTCTGAAGAGTCACAAACCACCTAAAGAATTGAACCTTAACACTGCTATAACAATGAGATTTGAGTGTGATGTGATGTGATGTGATGTAATGAAAGACCCAGGTTCTAGAATCCCAGCTTTGTCACCAGCTGGTACATTGCATTGGATAATTGCTTACCTTCTCTAAACCTCAGTTTCCTTACCTGTAAAATAAAGATAATTATAGCATGATCTTATATAGAGAGATGAGGAAATACTTTACATAGGACAATATTCTAAAAAATATAAAACACTACCATAACATGTTGTATTAATAAGATACTGATTTAAAGAATTTAAGAGTTTGAAGTTAGCTTAAAAATCATCTAGAAAAACTCCCTTTACAGATGAATATGTTGCCCATGGTCACATAGCAGTCCAATAGCAAGGACAGTTCTTAAAGCCTCTCAAATTCAATGTACTTTTCAATATACTGTCCTGCCTTGAGATGATTTTTGGTGTCCAGATCAAGAAAATAGATACCACTTGGCTGACCTCAGCATCTAAGGTTTGAGGAAGAGCAAGGATTTGGGAAACAATTGGAGGGAGGAACAAGTTCTACAAGTATTTCAGAGAGGCACTAATACTTGCAAACATCACAGATCATAGAGATCCCACAATCATCCTTTTACTATTACATCCTACAATGTATTTTGGATGACAATCAAGAGGAAGCTAAGAAAGGAAGGAATAGTGAATGTCTGGACTTCTCTGCCTGATTTTGGTCATGAGGGAGTTGCAGTTTAAAAATCTCAGGCCTCAAACAGAACAAGAGAAAAGGAGACAGGCTGCCCGCCCCCCCCCCCCAAAAAGGAGCAGAGAGAAGTGAAAATGACATGACTTGCTTATCTTACAACAGGAGGTTGGGTCCTAGCTCAAACCCCTCAAAATGGAGAGAGGATGAGGGGGCAGACATCATGATAGTATCTGAAGTCACTTCCTGAACAAAATAAAACTAGATTTAAGTCAGTAATTCCTTGCTCAAATGAATGGGTCCCACTGGACATCCTGAGAGATGGTCTGTGACAGGTTAAAAGACATAAGCACTAAAGACGAATATGCTGATGTCAACTTTCCAACCCACACCTCACCATCTCTTCACAAACAAAAATGAAACAATAGTACCCCTCCTCCCCACTGCCATTAGGTTTGTCAGCCAATCAAGCAAGGGTATACCTAGTGATGAGACCACTATGCTAGAGTGAATTACCTTATCCTTACAACTTCATAACCAGTCACTATCTTCCTCATTTACCCTTGCCTAAAAAATGAGCAAGGAAATGAAAGAAAAAGAGACCTAAAATCTGAAGAAGGCAGTTCATTTAAAGGGTCAGTTAAGGGCAGTCATTTGGGGGAAAGACCTCAATTATCTTCATATTGGCCCATCTTGTTATGGATAATAAAATCCTAATCATGAGAAAAATCCATGGACACAATCTCAGAGATGAACCTTTTTTGGTCACTCATGTTTGTACACCATGAACTTCTTTTCAAATTTCTTTTGTATTTCATCAGCTTAAAGGGTTGTATTGAGAGCTCAGAAAAAAATGTTTGTTTCATGCTGCCATTTTACCTCCTCCCCCTACTTGATCAACATGTATATGTGTATGTGTATGTATATATCAATCACACACATGCATATGCACACACAAGATGGAATGGTCAATGGGCGAGGCTCTTCTCCCTTTCTTTAGGGCAAAGAGAGAGGTTCTTAGGTCTGTAGAGAACAAAACACCTTAGGGTTCTTGAATCTCTATGCAGTCCTCATGTGCTCTATCACAACTAAGTATACTTGGCATAACTCCATTAAACACAAAATAATTTTCATACAGCTGCCAGCAGAAGAGAACTATATTCTTAGACCAGATGTTTCTGGTGTTGGTGCTGCCAAGCATGCATGGAAACCTCACAGCTGAGAGAGTCGATTAACAATGAACGGAGTCACAAGATGCTGGGGTCCATCTAGCACAGACATGATGTCACAGTTCTACTAAATGGTAAAGGAGCGGCTATTGGCTAATCACCTTCCAGAAAACAATGGTCCTTCCCTACCAAAAAGCCAAGTTACAGAAGCTAAAAATTGCAACTTCAAAATAACCCACACAGCAGCTTCCTCAATTAAGTAACTAGCAGGACTTAGGTCAAGCAGCAAAAAATACAACTTTTTAAATATATGGAAAAAAGAAAAGGTTTTATCATTTGTCATTATTACACAGCTTCATTGTCACTAGTCAAATCAACAAGTATTTATTAATTACCTACTAAGTGCCAGGAGCTATACTAAGTGTTGAAGAGAGAGGAGTAAGGTGAGAGACACAGAGAGACAGAGACCGAGAAAGAGACAGAGACAATTTTCTGCTCAAGAAGCTCGGGGGAGACAACATGTAAACAATTACATATAAATAAAATATAGACAGCATAACTTGTAGATAATCAATAGAGAAAAGGCATTAGCATTTAAGAGGAAGTGGGAAAGGTTTCTTGTAGAAGGTGAGATTTTAGCTGGGACTTGAAGGAAGAAAAGAGGAGGGAGAGTATTCCAGGCATGGAGGATAGTGAGTGAAAATGCCCACAATCAAGAGATGAAGTACCTTCTGTGAGGAAGAACAAGGAGGCCAGTGTTATATGATCTTAAGAATATGTGGAGGGGAAAAGGGTATTTAAAAAAACTGGAAAGCCAGGAAGGGGTTGGATTATAAAGGGCTAAAGCTTTGCTGCAAGGACAATGAGATTCTCAGAGAGGACCACCAAGCTCTGTCCAGAAAGCCCAACAAAACCGGAAGGACTTCAAGAATGGGCCAGCACCAGACACACGTCTGCCCTCCCTGCCAGGCTGACTCACTAAGCTCTAAAGAGCACATTACCAGGGACAAAGTGAGGAAGAAGTTCCACCAACCAGATTATCATGTATTAAACAAGAAAAAAAAAAAAAGATTTATTCTCTGGGTCAGGTTTGGAAGCCTACCTTGCAAGTATCTGAGAAATGAATCGAAAATGTATCCATTGTTAAGGGCTAAAATCCTAGCTAGTCTGTCTAAAATATCTAATGAGTGGTCGCCAATAAATTATAAGCTTTAGCAAGAGTTAGACTTTTAAGCATTTATTAAGGAGAATAAGAATTTGGTAAAGAGAGAGAAAGGCCTAGATTCCTATCTATTAAAGGGAGAGCACATTTCTAGCTCCCTTCTCCCCCAGCGTCCACAGGAAAGAGCGCGAGACTGAGCGCCAGTCTCTTCCTTCCTCCTCCCACTAGTCCGCGTCACTTCCTGACTCCTGGTCTTGCCCTCAAAGACGTTCCCTTCATGGGCAGAACTCCTCTACAGTAAGTATCCAGCAGGTGGCGTCATTCCAATCGTTACAGTCCCCCCTGTTGTTCCTCAAGAAACAAAATGTTTCCTTGACGGAACAGTAAAAACAATATGATAACTATTGCTAACTAATAATATGTGAACAACAATATAGAAAAGGAAGAGAGGAAAGTTTTGTCCAGAGGGGCGATTTTTTTTGTCCTCATGAACCGACGCTTTGACATTAGTCTTGCAAAGGGAGGGCCTCTGCAGAGAATACATGTTACAGATGGTGCATATTATAACAGAAAGAGAAAAAAACCAACAAAAAGAACAAATCAAAACTGTTCATTTAAAGTCTCTGAAAGTCTTTTCTCAGATGTCCTCTAGGTGTAGTCGTGGAATGGAAGTCTTTTCAGGGGTTGATGTGTGGATGCTGGTAATCAGCCAGGAAAATTTCCTACAAAATTGAGCTTAACACAACTTTAAAATACCTTTGTCAATAATCAAATCAAACAATGAAAGTTCTCAAAAACATGTCTAAGGGAATTCAGAATCTTAGTTGTTACACATGAAACATATAATAAAACAAAAATTGAACCATTCTTTAAAATTATAATATTACTATAGTCCCCCCCTTATGGAGGGTAATTGAGAAGACAATTGCTGCGATATTAATTATTAAAAATAATTTTTTATCTTTGTTTCATCACTTTTTGCATCATCTGCCTAATTATCCTCATGCCATTATGAGAAATTAAAAAATCTAATATAATTGGTAACAGGTGTCAAGGCCAAATTCAACACTGTATTTATCATGACACCTGAGATAATTATGGGGGTTACCATAAAAGAACAGAGAAATGATGGGATATGAGCATTCCCACACTTGAGCAATATGTTCTGCCCATACAGTATGCCAGGCTTAAAATAGGTGGATGGAATATATGTCCATGCCACCGAACATATTGGAAGAAACTGAGTCAGACTTAATCAGATGCATGGGACTGAGATGTCCATGGCATCAGGCATATAGGAGGGAGCATGGAAGCCAGGTGTAGAAGTAAGATGGGTGGGATGAATACTTCCAGCCATCTGTACAATATTGTGGGGAAAAATAAAATAAAATATTAAACCAAGAGAATCCAACCTCAACATTTGTCAAAAGCCGTTCCCTCGGCCATACCTTGACTTCATGCATGTCTCCCCTCATGTGACAGTTCAGTGTCTGCTCTTGCATGTATTCCTCTTGTGATTGGATGGCATCTTGGCCAACTGGCATCTGATAACTCAGAATAAAGGCAATTAATGTCTTAAATGATAAGTTCCCATAATCCAAGTCTCATATGGATTTAAAAATTGAGGATAATAAATGATTGCAAAAAATGTGAATACATCTTGACTCAGAACACAATATATAATTATGCAACAATTTCAAATAATACCCCCTTTTTTTTTTACTTAGTATACAATTACTTTTGTGAAAAATCAGAACATACTTAAATACAAGTTAAAGCACAACAGAATCTCAAAGAACTTTTTTTTTTTTGAAAAAAGAAAACTTTTACAAATGTTCCCCTCTTTTTTTTTTTTTTTGGGAATATGCTTATCAAAAATAATACTTCTAGAATCAATTTACACTTGCCATGGCAACCAATTTGCCAGGGAAATGCTTTAAAGAGTTTGATCAAATAATCAGTTGAGGAAAAAAAAATAACAAAAACAAACAACTCAGAATATGGGAGCACAATACTCCTAGAATTAACATTGTATTATGAAATCAAAACCATGTTTCAAAATTAGATAGATGAATGAATAGAAGAAAATACACATGGAACAATAAAATACAGTGAAATTCAAACTAAGGAAATCTAAATGAATATGAACTTAATATCAATAAGAGTATTATAAAATATAAACTTGATCACATGACTATAAAAAGCTTTTACAAATATTCTCCTTGTTTTAGAAACTAAGTATGACACAATCTCAAAAGCATGAAAATCTCTATGAAAATAAACCTATACCATTAATTTCAAAATGTATATGTAATAGCATAGAAATCCTATGTAACCTCTGAATTGATACTATCACTCTGAATGAATTCAGAACACTTTTGATTCCGATATCTAAAATCCCCAATACTCATATCAATACCTTGCTGTTTACTTCTACATTTCTGTAAAATATATATACTTCCATGGCAAAAGAAGCAGAGTCTTGAACTATGTTGATTGTCATTCTTATTCAGCTTAAGTTTTTCTTCTTTAACCCCTCTATATTGTCTGTCGGGCTTTTCACCATACAAATGCTTTATAAGATTACTAATTAAAGACAAAAGCAGGTTAGCAAAATTATGAACAAAACGAGCATATCTGGAATTTAAAGAGTTTTCTAAGATTGTCTCAAAAGCACAGCCAGGCCAAGGAAGGGCTGAGCCTGAAGCTGCAAATGCAGGTAAAAAAAGTTGAGCATGCGCATCAGATCTCTGGACTTCCCAGGCAGGGGAAGCTATGGGCTTGGCCATAGGAGGAGTAGAGGGTGGGGTCTGGAGAGGAGGGGAGGGACCAGAGCAATTTGAATCAGACTTGATTTTGAACTCAGGCCTGGATTCCTCTTCCCCCACTTTGCCTCCAGGTGCTAGGGGATTAAAAGCTTCTAGAGGGTGGGTCATTGCCTCCAGGCATGCAAAATTAGAGCAACAATTAGTGTTAGAATTGGGAAAAGCTGCAGGAATCTCTTCAGGTTTCTCTGAAAAAGCATGGTTGGGAGAGGGAGTGATATTTCCTTGTGTGAGTAAGTTGCTGGCTCTTTTAACAAAAATAAAAAGAAAAATAGAAAATCCACAAAAACAAAGCATTAACATGATCTTATCTCCCATTTGTCTGGTTAAACAGACTAAAATCAAAAATAGGGTAATTAGGGAGTTTAAAAGGTCCATTCGAAAAAATTTAAAGGGAAAACACAGCCAGTGCGCCAGTACTTAGCAGTTTAAAGGGAGAGGGAGGGGAAATTTCTTACCCAACCGGAAGATCAGAAGTGAGGTTCAGCTTTCCTCTTCGTGGTCAGCCATCTGTTAAGGGCTAAAATCCTAGCTAGTCTGTCTAAAATATCTAATGAGTGGTCGCCAATAAATTATAAGCTTTAGCAAGAGTTAGACTTTTAAGCATTTATTAAGGAGAATAAGAATTTGGTAAAGAGAGAGAAAGGCCTAGATTCCTATCTATTAAAGGGAGAGCACATTTCTAGCTCCCTTCTCCCCCAGCGTCCACAGGAAAGAGCGCGAGACTGAGCGCCAGTCTCTTCCTTCCTCCTCCCACTAGTCCGCGTCACTTCCTGACTCCTGGTCTTGCCCTCAAAGACGTTCCCTTCATGGGCAGAACTCCTCTACAGTAAGTATCCAGCAGGTGGCGTTATTCCAATCGTTACACCATCATCACTATGTACCCATGGTTTCCATTCTCTTTAGTGATATCAGTAACAGAGGGCTGCAGAGGCAAATGTGACAACCCTCTCATACCATAGAAGTGGGGCTGCCCAGGTAATTCTGACCAGCCTTCTATTAGGGAAGCTGCCCTACATGCTGGACAGAGGAGAGCTGATATATGTGCTCTGATCCCCCTTAGCAATCAGTAATGTATTGTATACTGGATTGTATACTAAACATGGGAATAGTACTAACCAATTCCCTTTTCTACTTTAAACTATCAGAATTAATTTTTTTGGCCAAAGTTTGTACATAAAAGATCAAGTGAAATTAGTAAGCCTTATATGGAATAATAAACTCCTTTTAGTATTAAAAAAAAAAAAAGCACATTACCAAAAGGTTGGCCATCAGGTACCAATATTTTTTCCTGGCAACTGACAAAACCATTTAAGACACAGAGGCTCTGAGATCTGAATGAGTAGACAAAGATGAAGTCATAAGCTTCATACAGGCCCAAACCATTAAAATCATAAACTTCAGACCAAGTTCAAGACTTCTAGACACGTTAAACAGAATATCTACTTCTATTCCTTCTAAACAACGCTTTTCATCTAGTCATATAATGTATTAACAAAAAGGATGAAAATCATAGAGACCTTGTATTTCTATAGCAACAGTCTACAACACTTGAGTACCTGCCAAGGAGCAGCTGACTGTCGGCTATTACAATCTAATGGGGGAGACTATACATAAAAGCACAAAGCTTAAAGAAGGAAGAAAACAAGCATTTATTACGCAGATACTAGGTACCAGGCACTGTGCTAAGAACTATATAAATATGATCTTCTTTGATCCTCACAACAACCCAGAGCTGTTATTATCCCAATTTGACAGCAGAGAAAACTGAAGCAAACAGAGGTTAAGTTTCTTGCCTTAACTAGCACTTAGCTAGTCAGTTCTTCATGAGTCCATCTAGGTGCCTCTTAGAAACATTCATTAATAACTTTTTCATATGTGGCACCATCAGAAGCAAGGTAGAAAGCAAGTTAAATGAATATCTTAATGAAGTGAACAATTCTGTCTTAGAGAATCCCCAATCTGCCACTTACTAGCTGTGTGACCTTGGGCAAATCACTTTTCTTTGCTAGATCTCAAATACCTGATCTCTCAAATACGGTTAGACTAGATGGCCGCTAAAGTCCCCTTGAGCACTAACAACAACATAAAATACAAATCTTCACCCTGATCCAGGCTGCTGTTAGCCATGAGACCGTGCTGTCTGGCCTACTAGCACTAAAAGAGAATACAGCTCAGCTGCCTCCCTCCCTCCCCTCTGAACAAAAACATATGCAGTTCCTTTCCAAGAGGACTACTTTATTCTTTTTTTAAAAGGTGGAGGAAAAGGGAGGACACAGGGAGAGTTCTTTCCTTTTATCCTTAAAATGGGGATGGGGGTGGGGGGAGGGATAAACACAAATAAATTAAAATGTTCAGTTTTGCTGAAATGGCTCTGGCCTTAAAAACCACAGTCTGCCTTGGAAACGAGACAGTTTCAGCTTCCCAGGGTTGGTTCCCTACTGCAATGCTTTATGCCAAATAGAGTTCCTTTCCTTTTCATTTAATCCAATCAGCACGAAGATGCATAAGAGCCCTGGTTTACCAGGCAACTCAAATGCAACATTTGAAAAATAGGCAACGGTTCTTTTTTGTATAAACCCTCTCTTTCCTCACTGGTTTACAATAGAAATACTATCACCAAGGGGTCTCATGGGAAGATGACTCATGAGCAGAAAAAGCCCAGTAATCGAATACTCATCTTAATAACAATGACATTTTTAGTGTTTTCCTCCATCATAAGATGAAATGCCAGACTACAGGCTATGTTTTAAAACAAGCCTGACAAGAAATTAGGAATTTCTAGAACCTAACAAATTCGCCAGTATCATAGGTCTGGGCAAATGTGAAAGAAAGCTTAATTTGGGCAACATGGTAACTTCCAACCCCTAAACCTCCCACCCCCCACCCCCACCCCTGTCCCGTCCGGAACGAGTTAAGGAAAGAAAGCACAAACAGGATAAGGAAAGAAAGTTCACCAGTCTCACAAACAGGATGGAAATTAATAGAGTAGTGTGACATCACCGGCAAGGAGTATGTCAGTGTCAGGGCCTCATAATAGCCCTGTTACAATTCTCTACTAAGTAATTATAATTTTGTTGAAATCTTAAAAGTATGAAAAAGTCAGAATTAAGAAAGATACTCCAGCTATATAGATAGAGGGGTGTCACTCAAGATTAACTCAACTACTAAGCACTCTGAGTGAATTCAATTCAACTATCATTTAATATGCCTAAGGCACGTGGTAGGCACTTGGGAGATAAAGATGCAGTAAGACACAGACTGCCTCATGAATGGGGGGGGGGGGGGGCCGGGCCCCGGCGGCACCCCGAGAAAGAACACTAATATAAGATAGAACTCAGCAAGTTCAAGGAAGAAGTCCAAACAGGAAAAATTTGAGGGGAGAGAGTTACTTCTAACTAGGGAAGTTGTGGGGAAAATGGCAGTAGAATTAATGCAGGGGAGGGGGGGACCCTCAGAGGGAGATATGGGGGGGGGGGGCGGTGTTGCAGAGCCTATTCCAGGTGTGGCAGATCATATGAATAAAGGGATGGAGAGGGCAGGACAGGGTAGGATGCAAATGGTATGATAGAGTATATGATGAGGAACCTAGTTTTAATTAAAACATATCATGCCAAGTGGAGGATTATGAAAAAGTACTGAAAAGATAGGCTGGAAATCATAGTGGGTGCTGAATGCCAGGTTAAGGAGTTTAATCAAAATTTTACAAATTACAAACACAGGTGAGACAGTCACAGAATACATTTTAAATACGGTGAGAAAGTCCAACACCATTATCTTGGGGTTTGGATGAGTGTCAAAGAGGAGGAAAGGTCTCATCAAAAAAGAAAAGTAGCTCTTGAAGTTATTTTAATATTTCCTGAGCCTCGATGGATTAATAATAGATTTTCTTCATGACATATGGATGATGGACCAATGCCCTGCCCAGTTTCAATCATCGGACATCATTAGGTGAAAAGAGAAAAGTCCCGTGTGATTTTGTGCAGGTACCTGTACAGGGCCAATAAGGCTAATTTAAAATCCAGGAAGTGGCATCTTTAATGAGTTCTTTATTGAATCCAACATAAACACAGGCATACACACTCCTAACAAGCTGCTTCCTAACCTGTCAGGTTGGTTGCCCCAGCAGAACACAGCTGGGTGAGGACAATGGGAGAAAACATGAATTCAGGTTTAGCAGTCCTGTGTGGAAAGGTGGATGGTTAATTCTCTGTGTTTGGAAAATGTCTAGACAGACAAGAAAGAGGAGCTACAGGAAAGGAAACTGAGCTTATAATTTATCTACTGAATGAAAGGTCCTCTCACTATAACAACACCAGGAGTATTATCATCATAGCCTGATTACAAATAAGGTATTAACAGCACAAGTTTTAGAGACAGATTTGGGTCTAACCAGTCAGACGATGTAAAAATGAAAGAAAAAAAATCACAGCTGGTGACTAACATGTGTTGGGGGAGGAATTAAGAGAATGAGTTTATCCTAATTAAAACCAAGTAATGCTATTTTTTTTAATGATGCATACTTTTCTCGGGGTGTGTGTGTGTGTGTGTGTGTTTTATTTTGAAGCATAGCTAATTTGGAAATATGTTTTTCATGACTTAAAATACAGCTTGTCTTTTCAAGGAATAAGAGAGTGGCAGTGAGGGTGGGAGATAATTTGGAACTCAAAAATTTTTTTTAATTTTTAAAAATGTTTTTAAAGCTTTTAAATGTAATTGAGAAATATTCAGTGAAACAACAAAAATAAAATTGTAATTTTATATTTTTAAGATTAAACATAATAATATAGTATAATATAAATTACATATAATTAAAATATTAAAGATTAAGCATAAAATTATCTCTATCTGAAATTTTCACAAACTAAATACTTATATAAAGCATAAAACTGCATTCCCAAAGATTCTGTAAAAATAAAAACCAGAAGAATCACCTTGTGATACTTGTAGGGCCTGGAATAGTATATGCATTAAATAGGTACTGTTATTTACTGACTTTGTAGCAAGTCATTGGGTATTAGGGGATGGGGAAAGGGGAACGAATATAGATGATGTAAGTTAATTTCTGATGTTCACAATCCATTTAATTGCAATTTATATAATAATGTGCCATTTTTGAGTGTCAGAAAGGGAAGTATTACAAGAAAAATAAAAATGCACAATGTATGTATGGTTAATATTCCTGTGATATCAAGTTGAAGGCTGAGGAAATGAAAAACATAACACTTGATTTGCCAGCTTCCTATTCTTTTTTCAGGATCATTTTCACTCTGGTCAACCCACCCAGCTGTTGGTTGATTATAAAAGGGATAAAAGATCTTCTCATGGAGGATTCTCCTCAACCTTTTCCTCCTCTTAGTTTTAGAATGTTTTTCCATTTAAGTTCCTGATTACTAAAACATTTCCATTGAGGCATAAACCAAAGAATTATGGAAAGACTCACCACTTCCTTTGAAAGGACCACGACAAGCTAGTAAAGCAAGCAATTAATTCAACTAAGCCAAACTACAGAGGCTGGATCATTTATGCTACAGATTATACTTAGTTCTTATTGATACATTGAAAACTGGAAAACAGTCACTGAAATAAAATTCAGAAAGAGTGGGTTGTGCTAAGAAGTACTTCTTTCAATACTGAACCACAGGAGCCACAACAGCATGTGCCGTCTATTTTTTTAAAAACACTTCCTTTTCTATCTGCTCCCCTGTATTACCTCATCACACAGATTAAAAGGTGGGTCACTAGTATAAAGGATGGCTTTAAAATGAAAGTGCAGTCTTTAGCAACTTATCCTATTCTGTTCTGATGAAATGATGATGATGATGATAATGATAATAATAATAATAATAATATCTAGCATTTATGCAGTGCTTCACGGTTAGGAAAGTGCTTTACAAATATGACTTCATTTGATCTGCCAAACCTGGGAGGTGGGTGCTATTGTTAGCCCCATTTTACAGATGAAGAAAGCAAGACTGAGGGAAGTTAGTTCACTTGCCCATTCATTATCACAGCCACTGTGTCTGAGGTCACATCTGAACTCAGGTCTTCCTGACTACAGGACCACTGCTCCACTGTGGCACATGGATAAGGGGAGGGGAAGGGAAGGGCATAAGCATTTATTAAGTTCCTATTATGTGCCAGACACAGTACTAAGTGGTTTACAAATAGTATTCATTTGATCCTTGATAGAACATTGGACCCGGAATCAGGAAAATCTGAGTTAAAATAGTGTCAGTCACTTTCTAGGCAAGTCATTTAATCCTTGTCTGCCAGATTTTCCTCAATGTAAAATGAGAATAACAATAGCACCCACAGACAAGAGTTGTTGTGAGGATCAAATAAGTTAATATCTTAATAAGGAGCTGAATAAATCCCTGTTTCCTTCTTTCCACTGTTCTGTCTGGTTCTACTTTTCTCTATTCACTAAACAAATTTATTTCCTTTTTTTTTTTTTTTAAATTCAGGATAATGAAAACACATTCTAACCACGGATGATGGAAATGGTTGCTAATGGTGGTCCAGATGTGGACTTGAGTTTCAACATTCTTTAATAAGGTAAGAGGATAGGAAAGAAACTGCTTATGCAAAGACATCTTCAATGACAGTAAGTGAACAGTCACAACTGGCTCTAACGATCAAACGAAGACTGAAGCTTATTGTTCAGATTTTCATTAGAGTCAAAGGAAACAATATTTAACCATATCTGAAGGAAAATGGCATGGTCTAGAATTTCAAAAGACAATAATGAAATATATTTTTAAATAATACTTGGATGGCATCTTCTAGTGTCTATATTTTGATTTTTAAAAAGATATGCTTATCTCAGGAACTATAACCAAACTTGATAATTAATGTAAATACTTGACAAACCTCAAAGAACCAGAGAAATGCCAGCTATTAATTATTATGAAGAAAAAATAAAATATAAAATAGGCTTAAAAGCTTTATGCATCTGTGATGCCATGGAGGAAAAGGATTTTTCATTTTGTTCTGAGGATGAAAAAAAATCAGAGAAAATGCAAAAATAGCTACAGTACATTTTATGAGGCTAAAATCACTTTCACAGTGTGAAAACTTACTTAAGAACTTCAAAAGACCCATCATTTAATCTAAGACTCTTCATTCACCTTAGCAGAAGATATAACATCAACAGAAAGACATTTACCAACATAGAAGGGACATCTAAGTCCCCTATCTGAAACATTCCACAGGCTAGAAGGATGGAACAAATCTACTGAGATGAACTTAATAAGAAAAAACTTGGATTCAAAAGTCCAACTATAAACACAAAAACAAGATGAGGACTGGCTAGACCACAGCAGGTTATAAATTTTGCTTGGCCACAAATCATGGGAAAAAAGAGAATTTGAGTTGTAAGGTACATGAGTGATCATGTAGTCCAACCAAACTCAATACAATAATTTCTCCCTCTTCAACCCCAACAAGTAGACATCTACCCTTAGTTTAAAGATTCCCCTCAGAACCTCTACAGGCACCCTATTACACTTTTCCTGCAATTTACCCCCATTGCTTCCAGTTCCGCCCTCTGGATTCACACAGAATAAATCTAATAATCCCTTTCCCACAAGAGAGCTCTTTTAATATCCAGAATAGTTCTCCTATTTTAAGCTTTATCTTCCTCAAGGTAAATATTTAGTTCATTCCTACAGTCATTCCTTGTGTGTGACAAGGTTTCTCTCTTCCTGGTCACCCTCTTCTCAACACCTTATCAACTGTCTTTTATAAAACATGCCCTCAAAACTAAATATGACATATTACATGGCCTGAGATTAGCACAGTGCTTTTTAATTCTAAAAGATACTATTAGCTTTTCTGGGTTCCATATAACAATGTTTACTCACATTCATTGATGTGAATGCTTCTCCTGATACAAAATCTGCAGTTGGTCAAAACTAAAAATCATCCAATTAGCCTTTAAAATGATTATTCATGGGTTGGCTAGGTGGCGCGGTGGATAAAGCACCGGCCCTGGATTCAGGAGTTCCTGAGTTCAAATCTGGCCTCAGACACTTGACACTTACTAGCTGTGTGACCCTGGGCAAGTCACTTAACCCCACTGCCCCGTAAAAAACAATAAAATAAAATAAAATGATTATTCATGGGGGCAGCTAGATGGCGAAGTGGATAGAGCACCAGCCCTGGAGTCAGGAGTACCTGAGTTCAAATCGGCCTCAGACACTTAATACTTAACTAGCTGTGTGACCCTGGGCAAGTCACTTAACCCCAATTGCCTCACTTAAAAAAAATTATTCATATTCTATGAAACAGTTCAGTATAATATCATGCAGAAAAAGAGAGAACTGGAATCAAGAAACCTGAATTCAAATCCTGATTCTGACATTTGTAAATAAACCATTCTCCAAACAGCCACAAGTCAATTATGTGTCTCATTTTCCCCATTTTTAAAGGGAGATAATATATTCTCAACCACCTATCTCAAAACAGAATTTTTTGAAAAATGCACTGTCAATGTAAGTATTGAAGTTGTCAATTAGTAGCTCCTCTTAAAGAAAAGTAAAAAATACAACAAAAATCTACAGAAAAAAATCCCCATTATTCCTTAGAAAGAGAAATAAACCTTCAAAACACTACACCTAATGTTTGTACAGGATTTCTTGTCATAATCACTATCTAAAATTGTGCTCTGAGCAGTTAATTGAGGGACATTGCTCCTTTAGAGGAAAAGAAACTGCATCCTTCAGATTTTTGTTTATTTTTTGATATTGCTAAAGAGATAGCTAACAAGTTAAGAAGTTGAGTTCACAAACCAAAATTGACAAAATGTGCCCTTTATGGGCACATAGAAAAATAATCTCTACTATGTTAAAAGACTCAGCATTGTTTACAGTCTGGTAAAACTAAGGAAAGACCTTAGAAAGGTTTCTAAATGCTAAAAACTTACTCTTTTGTCCAACTTGGCATGGGTTCCCTTAATGACAGCTTCCTTACAAAAGGAAGTGCCCTAGGATCAGCTCTTTAAAAATTATATACTGCTTCTTTCCATTTAATCATACTACTATAAAACACCTTTTCTCAAAATATCTGCTGGGTATCAGGACAGAACAGGAAGTAGAAAGCGGGAAAAACCCGAAGCCATGAATCTGGAATTCAGAGAAAAGGACATGGGCAAGAAGATTATGTCCATTTTTTAAAAAGTAAGAAATGTGAAAATGATCTGTTTTAACACAGTTTCTCTCCCACTACTTGCCAAAGATTAAACTCGTCCTCAAGGTTAATACGTCTTTCACAAAGTCTCCTAATGAACAAATAAATTAAAGACCAACAACATATTTTTTAAAAACAACAAAAACCATGATTATCTCTATAGAGGTTTAAAAAAAAAAAGCTTTTGACAAAAAAAATATATACCCGGCAATTTGGCTGGTGAAAATTTTGGAATTGACTTATTTTTATTCATCCTTTTTTGGGTTCACTGAGGATGAGCGACTATGAAAAATAGGTGAAGAATGCAGTAAGATTAAATTGACAAACAAAATTACCAAAATAGAAAAAGGGAGAGCTTTCATGTAAAGGTTAGAGATGTGTTCATTTCTAGAGGCACCAGAGCATTTAACAAAATAATTTAGGCAGCTAGGTGGAGCAAAGTCAGAAGATCTGGGTCTCAGAAACTCAACAGCTGTGTGACACTGGACAAGTTATTTACCCGCTCTCTGCCTCAGTTTCCTCAACTGTAAAATGGGGATAATAATGGCACCTGCAAGGACTACAAGGATTAAATGAAAATATTTGTAATCCATTTAGCACAATGCCTACAGTAGGCATTTAATATGCTTATTTCCCTCTTTCCATAATGAGACTACAAGAAATACTTTTTAAAAAATATATTAATGCTATCTTGGACATTTTCCCCTCAAATATTTTTGTTTTTGTTTTTTTTGGAGTTTTTTTTTTTAGTGAGGCAATTGGGGTTAAGTGACTTGTCCAGGGTCACACAGCTAGTAAGTGTTAAGTGTCTGAGGCCAGATTTGAACCCAGGTACTCCTGACTCCAGGGCAGGTGCTCTATCCACTGCGCCACCTAGCTGCCCCCCCTCAAATATTATAAAATTGCTTCTACCCCCTAAAATTCTACCACCCCAAATAAGCATTCCTACCCTCAGCAATGTTTAAACTCTATCTAGACAGAACACTGAATACTCCAGCAACATACATTCTAAACAAGAATAAACCATGACAACATTTTAAATAAAACACTGTAATCTTTTTTAAAAATAATCTAAATATAATTTCACAATGTATTCAAGGTATGACAGTAATACAACGAATTTTTTTAAGCTAACATAACAAAATGTGCACATAACATATTAGTAATACTCCTCTTTCAACAAAGTCAACTTGGGAATTCATACCCTTCCCATGCTGATATTACTCAAAATATCTTTAGGACTGCTTTCCCTGGATGCCTACTATGTGCAGGGCACTATACTATGGTAGGCACTGACAGGATGACTATGAAGAATAAGGAACATGCTTTGCCTTCAAAGATGCTCACAGGTCTAGTTGAGGAATCTAAATACATGAAAAGTTATACAACAACCAAGAGCGAAAGACAATTTTAGAAGTTATACATACGTGTATATATATAACAAGGAAACAGGTGATTCACTGCCAAATGAATAATACAATAACTGCCAGAAGAATTAAGAGGAAGTTAAGGGATCACTTTAGGCAGGAGCAGGGAGGCCACACAAGGCTTTCCCAGGGAATTTAGGATTGAGTTTGGTCATAAAGAATAGGTAGGCAAGGGGGAAGCTAGGTGGCACAGTGGATAAAGCTCTGACCCTGGATTCGGGAGGACCTGAGTTCAAATATGACCTTAGACACTTGACACTAGCTGTGTGACCTTGGGTAAGTCATTTAACCCTCATTGCCCTGCAAAACACACGCACATGCGCACATGCACAAATAACAAACAGGAAGGCTTCCAGACAGTTTGAATAGGTGAGGAGTAAGGGTGACATAAGCAAAAGCCTAAAGACATAAAGACAAAAAGCTTTTTTTTTTTAAGTTCCCAAGTAGCAAATTCTCATAACCGAAAGTCACTGATCATTACACTGCTAACAGATTTTCTTAATGCACAAATATGATCATATTAATTACCTTGCTCAAAAACCTCAATGGCTCCCCAAAGCCCAAACTGTTTATTTATAGTAAGGCATTCAAAGCCCTCCATATCTGCTGGTTCCAATCCATCTCTGTGGCCATACCACCCACTTCTTACACACTCTACCTACACTCCAGACTGTCTACTCACCATTTTGTGAACATGTTCTTTGCTTCCTGTCTTTCTCTATTTCCAGATACCCTCCTTACCCTCAAGTTCCCATCTCCACCTGCTGAAATCCTGCCTATATTTTATGACATATATATAAATTCCACAAAGCTTTCACTAACCCCTCCCCCACAAGAATCCCCCTCCCCCCCCAAAAAAAAACCCTCCTGTACTATTTTGTTGAAATCTCTCACAGACTTAGGCAATTCTAGGGTACATTAAAGTTATTTCCATCCAATTCAATAAAGTATCTACTCTGTAAATTGATAAGACATTGACTGTTCTGGGTACTGTGAAATACAAAAATTTAAAACTACTCCAACACTGGGAAACAGAACATGTAAACTGATAAAAGTACAATAATCTGCATAGGAAAGGGGACTTGAATTGAGTTAGCCAGAAAAGAAATGAACGATTCTACATGATGGGGGGGGGGGGGAGGGGAGAGAGAGAAGAGGCACAAGCTAAGGCACTGGGATGGTGAATGTCAGGAACAAGTTGGCCAATTTGAATGGAATGTCTAGAGTACAAAAGACAGAATTATGACTTAAGTCTGGAAAGGTAGACTGAAATCAGACTAGAAAGGGTTTTTTAATGACAGGCAGAGGGGTTTGTATTCTAACAGAGAATAGGGAGCCACCAGAGATTTCTGAGTGGAAGTATGATGGTAAGACTTGTGTTTTAGGAAAATTACTTTGGCAGCTACATGAAAGACTGAATAAGAGGAGGGTAGAACCTGTAAGCAGAGATACCAATTAGGAGGCCACTGCAATAATCTAAGTGAAAATCAGTGAAGGCCTTAAAATAACTTTGGTGGTCAAATATCTAGAAAGAAGGGTACATATGTGAGAGATTTTGTGTAAGCAAAACTGACAAAGCTTGGCAACTGAATAAGGAAATAGTCAAGAATGACTGTGAAGTTACAAACATGGCATACTAGAAGGATGGCAAGACCCTCAACAGAAAGAAGAAAGTGCAGAAGATGGTGGTTTTAGGGGGAAGACAATGACTCTGGATAATTGTATAAATTTCTTTTTCCCCACTAATGTTTAAGTTCATTTTTATCTTTAACTTGCCCTCTTGAATGTCTAGCCTGGTATTTTGCATAAAGTAATCCTTTAATAATTTTTTTTCAAAATAAGGGCACAGGTATAAAGGCCAAACAGGATGAATTAATTTGAGGGAGTCACTCAGGACTGCAATTTGCATGATATCTTTATTTTCTCTCACCCTGCAAATTCAATCATTGAAAAGTCCTTCCAATTGTACCTTTTGTGTCTCATATTTGGCCCCTTCTCTTCTCTAATACTGCTACCACACTAGCGCAGGTCCTTTTCACCTCATGCTTAGACTATTGCAACAGTCTGCCGAAGGATCTGACTGGCTCAAATTTCTCCCACCCTCCATTCAGCTGTCCAACATCTTCCTAAAGAACAGTCTGATACATTCTCTCCACCACCACCACCCCCCCCCCACCTTCCACAAATCAGGAGGAATTGACTTAAGAAATTTCAGCTAAAAGGTAGAATTACTGCACATCAGGATTGTAGGAAAGGTAGACTTTGAATGGATAAATGCATGATAAAAAAGAAAAAGAACTTAGAAAAGGGAAGGCAACTATTTGACAAAGTTACAGATGACAACAGCATAGTCTCAGGTGATATGCCTACAGCTTACCCTAATGACCTACTAAGATTCTCCAAGATTCTGATTTCTGTCATAACCAAAGGGAAATCAGTGGCCACAGTGAAGCAGCAGAGAACAGTTGTTCATGAATGACATGACCAACAGAGCAATAATGGCATAACTAAACAGTGGGTTACAAAAACCACATTACCTCTCATTTAATCATTTTAGCTTCCAGTTTATACTTATTTATATTTCTATTCGATGTTTTCTCCTTCTCCTGCCCCAACAAATCAGATGCTCACTGATGACTTCTGGATTTATGGGTATGAGGAATGAATATAGATCCATAGATTGATTCATAGCTTCTATTCAACAAACACTGTTAAGTATCTTTGTGCAAAGCACAAAGATGAAAAATGACCAAGTTCCTGCCTTCAAAATGTTTACATTCTATTGTAACAGACAAATGTGCTACAAGGTGGATGATGATGGTGAAGGAGTGCAAGATATTATGTAATTGGGGAGCAGAGAGAGTGTAGGCTGACCACAGGGAAAGCTTCATGGAGAAAACATCACTGGAATTTAATTTTGAAGGAAAGTAGGCTGGATTGGGCTAACATGGCATTTCAGACATGGTGGACAATCCACTCAAAATGCATGGAGGTAGGAGTTACAGAGGTCAAGGTCAGGCACTAGCCAATCACTTGGCTGAAACATGGTGTGTGTGGAGTATTGTGAAATAAAATTGTAAAGGCAAGTTGAAACCAAATCACAGAAGGCCTTGAAAGCCAGCTAATGGGTTTGCATGTTACTCTGTGAGCCATAGGGAACCATTACTACTTCCTGAGCAGGGGTAGCGTGGTTAGACTTCGTTATTAGGAAGACTACTCTGGAAGTTGTGTTCCAGATTAAGAAAGGGAAGAAACTAAAAGCAGGAAGATAAGTTAGTAAGTCATTAGGCGAGCCGAGAAGTGAATGGTAAAGAGGTCCTGAATCATAAATGAAGAGGAGAGTAATGGATTCCAAAGGTTTGGGAGAGGCAGAATTTGGCAGCCATTAACAGCTGATTGGATGGAGAGGCTGAGAGGTAGGGAAGAATCAAAAATTACCATAATTCTGAATGACTAGGAGGAAGAGCAAGTTTTATAGTTCACAAACATAAGTCTTCCTTGACTTCATTTGCTAAAACCAAACATTGTAAGGGTAAGAATTATCTAAAGGGGCAGCTAGGTGGTGAAGTGAATAAAGCACTGGGCCCTGGATTCAGGAGGACCTGAGTTCAAAGTCAGTCTCAGACACTTGACACTTACTAGCTGTGTGACCCTGGGCAAGTCACTTAACCCTCACTGCCCTGTCCAAAACAAACAAAAAAAAGAATTATCTAAAAAAAGAAAATAAATTGCCCCTCCCCCCTGAGATAATGGTTATGTGCTCTCTACCACACCATATAAGTTTTATACTAAAATATGGGGGTTGGTGATTAGGGTAACATGAAGACAGTGGTAACCAGAGTGCAAAGTAAACCAACTGTTCCTTTGCCAACCAATGTCTATGCCCAGAATGAACAATACCAAAAGCATCAAGACACAATCTGATATGCTTTCAAAAGAACCTTTTCAAAGTTGGGGATTTTCTGATTTAATCAGTTTATACTTTCAAGACCTGCTAACAAAATAATCAGTGATTACATGAATTGCATTGCTTAATCTGAGTACCCTATTCCTTATGTCCTCTTCAATCTCTCTGGTATGAAATTAGCATTCTGAGGTTTCATTTACCAGTGTCTAACATATACAAACACATAATGTCCACAACTAAGCTCTGTGCACTAAAGCCTGGATCAGGAGATTATGTTATCTAAAGTCCATGAATTTGATTGTAAAATATTTTGATAGAATATTTTTTATATTTTGATAACCAAGGAAATTGGTTTCCTTTTTAATCCTAAGTATTTTATTTTATGCATTTACAACATTATTCTGAGAAATCTCTAGGCTTTACCAGATTGCCAAAGGAGTCCTTAACACAAAATGAAAGTTATTGTAGCCCTGACCTAGAGGCAAAAGCCCAGAACCATTCCATCCCAGTCCTTGAGTTCACCTAAGGAAGCATTGCTGCACGTTTGCTTCTTTATGGGGCAAAGGCAGAATAACTTGCTCTTCCTCACAACTAACTGTTGCTCCTGCTATTTCTCCTCCATTAATTAGGAAAAAGAGAACACATAACCCATAGAAGGTGTTTTGATGGCCAAGGGTAACTTTTGTACCTCTTGCCCCTTAGATCAAACCTGAATCAAAGTCAGAAAACATGTCCTCTCCTGCTCTAAACAGCAGGAGCCTTCCTACTGCAGCCCCTGCCTTTCCACTTGCTAAAGAGGGAAGCATCAGCTGTGAAATCTCTCTTTCTCTATTGCTCCCAGGCTTCTGGCCAAGGTTCCTATAGCACCAGCAGGCAAGCAGGGAGGGGGAGAAGGGAGGGCCCCCAATGATGGGAACAGGAGGGAACATGTTTTCAGGCTTTGATTTAAGCTTCATCCCCGGGTCACGGGGTACATCTGGCATCAAAACTTGCTCTGGATACTGAGCATGTCTTAGAAGCTACAGAGGAGAGTGCTGACTTTGTGTGCACCTAGATCAAAGGACAGCAGCAGGGACTTAGGTGGAGCCTCTTCCCCATTCAGAGGAGGGGCAGGTACTAATGATGGCACCGTTCCTGTAGGCATAGGGAACAGGCAGAATCATGGCCCTCTCCCAGGACTGTTGAGAGTTTCGTGGTTCTCCAAATACAGGCTAACCTACTAAAATAAGATGCCTTCTGAAAGAGGGATGGAGGGGAGAAGATGCATATACATACATGTGTGTATGTAAGTATGCCCCTACCTAAGGTTCTTCTAAGTTCTACTGGTTACTAGAAAACACAATGCAAATTCACTATAAGAAGGAATTGTTTCATTCTTTGTGCACTTGGTGCCTTAATAAATATGTGCTGAGAATCCATGATGAAAAATGCTCTCTACCTCCAGAGAAAGAACCGATGAACTCTGAATGAAGACTGAAGCAGAATTTTTTCACTTTCTTTATTTTTCTGGGAGTTTTCTTTTGTAACATGGCTAATATGGAAATGTATTTTGCATGATTTGACAGGTATAATCAATAGAATGCTTTCCTTCTCAAGGGGTGGAGATGGAGAGGAAGAGAGGGAATTTGGAACTCAATAAGTATTTTTAAATGTTAAAAGTTAACATAATTGAGAAACAAATAAAAAAATTTAAAGAAAATTGATTCATATAAAAGTACCTATCAAGGCTTCTTGACTTATGAACGCATAGAAGCCTTAGAAACTTTTCAAATTCCCCAAGTAAGAAATATTAGTGTTTCTGTTTTCCATCATGTCAAAGAAATTAAAGGTATTTATAAGAACTCAAATTGCAGAGATTTGCACAATAAAATTTTATGAGACTTCAAAAATATAAATATTTGTTGAATGATTGAAACAATACCAAATGGGGCAGTCAGTTCTGAAGCAACAGTGTTATAAATGGAAGAAGCTAATAATAGCAGATGGTTGGGCTGGAATTGTACCCAAGTGCTTTTCCTCCCCTCCCAACTCCCACCACCATCCAACTGCCCCCATTAGAGTAATCAGGACCTACCAGTAGACATCCACTTAGCTGACTTATCAGTGTAACCCTAATTAGAATATCTGACAAGCTTTTGGTGAGCCATATAAACAAACAGGTCAAATTAAGGTGCTTCCATGGCTTCCAGGAGAAAAATGCAGATTCAAATGTCCTGGTGATGTGATTACTGCAGCCTGTGAATGATTCTTGCCTTGGAACTCAACTAATCCAAAGATAAATAAGTGTCCAGAGACAAACAACCTGGAATACCAGGTGGCTACATAGGAATTTCTCAGCAGAGGGTCATATGAGAGAGAAACTGAGATTACCCACCTTCCAATGCTATAAGGGAAATATCCTTCCAATGCCATACAAGGAGGATTCCTGTTTTACTCTTAATCTATTCATATACACACATAATATATACTACCTTTCAAGTAGGTCTAAAGATTTCAAATTGAGTCTATTCATTACTTTCTCTACCAGAAAACTAAATAAGAACTAGCATACTGAGATATGTGGATATACTGACTTTTTATATAAAGTGTTTTACACATTACTCTAAAATATTTAACAACAAAAATGGAAAATAAGAGGTAAACTAAAGGGAAGGACCTCATCTGCTTGTGGCAAATAAAATCGAGTTCCCCATGAATATAGATATGCACAAAAATCTAACAATAACTATTATGTCATACACAATCAGAGGGAGGCATTGTATTGATTATTTTTCCTTTGTTAACAAGGGAGGGCTCAATTTTAGGGATGGAGAAAATTTATAAGGGACTGCAATGAAGCAAAAATACTCAATGCCAAAAGTTATTTTTAAATTGAACAATAATAACAAAGCAATCAAATATCAAAGAAATGAAAATATGTAGAGTTAATTTAGGGGCTGATTCTTGGTTTGCATTACACCCACCACCTCATTTGCTTTAAATCCTAGATCTAAAGAAAGATCTTGGATCCTAAGGTAGTGTTTAATTTCATGGCTGCTTTAAGGGTATTTTTAACTTGCATGTGTCCAACATCCCTTAGTACATTTCCCAAGCAAGGAATTAAGGCTTTACAACACACACACACACACACACACACACACACACACACACACACACACACACCCCACACACAAAACACACGCACAACACATTAAATCTCTATTTCAAGGATAGTTCCAGAATAATAAATGCTCCATTGAAAAAGTTTTAATTTATAATAGGAAATATGCTATAGCTGATTATACATGAGTAATTTATCAGTGCTTCTTCCAAAGCTAAACATACAGAAAGACAGATCCAAATGAATTATTTTTCTAGGCTCCAACATAGAATCACAAGGGAAAAGATGAACTGAGAGAATTTCAAAATGCTTTATTTTGTTTAATTATCATTATATTTGGATTATAGTTTAATACAAGCATTCTTAATGTGTTGGGGGGGGAGGATAAGGGAGACCTGAATTTCTCAGTAACTCCTGGTGTGCTAATAACCCTTTTCAACAATAAGTCAGCTGATTTCTGCAACTTAGTATTAGAGTTGCCAGAAGTACCTAGAAGTTGCATGACTTGCCCATAATTATACAGGCCAGTGGACACCAGAGGCAAGGCTGAACTCTACAACTTCTATCCACTCCACAATAACACCTCTCACTTTTGACCATAACACTAAAGAACTGACTGTGTTATCTTCATTTGTTATTTTTCCAACTATAAGAGAAGATAATATTTACTACCCTGGACAATTTAGTCATGTTATTCATGCCAAACAACCACTAATCATATATTCAACTAATTATTATTATCAGGCAAAGTTGACCAAAAACAAAAAACAAAAAACCGGAAAATGACAAACGTTGAGAGAGGCTGGGGGAAAAAAGCCCTATTAATACACTGTTAGTGGAGCTGTGACAGAATTATTTCTGTCATTCTGGAAAGCAAATAGGAACTATGGACAAAAAGTTACTAAGCTGAGCATATCCTTCAGCCACTACTAGGCCTATACCCCAAAGATATCAAAGAAAGAATCAAAGGTCCCTATGTATAAAAATATTTATATCAGTTCTTTATTGTGGTAGCAGAGAATTGGAAACTAAGAAGGGTGTCCATCAATTAGGGACTGGCTAAACAAATTGTGTATATGGTATAATGGTATACTATTGGACTATAAGAAATGATGAGGGAATTTTTTCAAAGAAACCTAGGAAGACTTGCATGAACACATACAGAGTAAAGTGAACAGAAGCAGAACAACAATATATACAGTAACAACAACATTGTAAAAACACATAGTCTTGAAAGGATCAAGAACTATTATAAACACAATGACCAATTATAATTCTAAAGGACCCATAATGAAATATGCTACCCATCTCCTGAAAAAGATGTTATAGACTCAGGAGATAGATAGACTAACTGACTGACATATAGACACATATAAATTTTGATTACAGACAATGCAGGAACTTTTTTTGCCTATTTGATACAAAAGTTAGGGGTGTTCTCTCCCTCACTCCCATGGTAGTAAGGAAAGACAAGAGATTTTTGTTAATCTATAAAATTTTTAAAGTTAAAAAAAAATTAAATGAAAAGGTATTATTGCCATTGAGACCAACCCACTCTGCTGATTTTAAAACAAAAATCATGTTAGTACATATGGAATGTTTTTCTCCTTTTAGAAATGACAGATCTCCCTCTATATGATCAAAACAAATATCCCAAAAAATTACTTCAATCCTACTAGTTCACCTGTGCCTAGAAACTACAGTATCCTCTCCTCTTTAATACTAAAGAATATAATTACTGTTACAAAAAACACACATACAAAAGTTATCACCTTTGTTAAAAAGAATGATTATAATAAACTGTATTGGAGTACTTGGTTCAGACAACACCAGATTAATTAAGCAGGGCTCTCTACAGGAACTGAGAAAGGATATGAAATTAAGAATAGATAACTATGTGGTTGGATTTAGTTATATTTCCAAATGTTATGTTAATAGATTGACTGGCACGAACAAAAGGGACCCAACCAGTCAATCTGTTAACAACTATCTTGAATTATGGTCATAATTATGGGAAACTAAGTATAATAATATGGACATACTCCAAAATGTTATAAAATTTAACTAGGTTATTTTTGGAACACAGTAAATTAAGGCTATTTTTAAATAAGCAAGTTTAAATATAGACACATACATATAATATATGTCTAATTTTAGGTCCAGGTTAATTTTCCCTTTTTCCCATCTAAAGCTCTGCAGTTAACTCTCCCCTGAGACCATTTCAACTACTACTTTACATTGCTAAATTTTGCCAACAATCTGCTCATCATTCAAACAGATGTTTCTGCTTTCAAGCCACTGGGAACCTCAGTGATCCCATTCCCCCATGTTAAAAATAAAAGAAATGGGGGGGGGGGCCAGCTAGGTGGCGCAGTGGATAAAGCACCGGCCCTGGAGTCAGGAGTACCTGAGTTCAAATCCGGCCTCAGACACTTGACACTTACTAGCTGTGTGACCCTGGGCAAGTCACTTAACCCCAATTGCCTCACTAAAAAAAAATAAAAAAGAAAAAAAGAAAAGAAAAGAAAAGAAATGGCAGGATACTAGGGAACATCAATAAGGAATTACCTATTTATATGACTTTAACCTTCCCTTACAGAGATCCTTTTATTTTTCCATTTTTTTTAAACGTAATTATGTTGCCAAAGAAATGGCATTAGCATTCAGTTTATTTAGTAAGATGCTACTGATGCTCACTTCTCTGGAAGCCATCTGCAGAAATTTAAGAAAACTGTCCCCTGAAACTTCCTGTATACATAATATAACAAGGACAATCTAAGAAAGTGATTTCTTGAAAAAAAGGTATTTCTTTTAAGTGAAAAAGTAGAATTGAACAATATATATCTTTCCTCTTTATGTAAATTAATCTCTCTCTCTCTCTTTATGTATCTTTATATATATATATCTTTATATATATAAATATATATCTTTACTTTATGTAAATTAATATCTCTCTCACACACACACACCCCTCTACCTGTCTCTACTTCTTTCCTTCAATTTAGTTTTTTACTTTTTCAACTCTTCCCCCACCCCACCCCACCCCCAGCCACCTTTACTTACTTCGGTAACATCCATGACTTTGATAGCTGCCAGCTGACCAGTCTTGACATGTCGGCCCTAAAGAACAAAGTAAAGAAAGAATAATCAGAATTAATGCATCTTCCATATCATCATTAATGAGAAGTAGGGTAGATAAGAAGTTTCCAGTACAATTACCTCTATGATTGTCTTCACATTAACAAAGATATGATGAAATAGAATGACTCTCCAAATATAATAAGTTTGTAATACCAATAAAATGTTATTTAAAATAAATTACAATTAATCAACAGGACAATTAGTTGTACTGACATGTTCTGCTTAAACATCAATTCCCTAGCTCTATTTTCTTCATCATCCATACATCAAGTCCTAAACCATTAAGATTAAAGATTGATCGCTGCTAAAAGTACTCCCTCCCCCCCCCCATAGGCACCCTGAAAAGTAGAAAAAAAATTGGCCAAATAAATAAATACAAATTTTAAAACCCGAGGTTCTAATCATGACCCTAAGCATAGCATCACTACAGGCCTACTTTTATCAAATGAGAATGTATCTAAAACACTTTGCAAACATTAAATACTATCAGTACACATTTATGTAACAGTTTACAGTTATAGGGACAGGCAGCTAGGTGGCGCAGTGGATAGAGCACTAGCTCTGAATCAGGAGGACCTGAGTTCCTGAGTTCAAATGTGGCCTCAGACACTTGACACTCACTAGCTGTGTGACTCTGGGCAAGTCACTTAACCCTCACTGCCCCACCAAAAAAAAAAAAGTTTATAGTTATAAAGCATTTTCCCTATAACCACTTTTGAGGGAGGCAGTACTAAGCTTTATTAGCCCCATTTGACAGATTAGGAAAGTCCAGAAAAATCAGTGAAGTAAATTGCCCATGGTCAAATAGTACTGGTGCCAGCATTCAAACCCAAGTATCTCCTGATTCCAAGTTCAATCCACTTTCTACTACAATACAAACACCAGAGAAAGGTAAGCTATTTCTATTATTCAGTTAACAACACTCTAAATGCTGAGTGTGTTGCCATGAAGATTTGTTAATTACTTTCTAAGGCATGTATATTAAAGATGTCTGGAGTACTGAGCTACACACTGGTCAGGTGCATACAGAATATAAATTTACCCAGAATTTTTCTCTTAAATATATCCCCTCCTCAAACCTTTTTCCTCCCTTCACCTTCAAAGGAAGAAAAAAAAAATGTATATATGGTGCAAGTAAAGCAACATGCACTTTTAATGGGTAGTTAATACTGACACACTTGTGTATCAAGTTGGCCAATGGCAGCATCTTTCACAAAACCATTGGTTCAAAGCTCAGTACAAAGTACATTCTTTTACACATATACAGGTAAGATGGTTTTACAGGATGATGCAAGATTCTGGAGCAATATAATATGGGAGAGAGATGGATTTGAAGTTAGGAGACCTGGGTTTGATTCCCAGTTGTTTAATTCTCAGTTTCTTCATCTGTAAAGTGAGGGAGTTGGTCTTAATGGCATCTAAAGTGCCTTTTTCAGCCATAAATCTATGCACTTATGCACATCCTAGGGGACAAATATGAACATTAGGAAGTAAAAGACAAAAGAAGTATGCAAGGAGGAAAAGGAACAGGAAACTGAGGAAGACAGATAGAAAATCTATTTCCGATCAAGGCTTTAAAAATTAAACATTCATTGTTTTCATTAGAAATTATCAGAGGATCAAAGAATTCTAAAAGGTAGGAATGCAATGACTGGAAAGTCACTTATGTTTCCTTATTTACAAAAGGGAGGTAACAAGGAGTTAAAACTATCTTTTTTCACTGGGTTGTTGTGAGAATCAAATGAGATAATGTATCTAAAGCAAACTATAAATCTTAAAGCTTGGTATGAAAGTCAGATATAATTATTAGAGCTGGAACAGACCTTTACAACTTATTAAACTCTAGCCCCCACAAATCCATTTCTATTTCCGTACCATTTCAAACAGCAGTTTGATGTCATTCTTTTCCCAGCCAAATAATCATCTTCTGATTAAATTATCACTGTCTTTGTTCCTGAATCACTTCTTTTCTGTCACTAGCCACCGCCACCACCACCACCCCCTAGAAATACTGCTGGTTAATTTGGTCATTTTCCTAGGTGTAAAAATCTTCCTAGACACATCAAGATTGATTTTTTAAAAGGACTAGCTGAGAAATTACTAATTCTGCAGCATTTGGAGAGAGGAATATTTGTGCTTATTTTTTCCTCTTAGAGGCATCGTGAAGATAACAATTCTGAACTTCTAATTAACTTCCTGGACTTTCTTAAGAACTGACACATATAGGAACACTAACAAAAAGGTAAGTGGCACAGTGGATAGAGTGGTCTTGAGGCAGGAAGACCTGAATTCAAATCTAACCTCAGTCACTTTACCCTGTTTGCCTCAGTTTCTTCATCTGTAAAATGAGCTAGAGAAGGAAATGGCAAACCACTTCAGTATCTGCCAAGAAAACCTCAAATGGGGTAAGAAGGAGTCAGATATAACTGAACAACAAATTATTCGTAGGGCTATGCATTTGTCCAATTATTCTGGAAAATAATTATAATAGAAAAGACACAAAGCTGTGCAAATCCTCTGGTCCTGTGATACTATTACTAAAACATATATACCAAGGTCAAAGCCAGAGGACAAAGATCTCATATGTTCAACAACAATTACAACAATATTTTCTGTAGTAGCAAGAAACTGGAAACAAAGTAAATGTACCATCCATGGAAAATGGTGGAAGATATATATAAATGAATATTGTTACAATTGCAAGAAAATATCAATGAAGGGATTCAAAAAAACATGGCAAGACTTGCACAAAAGGAGAGCAATATATTCAATATCTGAATATCAACAAAATTGTCACTGAAAAGTGACTGAACTTGTATTAATTATACAGATCAAGAGTTAATGAAACACACTTCCCTGCAATATAAACAATGGAATGCACACCAAGAGGATATGGATTCAAATCTCACCTCTAAAACTTAATACTTTGGCAAATGGCTAAACCTTTCTGAGACTTAGTATACTCGGTAAAATGAAAGGATTTCTCATGTCCCTGGTAGATTGATGATCTTATGATCATATTCTCTTGATAGAGAAGTAAGGAAACTAACTGGGCAGAATGCCTCATGCAGTGCAGTATCAGGCACAGCTTTTATTTGTCTGTTTTCCTTGTTCTTTTTTGTTATACAAAAGATCTAAGAGGTGAGGGGTGGGAAGAATGAGGAAAGAAGGATTCAAAGGCCACAATTGTACCATGTTCCACAGATTATCCTGGACCACTTAAAACTGAACTTGCAGTGTTCTAGCATCTCTTCCACTTCCCTACATACACTTCAACTTCCACTAATGGTCTATTAGCCACACTTACTCTGCCACAACTTACACCCCAGGAAAATGATATAGCAAAAAGATATACTGGTAAGTATCAATTAAGGATCTGTGACTTCACCAAAGCAGATACCAGCCCCAATGGCACAGAGATAACCCAGTCATACAATCTTTATACATCGCTATGACCACAAAAATTCAATGACTAGTGGCCTAACCTTTGGTCATGAGCCTCACTGAATTAACTTGGTAGTACCTGACAAAACACAATTCCAGGAGTATCAACTTTGACAAGTCAGGGTTCCCCCCACAACAAGACACCAGAAGGACTCTGGTATAGGAATCACACATAAAAGACATCAAAATATTTAGAGTGCTTAAGTTTTCAAAGCAGGGGCACCTGGGTGGCACAGAGCATGGAGGGCAGGGCCTGGCATCAGGAAGACTATCTTCCTGAGTTCAAATCTGGCCTCAGACACTTACTAACTAGGTAATCCTGGGCAAGTCACTTAACTGTGTTTGTCTCAATTTCCTCATCTGTAAAATGATCTGGAGAAAGAAATGGCAAATCACTCCAGTATCTTTAACAAGAAAATCCCAAATGGGGTCATGGAGACTTAGACATGACTGAAAACAACAACACACAAAAGTTTTCAAAGTATACAAAATGTGCTTTAAAAAAAAAGTGAACTGGGAAGATTAATCAGAAAATGTATTTGTGATTTTGTCATATGAGTCCTTAATCAGTGTTTGCTGGTGACATAAAAGAGAAGACATCTGATATTCACTCAAACAGCTTCATAATTTTTGAACATTCCCATAACTACAAAAAGATCCCCAGTCCTGTCTCAGACACTTGTCAGTTGTATAACTCTGGACAGGTAACTTCATTTCTTCTGTAAAATGAGGCTAATAACATCCCCTCCCTCGGAATCAAACAAGAGGATGTTTGCTACAAAGTTTGCACACTTTAAAATGCTATTGAAATGCTAGGTATTATTACTAACTATGCCTCTGAGAAAAGGAATTGCCCTTTCTGGGCCTGTTTTCTTCATTTGGAAAAATATTTGAAAGGATTGGATGGTTTGTTGACACTATTACTATGTATTATATGGAAAAGAAGAATTCTAGGGAGGGAGGACTACATGAGAAATTATGCAGAACTTTCAACAGCCCCACGCCTCTCCCATAAGTAAATGGCTAAGTTTCATGAAAAGAAATATGAACTAAGAATTCACAAATGTACGTTCTGTTCTTCCCATATAAATAACCCTAAATACAAAAGTTGGGCATTCTCAGTTTATTCTGATCCTCTATATTGTCTGATTTTAGTATTCTTTTGCAAATTCTTTCTTCTTTTTAAAAAAAATAGGACACAGTCAAAATGAGAAAGATGAGAGAAGATAATACATAAAAGGAAACTGAAAGGGACTAGAGGAGAGGTACCTGCAGTGTGCTGTGGTGGAAAAAGAAGTCCAAAGAGTTTAGAGAAGAACAAGGAGAGTAATTAAAGAGTCAACATGGTTGGCCTTTGTTCATCCTAAAAATAGAGGTTGTGATCTGATCAATAAGAGGAAGGGGCCCAGGGTCACACAGCTAGTAAGTGTCAAGTGTTTGAGGCCGAATTTGAACTCAGGTACTCCTGACTCCAGGGCCAGTGCTCTATCCACTGTGCCACCTAGCTGCTGCCGGTCTCGCCCCCCCCCCCAGACATTTGAAATTCTTTTGATCTGTGAAAACAGGTATCTTTTCAGCTACCAGTCATATACCTATATAGCACCTGCTACTGCCCTGCCCATGGAATGACTTCATTCTCTCTCTCTGTGCCTTCCTTTCCACAAGAGTAAAAAATAAATAAAATCAAAAATCCCAAAAGTTTGAGGATAATTTGTGGGCTTCCTTACCATAAAACGTATGGAGACACTTTAATCTCAAAGCAATTTTTACCCTGCATCGTTACTTCTGGTACTATGGGGCTTATGCTAATTTTGGGGGTGGGGGGGATTTTTTTTAACTGACTTTTTCTTTGCTATGAGCCATTTGGATTCTGGAATAAGAAGAAGAATCTGTTTTTAAATGACCTGTTGGCTTAGAATTGGATGGATGGATGGATGGATGGATGGATGGATGGATGGATGGATGGATGGATGGATGGATGGATGGATGGATAAATAAACTGTGGGAAGAAACTCAACCTAGGGGAGCAAGACTGGACTCACCCTGAATTGCTGGCTTTTGCTTTTGGATCAGTTCAGTACGAGGAAAAAGAAAAAAGGGCTGGCATCAAAGCTAAATAAATATATTTGACAGGAAGACTAATGGAAATTGGAAAAACTTGAAATCTTGTTGATAAGCCTTTGATCCTAATTAAAATCACTGTCTTTAACTCACAGGTAAAGTATCAAACGAAAGACATTTTTTAATGAAGTTTTGTTATAAATTCAAAATAAGTCCTTAAATTTCTGATATTCAAGCTTTTTTTTGTTTTCTTTTTTGAAAAAGGCCTTTGAGGGGAAGCTAGGTGATGCAATGGATATAGCACCGGCCCTGGATTCAGGAGAACCTGAGTTCAAATCTGACCTCAGACACTTGACACTTACTAGCTGTATGACCCTGGACAAGTCACTTAACTCTCATTGCCCTACAAAAAAAGGGGGTGGGGAGCCTTTGCCAAGATTTCCTTCAACCATAGCTTTTTGAAGAAACCCAGTTTATAAGGAGAGGGCAACATGTTATAGTGGAAAGAACACTAGATTAGGAGCCTCAAAACCTGGGTTCACATCCTAGCTCAGATAATACCTATTTGATGTTGGAGAAGAAAGTCACATTCTCTCCTAGTCTTAGGTTTATTTGTAAAAGAGAGTTCTCCAAGTCCCTTTCACTGTTGACATCCTGTGATTTTGTGTCTAAAACATTGCAACTAATGTCGAGTTCGACTCATAATTGTTATATATAGAAAAGGTGCTTGCAAAAAGGTCATTTGGGGGGAGGGGGAAGCAATTGGGGTTAAGTGACTTGCCCAGGGTCACACAGCTAGTAAGTGTCAAGTGTCTGAGGCTGGATTTGCACTCAAGTCCTCCTGAATCCAAGGCTGGTGCTTTTTCCACTGTGCCACGTAGCTGCCCCAAAAAGGTCATTTTTAATATATTGTTTCTTCTAGTCCAGCTCCATCTAAAGTTTTTTCTTTGGTGTCCTCACCTATGGTTTGTCTTTGGTTGCCTCACCTTTCAACCTGAGGGCCTATCTTGAGGCCTTTTTTCAGGAGATACAGAGGTATCATCCCCCTCCCAAGGAGAACTAACTGCTAAGTTTAAGGAAGTATATCATCACTAGAGGTTTTTGTTTATTCAGGGTTTGGTTTTTTGCATTTTAATAGCAGACATGACATTAAGATCTATAGGATAGAATTTCAGATACTACTTAGCTAATAACTTAGCTTCTCTCAAAAGAAATCATGTAGTTTTTCAGCTCACTGTGACCATGGTTAATTCTAGTCCTTTTCAGGATTCATAGTTGTAACAACTCCTGTAGTATTTTTATTAACAAACAAATAGTGATAAACAAACCATTTACTTCACTTAAAGTTGCCTATAAATCTCTTCTTAGTAATTCACAGAATAAATGTCTGGCAGCCAAGGACTTGAAATTCATTGAATAACACTAATACAATATTTTATTACAGTGATTCTTTTGTGTATCAATCTTATGGGCAGTTAGGTGGCACACTGCTGGACCTGGAGTCAGGAAAACATCTTCGTGAATTAGAAGTTGGTCTCAGACACTTATTAGCTGTGTGACCGTGGGCATGTCACTTAACCCTGTCTGCCTCAGTTTCCTCATCTGTAAAATGAGTTGGAGAAGGAAATGGAAAATCATTCCAATATCTTTGCCAAGAAAATCCCAAATGGGGTCACAAAGAGTGGAACAGAACTAACAACAAAATGAGGTACCTTGAAAAATGCTTAGCACATTACAGTAGCAGCTACTTAATATAAGTTGGTTGACTGGCTAACCTTTCTCTTCAGCACAATGTCTTTTACTATATGCTTTTACAAAGGAGATATGATATAGTGCAGAGAAGGAACAATGGACCTATAGCCACGAGACCTGGGATAGTTCTAATAATACTTGAACTACTGGTTAATTGAACAGGTCCTAAACGTACAAAATGTTGCCTATGTCTATGGGTGCCATAAATAAAAACAATAAGTGTGATGAGCAGATTCCATCCATTCTCAAATGTTTGTAACTATTCGTGTTGCTGAAGTACAAGCCATCTGGTAAATGAGCCTAACACTCATCAGAATTGGCTCAAAGACCTTAATCTCATCAGAATTGGCTCAAGGAGGGAATAACATACCCACTCAACTGGGTGGAGTAATCTCTCTCTCTAACCCTGCAGGAAAGTAGGAGGGGAAGAGGATAAAGAGAGAGGGGCAAAAGAAGGAAGGGCAGTTGGGGGAGGGGACAGACAGAAGCAAACCCCTTTTGAAGAGGGATAGGGTGAAAGAAGATAGGTGATAGAATAAATATCATGGGAAGGGAATAGGATGGAGGGAAACAGCTAACAATAGTAATCATGAAAAAGAGAAAAGGGGGGAAAATTGTACAAAAAATATTTATAGCAACTCTTTGTGGTGGCTAAGAATTGGGAATGAAGGGAATGTCCATCAATTGAGGAATGACTGAAGAGGCTGTGGTGATATTGTGCTATAGGAAATGACAAACAGGATGATCCCAGAAAAACCTGGAAAGACTCATATGAACTGATGTATAGTGAAGTGAGCAGAACTGGAAGGACATTGTGCATAGTGACAGCAGGATTGTTTGATGAGTAATTGTGAATGACTTAACTACTCTCAGCAATACAATGATCCAAGACAATCCCAAGGGACTAATGAGGAAGCATACTATCCACTCCCATAGAAAGAGCATTTGTGGATTGAACATATATAACCTATACCAGATTGGTTGCTATTTTGTGGAGGGGGTAAAAAAGGGAGGGAGGGAGAAAAATTTTCAAACTCTAAATCTTATGAAAATGAATGTTGAAAACTACCCTCACATATAACTGGAAAAAATAAATTAAATACAAAATATGAAGTACAAGCCATCTGGAATTAAAGTTAAACTTTTAAAATCTTTTTAGTTCCTCACTCTTTGGCTAGCAATTCTTTATAACTAAGATTATTTCCCCTATGAAATTATGCTTAAACCCTTCATTTCCCCATCATCTCCCTTTGTTTTTAAAATATTAGCACCATACTGAAAATGTTTTTAATCTGCCATTATTTTAAAATATTTTATATAAGTTAGATTGATTCTGTGAATCACAATATAAAATGTATACTTTTGCAATTCCATAATTTATAATTCCTTAAATCAATCAGTCAATTGAATTTATTTTCTCTTATGAGCAATGCATTGGACTAGGACCTAAGCGTATAAACAAAATGAATGAAATAATTTTGACTATGAATTTTCATTCGTAAGAAAGTCTTTTTTAAAAAAGACTCTTCTCCAGACTCTCTGGACTTCTTTGTCTACCATAGCCCATGCAGGTACCTTCCTCCACCTCGTAATCAGTTTATATTATATGTTGTCATCCCCCACTAAAATGTTAGCTACTTGAGAGCAAGTATTTTTGCTTATATTATATTCCAAGTACAATGCCTGGCACATACTAAATACTTAATAAATGCTTGTTGATTTGACTTAATTCATCTAATTTTCCCCTCTAAGGAATAAAACCCAAAGGAGAATGCAATAAAAGCATTATCTTTTCAGATGAAGGAAGGTAAAAATACATTTTCTACAAATATCTAACATCTTTTAGAAGAATCTTTATGATCCAAGCATTCTGGAGAGCAATTTGGAACTACACCTAAAGGGCTACAGAACTATGTATATCCTTTGGTCCAGCAATATCACTGCTAGATTTATATCTCAAAGATATTCCCAAAAAAAAAAGAAAAGAAAAGAAAAGCACCTTTATACAAAAATATTTACATCAGCTCTTTTTGTGGTGGCTAAGAATTGGAAATCAAAGGAATGCCCATCAATTGAGGAATGGCTAAAGAAGCTGTGGTATATGATGGAATATTACTATGCTAAAAGAAATAACAAGCAGGATGATTTCAGAAAGGCCTGGAAAGACTTATATGAACTGATGTATAGTGAATTCAGGAGAATGTTGTGCACAGTAACAGTAATATTGTTTGATAAAGAACTGTGAAAGACTTAACTATTCTCAGCAATACAATGATCTAAGACAATCCCAAAGGACTAATGATGAAGCATACTATCCACCTCCAAAGAAAGGACTGATATTAACTGCACACGGAACGAAGTATGCTATTTTTAACTTTCTTTCATTTTTTCCCCTTTTATTCAAGTTTTCTTTTTCTTTGTGGTGGGCAATGAGGGTTAAGTGACTTGCCTGGGGTCACACAGCTAGTAAATGTCAAGTATCTGAGTGTCAAGTGTGTTTGAACTCAGGTCCTCCTGAATCTAGGGTCAGTGCTTTATCCACTAAGCCACCTAGCTGCCCCCTTATTCAAGTTTTCTTATACAAAATTATTAATATGGTAACGTTTTACATAATTGCACATGTACAACCTGTATCTGATTGCTTACGGCCTCGCGAGGGAGGGAAGGAGGGATAAACTTTGGAACTCAAAACTTTAAATAAAGGAGTATTTACTGAGAGAGGAAAAAAAGAATCTTTATAAATATGTTAAACTAATTGTTGGGGGGGGGGGGCGCTCCGCACTTGACCTTGAAAGTGATAACACATAAACAGCAAACCAATAAAGCTGGTAAAAGCTAGGAATCATAGATGCTGGAGGAGTTGTGGGAAACTGACATACTGATTACACACTACCAGTAGAATAGTAGATTTTCCCAGCCACTCAGGAAATCAATTTGGAATTATCCAAAGAAAACAATTAGAAGGGCCACACCTTTTGCCTTTATGCCCTATAATGGGTGTCAAAAACAAAACTAAAGGCCCCATATATACCAAAATAATAGCAAGGGGGGGGAGGGGGGGAGAGATAACCAAGGATGAAGTGGATGCCTACAAACTGGAAAAACAACTAAACAAGTGAACAGGTTGGATGGAGTCAGAAAGACCTGAGTTCACAACTTGGCTCTGATCTTGGTAACAACTTTGGAAACAGACAGAATGGCCATGCCAAACAATAAAAATTGGAGTCTGCAAAGTTAACACCCAAAAAGGAGATATGAAAAGACACACACCCCTGGCTTCTTTGCAAAGGGTAAAGGATCAAGGATGTAGAATACTGCATATAAGCTCGAAACCTTTTTCTCTTATTCCTTTGAATGGAGGGATAAATAGAGTGAAAAATGTAACTGATATAAAAACAAAACCAATAAAGACACGTGAAAGGAAAAATGTAACACTGAAGAAAACTTAACCCGTCCTGCTCTATCAACTTTCCATATAGCTAGAGCCTAGAGCTAGTAGAAACTGTTTGTCACCTTCCTAAAAGAGTGGTACCTGATCCAGAGTTTCATAGCTTGTGCTTGGCTAACCTCTTAAAGAACAATGTCAACTTCTTGATTTTTGTTTTTCTTATCCTTTATCTAAAGATACATCAGTTGTCAGCATGAGGCCAAGAAGAGCTAATTTCATAGGCTGCTTTTTTGGCTTTGTATTGTCAATGAAAATCTTTGACTGCCTGAAGGTTTTCCCTGATGCAGGTTGGGGCATGACTTTTGGTAATAAACACAATGGGACAGCCAATGCCTATTAAAACTACTTCTATTTCCATGAAGGGAGGTTGCTTCTTCTATGGCCCACCTGAAGGATAATAAAACAATGAAACTAAGCCAAATTTGTAATAAACCAGGTTTTATAATTGAGCTGTTAATTTGAGAAATGTACAACATGTTAACTACTTCACA
The DNA here is from genome assembly GCF_019393635.1 of Dromiciops gliroides. Lineage (NCBI taxonomy): Eukaryota > Metazoa > Chordata > Mammalia > Microbiotheria > Microbiotheriidae > Dromiciops > Dromiciops gliroides. The sequence goes on from NC_057863.1 coordinate 189,537,800, forward strand.
AACTATTCTTTCTCAAGTGGCTACTACTGCCCTCTTCTCTTTCAAAATTACTTTTTATTTATTTCACATTTTTTGTGGTACTGTTCAATCATTTCAGTTGTACCTGACTATTCATAACCCCATTTGGGGTTTTCTTGTCAAAGGTACTGGAGTAGTTTGCCACTTCTTTTCCAATTTCTTTTACAGATGATGATCTGGTGCAAAAAGAGTTAAGTGACTTGCCCAAGGTTACACAGCTCTGAAATCAGATTTGAACTCATGGAGGACTCTTCCTGACTCCAGGCCACATACTCTATCCACTGGGCCACTCAACTGCCCAGTATTTTGCATTTACTTATGAGCATATGTGTACATGCCCCTACCCCCCCTACCCCGCCCCCACACCCATCCCCAATCTAAGTTCTTTGAAGGCAAGAATTGTTTCCATTTTGTCATTTCTATCCCCAGTGCCTAGCATGGGGCTTAACAAATGTCTGGTAAAATTATGTAGCATCTCTAAGTAGGCCTTAGTTTACTGATTTATAAAATGAAGGGGTTGGACTAGATTACCTGTAAGATTCATTCCAGGTTTAAGGCTGTGATGAAAATTGGGATCTTTTAGGCCAGTGAATGGTTCCAGTATGCTTATATATACAATAATAGTTACTAGTATAATAATAGCCATTCACTAATTGAAAAAATAAAAGCTGGCTGCTTCTTGTACATCCTGCTCAATTTGAATGTGATATTCCCACCACTGCCTTCTTAACCTCCAAATAAGCCTGTCTGTCTTTATGTTTCACCCAATCCTAAAATATATGCAATTACTATGGGTCTTGTTTTTAAAAACAACAAAAAAAAGTTGTTTATTTGTTTAAAATATTTATGGTTGATCATGTAGAGTTCGTTTGCTTTAATCAGACCTGTGCTTACATCAAGCTAGCTCTCAGTGAGGAAAACTCCACTTATCAATGCACACATTGCACCTGCTCTGCAACTCAGTCTTACTGACTTAACTTAGTTGCCTCCTAATCCCTGAGAAGTTAACTGACTTCTCTTGGGTCACACTGTCAGAATACGGAAGAGGTGGTTCTTGTTTTGTTTTTGTTTTTTGTTTTTTTTGCAGGGCAATGGGGGTTAAGTGACTTGCCCAGGGTCACACAGCTAGTAAGTATTAAGTGTCTGAGGCCGGATTTGAACTCAGGTACTCCTGAGGCCGGTGCTTTATCCACTGTGCCACCTAGCCACCCCCCCAAGAGGTAGTTCTTGAATCCAAAGCCAGCTTTGTATTTACTCTGGTATGCTGCCTGGACCATCCATGCATTGAACTAAAATGTTACTTTTATTTTTCCTGCACATGTGGGTTCATATCAATTCTCTAAGATGAACCAGCTCTACTACTTGCTATCCACTCTTCCTTTTCTGAGCCTTTTTTTTACATACATGCCCCTCAACCAACAAAAGAAAAGATAATTAAGCTAGATGGCTTTAAAGTCATCCTTCCAACTCTAGAATTACTATGAATCCTTCTCTCAGGCACCTATGCAGTTCACTTTTTAAAAGTAATATGTAGGGGCAGCTAGATGGCGCAGTGGATAGAGCACCGGCCCTGGAGTCAGGAGTACCTGAGTTCAAATCCGACCTCAGACACTTAATACTTACTAGCTGTGTGACCCTGGGCAAGTCACTTAACCCCAATTGCCTCACTAAAAACAAACAAAAAAAACAAATAAAAGTAATATGTACATTTAAATGTTTTCAATAGGATTTTCCTGGACAGAGCCAAGATGATGGAGGAAAGACAGTAATCTCTCAGAACTCACAACATGATCACTCCAAAAAACCTCCAAATAATGCCATAGTACAATTCTTCAAGCAACAGAACTCACAAAAGAACAGGCTGAGATTATTTTCCAGCCAAAGACAGCTTAGATGGCGGGGGCTGCTATGCCCAGGAGGGAGTAGAGACCAAGCTTGAGGTCACACTGACACAGATCCAGTCCCAGGCCGGTCCTGCCAGAAAAAGAGCCCACCAGTCTCTGAATTAGCTGCAGCACCAGTGTCATCTGGAACTAAGTTCACATTCTGGTGAGAGGGCTGACTGGTTGGGGGGGGGGGCGCAGCTTACAGGGGTCTCTGCTGGCACAGAGGCAGAAATTGGATGTTTCACCCCTGCTAGGAACTAGGAAGTAGGCTTCAGTGGCAGTGACCCAGGTTGAGGAGGGGCTCAGGATCATCAGAGCTAACAACCACAGCACACAGTTTTGTTGCATGATTAATTAGTAAATTGGACTGGGATTATCTATGGACCAGAGAATAGGCCAAGCAAGTGAAGAACCTGCCCCTCCTTAAATACCACCTTAGACCCCCTGAAGCTTGGGACAGTACATCCTGGAAGCAGTACCCCACCTTAAGAAGGAGTTAAAAGTCAAGTAAAAGCCAAGCAAGATGAGCAGACAAAGAAAAATGCGGACCATAGAAAGTTTCTTTAGCAACAAGGAAGACTGAGGTACACCCTCAGAATAGGATAGCAACATCAGGGCTCCTACATCCAAAGCTTCCAAGAAAAATTGGTCTCAGGCCACAGAAGTGCTCAAAAAGGACTTTGAAGATAAAGTAAGAGAGGTAGAGGGAAAAAAAAGAAAGAGAAATGAGAGTGATGAAGGAGGGTCAAGAAAAAAGTCAACAGCTTGAAAAGTCAAATTGTCCAAATGGAAAAGGAGGTACAAAATCTCTCTCAAGAAAATCATTGCTTAAAAATTAGGATTGAGCAAACAGAAGCAAATGACTTTATGAGAAATCAAAACACAATAAAGCAAATCCAAATGAACAAAAAAAAAGAGGGCAATGTCAAATATCTCCATGGAAAAACAGCTGACCTGGAAAATAGATCCAGGAGAGAGAATCTGAAAATTATTGGACTACCTGAAAACAATGATCAAAAAAAGACCTTAGACATTATCTTCCAGGAAATTGTCAGGGATATTCTAGAAACAGAAGGTAAATAGAAATTGAAAGAATCCACCGATCACCTCCTGAAAGATATCCCAAAAGGAAAACTCCCAGGAATATTATAGCCAAATTCTAGAGCTCCCAGGTCAAGGAGAAAATATTGCAAGTAGCCAGAAAGAAACAATTCAAATACCATGGAGCCACAGGCAGGATAGCACAAGATATAGCAGCTTCTACATTAAAGGATCGGAGGGCATGGAATATGATATTTCAGACGGCAAAGGAAATGTGATTACATCCAAGAATCACCCACCCAGCAAAATTTAGTATAATCTTTCACGGGGAAAAATTGGACTTAAATGACAAAGAGGACTTTCAAGTATTTGTGATGAAAAGACCTGAACTGAATGGACCCTAGAGAAGCATAAAAAGGTAAACAGGAAAAAGAAATTAAGAAGGATGTTAAACGGTCAAACTGTTTACATTCCTACATGGGAAGATGATACATATAACTCATAAGAAATTTCTCAGTATTAGGGCAGATGATAGAAATAAATTTAGAGGGCACAGGTAGGAATTGATTATGAAGGGATGATATCTATAAAGCATTTATTTTTAATCTTTTTTTGTGGTGTGGTTGGAGTAGGGTGACATACCCAGGGACAAGCAGTGACTGTTGTGACTGGGGCCGAATTTGGGCTTGGGTCCTCCTGGGTCCAGGGTGGGTGCCTAGCTGCCCCATGATGACATCTTTAGAGTAAAATTGAGGGGTGAGAGGACTGTACTGGGGGGAGGGAGAAGGGGAGAGGTAGAATGGGATGAAATTCCACATGAAAGAAACAGGATAGGGCTTATGGAGTAGGGGAAGAGAGGAGGGAAGATGGGGCAGTGAATGAACCTTACACTCATTAGAATTGACTCAAAGACCTTAATCTCATCAGAGTTGGCTGAAAGAGGGAATAACATACATACTCAATTGGGTGGAGTAATCTATCTAACCCTGAAGGAAAAGTAGGAGGGGAAGGGGATAAGGTGGGAGGGCAGAATGGGGATGGGGACAGTCAGAAGCAAATCCCCTTTGAGGAAGGATAGGGTGAAAGAAGACAGATAATAGAATAAATATCATGGGGAAAGGAATAGGATGGAGGGAAACAATTAACAATAGTAACTGTGAAAAAGAGAAAAGGAAAAAAAATTGTACCAAAAAATATTTATAGCAACTCTTTGTGGTGGCTAAGAATTGAATATCAAAGGAATTATAATAAGTTATTAATTAATTTAATTATTTTATGCCATGCATCAAGCAGAACAATGTAAAGAAAGAAGGGATGTGTGCTTTAAATTTTCTGAAGAGCTGAATTCAGAAACAATTCACTTCTGTATGTTTTTTCATTGTCTGTGAACATCTAAAGTGCTATGACTCCCACTGAAAAGCTGTTTTCTCTGATTAATCACCTATTATCTGATTGCTTTATTATGTATCTTTGAATAAAAAGTTCCTTTAAAAATTTTCACCAGCTTAGCTAGCTACATTAATCAAATGAATAGAAAAATTAAAATCGTGATTTACAAGTAATTTACAAAAATGTGTAAATATAATAAGCGTGTTCTGTCAAATTGTCCACAAGGGCAAAAAAGGCTTTTGTAATGTTAATAAAATGAAGAATTTTTAAATGTTAACATATTTATTTCACCTTTAACCCTTTAAAATTTTTGTTCATGCTTTGTAGCATACACACTAACACAAAAGCACATATGTAAATTATAAATATGAAAATACACATGAAATAAATGTTGAAGTTGTTTGGTGTTTTTTTTTTTTAACTCAAAGATGTGCAAGCAAAAACAATGTGGAGACCACTGACTTAATAAGTCATAAGATATTTATGCTTTCTCAGGCTGGGAAATTATAAAATCAACTGAACTCTTGGGAATGAATCCACTAAGTTAGAGGAGAAATAGAAGAACCAATTGACCGTGAGCAGAGAAGGGGCACAGAGAAATATAACAGACAGGGAACTCTGTGGGGACAAAGACTATGTCTATCTTACTTAGCACAATGCCTTCCACATAACAGGTACTCAATAAATGTTCTATGAATCAATGATTATGAGGGCAGGTATTATAATTATAAATTATAAGAAAAACAGTACTCTTTTTCAGTGTCAAATTCCTGCTTTAAAGGAAGGGGGTATGTGTGTTTTAAAGGAAGGGGGCATGTTCATTTTAAAGGAAGAACTTAGATTATCCTCCTTAAGCAGCAACTAACTCACTCTAAGCACAGCCCACAGCCCCCTATGGAACATTCTCCATGGCACATGATATATTTCTTGTCTCTGTGGGAAAGAAATACACATTATTTAGAAAAGAGGAAAACCCAAATATGTTATTTTTGTCAGGCTGCCAAAATATGAATAATGCCCTAATTCTCAACCTTACCTCAAGCACCCAACCTAGTCAAAATAAGCTACCTGATATGTGCACGCAATGCAAAAAAATTAGAACACATGTTCCATGAAAATTCAAGGCACACATTAAAATGTAGGCCACTGTGGCACTGTGTCCCCCTGACTTCAGACAGGGCTTTCCTTGACCCATAATCATGAGCAAAATGAGAACAGTGCTAAAGGAATGTTTTAAAATACCAAAGAAGAAAAGATGTCATCTAAAGCATTTGACTAAACTTCCATTTATTCATTCATTCAAAAAGCATTTAATTATAGCCTTCTAACAAAATATGTATCCTCAAGAAGCTTACATTTTAATTTTGGGGGTCTCTTTACATTTTAATCATTTCTATTTCCATCATCCTGCACTTGAAGTCCCATTAAATACTGGCAAAAAGTATTTGCTAAATCCAAGACTATTCCAAAGGAGTCATGATGGAAAATGCTCTCTACATCCAGAAAAAAGAACTGTGGAATCTGAATGTACATTAAACCATACTATTTCTACCTTTTTTTGTTTTTATTTTCTTTTTTGAAATTTTTTCCATTTTGTTCTCATTCTTCTTTCACAACATGATTAATGTGGAAATATGTTTAATGTGATTGTACATATATAACCTATATCATTGCTTTCTGTTTTGGATAGGGGAAGGAAGTGGGAGCGAGGGAGAAAAATTTGGAACTCAAAATGTTATAAAAACAAATGCGGAAAACTATTTTTTACATGTAACTGGAAAATAATAAAATACAATTAAGATGGGGGGAGAAGTATTTACTATGATCTATCTCCCACAAAAGAGTAGAATATTCTGCTATAGGCATTTAATAAAGGTTTACGGGGGGGGGGGGGGGCAGCTAGGTGGCACACTGGATAAAGCAACCAGCCCTGGATTCAGGAGGAACTGAGTTCAAATCTGGCCTCAGACACTTGACACTTACTAGCTGTGTGACCCTGGGCAAGTCACTTAACCCTCATTGTCCTGCCCAAAAAAGAAAGGAAGGAAGGTTTACTGGATTGAATTGTCCTGCCTGGTGAATACCAGATAACCAACAATGTTCATGGATCAATTCATCTTTTTCTTCCTTTTCCATCCGTATTAAAAGCTAACCAGGTTTTATTATTATGCTTAACAATAACAACAAAACCCAACTCAGAACATAGGCCCTACAGCTATTTTAGCTGGGAGAATCTTACTCATTCAGCAAATATATAGTTGGTTGTGCATGATCCAAAGATGTATATAGTCCCTGACCTCATGACTCTTAAATCTGAGACTGAACAAAACTGGGCTCTCAAAGCTGGTGTTAAATTTAATTCTCTATTTCTCCTCCTCTTTAATGGTTTCAAAATCCCTGAACTCCATCAACCTTGTTATAGATCCAACTCTAAAACCATTGCTTCATTAATTTCCTTGCAGCACATATTCTCATAAATAAAACTGTAAAGCTCTGTTTTCAAAAGCACATTTCAGATTCACAATAACTTTGAGTATCTTAACACTTTTCATAGTAATCCACCCCAACGATCAAAGGAAAGGACAGAGAACGATCATTTAAAAACATATTGGGGGGGGGGGGGGAAGGGGCGGGGGAATGGTGGATAAAGCACCAGCCCTGGATTAGGGAGGACCCGAGTTCAAATCCGGCCTTAGACACTTGACACTTACTAGCTGTGTGAAGAGAGAAAGAGAGGAGAGAGAGGAGAGGGAGGGAGAGAGGGAGGGAAGAAGGAAGGAAGGAAGGAAGGAAGGAAGGAAGGAAGGAAGGAAGGAAGGAAGGAAGGAAGGAAGGAAGGAAGGAAGGAAGGAAGGAAGGAAGGAAGGAAGGAAGGAAGGAAGGAAGGAAGGAAGGAAGGAAGGAAGGAAGGAAGGAAGGAAGGAAGGAAAACATATATGGGACAGAGTAAATGCTATCAGATTTATCCACGGGTAAGAAAAAAAACTGGCTGTTTTATTTGGGTAGTTAGGGGCTATCCCCTCCAATGGTCTGGAGGGTGCCCTGTTGTTCTTTTGTATCAATTAACTCACAAATACAACAACCAGTCTTAACACACAAAGTTCTTGGAAATGATGTAAAGTGGATTTGATTTTTCCTATCATGTGGGTTGGTTGTTGTCCTTCATTCTCAAAGAGGACCAAAATGACATCAGTAGGTTGGGGTCAATTTACAGTGTGTTCAGCTGTGGCTGATCAGAACAATAAAAGAGGGTTCTACCACAGGTCAGGTACAAAAAAGTTCACATGAACATTTGGATCAGAGATCACTCTAAATTTGCACATTTCACATTTTGCTAAGTAAAGGAACAATTCAAATCCTAACCAGGTACACTATTAAAATTTTACATACACATTGGTATATGTCTGTTCACACATATATCCACTAACATCCTACCTAATCAATTCTTTATTGTGAAAGCACAAAATTTCAAGAGCTTAAAATGAATATGAGAGGTATAGGCCCACCCTAAAGAAGCAAGAATTTGGAAGCAGCATGGCAGGAGCACTAGCATTGCAGGCGAAAAACTTGGGTTCAAGATCCCACCTGGGCAACCTTGGATAAGTCATAACTTTCCTGGGTCTCAATTTTCTCGTCTGTAATTTGAGGATTTAGATTAGGCTAAAAATAAACAGAAAAGAAGAAGGGATGGCAATCCACATGAGGCAAACTATAAAGGTTAAATACTTGTCAGTCTGAGAAAGCCCTGGAAGCAGATAGGTAGGTCAACAAGAATTTTTTTAGTTAAAACTGCTAAACTAGATGAAGAAAAAATAAGTGTCCATCACTGTGTGTGTAGCACTCTTTTCTGTGACTGCCTTAGCACCACCATCTTAAAATCTAAAAAATGTCATCAGAACTCCCCAGACATACCAAGAACAGAAAGAGCTGCTTATCATACAGAACATGGAATTCAACCAAGTCCAAGATAGCCTTCCTCCCTCAGCACAGAAAAAGGCACTTTATCTTGCTACAACAGGGATAAGGTTAAAACGGGGGGAGAATATGAGGACGGAGTTGCTGCAGGGAGTAGAGGAAAAGAATATCTTTTTTCATAAAGTAAAGTCTGGCTTCACTAGTCCAGTCAGACAGATTTATAATCAATCATTCCAAAAGGGAAAGTAAATTTCTAAAAAGCCAAAATTATAAATTATTTTATTCAAGTAAACAAAAATGTATTATCCTATGTGCCGGGCATTATTCTTAGTTCTGGGGACACATAACAAGGTATGTAATATAAAATAAAGTAGAGAATGTGTAATAAAGGGGGTACCCCCACAACATGCAAATAACAATACAAATAATAAGGGTGTTAGGATGTGTCCAGTGTAAATTGGAAATAATCTCAGATGGTGATTACATTTAAATGCTATTTGTATTATACTTTATTATTGAATGTTTTGGAATTATAAGTTTCAAAAACTAAAATATACCCTAGCAAAGCTCAAATCATTTTTTCCCCATAAAAATATATCATGAGAATGGCCATGCTGAGAATGGGGGAGATGGAGCAGGTAATTTTGAAGAATACAAATTATTTAAAAAACAGAGGAACTAAGGATAAACCACCATCAATGGGTATTTCTTGCCTTTTAAGCCTCCGCCTTTCCTAGTAGGTAAAACAAACGTTATTTAGGCACCAATGGTAGGTTATGTTGTTGTTGTTTGTCCTTCATTCTCAAAGAAGACCATGACATCTGGAGGTGATGTCATGACTTGCAGTGAACTGGATTTAAGTGAGGAAGGGCTGTGAAAGGTCACCAACCTCACTCTTTCCTCCAGAGCCATCAGGGTCTACTGGCAAGCTATACATCAGGACAACTTGGAGATGGCTCTGGGTTGTTTAAGGCAATTGGAGTTAGATGACTTGTCCAGGGTCATAGTCATACAGCTGGTGTCAGAGGTGACATCCGTACTCAGGCTCTGCTTTATCCACTGTGACACCTAGCTTGCCTGATAGGTTAAGTAGATTGCCCAAGGCCACGCAACTCTAAAACTGGAGTCCAGGTTTCCCAATTCCCAGGTCCATTTTCTATCCTAACAGCTACACAGTACAGAGTCCAAAACTATAGCTCCATCCCTTTACTACCCCCCACCCAATTCCAGTATTTCTCAGCCAATCTGTGTGACGAGATGATTAATTATATGGTCCTAGCACAAGATGAAAGAGATGTGTGTTCTTTCCCAAGGTTTGTATCTAGACAATCCCCAACTCAGAGTGCAAGCGTAACCAGTTTAACTCACAAGCCCAGCTGGTTCTGCCTTGAAGCACAGGCCACACACTTGAATATTACTCTCCAAAAAGAGGCAGCTGAAAATCCCAAAGTCAACAAGAGGAAGAGATCAGCTGCTCAGACATCACCAAGAGCCATCTAAGATGTTTAAGGCTGCAATTGATAAGGAACTTAAACATCACCATTCTTCTAAACATCTGAGTCCTTCCAAATTTATCTCAATCATGTTCACAGCAAGTTCAGAAGTATAAAGAGAGTAGAAGATACCACAATTGTTGATGTGGATGAGTCTGTCATTAGTGAAAAGTTATCAACAATTTTTCCATGAAGAGGAAAAAGAAAATTAGTGAAATCCTATTGTTCTTCCTTTCTTCTCTTTTCTTTCTTCTCTTTCCTCCTCCCTTTTTCTTTCCTCCTATCATTCTCTTACTTCCCTTTCTTTTTCTTACCTCCTATCCTATTTTCTTCCTTTTTTCCTTCCTTTGCTCCTTTTTCTTTCTCTTCCCTGTCCTCCTTTCTCTTACTTTCTTCCTTGTATGCTTCTTTTTCTTTCTTTTGTCCTCCTTTCTTTCTCTCCCTATCTCACCCAGGCTAGAAATATAATAGCTACTCACAGGCCCATTCCACAACCATTGATACAACTTTGATCTACTCAATTTCCCAACCTGGGCCAGGTGTACCACACAGGGACTCATCCTATAAATGCCTAACTTTAGTGGGACATCTGATTGGTTTAGCCTACCTAGCTCAGAACTCCCAAGATCAAGAGATCCACCAGCCTCAGCCTCCCCACTGAAAGGATGACAGACTTTTGCAAGTGAATTTCCATTATGCTTAGGCATGTCATAACTCCAAGGGCTTTAAAAACATATCACAGCCAATTTCTGCTTATTCACAGAGACTATCTGAAAGCCTCCAACCTGCTATCCAAGTGGATTGGAAGTTATTAGAAAAAAACCCATGATGAAGAGTCATATCTAGGAACAGTGGGGTAAGAGTACATGTGATAGGTTAGGCAGATTTACTGGGAAAAGACCATGTACTTTAGATTCTTGATCTCAAGATCAAGGCTTTTCTTTCTCCATAACAAGAGTTCTTAACTTGGGGTCCACAAACTTTGGATAGCATGATAGAGACAGATCTGCATTTCAATATAGTTTCCTTTGTGATTCTTTTATTTTGTATATTTAAAAATATTACTCTATGAAGGGATCCATAAAGGATTCACCAGACTGCCAAAGTATCAATGACACAAAAAAGGTTAAGAACCCTTGATAACAACCCTCGATGGATCCAAAAGAATTACGATTTTTCTCAGCTTAGGTTTGCATTTCCTCCTCTGTAAAATAGGGGAGCTAGCCAGGTAGGACACCCCTGATATCATTTCTATCACATTTTAACAGAGGCGAACATACACATTGCCTGGTGATGCCTAACAAATGTTTTTAGAATAGCTGGGGAAAACCTTATCATTTCTTTTTTTTTTTTTTAATCACATTTTGGGCTCTGAAGTTTGCACGTGTGTGTGTGTGTATTATTTGATCTTTACAACAACCCAATGAGTTTATTACGTATTCCCTTTTAGGGGGTGTCATTACACGACCCTTTTAGAGATGAGGAAATTAAGGCTGAGAAATTAGGAGACGTGTCCATAGTCACACAAGTAGGAAATATTCAGAGGCAGAATTTGAACACAGGTTACTGATTTTCAAGTCTAGCTCTACCTGTATCACACTGTCTTGGTGACTTGCATGTCATAAGGTTCCCAGCTCCAAAGTCAAAACCATAGGAGCTACAGGAAAACAAGATTCTATCAGCACTTTTCATATTCCTTCTACTACAGCAAAACAAAGTGAGAAAAAAGAAATAACAAACTTCTAAGAAACATTAAATGCCTCAAGCTTTCCATCCAAGAAAGCAAATATGAGTAAGTAGGGAAGAATCAACTCCACATACTATACTTCATTTCACCACCAAACTGGTGTTTAGAACAGTTCTTCTGTTTGAGTATCTGAATAACATCTAAGGCAATCTATCGTAGCACTTAAGAAGCTAACCAAACTGGTAATATGTAATATGAGGAAGTGATATTGACTCTGATGCCCCAATCAAAACCATGAATCCAGAACAATGACTACCATACCTTTGGCACAGAATCTGAAAGTTGCTTAATTCAGCAGGAATGAAGACAACTATGCTGAATAATGAGAAGATATGGAAATAGTCCCACTAAGACAAAAAAAATGTCCCACTGAAATATTCTTCTCACAGTTAACAGCTGCACATACAGTACATAATAGCAAGTGGTGAATTTTAACTAGTACTGTCATCTTGCCTAATAAAGTATGCTGAAGTGTACCTTTAACAAAGCAAGAAAAAAGGGTTATGCTGTATCCACATTTATGGCAATCACCTAGGAAATTAGGAAACACCAGATCTCCTCATAGTGTGCTTTTAAACACAATATTTCTCAAGTGACAAAGCCTACTGCTGATTAATAATTTGAATATGCTATATAATACGCATATAATATATACACATGATATATAAATAATGTATAGAATATATAATACCACTGCAAAAAAATAAGTTTTTCAACTTTAAAATCCAATTGTATCGGGGCACCTAGATGGCGCAGTGGATAGAGCACTGGCCCTGGATTCAGGAGTACCTGAGTTCAAATCCGGCCTCAGACACTTAACACTTACTAGCTGTGTGACCCTGGGCAAGTCACTTAACCCCCATTGCCCCACAAAAAAAAAAAAATCCAATTGTATTCTTGTTCTTATCAAGATATCTAATAGCTTCCCTAACTGTTACTACTTCTACTTAAATTAATATCTCCAAAGTACAATCTACCAAAATAATTTTTTTAAATTTATTTTACTTTTAATTTATGGAATAAAACAAGCATTTCTTTATAACAAAATAAAAAAGATTGTACTTGAAACTGAATATTCATTATAAATAATTTACTATTCCTTTTAAATATAGAATAAAGTTATTATGTATATTTCTTTTTTTTTCCTTCCCCCCTCTCAGCCTGTGTGTGTATTTTTATTCTAATCATTCTATACATACTTCTATTCATCAGTTCTCTGGATGTGGATAATGTCTTCCTTCACATGTCCTTTGTAGTTAATGTGAATACTTAGAATAGTCAAAATGACTTATTTGTTCAATGTTGTCCTTAAACAAAATTGATGTTACTATATACAACATTCTAAAGATCAAACCACCACTAACTTACCTAGTCCAAGACCTCATGGAAACTTATCTAGACATATTTCAAGTGGTTCCTAATTGAACTCCCTGCCTTATGTCTCTTCCATCCCCCCATCCTGCACTCAGCTGACAAACTGATAGTACTAATGCACAGGGGTAACCACTGCAAAACCCTATCAAGAAGCATCAGCCTCATGCCTTTAAGATAAAATTTCTCATTCAGCCTTGCCAATCTGGCTCCTCTTACCAATCTTTCCAGATTGGTTACACCAGAGGTGTCAAACTCATGTGACCCACAATATTCCCAACTACTACATGAAGCCAGATGAAAATATAACTGCAAAAAACAATTTTTTTTAAAAAAATACAATAAAACATAGATAATATTACCTTTTAAAGCTAAGTCACTATATGCAGCCTGCAGGAGTCTTTATGATGATCCCTATTTCTAGTTGAATTTGACATCACTGGTCTCCCTTATACCCCAGCTTACTGCCATTCCTCATATGTGATATTTCATCTCCCACCTTCCTGACTGTGTAACTGGCATGATGTTCCTATTAATGACTTCTGCCTCTTGAAATTTCTAAGTCCCTTGAGAGTTCAGCTCAAAATGCCACCTTTTAAAGGAGTCTTTTTCTGATTCTTAAGTCATTAGTATGACCCATTCCCGCCCCCCAAGTCTTTAAGTATTTTTTGTATTTATCTTATAAGCACAGATATGCTATTTTATTTATATCCTATATGTACGTACTGTACCCTCTCCAAAAGAAGGTAAACTCAGGGAAGTGATGGTCTTACTTCTCTATTTGTATCACCAAAATCCAGCATAATACCTAACACAAAATATGGCTTAATAAATAAATGCTTGTTGACTGACTGGAATTCTTAAAACTCAAAAACCTGAACTATCTTGGTTCAATTAAGCGCTGAAAATAAACAAGTTTCTAGAGAAACAAGGATGAAAAGCAAAGTTGGACTTAAGTCCCTCAAGGGAGCCTTGTGACAACATCTGCATATTAAAACAGTTACTCTGGCATGGTGCAAAAAATGGGATTGAAAAGGGAAGGCAGAAAGGGGAATTTTGTACTAAAGTTCAGGAAACTGGTGAGTTTCTAAATTAAGATGGCTGCAAATAGAGTAGAAAAGAGAAGAGAGAAGTGAAGGGGGAGGAGAGATCATGGAGATTAGGAAAGGCCTTGCACTGGAGATGGAGCTTTATCTGTTCTCTGAAGTTAGGTATTTTATGAGACTGCGGGTATTCATATACCACATCTGCAAAGGGTTAGGTCCTGGAATGTGCAGAGTATGAGGAGGCAGGGAGTGAGAGGCAGTTAGCAGGCTGGTTTCAACAGACCAGAGAATGCAGGAAGATGAGCAAGATGAAATAAAATGGATGGGTAGGCATATTAAAAGCTGAGTGTGGTCTCAACATTAAGATGTCAGTGCTAGCAGGAGCCAAATTCCTTCTAAGAGCAGTTCAATTGGAGCTTTTCTCCTGGAAAAGCACAAGAATGAGAAGTTTCAGACTTAAAACAGTGTTAGAGGATACCCCTGAGATCACTCCCTAAATCCCTCCTGTTTACCCAATCTCAACCACATTCAGTCTCAAGCTCTATGATTAAGATTTTCATATTTTACCTACTTTCTTCTCCAATACACCTAGGACTTGTACCCAAAATATTCTGTTCTCTCAAGAACTAGAAGTACCGGGGCAGCTAGGTGGCACAGTGCATAGAGCACCGCCCCTGGAGTCAGGAGTACCTGAGTTCAAATCCGGACTCAGACACTTAACACTTACAAGCTGTGTGACCATGGGCAAGTCACTTAACCCCAATTGCCTCACTAAAAATTAAAAAAAATAATAATAATAATAAAATAAATACATCCTTAAAAAAAAAAAAGAACTAGAAGTACCAATAGTGGCATTATAGACAGCTTTGTGTGTCTTTCCCCGCCGCCCCAAAAAGGGTTATTTCCAAATACTAATAATATCTAGCATCTGATCTTCAACTATTTCTGCAACTTTTTCGACAATGATGCACTACTCAGAAAGCCAGGCACAAACAACTTTTCCCCAGTTTAGTTAACCTCAAGTTGAAGTATTCCAATTTGCACATCTGGCCTATGCACAGAATTTTAATTCAAAAAATTCAAATTCCTAGTTCCATTATTCCTTTTTTTAATTATTTATTTAAGGGGGGGGTGGGGGAGGGCGGTGAGGCAAATGGGGTTAAGTGACTTGCCCAGGGAGGCCGGATTTGAACTCAGGTTCTCCTGACACTACCTAGCTGTCCCCTTGTGAGAAATGGGTAGTTGTCTCCTCTCAATGTGGATATAACAGTCAGTCTTACTCCCCTGACCTGTTTGTAGGACAAAGGTCTCAGATCCCCTCCTCCCCGTCAGGTTAGCAAGGTCACATGGTTCAAGGAGCCCTGGTCTCAATTAGGTCCTCTCCAGAGTTCTGTCCATAAGGAAGTATAAGGTCCACTCCTGAGTTATGCCCATACAAGGAAAAGGGGTGGGAATACTGCTTTCCGATTAGCTAGTTTTTGTGCGTAGATTGTAACCCCGACCAGTGATGAAAAGGGGGAAGGTCCATTCGCGTTAGGGACTAGGGTATAAAACAGTGCCTGCGAGCCCCCTTTCGGGGACACCCACTAGCTGCACAGTAGGGTGCCTCCTTCTCATGAGAAGAAAATAAGGCCTTTGTCACCTCGCTGCTGAGTTCCTGAGAATTATTGAGAAGAGGATGAATCTTTCCCTCACACCCCTCATTATTCCTTTTTTTAAAAAAAGAGCAGAAGCAGGGGCAGCTAGGTGGCACAGTGGATAAAGCACTGGCCCTGGATTCTGGAGGACCTGAGTTTAAATCTGGCCTCAGAGACTTGACACTTACTAGCTGTGTGACCTTGGACAAGTCACTTAACCCTCATTGCCCCACCCAAAAAAAAAAACCAGCAGGAAAAAAAGAAATGGCAGCTAAAAATGTCTCCTTTCATAGTTTCAGTTTATCTCTCACAAGGGATACTACTTCTACTGTCTCTATTAAGGATTTTCAAAGTCAAAGCCTCCTCAGACAAATTTATATCTAATACTATTTATAGTTGGTGTACCTAGATATAAAAGATTATATCTTAAAAGATATTTCACACAATAATTAGAAAAGCCTCATTTCAGCACTTTAAAAAATCTCCTTCACAAAGTAACATTGAAAAAAAAAACACAACCACCACCACCACCACAGACCACTAGAACCATAGGTCTATATCCCCACCTAAACCAGATTGGAGTGGCTGATCTATCAACTCCCAGAACATGCTCCCTCCTTTCTCAATAAGTTCAATGCTCAGCTCCCAGTCAGCTCTCTACTCCAACTCTTCTCATTCTAAGACACTTCATAATAAACACCCACATTCCTTCAAATACCCTAACTTCCCTGTTCTTCTATTCATTTCCTGTGACCTACTGCTATACTCCCCCACAGCTACACACATAGTCATATCCTTGATTTTGACATTACCCACTGCCACAATTAAGAATTCTGCATTTCCTCCATCTGATCATAATCTTTTATTTTTCCATCTTTCCCTAGGACTTACTGTGAACTCCAGTCACTCCATCCGTGTTTCACAGGTCAACACCAAAGTTGTGGCTACTCCTCCCTTTCCAGTTTTGACCTTTTGGTGAACCCAGTTCAATTATACACTAAGCCTCCACTCTTAAATTCATATTCCCTTGTCCTCTCTCCTTGCCAATCTCTAACCTTAAATTATTCCAACTATCAATCTTTTACTCCCACGCAGATGCTCCTGCATTAAGAGAAAATCTACACTTTGCCACGTTTACTACAAATTTATGATAATTTCAATGGGGTCCTCACTAAAACAAGGTAATGCTACTATTCCTCCCTGATATCCCATCCTACTTAAAACAGGTTCTTTATTGCCTCCTCAAATCTCCCACAACACTTCCTCCCTTCCCCACTCCCATGTTCTCTCTGCTGAGGACAACCTCATACATCACTGAAAAACTGGGCCCATTTGCTGAGAGCTCCCTGTCTTCTCAACTTCTCCATCTTATATCTCTCTGACACCATCTCTCCATTATCCCTCTTCACTCCAGTCTCTGGTGATGAGGTGGTACCTAAGTGTTAAATGTTGATTGCTTGACTGATAATCAATAATATACTACAAATGGCTATATTATGATTTTTTTTTAATTTAATGAGTCCTCCTCATCCAAGGTATAAAAGCTTTCTACAAGGTTTCTGAAACTACATAACACACTTATATAGATAGTACTCCGGACTTCAGAAGGAAGAAAATCATAAAGCAATTAATCTAATGAGAAGATTTCTATGAATTATTCATTAAGCAAAGATAATAAAATGTTTCAACTCTCTTATTACATTAAGGCAAATAAATAAATCCACCAGCTCTGGGCTGCACCTATAGTAACCCACCTCTCCTTGCCCACTGATCAGTTCTGGTATGTAATGAAATATAGTCTTCTTGTTAATCTGCTCGATTTCCTATGTGAATGGATCACTGTACTTTTCCATCCTCTCTTTCATGTTGACTCTCCATTTCTAGAGACCCATCTCCTAAAAGAGCTCCTGAATGAAATACATGAATTAAAGCGCATCATAGTGCCCTGTGCACAGTAGGATCTTTATGCATATTTCTTGAATTTTTGCTTTTGAATAACTGAATGTGAGCTTTCATAAATCCGTACACACTTCATAACTGGTGGTATTGATTTCTGGTCAGGAAACCAGTACCCCAGCACACCTATTCATCAAACTTATTAACAGAACTATTTTATATACCTATATACCCTGGGTCATGTAGAAATTTCTCAAGTGATATATCTGATTGTTTACCACCCCAGGGAGGGGTGAGGGAAGAGAGGGAAGGAAAGATAAAAACTGGAACCCAAAACTATAAATAAAAATGTTTATTACTTTAAAAAAAATTTCTCAGGTGAAAAGGGGTGGCAGGTGGAAAAAATGTTTAAGAAGCTCTGCACTACACACAATAGGAGCTTAACAAATATTCACTGAATGAATGCTGAGTCAGGACCATCTTAGAAGGAAGAAATTGAGGCAAATCATTGTGCTTTCTTAAAGATTAAAAGGAAATGCAGGGTCTAGACTGCATCCACTCATCTCATCACCACAATTGAACATGGTCATGACAGAGTTCTGGTACACATAATGTGATATATGCCCCAATAGAGAATTATTTTTCTTTGAAAGGAAATCAAGTCATTCTAAACCAAAATCCTTAAGACGCTCTCTCATTCAAAACTTCAGCCCTTCATTCCTGCCCAAAAGTAGAACTGTAAGTTGCAGACTCACCTGCTAAGCAACAGAGCATGCTATAAGCAAGCATAAAAATAGACACACACACACACCCCCATATGTCTAGAACAGGTGGCTCTCCTCCTGTGCCTGTCTGGGCCTCCACAGCCCTTGCCACTACTCTCCGGCTGGAATCAGAATGTGACTGCAGTCAGCTTCTAGTTGGTTTAGAAAGATGGGACGCCAAGGGAGGGCTCAACAAAATTTCTCTGCAAAATGAAAGTTTCTTGTCCTATTAAGTTATATTCGATTCTTCTTTACATTTGTAATGCCTCACAACACATGTATTTACTATAAAGGGAAAAGTAGTTCACACACCAGACATTACAATTACTACATACAAGTAGTCTTTCCCTAAGTACTCAATAAATATTTTTGATCAATTGAATTTGGAAATAACGAAAGCTAGAGTCCTCTGGTGGCTAAACCTTAATGGGTTTAAGTCCCTCCTTTCCATTAGGGCAGAAATTAAGGACAAGGGAGAAAAATAGCAGAAGAAAAATTGCCATGTAACTTACACAAGGAAGATGGGAACACAAAACTTAATAGCAATCAGGAACCCAGTCAAATTACCACAAACAAGCAAAAATAAATTTAAAATCATATTAACCTCTGCATTTAACCTCGATGAACTTTCATCACTGGACCATTTTATGGGAGCAACCGCTCTCAAAGAATGGATTTTTTCCCCTCTCTTTTCCTAGATTTTGATGTTGTTATTTCAGTAACTCAATGCTTTTGGATTCTGTGAGGCATTCCCTTTCCTATAGGTAAAGAGCATTTAAGAGTTCCCCCCTTTCATTCTTGGGCAGATAGAAAATTCACCACCTACCAAAATCTGCAGGTCAACTGGATGGCAGTGCTTTTTCTTCTTCTAGTGTCAGTGGCTTTTGATTCAGTCCCTTTCCAAGGGATGTGGTTTGCTTTGTTCCCTACCACCCCACCTCCAAAAGGACCTTCTTGCTGTTTGTGACACCAGACACACCATCTCCGCTAGCTGTTTTCCATGCTTGAAATGTATTTCTTTTTGACTCACCTCCTCCTCCTCTTAAAATTCTGATTTCCTTAGAAACTGATGAAGTGACATCCTCTACAAGAAGTCTTCCCTTGGCTGTGAGTAGTGACCCCCCTCCTCCTATTTGTCTTGTATTTACTTTGTAGGTAGGAGGACCTGAATTCAAATCTCCCCTCAGACACTTGATACTTACTAGCTATGTGACTTGGGCAAATCACTTAACCCCCAATTGCCTCACCCCCAAAAAATAATAATAAATAAAAAATAAATTATATATGCTTGTTTGTGCCTGTATTATCTTTCCTTATAGAATATAAGCTTTTTGAAGGTGGGGAATAATTCTATTTTGGTCTGAATCATCTCCCATGCTCACAGTTCCTGGCACAGAATAGGAGTAGATATTTAATAAAATACTTCTTAATTAAATTAATTATTTAATTGATGCTATCTGTATTCCTGGATAACTTAGAAACATCTCAGAATTCCCCAAGAGTCCTGGTGGGAGAAAAAGATGGGGTCCCATACCCTAATTATAATACTTATAAAATTGTCAAAAACAACAACAGACTTTTATACTATCATCATCAGAGAACCCAAAAGGCAACAAGGACGATGAAGGGCCAAAAAGTTCACAACATATAAGGCAAAATTGAAAGGACTTGTTTAGCCTAGAGAATGTATAGCCTCGAGAAAAGGAAACTGGGGGGACAGGATAACTGTTTTCAAGAATTTACCATCCAGAGAAGGGATTAGACTCATTGAGTTTGCCCTCAGAGGGCAAAGACAGAAACAATGGGTAGAAGTTTTAAAGAAGTTGTTTTAAGTCAAGACTAATTTCCTAACAATTAGAGCTTTTGAAAGGTGGAATGTCCCCAAACAAGAGTTGGTGAGTTCAGCTTCCTTGGAGGACCACTTATCCAGTATGTTATAGCAAGAATTCATTTTGTGTATGAGTTAAGACTAGATAGTTGATGGGAGTTGCAGCCAACTCTCAAATTCTGTGATGGTACTCATACAGTTTATAACATACTTTCCTCACAACCACCCTGTGAGACAGCCAATCCAAGTATTATTTCCATTTTACAGATGTGAAAACTGAGACCCAGAGAGGTAAGGCTGTTTGTTCAGGGTTACAAAATTAGAAAGTGGAACTAACTCAGGAATCCTTATTCAAAGACCAGTGCTATTTCCACTGTATCATGAGTGAATCTTGAAATAAACTATATTTTCTTTAGCAAAGACAAGCCCAATTAGAGAGTTTATGAGAGTGAAAATGGGAATATGGTCTTGACAGGAAGAATTTAAAATCACTAACCAATGCAGAGAAACTGTGAATTTAATTACTTATATATGCTATCAAGTAGAGGAGTAACAGGACTGTCAAACACTATGAAGTCAGTTATATTTATTCTTTCAGTCTCAAACACGAAGCTCCATGACTATCTTTGTAGACCTCACCTAAGAAGAACACCTGGGGGGAGGGGGAGGGAAACAAAACAGCTTCTGAGGGACAGCTACTTCCTGTCCAGAGCTGATATGAAGTCATCTACATTGGCACTGATTCAAAACACAGCACACATTGATTCCTTCAGCTTCCCTTCCTGTTTGCTCAGCAAGGGGTGCCTCAGACAGACACATCCGCTTTGGGGCTTTTGCTTTGTTGACTGGTCTTTTCCTCTCCCCCCCTCAACCTCCTCTTTCTAATTCTTATCATACTGTCATGCAAGAGAGCTCACACATCTTACAGGATCTCAAGGGGAAAGGGGGGGGGGGAGAGGAAGTCAGGTTACTAAATTGTGGCATTAGCCTGGAGGTTAGTCTGTTCATGGTGGGAATTCCTGTTTCCTTGGTTTAGCAGTTAAGAACTGCTGGGAAACTACATAAACCATGCCCATAAAGGACCAGAGTTAGAAAGGATCTGATAACTGAGGAGGCCCTGATTAAACACTTGTGTGCATGATGTTGCAGAAGTATACCACTTTAGGAGAACCTAACAGAGAAGAAACATGAAGCAAATAATTAATGAGTCTTTATTCACAATCAGAAAAATTCTTCAATTGTCAAGAAATTCAGAAGTTAATCCTTTGGGGCTGAGAATTCCATTAGTAACTTTAAAATTCAGTCTCCAGAACTGCCAGATACACCAAGAAGGTTTCAATGAAAACTTCAGAACTTTTTTTTCTGGACTGAGATAATAAGTTTGGACAGTAAATGAACCCAGGCCTTTGGAAGGATAGCCATGATCATATATGATGAATATAAAACGCTTAGCCAATCTTAAAGCAATGGTGGTGTTGGTCTTAGCAATAAGAGGAAAAAATTTTTCCATTAAGGAAACCACCAATTCTGTGGTGAGCCTCATTTTACCCAATAGGATGTTCCCAAAGTTCCAAATAAACCATCATGTCTTATTTTTAGATGCACCAGGAACTTGCTCTATTACAGGAAACTTGGAGTAAATCCTTTTGTAAGACTTATGGGGCAAGGGACATGTTAGAGGGTCTGGACCTGTGGTTTCATTAATATAGGAAAACTCCCCTTGTGAGGAAATTCCCTCTCTCAAAGAACAAGCACCTGTTCTGCAACTTAAGAGTTTTAGAGAACTCCTGAAGCAATCAGAGGTTAAGTAACTTACCTGGGGTCACACTGCTCCTCACAGGTCAGAAGCGGAACCCAGGTCTTCCTAACTTCTCTATCAACCATTCCAACCAATTCATCCTTCAGGTAAATCTGACTTACAAGTTTTTACAGGGTACTAGTAAGAGTAACTGCCTTGGATTTGGTCATTTTATCCACTTTGCCCTCAATTTCTTTATTTGGGGAAATGTGGAGAGGGGTTGGACTAGATCAGTGGTGTGTAACTAAAATGGCACATAAGAATCCCATGTGTTTGACATCTCTGTATCAGATACTGGCTATGACCCTGGGCACATCACTTTACCCTGTTTGCCTCAGCTTGCTCATCTGTAAAATGAGCTGGAGAAGGAAACGGCAAACCATATCTCTGCCAAGAAAACTCCAAATGGGGTCACGAATAGTTGGGCACTACCAAAAACAACTGAACAACAGGGGTCCCTTTTAGCGCTACATATATGACCGATGATCCCAAATTCAATGGTCTTTCTCCAAGAGGGCAAGAAATCAAATCAAATAAGCACAGATGAAATAACTGACTATTGAGTCAAAACTAGAGAAGGCAAGTAAAGTCAGCTAATGAACTGAGAGACTAATAACGGGTGAAAATTGGGAGAAAATAACTCTTTCCATGTTAAACTCTTATTATTTACTTGGTAACATCTCTAAACAGAATTTTAAACTATAAAGTATAAACCAAAAAATATGGTCAATTCGCTCCTTCGTTGCCTTGGGATGTTTCAGTGAGAACTAGATCCTAAAATCCTTATGAATCATGGTCATTAAAGTCACTCCCTCCATCAATTAGATTTCTCAGCAATCAATCACAAGGTGAAAAGCCACAGTGTTTCACTCTTAGTGCTCCCAGTAAATTATGTCGGGATTTTTTACCGCTATTTAAAGAATGGCAGCTAAGCCAGATCAATGGAGAGCCTACTCATTACAATTTCCAATTCTTAAAACCAACATATCCATCACTGAGCCGTGTGTCTTAAATCATTATTTGAATGAACAAACAGCAATAGTGTGCTAGTCTCAATAAAAGGGCCCAAGATGCAACTATTAATCTGCCACCCACACTCACCCTGTTCTGTTTAAAACTGGGGGAAGGGGGAACCTAAGTACAACCAATGGCAGCTCTGTGTTCATTGCCAAAGAATGGAGAACAATGCTGGAGCTGCTCACACCCTCAAGATTCAGCGCATGGCACCCAGTGGAACATGGACAACTGCCCAGATGCAGAGAAAACAGAAAATATATTTTAAAGAGAGTACAAAATGAGATACAGCAGATGAAGAAAAGGAATAAATAAGGTAAAATATGAAAAATAGTAGTATCCCAAGCCATCCCTTTATATTATTTAGAAATCAATTTCCCCAATAAACAAGTCAGTAGAGATCTATTGGTTTAAGGAGAGTCCAGTCAACAGAAGCACTCATCTCCCACCCAGGCTCTCAGCAACTTCACCCTTGCTTGGCATATCTTTCTTTCCACTCTTTTCCACTCACCTCTAACACCCCCCTTTCTTTACTCCTACTGCCTTTCCTTAAGGACTCAGGAAGGTCAAAAGTAGCTATCTTCAGGAAAGAGCTACATCCTTGGGGACACTTACTCAGGAACACAAGTCTTTAATACTACACAAAAGAGGCTGGGAAAGCCCCCAATGTGCTACAGCTGAACAGAGAATCTAGGCACTAGGCCAACATTCCTGTTTAGCTTTTTTTAAGGCACATAACACATTTTTCCTGTTCATTTTTTTAATACAAAAGGGAATAATTTTGTCTCTACCAAAAAACTGAACAAAACATTTTAAAGGTTATTCTGAATATTTAGACTTATTTATTATATTAAATAATTTACTTATTATGTTTCTATCTTACCTGATTAATTAAAAACTATTGATAGCAACAGCAAAATCTAATTTTCTGTGTGGTATGGTGAAAATTGGTGGAATTGTGGTTCAAATTACGGCCTTGCCACTTACTCATCTGATCTGAGGCAAGTAACTCTGGGCATCAGTTTCCTTGTAATGATTGGAATGACACCACCTGCTGGAGACTTACTGTAGCAAAGCTCCGCCATGAGGAGAAGGCCTCTGAGGGCAAGGCCATGCGGCTTTTCTTTGCTTGTGGGTGGAAGAGGGGGAGAGGCTGGCTCTCTCACTCTCTTTCGGCAGGACTCTGGTGGAGAGGGAAGCTAGAAATGTGCTCTCCCTTTAATAGATAGATGAATCTAGGCCTTTCTCTCTCTCTTTACCAAATTCTTATTCTCCTTAATAAATGCTTAAAAGTCTAACTCTTGCTAAAGCTTATAATTTATTGGCGACCACTTGTTAGATATTTTAGACAGATTAGCTAGGATTTTGGCCCCTTACATCCTTGTCTATAAAATGAAGGATATGGTAGGACCTGATGGCTTCCAACTCAAGTCTCTTCTAGGTCAAAACCTATGATACTAAAAATTCTTTGATAAAAGAGGTGAGAGAAATGATGAGTTTATGAATACAGAAACCAGAATTTGATGGCTATGGGGGAAATGGGTGAAGCTCATATACTTTCAAGAACCTTCCACATGTTTGGTACAAGTAATCTAATAAAATTTCAGTTACATACAAGTGACACACAGGCTGTCTACCTGATTCAGGGTTTTGCTGGGGGGTTGTCGTCTTTCTATTTCTCTAAATCAGACCCCTCACCAAATAAAAATAGCTGTCATACTCCCTTGCCCCTAGCTTCTAGGTATCTGCTGTTGAAAGCCACAAAGCTGCAACTTTATCAGAATTTAACATGTCCAGATTAGAATGACTCTATTCAATTATTACAACAGACTGTTGAAGTAAATTGTAATCTCTTAATAATTTACCCACCCCCTCATTATTTTTCTTCTTTATTATAGCCTATAAAGGTACAAAGTCTCTTCCCTTTTCTCCTTCGCATTCTTTTAAACTTTATTAGCACAACTGATTTTCACATAACCCTTTAAAAATTACTATGTAATTCTAACTACATAATCCCCCCAAAAGGAACAAATGGTTATAAATGGTTACAAAGGACCAATACTTTTTTAAAACAACAAATATAACATTAAAAGTGTACACTATATTTTACTCCAATTTTAAGTCATGTGCTAAAACTTTGGATTTACTTAAGTAGAAGTTATTTGCATTATTTTATGCACACCTTCAATGATCAGTTTTAAAAAATGATGAAAATAAAACTGACTTCCATTTTTGTGTTGAAGAAGCAAATATAGGCCATAAGTAAAATCCCAGACCTACATAAATTCCATTTTCTTTTCAGGCTTATAATCAAGGGCCACCAGAGCTCTGAAGAGGAAGAGTTTGAGCAAGCTTAATACCCACTGTGGCCATTTATATCCTGTGCCCTACTGAGATCTGGCACTATTACCTTACTACTGGGAGAAAGAATAAAAAGCATTCAAGCTTTGAGCAAAAAAAGCAGGCAGATGAAGGAACACTGCCCAGAGAAAAGAAGGCACCACTTATTTAAAGTACCTCCTTGGGCTTTCTATTGGATATATAACTAGCTCCTTTAACCCCAGAGACAGGTTGCCGAGGAACCATGTCACCTCTGTTGGCTACAATATCACTGCATTTTCTACCTCCTGGGAAACAGTTTTTTAAAATGTCTATGATCAGCCTTTATAAACTAAAAAGACATGCATTTGCCACAGTCTGCACAACATAAAGCTCTTCATGGGGTTTAGAAACTGGAAAATGAAGGGAAGAAGAGGTCATAACTAAAATGGTTAAGACATGAAGAAAGCTCTTCTCTCAACTGTTTACATGGCAAAATATGTTTTCATTCATGGAATTTAGGGAAAATCATTTAGACCAAATTCCCAATTATACAGATAAAGAAATTAAGGCCTAGGAGGGATAAAAGACCCAAAGCTCAAAAGAACCTAGGATATCATCAAAATTAAAACCTTCATTTTACAGCTGAGGTAACTGGGGCCCACAGAGGTCAAATGATTTGTCCAAAGTCATATAGGCAATAGCATGGCAGCTAGAATTCAAACCCCAGGTCTTGTGATTCTAAATACTGAGCCACTAGAAAAAACTGACTCGCTTACGGTCATACAAGTTAACAAGTTGCAGGGCTATAATTAGAGCCCAGGTGTTCCAAATTCAGTGATCTTTCTACATAATACCAAGGGATGCCACTCCTGTCATTGTCAACAACAACAACAAAAAAAACTGTGCATAAAATAGTCTATGTATTGCAGGACCTTTACTGACTCTGCATTCTAATAGGACACTAAGATAGAAAAAAAAAATGTAACATATTGTTACATCATAAGTGCAATGTGCTACTTTGAGAGAGAGGAAATTTGCCATACAGGCCAAATGAAGGAAGGCTTTTTCATCATCATCATCTTCTTCTTCATCACCATCATCTTCACCACAGCTAGTATTTATATTGTGCTTTAACGACTTCAAATTGTTTTCTTTACATATATTGTCTCATTTGATCCTCTCAACTATGAAGCAGATTCTATTATTACCATTTTGAAGACAAAAAAACTGAGTCAGACAGAGTTGGTTAAGTGCCCAGCAAAAGGACACACTGCTAGTGTCTATATCTGGAGCAGGATTTGAACTCAGGCCTTGCTGATTCCAGTACTTTGTCCACTGTGCCATGTGGTTATTAAAGGAAAAGTATTTATTAAACAGTTCTCAAGAGAACTGCAAACTATTAATAGTCATATGACAGATTCCTCCAAATTACTAATAGGAGAAATGAAATTCAAAAATATCTTATATCAAGAAAATAGGCAAAGAAAACAAAAGATGGGAAGTCAATGCTAGAAGAGTTAATTAAGAAATACAGGAACATTAATATTCTATTGGAAGAGCTGTAATTGTTCCATCTATTCTGGAAAGCAATTTGGAACTATGTTTAGAAAGCAAGTCCAAACCTTTTGCCCTGGAAATTCCATTGCTAGGCATATACTGAAAGGAGGTCAAGGACATCCAAAGGCATAAAGAAAGGTTTCCCATACACCAAAATATTCATAGAAAGGCTTTTTGTAGCAGCAATTGTTTCCAATTCTTTGGACCTCTGACTAGAGAATATGTTATATGGAAGTAATGCAACAGTGAACATGAATTCAGAAGCATGTGAAAACTTAAACACACACACTCATATATTCTCTCTCTCTCTCTCTCTCTCTGATTACAAAAAGAGTAATTGAAAGTAATGGAATGCTCAGCAATAATAATCAATACAGACCCTAAACTCAAGAGAAATAAGTAGAGATGGGGAACTAGGGATGTCAAGGGATGTATTTGGAAATGTGAACAATAAAAATTAAAAATGAAAATGAAAGAAGCAGTGGCTGACACTGAGGTCCAGTGCACTAGGGGGTGGCAGCGATTATTTCAATCTTTTTATTTATATCCCCTGGCACCTGAGCTTTAAGTAAATGCCTGACAAGTGACAGAATAACATATAAATGAAGCATTCCCTTTGTGGTAAAAATTATTTGTGGTAAAGATTAATATTGCCATTTTTAGCTGACTCATTTGGGAGGGGCCACACCTGGCCCACTCTGAGGTCAGGTATGCTACTGAGGTCAGAAGGGGAACTCTCCATAAGCAGTTTTTGAAGGACCTCCCCTTTTGGGGAAAGAAAAGACTGAATGCTCCCTGAAGGGAGGTGGAGAGTGCTTCCAGAATGCTAGGCATCTTCTGGAAAGCAGTCTCTCTCCGGTCTTCTGCCCTTGCGGTGATGGCGTGTTCGCTCTGTCTTGGGCAGCTGTTTTCTGTGGTGGTGCAAGCAACTACAGACTGCCCAGGTGTCGGTGAGTTAATTATAGAAAACCCTAAATTCCTTTGAACTAGCTTAATTGGAAACAGTCTGAGGATTGAATAGGTTAAGTTTAGAGTTAAGAGTATTTATCTGTATTTCTATTTTCCTATTTCCTTATCTTTGATTTTTATTAGTTTTACCTTTGTTGTTTAATTAATTCCCAAGTAATAAAATCTGATCCTTTTGAAAATTAAAGATTAAAGGCTCCTATTCTTATTGGGAGAAATATCTATAAAGGACATTTCAGAGGGGAGGGCAAACCTAAAAGGTCCCTCATATTTCCGGGACCCCAATATTAAGGTGAGTCACCCAAATAATGCTCCATATATTAAATTTTGGCCCTCACAACTTCCTCCTCCAATAGTCAACTTTGTCTTTTTTATACTTAATGCCTGAATTTTGGTCATGGCAATTAGTTCCATTAAAAAGAATGCAACAATAATAATCCATGTCCATTGTGCATTTTGATCTACTGCCCCAGGCCACTGGTCATCTACACAAGAAATCAAATTTTTACTCAAAAAAGACAATCACATCCTTTAAATGGATCACAAATATGGATCAAATGTGATTATAGTAGCCCCTCACTCATTGGGATATGAACATATTCGATTCAAGATAATCAGGGAGACAGTTTGGATAATTGTCTGTAATAAGCCATGTATAGAGAAAAAATAGGGGCAGCTAGATGGTGCAGTGGATAGAGCACCGGCCCTGGAGTCAGGAGTACCTGAGTTCAAATCCGGCCTCAGACACTTAACACTTACTAGCTGTGTGACCCTGGGCAAGTCACTTAACCCCAATTGCCTCACTAAAAAAAAAAAAAAGAAAAAAAGAAAAAATAGATGTAAACAACAATCAAAGAAAATCTGTTGTTAAATTATCTTCTTCAAAGAAAATTTTCAAATATAACCTTTTATCATAAAAACAGTATTCAAAGAAAAGCTCCCCAGTTGAAAGATAGTTTCATTCTGGAGAGACTGGGAAATGGTAAAAATAAGATGTCCAATTACAAGCAATAGATAAAACAATTCATCCTACCACAGTTATTAGCAAAGCCTGGATACCACAACATTCAATTGTACAACCTGTCACACAGTCCATTACTAGACCCTGGATAACCTACGTGAGATTCTACAAAGCATTAAAATGACAGCATCTGCAAATTACTATGTGAATCAAGGTCATACCAGATTATCAATTTTGGTGTATTTCTCAGATGTCTGAGAGTTATAGAGCAAGCTATGCTGAGTTTCTAAAACCAGAAGTAAGCCAGAGTCAATTGTTAAAATTTCATAGTGAACTTTTTACACCAGAGAAATTGGCAAATGCTACAAATCAAGGCTTGACTGATAGTTCTGCTGACTGTCTAGACATGAGAAAGCAATGGAGAAAATGACACATGAGAATGACTGTCTTTTGAATCCCCAACACTTAGCCAAGTGCCTAGCATACAGTAAGTGCTTAATAAATGTTTAATGACTCACATGACTGACCAACAAGGATACAATGACATTTAGCTTCTAGTTAATTAATTGGTTTTATGCATTACTTTATTTGAGAGCTGCTTAACTCTCAAGGTACATATCATTTGGGCTGCTTTTGTCAAAGGGAATCTGTTCATAAAGTAAAGGAAAACAAGAGATAGACAACAGAACCCTGATCATGTGACCCATCATGACTTTAGAAGACTGATTTTGAACCATTTCTCCCATCTCTCTGCAGAGGTGATGGATTATAGGTTTAAAAAAACAACAACAACAACAACAGCCTCTACCTTTGTAGGCACCAGTTACAGTGGTGACTTGTTTTGCTTAACTATACTTATCTGTTGTTGATCCAGTCAACAAACATTTATTAAGCATTTCCTATGTGCCAAGCACTGTGCTAAGTACTGAGAATACAAATACTCGGGAGAGTTGTATTTAGGGGTAGGGGAAAGACACTGTGACAGATTTTTTTTTAAAGCCCATCTTAATAAGACACTTTAAATGAAAGGGATCACTTTATAAACCTATTTTTCTGTAAATATCAAGCCTAAACCAAGGTGGAAGCTTATTTCTTCAGCACTGTAATAGGGCTCACTGTTTTCTAAGAGAGAAAGTCTGTCTGCATTCCCAGATATATTTAACAAGTATGACTCTGGCTCTTTGATTAAACTGTGATTTTGTCCAGGTGATCCTTCTGCTGCTATGCAGATCAAAGCCTCACCACACCTTCTCGTCCTGTTCAATTCTTTTCCAGAGATGTCCAACAAAAGATTCATCCAAAATGCTGGAGACCTTCCTTTGGTTCTTTTAATCACCTGAGTGCACTAACTCTATACATCTGTTGTGGCATATGCTTATCTATCACATGACTGGCCCTTTTCTACTCATCCTCAATACCTTTTACACTTCTTTTCAAATATGAATGATTCCTAGCAACATAACTCTATTTAATTATGCCAAGTATGTGCCTTTCTATGGGATATTTACATATTTTGATCATTTTACCTGAAATATTTCCATGATGTAGAATAAATGAAGCACTGTGTGGCTATATATCATTACTAAAGAGATGGGGGCTTTAACACTGTAAAGACTTACCTCTTCTCAGCAATACCCATGGCAATTCCAAAAGACTTCCTACGGAAAATGTTCTCCACATCCAGAAAAAAGAACTATGGAATCTGAATGCAAATCAAAGTATACTATTTTCACTTTATTTATTGGTATTTTTTTTCTTTCTTGTGGCTTTTCCCTTTTGTCCGGATTCTTCTTTTACAACATGACTAATATGGAAATATGTATAACATGACTGTATATATAAAAACATATAATCAATCTTACAAAAATGAATTTTGAAAACAATCTTTACATATAATTGGAAAATAAAATACTACCAAGGCAAAAAAGAGATGGGGGCTTTGTCCTGGACAAAGCATAGGTCATTTTCCCAAATAAAATTTAATTTAGTCTGATTTCTCTTTACTCAGTTCTGGACAATTCACTGGCCACCTGCTACACCTATAAAAACTATGTATTTTTGCTTTTATTTAGTTTCTCCCTATCCCCAGGTATGTGACTTTATTTCTATAATAACTGCAACAGGCAATTCCTGGATACCTGACTATATCTTATACTTTTACAGATTTGCCTAGAATGCTGAGAGATTAAATTATTTGCTTAAAATCAAATAAACCAATATGCATCAGAGGCAGAACATGGTTCCAGGTCTTCCTGACTCCAAAAGCCTACTTACCATCTACTAACTAGACCATAATGAGTATAGAAGAAATACATGTTGGTGGATTAGTTTGATGGGCTACGCTATTGAGTGGCATGTCTGAGTGATGCATTTTTCATCTACTTTCTTTTTCCATGTGGATGGTTAGACCAAATCTCTCATTGCTGTGGATTTAGTGAGATGATGTGAAGCACATAACAATATCATTTGCAAACAAGAGCACTGGGAGGTCATCCAAACAGAAATGGGAGATAAGCAAAAAGTTAGTTCTAATTCATCTCTCTTTCTCCAGAGAGAAAAACATTAAAACCATCCTAGGAATACAACTGACTCTTTTTTAGTTATTTCACTTCTCACACTCTATTTCTCAATATAATTGTGTCTTAATCTCCATAAGTATTGATAAAGGAAAAAATATTTATTATTTTGTTGTTTTGCAAATCAAATTTTAGTGCATTAAGTAAGCTCTCTTTAAAAGAACACTGTTTCTATAAATTGATCTTTTTCTAATTAGAAAGCCCCCCAAAACACACACACACACCTTATTCTTGTATTCATAGAGATTTTTGTAAAAGGGGGCGAAAGGGTCCTAAAAAGCTCTGGATTCTTTGGAGAGCCAAGTGATCTGGTTAACAAGCAACATTATTACAGTATTATATTAAATTACATAAATCAACCTAATTGGAAGATTTGTATTCAACCTCCCTTAAAAAATTTTTTTGAGTTTTCTTGTTAAAGATTTAGCTTTGTATGCAGGCAGAATAGATACCCACTAATTTTTTGTTTATTTTTTTGTGGGGCAATGAGGGTTAAGTGACTTGCCCAGGGTCACACAGCTAGTAAGTGTCAAGTGTCTGAGGCTGGATTTGAACTCAGGTCCTCCTGAATCCAAGGCTTTATTCTCTGCACCACCTAGCTACCCCATACCCACTTATTTTTATGTAAAAATCATCATGTCCCAATTTAAAGTATTTTCTCCAAATCGCAATTAATAAATTTTGCCAAAACCATAATTAATAAAAAGTCAATCTCACATCACTGAATTCCTTGGCAATGCTAGCAAACCCAAACCCCTGAAAAGAACACAAGGTTAACAAGAGTCTTGAAGATGGAACCTTAAAGAACAAAAACGCTACAGTATAAAAAAAAAACATTCTGGAAATGCAGCAGTAACTCAAGAAGACTTTTTCAAAGTGCTTGCTTGCATTCATTTAACAAATATTTGCTAAGCATCAACAAGGCAGGACAATATTAAAGGAGAACAAGTTAGAATCCTTGTTCAGACAGAGCTTATAGTCCATAAATTACCTTGGCTGATCTTTCCAACAACCCTACTAATTCAGACTGTGGTCTGAATGGAAGAGAGAAAGACTAGTCATTAAAAGATCCCAGAATTTTTCAGTTCTTTAATATGATCTGAAGGAGGTTCTTCTAGAGTTCATTACTATTGAGAGAAATGGAATGCCCAGTGGTTCCCCCAGAAGATACAGGCAGAAATCTAGCCTCCCTACCACAACCCATTTTTCCTACATCCAATTTAGTTCAACATTTATTAACTGCTTGCTACACTGAGACACTACTTCTGGCACTGGTGATACCAAGACCAAGAAACAAAAACAGAAACAACAAATAAATAAAATACTCCCTTGTCCTTAAGGATCTTAAATCTTATAAATAAATACAGAGTAAAAAATAATATACAAAGGACTAAATTCAAAAAGGAAAGAATGTCAATAACCAGGGATGAGATGAGGGGAAAAAGAAGCAGGAAAGCCTTTCTGTAAGAGATGGCACTTGAACTGTGTGCTATTTAGGAAACCTGGGATTCTAAGAGCACATTTCTAAGCATGGCAGATAGATCATGTGCAAAGTAAGAGCTGGAATGTCAAGCACTGGGAACAACTACTAGGTGAGTTTGAATGAAAAAGACAATATGTGTAGGGGGCACCTAGGTGGTGCAGTGGATAAAGCACCGGCCCTGGATTCAGGAGTACCTGAGTTCAAATCCGACCTCGGACACTTGACACTAGCTGTGTGACCCTGGGCAAGTCACTTAACCCTCATTGCCCAGCAGAAAAACCAAAAAAAAAAAAAAAAGACAATGTGTGAAAAGGTATAATATGAACTAAAATTGGAAAGGTAGGTAGGAACAATATTGTGAAGGGCTTAAAAGTTTTCAGGTCAAGCTTGTTTGTATATTATCCTTGAAGCCCCTGAAGATTGGTAGGGATAGGATTCATAGTTTGAAAAGAGGGGAAGGGAAGAACTTCGTTTGATCTGTGTTTTAGGAATAGCAATTTGGCAGACATCCAGCAGACCCATGATCAGTCTCCTACAGATAATCTACTTAACTACAGGCCTAGTTATCAAGCATCACCTAAATGTCAGGGTTTTGTGGGGAGATTTCCCACACACAAATTCACCATTCACATTCACCTCCCTAACCAACCAGTCAACTGCTGGAAGTCAGGGAGAAAACAGACTATTACTTTGCTTAATCCTTTCTCTTTCCCCAGTTCCAATTACACCCACACAGAGAGAACAAGCTATGTAAAGCTATAGCAAGTAGGGGATTTTAGTAAGCCAGAGAAAGCCCTCATTGCACTCTGGAATCTCCCACTGGAAACAACAGTAACAGCATTGTACAACACATCTTGGGTTTT
This sequence comes from Dromiciops gliroides, assembly GCF_019393635.1. Taxonomy (NCBI): domain Eukaryota; kingdom Metazoa; phylum Chordata; class Mammalia; order Microbiotheria; family Microbiotheriidae; genus Dromiciops; species Dromiciops gliroides. Next base: position 189,571,371 of record NC_057863.1, read on the forward strand.
ACTTCACAGTAATTTAGAGTAAGGAAATTCAACTGAGTGCCAGACTTTTGTAAAAAGAGCTTCCATTTAGACAGTTAGGCCCTTAATAAGTCTTCCCCTGTCCTTCCCCGGGTGCCACTCTTAACTGTTTTACCTCCACAAGAGCTGACCAGTCAGTGGAGGGTATCAAAAGTAGTTCTGTCCTCAAAGAGAAATGGGAGGGAGAGGATCCCAAGAAGACAGAGAGTCTATTCAGATAAGCCAACTTTGAAAATTCCTCTCACTTTCTTTTTCTCAGGAACCAAAACTACTATACCACAGTAAGGTAAACCATAAAGGTTTAAGTAACAACAACAAAAACCCCCACACCAAATTAATGGCAGTGGATTACAATCCTGAATGAAGAACAGATCAAGCCCAAAGACAAATGTCTTAGAAATCCTGTCTTGCCGTAACTTAACCATCTCTAAAAATAGCCTATAGGGGCCTTTACCTAACACTTTATGTGTGTGTGTGTTTTGGGAGGGGATGGGGAGACACGACAAAATATTCTGCTGGACACATCTGTGTTCCTTCCCACCCAACCACCCAAATTTACAGCCATTCACAACCTAGGTCCTTCCTATATCTACAGTCTTCACTGGCTCACTGGTCTAGCACCAGTTCCTCACACGTGATACTCCAGATCTGCTTGTCACCCCTGCCAGGAAGACTCCCTCTCCTCCCCTTTACCTCAAGGTATCCTTAAAGACTCAGCTCAAAGACTATTTCTGCAGGAGACTTTTTCTGGTTCTCACTACACACTCCAAAGCCTTTCCTCTGAGACTGCCTTTCATTTCCAATGTATATGTCTTGTATACATTTATATATATGCACACATATATACATAAATACATACATATACACACACATACACACACACATATTTGACTGTATATATCTTATAGGTACATGTGTATCTTGTATCTCATTTCAAAAAATCATTTGCATGTTGTCTCCTTTTATTAGAATGTGAGCTCAATGATGACTGGGACCCTGTTTTTGTCTTTTTACATTCTTTATACTTCCAATGCTTATTCAATGAATGACAATACCACTGAACCACCATCAGCAGAATATGTGGTGCAGGTTGCTTGCTCTAAGCCAGTACTATGTTTTCTCACCAGATCTTCCCCACCCCCACCCTGGTGAGCAATGGCCTGCATTTTCCAGATGGCTGCCTGGGGGCAGGAATGGAATCTATGGCTGTGGAACAGGAGAGGTTAAGTCCTGTTTAGAAGAGGATGGAACCTTCCTGAGAAGCAAGCTCAGTCTTACCCACTGTTTCTCAACAACTCTAGGTCATGATATAGGTTTTCTCATTGTCCTCGGCTAAATATTAACCAAGAAGGTGAAAGTAGTAATGACTATGCATGTATAAGTGTATATGCACATGTTGTACACATACAAGTATACCTGTATATGGCTGTGGAAGGGCAGATATTCATAAACAAATGGACAGACTGGTATATCCTAGCAAATTTACAAATGATTTGGACTGAAAAAAAGATAGAAATACGCAAGTCTGATCAATTATAAGAGAAAAGACAAAGAATGCAGGAAATGACAGAAAAAAGAGACCATATAAATGAATCATGGAAATTAAGAACTGGAAAAGCCTGTAGAGAAGGGACAGTGGAAGCCAGGCCCAGATTAGTTAAACGACTTGGTGAAAGTCTAACAGCTAATTAATAGTAGAACCAAGTATTTCGATTTTCAGTCCCGTTATCTTTCTTCAGCACAAAAAAAGTGAAATCCATTATAAAAATACAGACTTAACCTTTGACTACCATGTTTTATTTCTGGAAACAATGAAACAAGACAGTGAATCACACCTCCCCTCTCTTTCATTCCTTAATTTTTATCAAAAATTAAAAACTTTTAAAAAGCAGGGATAATCAATGCAGGAAATTTAATTTATGCTCCAAGAACCTACAACTCTAAAAGGAAGAGCACATTCTTTGGGAAATTCAAGCTGACTTTCTTGTTTCCCAACTAGAACTTGAGAAGTTTAAGCATTAGCTGGTCAAACATGTTATTTTCTCAATATTTCACCCTTGCCTTTCAAAAACACTGGTCATTTTAAGAACATAAGTAGAACATCTTATCTGGTAGGGATTCAAATGTTTGGCTCAGTACTAGTCAGAGCTTAGGAGTACTGAAAAGAAGGAAGGTCTTAAAGGCTTAAGTAAAATTATCTCAAGTTCTAAAGAAAAAGCTCTTTAAATCTTTCTTTTCCCTATTAGCATCCTTCACAAACAATCCTTTTCCCCTAGTGTCAAAGAACTTTGGGCAGCAAACTTTCTGAGGAAATACCAAAGAGATGGTGTCATGCAAAAGTCATTAGAGAAAATAAAAATAGATAAGACTTCTTTCTAGGAGAAAACTGCCCAAGGACAGCAGAGAAACAAGAATTCTTTTTCAAAGACTCAATATCTCATTTGATTAGAGTATTTGCACACCATTACTACAAAACAGAAAATAAGAATTCAAACACTTTAAATATTAAAAGTTCAAATGAAAATTTCATAGTTGCTGATAATGTCAAGAATCCCAGAAAGATCAATTAAAGATAAATCTATACCAGCAAAAGGAAATTACAATAATTTTTTTTAAGTTTCCAAAACACTCTCTAGAACTTTTTTTGTCCCTCTACCATAATCTTTCCTCAGGTCTTCAAATCACTTATTTCCTACTAAGAAGATACTTAAATACCTCTATTATCTCATCAAAAAAGAGTATTCTTCCCAGAGATGCAGATGGCAACCCATACCTGCAGGCACATCTAGTGCAATTTTTATCCATGTCCTATCAGAAATTCACAAAAATACATAAATACACAAAAAAAAATAAATGCATCTACTGTGCTGGAGGCCCTCCTTGTTTCTCTCAACAGTTGAATAAGAATACAAAATTAAGACTGTAAAAGTCTTTGGAGAAGTTTAGTTTTGTTTGGTTTTTTTTAATTGTCATCTAGGCATATTAGCTTGTCTTTTGACAATCACCTAGGCTGGACTATATCCCCTAATAAACCAAATGCAAATATAAAATGAAAATTTTCATCATTAGTTTATCCATTTCATCAATGTGTCTTAACTTCATAAGAAATATACCCCCTCCCTTTTTCCCCCCATTAATGGGGTCAAATGAGTATAGTTATACTATCTCCCAATTTGACATACAGGAAGCTAGGTGGCACAATGGATAGAGCACTGGCCTTGGAATCAGGAAGACTCAAGTTCAGGAGTTCAAAATCTGGCCTCAGACACTGACTAGCTATGTGACCCTGGGCAAGTAACCTACCTGTTTGCCTCAGTTCTTCATTTGTAAAACGAATTGAAGAGGAGAATGGTAAACCACTCCAGGATCTTTGCCAAGAAAACTATAAGTGAGGTTATCAAGAGTTGGACACAACTGAAAATGACTGAACAACAAAAACCTTTAATTTCCTGTTCCAAGAGGACTATAAAAAAGTAACCAAAGTCTTTCCCAAAGTTTCAAGCCCATATTTTGCTCTAAGAAAAAGACTTATAGCAAGAAAACATGTACTAAGGCAACAGGTTCCAAAGGCATTTTCAGTCTACTCCTGCCCTACTGTTACATGGACAAGATATTAGTATTGAGTTCATTCAAGTTCTGGTTCTGCCATTCAACAAGGTACAAATCACTTTAGCTCTGTGTATGCCCACCTGCCTGGATTAGTGACTGGGATGGCTTTCTTCCCCCAAATTCTAGAAAATAAGGGCAATCAGGGCAGATAGGTGGTGTAGTGGATAGAGCACTGGCTCCAGTCAGAGTTCAAAAATGGCCTCCAGTGCATACTAGCTGTGTGACCCTGAGCAAGTGGAGAGGGTAAGGGAAAGGGAAAGAGAGAGAGAGAGAGGAAAAAAGAAACAAATCTGGATAAAAAGCTTTTTTGAGCTTCCAAAGGAAAAGGTTATTTCAAAGTACCATTATTTCCACTCATTCCACAGATTCCAAAATTCATATCACAAAGCACAATTATGTTTTATGAGTTAAAAGTGATATACCCTTTGTGTAAATCAGATTCCCTAAGGCTCTTTAAACATAAGGCTCTTTAAACAACTTGTTTTTACTTTTCCCCTTCATCCTCCCAGTATGTACCAGTGATTTCATCTGGATGAAAAAACTGCCAGGATGGGAATGGGAATGTACTCTACCAATGCAACTCAACAACTTACCTGTAACACAGAGTCTCAAAGAGTTGTCTAAAGCACTCAGAAGTTAACTTGCCCATAGTCACACAGCTCAAATGTGTCAGAGGCAGGATTTAACCAAGGATTTCCTAACTCCCAGCCAATCAATAAACTTTTATTTAAGTACCTACTAAGCAGAAGCTTCCATCCACAAAACCAAAAGGCTGCTTATGAATGTTCTCTGTCTACAATAATGAAGACACACACCCCCACACACACCCTCTCTTCTCCATCATCAACCAAATAAGATGAACCACAGCACTTGAAAGGAATTTTTAAAAATATTTCATCCCAATACTTCATTCTACAAAGTGAGGAAGGGGAAGAGAAGCCAGCATAGATAGAAAGCCTGGTCTCCTGGTTATCAGTCCACAGTTCTTGAATTTTAGGAAAAAATTCTGTATTTACCATATAGTCTTCAAGGAATAAAAAGTATGTTCATAAAATTTACAGAGAACAAGAACAGTTCTCTATCCCAAACACACACTAAGCAAAACTAACCCACTATCTAACTCACTCTCTCTATTTCTGTCTCTCCCCTTCTCTCTTCCCCTCTACCTCCCTCAATTCACAGGGAGTGAGGGACCATTCCAATGATAAAAACTGGTAAGAACTGCTTCAGTGTATACACTAATATCTCACATACTTCTTATTCAGACACTTCAATCTTTACCACTCTACATCTGGCCAAAGGCAAGGAGGAAGTCAAGTCCCTACATAAATAACCCCCTTCAAAAATGATTACCTACCTTTCAGATGAACCAATCAAAGGAAACTTCTGTGTCTTATACTTTCCTTCTGTATCCTCTAGAACACCCAGAACAAGGCTTAGTGCACAATAAAAATCCAGTAAATACCTGACTACAGCATCTTAAAAAAACAATTTCACTGGCTACAATGTAAAATTTGCTATTCAGCATGAAAGAACTCTCCATAAACCTACCCATCTGAACTGCTATGGCACACAAGAGCTGAACTGTTTTCCAGAACAAAAAAGGATCATAAGATTTAAAGTTCAAAGAAGTCTTAGAAATCAGGTAGTCTAACGCCTTCATGGCAGATGAAGAAACTGAGACCTATAGAAATTCCACAATCTGCTTAAGGTCACAAAAAGCCAACATTGTAACATGAGTCTTCTGATTCTAATGTTAGTATTCATTCTACTGAATTATAGTCTATGTAGATATTCTAAATACACTTTAATGATTTCTCTTTGAAATCTGTTTCTGTGGAGCAAGCAAAGTGGTGAAGTAGAGAGATCATGAAACCTGAAGTCAAGAAATCAAGGTTCAAATCTGATCTCAGACACTTATAACTAGGTGACCCTGGGCAAATCACTTAACTTCTGCTTGCCTCAGTTTCTTCAACTATAAAATAGAAATAATAAGCAGCACTTACCTCCCAGAGTTATTGCAAGGATCAAATAAAATAATATTTGCAAAGTGCTTCTTTATTCCTTCCCTCCCCTCTTTCCTGTCTTCCTTCCTTCCTCCTTCTTCCCTCTCTCCTTCCTTCCTATAATACATGTGTTTAAGTATTAACCAGATTAGAGGTGACTTGGCAGACTGGCTAGAATGCTATGGCCTGGAATCAGAAAAACCTGGGCTCATAGACCTAAGACTAGCCCAAGTTTGACCCTAGGAAGATCAGTTAACCTCAAGGAACTCTATGAAGGTCTGTCTTATCTACCAGGTCACAGAAAAGTTCCAACCAATGCTGGCTGACAGAGGAAGTCTTCTGAGGAAATCCCAGATCCCTATTAAAGAGATTATTTGATGAACCAGAACACCCCTTCTCTGATCATGCCAAATAAAACCATTTATCTTCAAAAATGAGAGAGACTGAAGACTTGTTCAGCAAAATCAAAGAACCAGGAGATCGTGGAGTTTGAGCCGGAGGGGACCTTCTATCATCTAATGTCCAGGAGGGAATGAGCTGGCCAACATCACATAGGTAAGTGACTGGAGGGAGGACAAGAATCAGGACTCTTTCCAATGTATGACATCCATCCTGCTGCATATTTTCATTCTTCATAAACCTTAAGCCACAAAGTGATAGAGAAAGCTCTAGACCTATGAGTCAAAGGATTTGGAAGACCTGGGCTGGAGTCCCTAGTCTGCCCTGTATGTACCGTGGGCAAGTCCCCTGGTCTCTCTAGGCTTTAGTTTCCTCATTTATAAGGCACTCTGGATAGATGATCTTTCTCTCTAAAGCTGGATTTAAAGTGTTAACCATTGAAAATCTGGTAATAAATTAGTCCTGCACTGCAGGAGACATAAAATGATTAAAACGTGGGGACCTGGTAGGTAACCAGGTCAGATACAAGAATATCTTCATTCAAAGAAAACAATTAAATGGGACATAAATTTAATTCCCAGAAGTCAAATCACTCATAATAAATCACAATTTAAAGGTCAGCTGAGCAGACAGGAACAAAATTCAGAATTTCAGATTTTCTTTGAAATTCTTAAGACTAGCTTCATTATATTTCTGTAAGAGTCTGTACCACAGAAGACTTCTGTTACCGCTTCTGACCAGATAGAATGGTTGGCTTAAGAGGACTTTAAACAAAAAACAAAAAAACTGCCCATTCTTTTAATGGGAGGCCTTAACAGGACAGACAGTATCTGGTGACCTCAGTACACTCTATTAGCCCTCCTGACAGCTGGAAACTCTTGACTAGTGAAAAAAGAGATATGGTAACCACTATTAATGTATTCATACCAGTCTCAAACCAAGTTCAAGATCCTGCTGATTTTGTTTGCTTTAAATGTTGTGAATTAAAATGAAAATACAAGAAAGGGAAGAAAAACCCTAAGCACTCCAAGGCTTATGTCCCCCCCCCAAAATAGATAATTCTAGTATTAAAACTATTTATTACCAATCCTCACTAATTTTTTATTATTATTTTACTATGCTACTGCTTAAAATAAATAGGAAAAACATCATTTTATTATTTTAGATTGCGTCATGTCTACAAAATTATGTGCTTCAGCCTAGAGAACTGCAGCTGCCAAGAATTAATACTTTTTATGTATGTACCTATAATTTCAAAAACGTTCAACAAGGTTCAAGTTTACAACTACCCTTCTCTCTTGCAACCAAAAAAAAAAAAAAAAAAGCTGAGCTGTATTTTAATCCCTCTTTCCTAATATAGAAAGAGGGCATGTAGGTTAAGAATGTGCAGCAACCTAACCCTCCCTCAATAAAGATTAATGGCAAAGCTCAGAGACATAATACCTAATATATTTAAGATACACTGCTCAGTCTCAAATCCCTACATGTGGTTATAATGACAAACCTTAAACCAAAAAAAAAGTGAAATCTTAATAGGTCTAGTCATTTTATTTCTGAAAAGAAATACTTGGCCTAAAGATGTTGAGAAGGGAGAAAAGGCAGAGGGGAGGTGTCTGAATCACCTAAAGACTAAAATTTCAAAACTAGAGTAACACACTTTGCACCTAAAATGACAGCTCAAACACAGTGGTCAGAGGAGTAGCCAATAAAGAAAAGGAAACCAGTTTGGCTGACTTGTAACACAAAACTGCTAGGTATAATTGTGAAAGTTTTCCTGTCTGGCGAAAGGAAAACGGAATAAACATCACTAAAGACAGATGGTTCATATATGCACTTAGAAACTCTGAGCTAAGACCCTCTACCAATTAAAGAGAGTTTTTTTTAAACTAACAAAAGAAAAGGAGAAAAACAGGCATTAACCACAAGAACCTATTTGTTCAAGACAGCGCCAGCTCATTGACCCCACCAATGATTTTAAATGCAGCAGAAAGTATCCTAAAAAGAAGGGGAC